>NC_064649.1:109192748-109842498 GCF_023864345.2 Schistocerca serialis cubense
CCAACCACTGCTTCCCTTTCATGCCCCTCGACTCTTATAACTGCCATCTGTTTTCTGTACAAATTGTGAATAGCCTTTCGCTCCCTTTATTTTACCCCTGCCACCTTCAGAATTTGAAAGAGAATATTCCAGTCAACATTGTCAAAAGCTTTCTCTAAGCCTACAAATGCTAGAAACGTAGGTTTGCCTTTCCTTAATCTAGCTTCTATGATAAGTTGTAGGGTCAGTATTGCCTCACGTGTTCCGATATTTCTACGGAATCCTAACTGATCTTCCCCGAGGTCAGCTTCTACCAGTTTTTCCATTCGTCTGTAAGAATTCGCGTTAGTATTTTGCAGCCGTGACGTATTAAACTGATAGTTCGGTAATTTTCACATCTGTCAACACCAGCTTTCTTTGGGATTGGAATTATTATATTCTTCTTGAAGTCTGAGGATATTTCGCCTGTCTCATACATCTTGCTCACCAGATGGTAGAGTTTTGTCAGGGCTGTCTCTCCCAAGGCCGTCAGTAGTTCTAAAGTCAAGTGTTATCGTCCATAAATACGAAGTCTGGGCCCACCCCACAACAGTGGCACATGCGGTACTAAAATCTCCTCACAATACCTGACAGGAGTTAAACATTGCTGATTCACCTTTATAGTTTCATGATGAGGTGTTCCGTCGTGCCCTTATGGCCGAATAACAGTCCTCTCTTTTTGATATTGCACGTGGTTGGACTTGGTCTTGTCTTCAGGATATTGTTTCATTCGCTAGAAATTGTTACCACATCCGAGAAATGGAACAGTTCACATTCAGCCTTCGGGCCACATCTGTTAGCAACTGTCCTGCTTTCATTCTCCTTATGACCCTGCATTACAGAGAGTCTGGTAGGTGTCTTCTTTGTGCCATACTGCACCATCTGTGATGTATACGCAACAATTGTGGATTTGTGACTACCCGGGAATGCTATCCCTTTTGATAGGTGCTCTAATGTTATCGTTGATGTGGTTGTCCATTGACCGGAATGCCATCTTCGGTGCAGAACACGATTGTATGGACATCTGTTGGCATTTTGTGTGATTATATGCCGTGAATTAGACACAACACAGGGAAATAGCGAGTTGTTGCTTTAATTTTGGACATCAGTGTACATTTTTCTGGACCCCTCTGTATTATCTTGAATATTGCAACACTATCAACTTGATGTTTCCATATCAGTTTATTATGTATTGCAAATAGAGCTTGTGTTGTCCACCTTGCATGGTGTTCATTTGATCCTCCAAGCTGAAAGTGCTTTACTTTGGTTTCTGAGAGGTTAACCATTAAATTTTCACTTTCAAAATGGCATTCTGCATTCTCTATAAATATTTACACTTCCTTATGAAGATTACCGGGATTTTTTGCCTCTCAAAGATGAGATGTACTGTTCGTATACACGGTGAGGAAAGATTCGTGATCTTCAGTACATCAAAGGTCACTTACATATCTTATAAAAGAAAATTGTCCCAAAATGAGTCCTGTGACACACTAGATTTTATGATTTTTATTTTGGACCTTTTCAGTTCTATGATGATCCCATTGTTGCACAAGATTTGAAGGTGATGTTGCTGGTTTGTTAAATATAGCTGTAGTAATGTCGTAAGCTTTCCATTGACAGCGTCATTTGAAAGTTTTGACAGCATTGTACCTCTGTATACTCTGTCAAAAGCATTTGAAAGTCTGTAAATAAGGACGTTGTATTCTATGAAATTTTCATTATTCTTACAATGTCATTGGATCTCCAAACATCACTTCCAGTGTTACATTTAATTAGACAAAAAAAGGAAGGCCCAATTCATTTTATTTTGCAGATGCAGATTTTACAGCTGAGGACATGAATGCTGTACATGGACTTCTGAATCTGCAGTCGAAGAATACATCACCGGTGTTGACGACTGAGCACGTGCCCTCTGCAAGTGGATTAGACGTGGAATGCCCCATCCTGGATAGCCAAGTTCCAAGTGTCGGAGCCACTGTCGATGTCACGACAGGGTCTTCACCAGTGAAGGACATCAAACCATCAAAGGTCTGCTCTCCAAAATCTGAAAACTCTGTATGTGTTTTAATACTTGTGGCCCGAGTGCTTGTTGATTTTACTGCATGGCTTTCAACTTTGAACACAGCAAGTTTTTGTGTATAATGTAGAAGCAGGCATTCCAGTTGTTTAACACTTCATTTACACCTATATGAAATGTTGTATACAACTCATGAACAGAGACGGGAAAATTTTGTGACAACAATAACACAAAATACGCGATTTTAAGTGGAAATAACATGAAATTGGCAATTTTTATGAGATCGCGATATTTTTAACTTTGCCATATAGAAATGATATTTACCTCAGGACTGTAGTTTACTAATGTTTCTAACTGATGGTTATTGAATGATAAATCAGCAATTTGACTTATCTTCTGAAGGCTTAGTTTCATACATAACCTTCATTTCCTGCATGACATTCTCTGATGAAAATAGTACCTCAATTTGCAAAAATAATATGGAATTGTGCAAAAAAACCATGAATTCTGGAAAAACAGTATTGAATTTGGGATACGCCGAATGTTGTGAAAAGGAAAATTGAATCTGGGGAAAAAAGTAATGTTGAATTCAGCAAAAAACTTAAATCAAATTTTCTAAAAAAAGAAACCACTAAATTGACAAGTAACACCCAACTAAGGAGAAGGGAACATTAAATTGGGGGGGGGGGGGGGGGGAAAGCACTAAATTTGGAAAAAATAAGGCAAACACTGAATTTTACAAAGAATGTGTCCAATTTGACAAATAAATAGTAATGAAATTGAGGTAAGTATTAACTAATTTGAAAAAAAAGAGAAAGATTTGGCCATAAAATAAAGATCTCTTCCTGTCCCTATTCATGAGTTAAATTAGTTCTCAAGAAATTGCAATGAGCTTCAGTGTTTAGTCGTGTCAACATGGTCTCAATAACATAATTGGTTATCTCTCTTGTTTGCCAATTACATATTTCAGTATCGTAGAATAATACAATTGCCTGCTTAAAATAGGAGAAAGGAAATAACATGTAAAATATTTGTGTGACCCGTAGCTAGATACTGTGTGTTAGAGACGTATATCACATAGTACTCTCGCATGGCTAAGAGCGTATACAAAAATGTTGCTTAGTGTAAAAGTCCTGTGTCTGTTATGGGAGGGGACTTTTCTGTTAACTAATGAGGATTAATCCCCATCATGTTCAATTCTATTGTGAAGTAAATTGTGCAACATCATTATAGATGTCTTCACAAATTGCATTATGACCAAGTAGACAATAAAGTGCTTTGAGAGCTGTACTGCCTATGTTCAAAAACAACATAACAGGAGGTATAAATATCAAAAATATATTGCAGTAATGAACATACTGTAACATTTATAATTCACATGTGAACCACAGAGAAGAAAACACTGGAAAAGTAGCATTTGAGTGAGCTACAAAGTCACTTACGTTATAGCAAGGTGTGCCTTGCTGTTTTCAGTGGAACCTGCTCTACGTTTTTGTACAGTGGCTTTGCAGATTGTTTATTTTCGAGGGAGTTGCGGATAGTTGAAGTAATTCACCTTTTGAAGCAAACAGGGTCGTGTCGAATCTTGGATATTGCAGTGGATTTAGGGACACAGCTCATGAAATAAGACCTAATTGTTTCTGCTCTTTCACTTACACTTGGAAAAAGCACATACCTGTTTGACTCTTCTTCGCCTCCAGTATTTCTGTGCACTGCCAATATGGGACTGCAAGTACTAAGGAACTCTTACATGTATTAATGCTTGATTACACCACAACCATGTTTGTTAAACAGTTGTGGAAGACTCTCCATTCTGTACCCACAACTGAAGTACCAGAAGTGGTTGGGTGTTGCCAAGGTTTTGTGTCTCGTTTTGAAAAATAGACTCAACAGTAAATTTGGCAAAGAGGTTCTGATTATTGATTGTTTAATTCGTAGTTAGGCATTGTTTGATGAAACAGGGGGAATTGGTCATCAAATGAAAATTGTGGAGAAGTATGTAAATTTTATGGTGAAAATCACTAGCTGCTCAAAGGGTTCCTGAAAGTTACGGAAGAGGGTATGGCGACATACCTTGTAACAATACAGTTAAATAGCTTAGTTGAAGTTTTCTTCAGGTTTTATTTGCAATTTGTGAGGAAATTTATCTTTTCTTGAAATGAAAGGGAAGTGACGTATAATCTGGAAGATGTTCAGACCCAGCTAAACCACAAGGAAGCTCACAGAAAAATATATTTGTCTAGTTCTGTACCATAACCATTAACTTGTGATTGGGATTAGACCTTTTAATGGTACTCCAACTGCACTTCTGGGTAAAATACTTCTCATTATGAGAGATTTGTCGTATGATGAGAGTGATATAATTTTTGCAGTGGAATACTTAGCTTTGAACTGTTGAATCTCCTCCACCAATAAAGTCTGTTAAGGGGATGTGTATTGCAGATTTACCTGGATTTCGCACATGATGAAAACTTTGATGTTAAAATAATATTTTCCAACACACTGATGAAACCTTTTTAACAGCAGATCTATTTACTGTAAGCAATTTCAAAGATGTTCACACATGAACTATCTTCTACCAAAGCAACAACTGTTATAGACTTTGCATCGTTACATTGGCCAAACTGCAACTGACTTAAAGTGCTTTGCACTGCTCAGTATATATACCCAATCTTAACTATGTATGTTCTTTAGCCTATTGCCGAAAACAATCAAATTTACTGATTTATAATGAAAAGTTAATGATTTACAACAAACTGTTAGTACAGTATTAAAGACAATAAATGATGACTCATTCCGAACACATTTCTAGATATTGTTCTTTTGACTTTTGTGTGGAAATTTGATTATGAAGTTAAAACAACAATGTCTATCATAAAGTCATTAATTACATCTTGATTTCACTTGGGATTTTATTTCTAACATTAATTAAGGTACAGTAGGAACTGCCAAAATGGAATTTCAGGTTAAAGTTCTGTATGATAATTTTGTATTATCAAAATGACTGAAAATCAATAGTATTTGCATCAGAATGTTCAAAATTTGCCAGTGAAAAGGTTAATTTCAACTGATCTAATTAGTTTTTTGTTACTGATGTGATACATAAAGTGTGTAAGTCATGTTAAATACATCAGTAGACTGATAAATGCTCCAAAAACCTGTTTTTAGGAAGATTGAAAGTCATAAATTTTGCTAAGTAATTATTGGTTTAATTACAACATATATGTTTCTCCTAAAATTTCTATGGGAATGTAATAATGCAATCATGAAAATGAAATTATAAACTTTTCTGAAATTTACAACAGTATGTTAAGTCAAAATATCAGGTTTTCTAATGAATTATAACTTTCTGTTTATTACTGTGAAATGATCTGAAATAATGTTATTGATGTTATTCAGTATGTAAATGAACCACACAGTTAAATTTGCTGATGATAACACTGCCCGAAAATGGCTTGGCAGCATCCGATAATTGAGGAAAGTGATAATGATAATTCAGATGTAGATTGTAATTTTGTTCATGAAAGTGATCAAGGTGCAGAAAATGAAATGAGTCATGAGTAGCGAAAATATTATTATTCATGTCAGAAATGAGAGTATGCTCACAAACACTAATGGAGATTCTTGGGCAATTAGTGTGGATTGTTCTGGTTCCTCTTCCAATGAATCGCCACCTTGCACCTGAAAAATGTTCTCAACCAAAATTCTGTATCAAATCTCACAATATAATTCTGCATCTGCCTGGTGTCTGTGGGGAGGCCAGAAGTACTAACACCATTGCCAGAAACCTGGATACTACTCATTTATGGCGATTGCGCGATTTGACAAAAGAGAGCACAAATGCTTACATAATCACGTAAAGCCTCTTTAGAAAAGTCACCCAAATACTACAAGAAACGTAAGAGGATTTAGACATTGTTGGGTATTTTGCACATTTCCGGCATTCTTCGTGGAGGCAGCCACTTTCTTACAACTGAACATGATATTTCAGCTGAATATGTGTCAGTCACAGCATGGTGAGGTGGCAGTGCATAATCTTCCAGGCTTGTAAATTTTGTGCACGTATCACAATCATAATAAGAGATATCCCCAGTCACTGTGCTGTGTTTCACAATTCCACATTCGAAGGGACTGCTGCTGTCACTCGTCGATGTGCCATGTCTAGTTATTATGGTGGTGGTACCAATTCGGAGTTTGTGCAGTGTGTTAGTAAATTGTTAACAAGCAGTTTACACCCAACTTTTCTGTCTCGCATGAATATTACTGCCAGGTTCCCAGTTGAAATATTGTTAACAGATGTAAACTGTTGCTAGTGCAAATCTTAAACAGAGTATACAGTATGATAAGAAAATTTTGAGATCCACAATCCACTAGATACTTGATGTGCAACTGATGAGACCCTATTTCTTCACCTGATATTTTGGTCACCTTCAGAATGAGTAGACTGTCCGTTTGCTCACTTGGAAGTTGGTCCTAATATGTATGGCCAAAATGTGAAGGAACAGGATTTCAGAAGACATATGCTCGAAATCTAGTGGACCGATGTTGTGTTGCGAAAACTTGAAGGTGTACTTAGAGATCAGTTTCGCTTCCTATTTATTGATTATCAAATTTTTGTGTGGTAAGAAAATAATCTTTTTTTGAGCTTGATAAGGCTCGGCAAGTGGTTATTGCTGCCTTCGTTGCAATTGAGCTGAAGTCCCAATAGTTACTTGTAAGGCCCAGCTGTTGATGATGCTTTTGACACTTAAATTATTACCTTGTTCTAGGTTTTAATTGTGAGGAATATTGGTACAGACCAGGATGGTACGGGCAGGTATCTAAAACTTGCCAATACTTACGTACCATTTAAAATGGAACCGTATGACGGTGGCAAGTTCGTGGTGATACAGCCGCCCAGAGCATCACAGGTATTTTGTCAGAGATGACAGCTGATTGGGTGCTGGGTCTTAAAGCTGTATAAAGGAACTTATGGCAACTAACGATCAGCTCTCACACTCAACAGTCCTGTGCATACTATTTACTGCTTTTGGGCAGATGTCATGTTTCTGAAGGTCTAACACATTTTTTTCTGCTTACTCACATATTATAGGTTGACAGTGTATTTTTGCATCATTCTTGCCAGAAAAACAGCTTTTGCTTTTATAAGAATACCATCTTCCTTTGCATTTTACTCACCATAGTGCCTTAGATTTTAGTGTGCGTATCTATCTGGAAACTTTGTAGTCAAGGCACATAGCGCTCGGTTAGAGATGATGCTGGTATGGTCAAATGGGCATGCAGTTGAAGTTGTTTTATACAACCTTATTCCTGCTTCTGTGCGAGAGTTAGGATACAATTTTGTTTGTGTGTGTGTGTGTGTGTGTGTGTGTGTGTGTGTCGAGAGAGAGAGAGAGAGAGAGAGAGAGAGAGAGAGAGAGAGAGAGAGAGAGACTGCAATATTTATCACTAGACTTTGCTTTCCTGTATGATCTCTTTTTCAGAGTTCTATCTAATGCTTGTCACTTTTGAATGCATATCCTGCAGTATGGATGTGGTAAATATGCTAAGTGAGTCTAAGCTGAAGTTGTGCTTGGGTGTTTATGCATTTTGGTCGTAATGAACAGTATATTCTTATTCTACATGCCTGTTTTGCACTAGTTAGTAGTGTGCACATACATTGTGAGGGGGATGCATACCAAAGTCAGTCGAGCAATTAGCTTGCATATTTGAAAGAGATTTTTTCATTTATAATAATGAGGAACTGGATTATAATACTAGGATAAATACCACTGATGATTTACAGACATTTGTTGGTCGTAATACTGCTGCTGCTAATCAAACATAATAATAATAATAATAATAATAATAATAATAACAGAACAACGATTAGCTGATCAGATCCGTGTAATAATAAAAAATAACAGGATACCCCAGTCAGAATTAGAAAACATCAAACAACAAGTACAACAAATACTGGAACAAAATAATGTGCAATCAGAAGAAGAAGAAAATACAGTAATGGACTCAAACATCCCAGAGCAAACACACAAAGAACAACATGCACCAATTAAACAATCAGAGGAAAACGAAATCTTAAGACAGCCACCAGAACAAGCACAAATAGAACACGAAGTGACACAGATGTTAGATATAGAAGAAAAATTTCAGCTAACATATATAGAATACAAAGACACAAATACAGACATTAGACCATTCTTGCGTAGACCACCAAATAACCCACAAGTCGAAACAACAATAAAAACTATCAACACAATCATACACAACAAAATAAATGAAAACACAACTATGGAAGAGTTACAACTACTGGTTTATATAGGAGCACTCACTACACTAAATATACACACTAGGCAGAGATCAGAACCACCCAACACACAGAAGAAATTCACAAAACCAGCATGGCAACACAGGCTACAGATCAAAATAGAAAAACTGAGAAAAGACATCGGACAGCTAACACAATTTATAAGAAATGAAATCTCGGAAAAAAAACGAAAAAAGTTAGGTAAAATCTCACAACAAGAAGCGACAGAGCAATTAGACGAAAAGAAGCAGAAATTACAAGCATTAGCCAAACGACTCAGAAGATACAAAAAAAGTGAAAATAGAAGGAAACAAAACCAAACATTCAACACAAACCAAAAGAAATTTTACCAGACAATAGATAACACACACATTAAAATGAACAATCCACCAAACATAACAGACATGGAACACTTCTGGAGCAACATACGGTCAAACCCGGTACAACATAACAGGCATGCACGGTGGATACAAGCAGAAACAGACACATACAAGATGATACCACAAATGCCTGAAGTGATAATTTTGCAACATGAAGTCACCCAAGCAATTAATTCTACTCACAATTGGAAAGCCCCTGGAAATGACAAAATAGCAAATTTCTGGTTAAAGAAGTTCACCTCAACACATTCACATCTAACTAAATTATTTAACAGTTACATTGCAGACCCATACACATTCCCTGATACACTTACACACGGAATAACATATCTGGAACCTAAAGATCAAGCAGACACAGCGAACCCAGCTAAATATCGCCCCATAATATGCCTACCGACAATATACAAAATATTAACTTCAGTCATTAAACAGAAATTAATGACACATACAACACAAAACAAAATTATAAATGAAGAACAAAAAGGCTGTTGCAAAGGAGCACGAGGATGTAAAGAGCAACTGATAATAGATGCATAGGTGACATATCAAGCTAAAACTAAACAAAGGTCGCTACACTACGCATACATTGATTACCAAAAAGCTTTTGATAGTGTACCCCACTCATGGTTACTACAAATATTGGAAATATACAAAGTAGATCCTAAATTGATACAGTTCCTAAACATAGTAATGAAAAATTGGAAAACCACACTTAATATCCAAACAAATTCAAATAATATCACATCACAGCCAATACAGATTAAGCGTGGAATATACCAAGGAGACTCATTAAGTCCTTTCTGGTTCTGCCTTGCTCTGAACCCACTATCCAACATGCTAAATAATACAAATTATGGATACAATATTACTGGAACATACCCACACAAAATCACACATTTGCTATACATGGATGATCTAAAACTACTGGCAGCAACAAATCAACAACTCAACCAATTACTAAAGATAACAGAAGTATTCAGCAATGATATAAATATGGCTTCTGGAACAGACAAATGTAAGAAAAATAGCATAGTCAAGTGAAAACACACTAAACAAGAAGATTACATATTGGATAACCACAGCGACTGCATAGAAGCGATGGAAAAAACGGATGCCTATAAATATCTAGGATACAGACAAAAAATAGGAATAGATAACACAAATATCAAAGAAGAACTAAAAGAAAAATATAGACAAAGACTAACAAAAATACTGAAAACAGAATTGACAGCAAGAAACAAGACAAAAGCTATAAATACCTATGCCATACCAATATTGACCTACTCATTTGGAGTAGTGAAATGGAGTAACACAGACCTAGAAGCACTCAATACACTTACACGATCACAATGCCACAAATATAGAATACATCACATACATTCAGCAACAGAAAGATTCACATTAAGCAGAAAGGAAGGAGGAAGGGGATTTATCGACATAAAAAACCTACATTATGGACAGGTAGACAATTTAAGAAAATTCTTTCTAGAACGAGCAGAAACTAGCAAAATACACAAGGCAATCACTCATATAAATACATCGGCTACACCACTGCAATTTCATAACCACTTCTACAACCCTTTAGATCACATAACATCAACAGACATGAAGAAAGTAAATTGGAAAAAGAAAACACTACATGGCAAGCACCCGTATCATCTAACACAGCCACACATCGATCAAGACGCATCCAACACATGGCTAAGAAAAGCCAATATATACAGTGAGACAGAAGGATTCATGATTGCAATACAGGATCAAACAATAAACACTAGGTATTACAGCAAGCATATTATTAAATATCCCAATACCACAACGGATAAATGCAGACTTTGTAAACAACAAATAGAAACAGTAGATCACATCACAAGCGGATGTACAGTACTAGCAAATACAGAATGCCCCAGAAGACATGACAATGTCGCAAAAATAATACATCAACAGCTTGCCTTACAACATAAACTTTTTAAACAACACGTTCCTACATACAAGTATACACCACAAAATGTACTGGAGAATGATGAATACAAATTATACTGGAACAGAACCATTATAACAGATAAAACAACGCCACATAACAAACCTGACATCATACTCACCAATAAAAAGAAGAAATCAACACAACTAATCGAAATATCCATACCCAATACAACAAATATACAAAAGAAAACAGGAGAAAAAATTGAAAAATACATCCAACTGGCTGAGGAAGTCAAAGACATGTGGCATCAGGATAAAGTTGACATCATACCAATTATACTATCAACTACAGGAGTCATACCACACAATATCCACCAGTACATCAATGCAATACAGCTACATCCAAACATATATATACAGCTACAGAAATCCGTAATTATTGATACATGTTCAATTACCCGAAAGTTCCTAAATGCAATATAACACATACCGTACAGTTAAAAGGAAGTGACGCTTGATCAAGGTCCGCGTCACTCCATTTTTAACCGGACTTAACGTCTGAGAAAGTGAAGACAATAATAATAATAATAATAATAATAATAATAATAATAATAATAATATTGCCTGATGGGGTTTTGTCTCAGGATCTTGATGTTCAAAGATGTATCTGATGTTTTGCTAGTCATTGTGCTAGCAAAATGTCAGAAAAACTATGAAATGAACATTGTCCAAAGACCAAGAGACAGAAGCAGTCAGCATGTAAACAAGTGGCCAAGATAGGCTCAACAATTTTGCAGTAATAGTAGTGAACAATAACAACAGCAGTCCGCAATGAAATTTTCACTCTACAGTGCAGTGTGCGCTGATATGAAAATTCCGGGCAGATTAAAACTGTGCCAGACCGATACTCAAATTCGGGACCTTTGCATTTGTGGACAAGTGCCCTACCAACTGAGCTACCTAAGAATGACTAACAACCAGGTGGAGGTAAAACTGCGAGGATGACAGGTTGCGAGTCGTTCTCGGGTAGCTCAGTTGGTAGAACACTTGCCTGCGAAAGGCAAAGGTCCCGATTTAGAGTCTCAGTCCGGCACACAATTTTAGTGTACCAGCTAATTTACAAACTAAAAACAGTTATAGTTTTAAGATAGTAAAAATAGCATTACTATGTTGTAGGTAATTAGTGCAGCCTGAGCAAAAGCCTCTTAACTCGACAGTGTTGCACTCTGTAATGCCAGTGTTGTTTAATAATGAAAATCCCATCAGTGTTTACCAACTTTTGATTTTGAAGTGTAAGTGATCACAGAGCAGTGGTACACGTACCAAGTGTCATTCGGTTTTCCAGCCTTCCAGATACTCAGGCTTCACAGTGCTGCTACTTTAGGATGTGGCAGCTGACTATTACGACTTTTGACTTGGATCGTATGATGTGTGTATGTGTGTTCTAGGAGTCAGTGAGCCACACACTTGGCCAGCAGCAGCCACTGCCTCTAACATCTCCGGGACAAAACTTCGACGCCCAGTCACAAACTAGGGTTGTTGTGCAAAGGTCATCTGTGCCACCTTTCCCCAGCAAAACACCGTTCCATGTTCAGGTTAGCATTGACTCTCAACTCTGTGCCAAATAGCTGTTGCTTCACTAAGTGTTTCCGTCTCCTCTTGTGCTTAACCTCAAATGCACGTACAGGAATGACTGTCCATTCCCTACAATATTCTTCTGCTTTGTGTGCCGCAGTGCTGGAAACGCACTAAACTGAATGACAGACAATCCAACTAATCATTACCTTCAGTTGACTCCTTTCTCTATAGGCTATTTTCAAACCATTAACAAAGTTGTCTGGTGGAAACTGCACTGTAACAAATAATGGCTTTATTCCCTCTGTGTTCTTGCACCCAAATATTCTTAGCTGCATGTATAGGATATCAACAACTTTCTTAGTACTGAAGTGTGGCTCAATTTAAAATAATGAAAGGTGTGAAGTTAACTTCCCACTGTATAGTTGTGTTGAACAGTTGTCAGGCACATTGACAAGACTTCCCAGCACTGCAGCCCAACTGGTGTGCATGGGTGCATGGGGGTAGGTATGTGTGCGTGAGTGCGTGCGTCCGTTTACACATTAGAATACATTTCTGAACAGATCTTGAGAGGAGAGGAAGTGGCTTACCGAACAAAAAATATATGGGGTGAGGCTAAAAGACATTAACATTAAATGGATGTTTAATTATGTGAAATTACAAACAATGCATTTGGTTACTGTGTTTTAACTTGGCACACATCTTATTCAGTAAAATAATAGAGTAAAATGAAGAACAAACCGCCTTCAGTCACAAGTTGCGTTTATTTACTGCACTATGCATTTCGAGCCCTGGAGGCTGATCTTCAGGTGCTTTTTAGTGATTTACATCAGGTTTTTTTAGTTGTTTGCAGTTTAACATTGTATGATGTCTGCTTCTGTTATGCAGTTGGTATACACAATACACATCTTTAATTTTGCAGTACATACTGGGATATATACATATCATGTCCATTATAATTATCGGGGCTGTTATGCCGTGGTCGGTTGATGAATTCTGTGTCAATTCCCAACGTTTCGTGTCCGATTGCGGGAGACATCTTCAAGGGGGTCCGTAGCTTGATGGAAGGTCCAACACACCCACTGTCTCGCTACTGAGCCAGTGGGTGTGTTGGACCTTCCATCGAGTTACGGACCCCCTTGAAGATGTCTCTCGCAGTTGGAGACGAAACGTTGGGAATTGACACAGAATTCATCAACCGACCACGGCATAACAGCACGGATAATTGTAATGGACATGATATTTTCGGCCGTTAAAGTCTACATTTTTTATGTATACATAGTCACACCCCAGTATGTACTGCGAAATTAAAGATGTGTATTGTGTATACCAACTGCACAACAGAAACAGACATCATACAATGTTAAACTGCATAGTGCAGTAAATAAATGCAACTTATGACTGAAGGCGGTTTGTTCTTCATTTTACGAAAGTAAACAGTCACTGGACGAAACACTGAAAAACAATAGATAAAATTAAGTAAAATAATAGTCTGTGCACAGTTAATTTTGAGGCCCACTGGGCCATTTTGGCAGAGGTAGAAGTGATGACCTCAGTGATGCGGTGCTGCAGGTTGCTAGGTGGTCAGTTCTAGGTTTGCTGGCGTAGACACGCCCCCTGACCAAAAATCACATAGCATCAGGTCAGGAAAATGTGCCAGCCGTGGTAGAGGACCACATTCACCAATCTAACATTTACCAAACGTTTCATGCTGGTAATCCCGAACCGTCTGACTGTATCGGGCAGTGGTGCCTTTGTCCTCTAAGTATCCTCGCTGGAGAATGGGAACTGATGCATTCTTCCCTGTGAATGTACTGAGTGTGGGAAGGTAATTCTCTCCCCTGACAGTCTGCCCTTCAAAAAAGGAGAATGAAATCACTCCATATTTGCTCACTACACACCAGGTGTTTACCTCAGGGGAATCCTGCACATGCTCTCGAACTTCCAGGGTGTGTGTGGCTGCCCGGGTGACACAGTAGTGCATGTTCACATGACCACTGGTGTGGACTGTTGTTTCATCAGAAACCATGAACAGAATATCAGGCTTCATGTGCACAGTTTCCAATATAATTTGTGGAGCACTCGCACATACTTGCTTGTTCGCTTTTGTGAGCTGCTGCACAATCTGCAAGTGGTATGGCTTCATTCCTAAATCATTGTGCAAAATTCTAACCACTGACCTTTGAGAAATTCCAGACTCAAGAGAAAGTCTGCGCGAGGACGTAGGTGGGCTGGCTACAGTCGTTCCTTGGACAACGATGATGATCTTTTCTGTTCAGACAGATCTCTTTCTACCACTGTTTCCCTTGCAGCAGTCTTGAATGGACCCATCTTTACAAGCTTCTCGTAGATCCTACCAATTGTGAGGCACAATGGTACATCCCGTCCTGTCCAGGCCTTGAATTATTCCTCTTCAATCCCTGGGGACTGAAAGACTTCCATCCAGGCAGCAATATTCTTTCGTTCCCCAACAGAGTATCAGGACACCATGGTTTAATCTGCAGGAAAAAAAAAAAAAAAAAAAAAAAGAGAGAGCACCCACTTAATGTTAACATACTTTCGCCTCACTCTGTATGGTGCTATTTCAAATAGACATACTGCTGCTCATGTCTTCGTAACAAAGTTACAAGGAAGGCCATCATACTGGTTAATGTCTCCATGCTAGCTGAACATCATTTGCTTGATACGCTTTTGTTTTGCTTCTTGGGACCGTCAAGATAAATTGGCCACCCTGCATGGGTTGAAAGCTTTAGGTTGATAACTGTATAACTGAAAGTAGTGTGAATAAAAACCTGGTGCTGAATGCAATGTGGGGGACACTGCAAGACGAAAGATGTCTCAACTGCACAGCATTAGCTTGACAATTGGCCGTTGAAAAATTACAAGTATTTCAAACATCGCCTGCAATTACTGTGAAGCTTTCAGGATGTGAATCTCACAGGTGTGGCATTCTACTGTTAAGACAACCACTGGTTTTGTCTTGATTGGGACATTCAGCCTGCAGTTAGAATACGTAAGGAATGTAACCACTGTTATCTGGAATGGTCAATAATATGCAGTGCTGAAAGACACTTAAGTATCAAATAAACACAGTTTAGCCGCCCATGTTTGGTAGCTACAAGAGAGCCCCTTTATCTCACACTGCCTGATGACTTCACAAAACACTAACATATTTGTGTGCATTTTTTCTGTTGTCAACTCTTGTCGTCATCCTTTCTTTGTTTTTCTGCATGATTCCTCCTTTTTGTTATACTTTTACGACACTAAACAACATTAACAGTTTGGGTAATGGAGTTCAGTGTAAGTACAAAATTACTTTTTTTTATTAAAATGAGAAAATGGAGAATCAGTAAAGAAAAGGAAATAAAGCAGGGATAAACTGTATATACTGTGTATACGAACATATGCCAATGACCGTAGGGCTCACTGAAATAATAACAAACATTCCAAAAGATGCATGAAGTTGTAAACAGTTTCCCTATTTTGCTCTCCTGTCATCTCTATTCCCAGTCTCATCTGTTTCTAACACTGTTTGTGCAACATGTAATTGTGTGCTTGATTCCTTATTCACCCAAATCACCCAAATTCCTGCTCTTTTAATTTTTTTAATTTTTCTCTTTCTTCGGTTCAGGTTTCTTCTAAGATTTTAAGTTCTCTCTCTCTCTCTCTCTCTCTCTCTCTCTCTCTCTCTCTCTCTTCAAATCTCAAGCCATGTCCATGCTGGGACTGGAAACATGTTTTTGTTGCAAACTTGTTTATTGCACTGTTTTTAACAAGTTTGAAACATCTTTTCTCGTTAAAGGTATCCGTGCACATTGGAAGGAAACATTTCTTGCAGTGTGCTTGCATTGTCTGCATCTTTCTCATTAGTGTGTCTGGACCAATTGCTGCTCTGTCTGGTGTCGAGGAAAGTATATTGATACGTGGCACTGCACTGTTAATCCTCAAAAAAAAATTAAACACATGTAGAGAGAGAGATTAGCTCTCATTCTTGGACTGCAATGTAACGTAGAAGTTCCAGGAATGGCTTAAAATAGACTGACTGTGGAAGAAAACACAAAGAAGTGAACTGTCAAAATGTTAGAAGAGATATGCAAACTGTTCCATGAAAGCGAGCTTAGAATTTCTGGAACCAACTAAGTGATAAATCTAGTACTATACTGAAACCTCCTATGTATCTCGCCTGCTCGCCTGCAGGGATTGTGAAAACAAGATTAAACTTGTGATCTGGTTTTTTTTTTTTTTTTTTTTTTTTTTTTTTTTTTTTGTGCGATTGATTAATGGTGGTGTTCGGAGTGTTCTTCTGAGCTGTTTTCATTTGTGCAAAATGCCCAGCATCTGAAGAAGATGGCTGGGTCACTTGTCGAAATATTGTGCATAAATGGAATTGGTGACTCAGCAGAAAACTTGGGATCGCACCATTGAGATTAGACTGATTACTGCGTGTGTAGAGGTGTTTAAGCAATCACTCTTCCCGCATTCCACAAGAGCATGGAATAGGAAAAAACCCTCAAGAACTGGTACAATTGGATGTACCATTTGCCATGCACTTCAATGGTTTGTTGAGAGTTGTTGTAGATGAAGCTTTCTGTAGCTTTACTAGAATGTATCCTCAGATTCAAAATTCTGATAAATACTATAGAACCATGTATTTCAAAAACACACAGTTAAAGAAAGCAGTTCCAGTAAACTGAAGAATTGCGCTCTCTCTCTCTCTCTCTCTCTCTCTCTCTCTCTCTCTCTCTCTCTCTCTCTCTTAATGAAATTAAAGTCAAAGCCTCGCATTTTTATTTCACATATCATAGCGAGCCATATATGACATAACACCTAAATATGTGGAGCTACTGAATAATTTGCGACCAAACCTGCATCCTGATGCAGCAACTGCTGGTATTGAATACAGTAGCTGTTCTTTCCAAAGAGTCCTGTTTTAATTTACATTCTAGTTACTGGAACTTGTGACATTCCATAGGCATTCGTCTGCCTCATATAAAGTAACAGCAATTCCAAACATGTGGCTTCGTCCACTGCATTTCAGTATCGGCGAACAATACAAGCAAACACATATATGCATATGACCGAAACATATACAGACACTAGTGCTGTGCAGTGGTAAGATGCAGTAATGCTGGCAGGAAATGTTTCCTTTAATCTGGACCATCACTGCTCGGACAGCTATTTCCACCTTTTGAAATGGGTTTGCAGCATGTTGCAAACAAGGGTCAAATGTAGTTGCCAGAATCATTGTTTGAAATGTGTTACAAACATCAGTGTGGACGTGGCTTCACAGAGATGTATAGTACTATTACAAGGTATCAAATTGTATACTTGAATTTAGTCTTTGGTACAGTCTCCTTTCTTATACTTCACTGAATTATCCAGGTACCAGTTGTGCAATATTGTCATCCTACTTAAGATTCCCCAATCCCACCACATGGCCCTTCCTGTTCTTTTTTCACTTTGTCTGTTGCCTATCGGGGGAACTTGTCCTCAGGAAGTCCATTAATGTACAGGATGGTCCGAAAGTGTGGAAACACTCTTCTAAACCAAAAGGAGGTGAATATACAGAATTTTAAAGTCTATTAGTATCAGATGGGGGGAGGGGGGGACCGTGAGGGGGAAAGGGGCCACCATTTTGGCAGCTACCACCTTTTATACAATCTCTGTTAGTCCATTATGGCCAGGTGACATCGGCTGGTATGTACTTTCCAGTTCAATAAACTTCACCAACAGCCGTACAGTTTAAGATATTTTATTTTATTTCAAAAGTAATCAGTTTGGCAATTAATTTAGCCATTTTCAGGCCCCATACGCTTCGTCCAAATCAATCAGCTTATCGTGTAGTGCCATAAAACTGGTTATCATGAATCCCAATCATTGTTCAGCTGGTTCATATGAAAACTTGACAGCAACTTTGAGTTGCTATCATGCTATCATATGAACCAGGTGCACGACGATTGGGATTCACGATACCCAGTTTTATGGTGCCATACGATAAGCTTGCTGATTTGAAAAAAGTGCATGGGGTTGAAGATGGCAAAATGAATTGCCGAAACTGGTTGCTTTCGAAATAAAATATCTTAAAGTGTACGGCTGTTGGTAAAGTTTATTGAATTGAAAAGTTTGTATACAATTCGTTGTTTTCAAATGACAAGGGGGTCATGTGACATAACTTACAGGCAGAAATTTACATTGGAAAAAATTACAGTGCCTTTCTTTTGAGCTTAGGTTTATTAATTCTGCACTTACGTCACATGTTCTAACAAGACACATGCTGAAGATAACACACAAAGGCTACAGGATATGTTCAGTGGGTATCCTGGAGCGTTGTAAGATTACGGTTATCTGCATCATTCATTCCTCGTAGACTTTAACTAACACGTGTACCAAAATTCTCATTATTGACATATAGCTGATCTCAGTTTGCTGCAAGATGCACAGAGTACAGGACTTCAGACCCATACTGAAAGATACCACTAAACTGTCTGATTTTGCTTTGTTTGTAGCTGTTTTCAATTGTCCAGTTCTCTATTTATGTTCAAAAGCCAGGTTCCCAAAACTTTTAGAAATTTAACCATTCCACTGTTGGTATGGATGGCTTCATTTGAAATCCTCTGTTCTAACAGGGATGCTTCTCTCTCTCTCTCTCTCTCTCTCTCTCTCTCTCTCTCTCTTTCTCTCTTTGTTCATGGGACTAGTAGATGTACTGATAATAGCTTCAAAAAGTTATCCCCCAACAGATAACATAGTGACGTAGCTACCAGAGGGCCATCTGCGTCTACCCTTTAATGAGGGAATACTCAGCCATAAGGCTCAGTGTGGTGCAAAAATGTGAAGCAAGCAGGTAACCATATTACAGACACACATTCATAATTCCTACAGCCAACTGAACAAGTTTGAAACGGGTCAAATTGTCGCCGGCCTTCAGAGTGGCATTCAAAGAATTGTCACGCACGTTGGACGTGCTGCGCCAGTTGTGCAACGATGCTGGTATCAATGGTCACGTGAACATTGTCTTACCTGCAGATGATGATCTGGATGTCCACACAGCACAGACATCTACCAGGATCGTCATATTGTAAGGGTATCAGTGGCAGATTGTTCAGCTGTCACAGCACGGATAAGATGGCTTTTGAGCCCAGACATGTCAAACACACACTGTTGCAAAAGCCGTTAATAACAGTAGAACTGCAGGCATGCAAGCCCCTAGCCAGTCTTCCACTCGAGCCACACCATCGACCTGCACAGCTCGTATGCTGCCCTCAGAGGAAAACTTGGAAGATGGAATGGTGCGTCACAGTCTTCAGCAAGGAAAGCCTATTCTGCTTGCACGCAAGTGACGGCCGTTTGAGCACACAATGTAGACTTGGTGAGCACTGTCTCATAGAGTACATTCATCACACACACACTGGCACCATCCCAGGCCTTTGTGTGGTTTGTGACCAGCTACAGCTCACGTTTACCACTGGTAAACGTGAGCTGTATGGGCACTTGCCGGTGCTCGATATGTGCAGAATGTTGTTGGACTCGTTTTTTTGCTGTTCTTGTATGATGTATTGTTCCAGAAGGATAATGCTTTCCCACACATGCCCATGAAACTCCACATTCTCTGCAAGATGTGCAGCAACTTCCCTGGCAGCCAGCATAATCTCTGGGTCTGTCCCCAATTGAGGGGTATGATGGGTGAGAAGTGACTCGTGTGACTTGTCAACCAACTCTTACAGAACCTGGCCAGCAGGTGTGACACCATGTCTCCCAGGATTTATTCACCATCTGTATGATCGAGTGGATGGTAGGGTCAGCACCTGCATTGCCACCTGTGCACATACTAACATGGGTGTTTCAGCTTGGGTCAGTAACTGGTACCGTGGAACCGCTTGTGCTATTGTTCTGTAAATGTAAGCATTTCATGTACTCATAAGCACTGTTGCAACAATAAATCTTGAGTAAATTGGATATCTCTAAAAGGGTATACAATGTGATTTTAAGTATTTTTTATTTTTAAAGTTTTATTATTCTGCAACGTTTATCCACATACTTCTCATAAAATTTTAATACAGGCGCTATAGACTTTATTGTAGTGCACACCAAAGACCTTGTTGTAGTGCACCTACACCAACACATCATCATCACTGTTTATTTAATGTTATTCTCTATCTGTTTTGTATGCCACATCATACCCTTTCCATTTGAAAAAAATGTGTTGCACTCAAGATGGCAGCTTTCAAAATGGTGGCCCAGTTAGTAACATAGCCTCACAGATTTTACCATCTCGTACTACTTGACTTCAAATTTCTGTTTTTACTATCCTGTTTTTGTTTCAGAAGATGGTTCCACACTTACATTCATCCTGTTCACAGGGTGAACCAGAACTCCGCTAACATACTTTCAGAGGTTGTAGTATGGACAAAAAGAAGAGAAAAATGTCTAGTAAATGTTGGCTTTAAAATGCATACCTTAAGGGCTGTTGGGCACTTGTTCAGTAGAAGAGATCCACTACACAGTAGCAAAGATGAATAAATGCTCATTGATCTTAAGGTATGCATTTTGCAGCCCATGTTTACTACACATTTTTCCTTGTTTTAGCCCATCCTACAGCATCTATCTCTGAAAAGTTTTCTGTGGAGTTGTGATTCACCTGTATATTAGTGGGACCCAAGTTAGTGTAACAGACATGATATCCATTGTGGTACATAGATTTCTAGTTTAGGTATTGTGTTCACACTGACTTAACACTGCAATTTTGACCAAACAGGTAAATATTGGCAAGAACAACATGTTCATGTGCAATGTGGAGACTGGTGAAATCCGCCCTCTGGGCCAAACGGAGGACAGCTCCTCTGCGAGCCGGCAGGCCGGTTCGCTCTCCCACTTTGCTGCAACCGCTCGGCAGCCACAGCCACAGCAGCAGCAACAGAAACTCGGCTGGCACGCTGCCACACACGTACACACAGGGCCGCCCAGCCAGAAGGTGGTAAAGTTGCTGGGGGAGTTCATTCTGCCAAAGATCGACGTCGCAAAGCAGCCTGCTGACGCCAAAAAAGTAATGACATATTATTGCACTTACGTACTGTGTGGCACTGGCGAGAGGCTAACTGTGTTGTTTTACACCGAGCTCTAAATAGTGTTTAACGTCCCACATCGTCACACAGGGTGGTTATAATAAAACTTTTGCTACTCGAGCCGATGTAGACGGCGAAACTATTTACTGTACGGGTGCTCAACTTTATAGAAATGACGTTCAGACTGTGCGCTGCAGGATTTGCGTCGCTAGTAATATTAGTCTCACAACTTGCCGCCAGGTACCATTATTGGTAGGACGATGTAAGGTCGAAACGAGAGCATAGGGGTGCACTGCAGTTGCACAGGGGTCTGGACAAGATGGACAGGGCTTTACTTGCAAAGCTGTTTTATCACAACAACTGCAATAGTGCATGAGTATTGGTTCATTAAAGTACCGGGTGATCAAAAAGTCGGTATAAATTTGAAAACTTAATAAACCACGGAATAGTGTAGATAGAGAGGTAAAAATTGACGCACATGCTTCGAATGACATGGGGTTTTATTAGGGAAAAAAAAAAAAAAAACCTCATATTGCTAAATGCGTGAAAGATATCTTGCGCGCATCGTTTGGTGGTGATCGTGTGCTCAGCCGCCACTTTCGTCATGCTTGGCCTCCCAGGTCCCCAGACGTCAGTCCGTGTGATTATTGGCTTTGGGGTTACCTGAAGTCGCAAGTGTATTGTGATCGACCGACATCTCTAGGGATGCTGAAAGACAACATCCGACGCCAATGCCTCACCGTAACTCCGGACATGCTTTACAGTGCTGTTCACAACATTATTCCTCGACTACAGTTATTGTTGAGGAATGATTGTGGACATATTGAGCATTTCCTGTAAAGAACATCATCTTTGCTTTGTCTTACTTTGTTATGCCAATTATTGCTATTCTGATCAGATGAAGCGCCATCTGTTGGACATTTTTTGAACGTTTGTGTTTTTTTGGTTCTAATAAAACCCCATGTCATTCCAAGCATGTGTGTCAATTTGTACCGTTCTATCTACATTATTCCGTGATTTATTCAGTTTTCAAATTTATACTGACTTTTTGATCACCCGGTATATGAAGAGGTGCTCTTTCTGCAGCAGGATTGAAGGTCGGCAGTTTGAATGCTCTCGGGAGAAGCTGACAGCCAGTTGTGCCACAATTATTGAGAATGCTGGACGCAATGTGCAATCAACGAGCAGTGCAAAAGCTGTGTCGCACAGCTGAACATTCCACGATCCATCATTTGAAAAGTGCTACGAACAATTGTGTAATAGTATCCTTAGCACCCTCTCACGTAGAAACTAAAATGTGCTTCATTCGAGGCTTTATTTGTTATTTCTGTGCCACCTGTCCTCAAAGATGTTTTCCACGAAATCTCATTGTCGTAAGATTGCTCATTTTTATTGGAGCCCTCTCAAGTAGCGAAAGTTTAATTATAACCACCCTGTATTATTGCAGTTACATGGTATGTTATTTCACCCTGAGATCTACAAAATATTTAACATCCTAGATAATATCTTCTTTGAACATCTGGTTTTGTGACTTTTTTTTGGAGGAGGGGGGGGGGGGGGGGGATGGAAAGGAAAGAGGATTATCGTATATTGTGATTTAAAGGGTGCACCACATTGTGTGTACATGATGATTCATAAGTACTTCCAGGTTTTCAGAAGCTGACTGTGTGAAAACAAAAAGACATACAGAAATATGTGCACATCAGTGGATAGAGATTCTTTCAACGTCCTTGACCCACATGGTTGGTGTTCAGTATGGACATCATTTGTGAGGTGACAAACTTCAGTCGCTGAACTCTTGCCATATGTGTCGAGGTCGATATCGACGATTGTGTTTATTACACTTCCTTGCAAATATTTCAGATTAAGTTGCAATGGTGTCAGGAACACCTAAACTTTGACATAACCCCATAACAAGAAATCACACGGAGTTATGTAATGTAACTGTGTGGAACACTGAAGAAGAGAAGAATTGCAAAGGGAAGCTTGTGTAATCCAATGCTGAGGCACAGTCAGTCATTGATATAATCGTGACCATGGGGTGGAGCACCACCGTGTTACAAAATGGAGCCTCCACTGTCTTGCTGTGATATTGGCATAGGATTTCCTGGTGCGCAAAAGCGATCGCAGTTTTCTCTGCAAAGAAAAATGGCCTGTAGACTTTGAAGGATGACGTGGCACAAAAGCCATTAACTTTAAGTGAATCACGAATTTGTTACAGAATTTCATATGAATGGTGAATTTCCAAACAAGCATATTATAACAGTTCACCTTTCCACACACAAAATGTGTTTTTGTAACTGAAAACTAACTTCTGTGAGAAACCACCTTCCTCCAGTAGCAGCTGCAAGTCATAATCAAAGTCAGAATGAAGCTCATTGTCCCGAGTAGCCAGTGCATGTAACATCTGAATCTGGAACAGTTCTGCACGCAAATATTGCGGTACCTACAGTTCGCTGCTTGCATGTATCGTCATATCTTTGGGCTCCTGGCAAATGATTCCTGTCCGGATCCCACTTTCTCTGTTGAAAGTCTTAGCTGGTCTGTTTTCCGCACACCACATAAGCGGCCACTCTCACGGAATGTGTTGTACTGACAGTGGATTGTTTTGTCTGTTGCAGCTTTTACCTTGTATTTGATAAGGCATTGTCACTGGAATGTCACAATTGACTCACCGTCAGAAATTAGAGGACACAAAATAGACACACCATTCCCATAATATGCTGCATTCTGAAACGCCTGGCTCCTAGTGGTGTAGTCTGCAACTACACCATGATGTGTAATATAAATCAAAACTTGGAGAGATAATCTATCTGCTGATTGGAGTGTGTTTTCTGTCAGTCATTTTCTGAAACTATGGAAGTATTTATGAATAAGCCTGTACACCATTCGGAAACACTGCACATGCAGAAGTGAACTGTTCTTGTAATACTGCTTTACCTTAGACATAAGCGTATAGAGTTATTACAAATCATCAGATTGTTTCATACAGCTGTATTTTCACCAAAACTTAACATAAATGAAGCCTACCTCCTCCTCAGTGAGAGCTGTTCAAAGGTTTTATATGGATTGTAGGTGTAGCCTACTAGATATGTACGGGGTGTATACGTCCCAAGACAACCGGGAATATCTAGGAACTTTTTTCATCCAGGAGAAAACTTGTAAAAACGGGGAATTTTTTAGAATTCCAAGAATTTTTAATTGTTTTGGTTTTCAGTTAATTTTTTGTACTGTATTTACTCGAATCTAAGCCGCACTTTTTTTCCAGTTTTTGTAATCCAAAAAACTGCCTGCGGCTTAGAATCGAGTGCAGAGTAAGCGGAAGTTCTGTAAAATGTTGGTAGGTGCCGCCACAATTAACTTCTGCCATTGAATATATGTAGTGCTACACAGGCATACTTTGCAGGCACAAAGATAAATACTGGCGCCAAAACCTCTGCGTCAGTAAATAAATTAAGGTGGAAGAAGAGTTTTTTTCTCTGCTCCGAGTTTCCACCACTGCATTTTCATACACTATCCAACGAAGTAAATACAAATTCCGTATTGTTCATCTACGAATGTAGCAGCCTTTCAATGTACTACGAAAATCTGACTGGTAAGACTGTTTGGGATGTTTATCAATATGGCCAACTTTACATTCTGAATTTTTTCCCACTTGCGACAAGAGATGGTTGCTAATAGGAACTTTTATGAATTGTGAATCACATGCAGTATTCTCTTCACCATAAGAATAACACGAATATAAACATTTTGCCGTGTATTTGTTCGTGTTTGCTGCTATCTCCTTTAGATCCTGTCTGCCTAATAAACTACGAAACTAGAGTGAGACAACAGCAAATGCGGGAGAATATACATATCATGCCATATTTATATTCATATTATTCTTACGCCGAATGGTGATACAGTCAGAAATGAAGCACGACAACTGACTAGATTTTTAAATCTAAGATGACTAATTTCTGTGCAGAATGTAATGTACTAAGGAGACGACTGCAAAGATTTTCAAATGAAGAAAAATTTTCGCTAAATTCTCCTTCACAACATCTTCTATCACACGCAGTCTATTATTTGGTTCTTGTTGATTATTGTCAAATAAAGCAGCAGTGTAAGTAACAACAAATAGCAGTCTCTTGCCAATGTTTTGCTAATGAGACGATTCCTCTTTTTTTTTTTTTTACGCAATAATCGATTCAAACCAGACGAAGCACGTGAAAAAGGAACGGTACCCATATAAATACGGACGGAGTGCCTGACGCATAGCAATGGCTACCTGGTAATGCTTAACTACTAAGCTTACGACTCGAACCAAACTACTGTAGCTGTATCGTCATTCATTCGACCTAAATTGTGTCTCGTATTACAATGGACCACCTTTGTTTAGATTTGGAGGTGCGGCCTAAAACTTTTCTTTCCCCTTGAATTTCGAGTCTCAAATTTCAGGTGCGGCTTAGATTCGGGAAATTTTTTTTTTCCTTGATTTCGAGTTTCATTTCTCAGGTGCGGCTTAGATTCGAGAAAATACGGTAATTTTGACTAGTAAGAACTGAATACTATGACAAAAGAATATTATTGTATCCCGCCACTGCAGAACAATACTGTGCGTCAAAGGCTTTAGGACGAAGACTGTGCAATTCTTCATAACAACAAACTGCTTCCAATGAGTGTGACGTCACAACGGTTCACATTAGGTTCATTTGAACAGTTGTCAGCGGGTTCATGCGCATGCGCAGTTGAGTCGTGTGGCTGTTAGCTGTATCAGCAGTAACAACAAGCAGCCAGATGCTATCCAGAAACATTTTTCTGGTGTGCCCAAGCTGCCAGATTCACGCATGTGCAGAGCAGTCTTAGTAGCAGTGGGGTGGGAATAGCCTCTATGTGACCAGTTTTTACTTTTAGTTATTTTGCTGCTTCCTCTCCATTTACAGCTCTCACGTCAAATGAAAACAAAATAGATTTCTGTGGCCAGGAGCTATCAAGTGAATTGAAATATATTCACATAATTATGGAAGGCTGAAATATGTTATTAGTTCCCCCCTGTATATTAATTTAAACCATTGACTATTCATATTTGTTTGCTCGTGCTTCTGAACAGTGATGTTGCTATTGGTTGAATACATCATGTGTCCTATGCTCTGAAGATCCGCAGTCGTCGGCTGGTGAGTTCACGTGAAGTGAGCTATGACTGGCTTACAAAAGCGCATCACAGTATCAATTTCAGTGCTGTGTTTGGTAGAATTCAAATATATACTTTCATAATACAAAAATATGCAGTGTACATGTTGCTGCACATCGAAGATATGTCTAAAACATGTGCCTTCCCCTCCCTTTCTCCCCTCCCAGGGGATGGGGGGATGTTCATTTTCTAAAAATGGCTGGAAGTTCTACGTTGGTGTATTAAACTTTCAGCATTCAAAGGATTGATAAGCTTTACAGTTTCGAGGAAAAGTTTACTGTCACTTTAGAACAGAAAAATTATATTTTCACCAGGGAAAAGTGTAGTTTTAACCGGGAAAAAAATCTGGGAATTTTTTTCCTCGTCCGCCTATACACCCTCATGTATTATTTGGGGCATTAAAAATTAGTGGCACTATATTTATTTATTTATTTATTTTCTGTTTACAGGAAACATATAGTGAAAACACACCCAAATTATATTACAGGCATTCCCCACCAATGTCTATGCACTTTTACCGTCGTTTTGGCAGCTTCCATATTTGTATAGCAAACAATTCACCTGGTGCGTCTTCCCAGTGCCACTGATGTACATCTGCATAAAGTTTATCATTGGTGGTGAACTTCTTACCACACATGACCTCTTCCATTGTGTTGAATAGGGCAAAATTGTTAGGAGCCAGATCCTGCAGCTGTGTAGCATGTGGCAGCCTAGCAAACCCCAGTCGGGGCACGGTGGCGATGGTCCGGCGATCGGCATGTGGCCACATGTTATCTTGTCAGATCGGAATGCCACGGCCCCATTTTCCATGCCAACGGTGTTGAATGTGTCGACAGATTTGGTTCAGTAAGCTGCGGTACCTATCACTGTCGAGGTTCATATTGGGAGGGAGGCAACCTGCCATAGTATCCCTTCGTGATCCCAGAACACAGTCGCCATTTTTTTCTGTACAATAAGTCCCATCCACGAGTTGTTGGGACGAGGGCTCCCAGTGCGCTTCTACTGTTTCTTTCCTGGAGTGTCTCGGAGGAACCGTGACTTTTTGATGGTGACCGAACACTCAGAGAACAGCACCGGATTGTACACTGTAATGTTGCACATATAATTGACATCTCTCCACACACTTCTGTTTCTGTGCAATGGTGAGGTGACTGGATATACACTGTTCGCACACGTGTTTACTTCTCTAGTTCATGAAACGAGATTCGCACAAGCCCCAGTTTAGAGTTATCGACACACTGAGCACTGTTTGGTACACATGCAGTTGCTGGATGCGCAATGTTTTGGAGTTTCTCAGCACAGTCCCTGCTGCCTCTGAACTGTAATACCCAGAGAAAAATAGATCTGTGACTTGGTGCTGTTTCCTCACGTGTGCTATTAACCTCTTGTGGATGACTGAAGCAGTCACACTTTCCATCCAGAGAAATTGCACTGTCCACCCTTCCGTGTCCTCTATTATTATTTTCACATCACATCTTTACAAAGGAGTAAACTTCGATAGCTGAAAAACATTTTATAACAAACCACAATTGTCCGTCCAGTTTCCAAGCTATGATGTTTTGAAATGATAGCAGGACATTATGGACACCCTGTACAGTGTGTATGTACTTTTGTGTGTGTTTTTGGCAGCACTAATTTCAGCTCTTGAAAGTCAGCAATTCTGTCTCCAGATTATTTATTTATTGGTTTTGTCAAATGGACTTTCCTTTTGGTATAATGATTTGTTTCCTTCATTTGGTATATCCACAGGTAAGTTTTGGTGATGACGGAACTTTCCCATGTTGTGAAATTGTTTGTAATTTTGGAATGACATTGTAGGTGGATGACATCACTTATATAGAGGTGGTGTGGTAATATATTATGTTATAGGTTGTTGGAAATAGTGGTACAAAATGACTTTTAATCATTTTAAATAAGAAATTTTAAGAAGATATAAATTAAGTTGTTTCTCTTTACTCTTTTCATTGTTTGTATTTAACCCAGATTTTCCGATGTCATGTTGAACTATGTACTACATGTGAAGTGAATGCATTTACTTACAATTTTGGAAGTCTAAGAGAGAGATCCTGTTTTGACATGTAACACAGATGTCCAAAAGACAAAGTTTAGCTAGAAATTTTGCTAAATATGAAGCACGGGGGCAGGAGATGTAGGAATTTCAGGTGATAAAATACTTCCACTTTAGACATAAACTTTTGCCAACTTGATGTTTCTTTTCTTCAGCACTATTGTTGTTGTTGGGAACTGATTGCACAGGTCATTAATATACACAAGCATGTCAGGTAATGAGGTAGATTCCGTCTGGAAGACCTTACACAAAACTGTTGACAATAACAAAGATCTTCTCAGATAGGCGATTTTATCAAAAAATATACAGCTGATACAACCAAGGGTGTAAAACTACACGACACACGTTAAGCACAAGTATTGTGAAAGATTTATCAGGTAGGGTCCATCCCCCAGGAGCTTGACACTCTTTGATGAGCTCATACTTGCCTACCATGGGTCTCCAGCCATTGCAGCACCTTTTCCCTTCCATGCTGCATGCCAGCTATCCTGCTATTCTTTCTCCCCTCCTTTGGGGAACATGCCTGGGATATTTTTGGGAATGTGTTTTGCGTTTTAGTAACCTGTCACCAGAACAGTCCCTCCTCCATTCTTTCTTTCTTCATTCTCCATTTCGTACCCTTCCTCTGCTTCGGCATTTGAGGTTCCTCTTTGTTTCGTCTTCCTCCATGTGTGCTCCTGAAGGCCGGCCCATGTGTCTGATGCATAATAGGGACTGGGTAATGCATAATTCCCAGCTCCAGGTTGACAGATAGGGTTAGCATGTACTCCCTACTACAGGCCAGACCCAGGAGGGACGATTGCCTGAGCTACTACCGTCCCACATTGCCAATTGGTCCCTTTATCTGGAGTTTGCGAGGCGTGTCCTAGTGTGAACAATCACCTAATGTGGGGAGACCATCTCTGAGTGGAGGCCCACAGTTGGAAGGTGCATACCATAGGAGATGCTGGCAATCGTGGGGGGATTTTTTCACAATGAGCCGTTCACCATTTCAGTCCATGTCTAGTAGACATAAACGGAATGAGGCTAAAATTCCAAGACTCTCCAAGCTGCACCTCGGTTCCTCATGGTATCACATACTGAAGGTCAATCTTTTGCTATGGTTAATCAGTTTTTTATTCAGAAATTTATTGATGCAATTGCCAGTCCTGTGAAATGCCGCTCTTGTTTACATAATAGTACTTTGCATTTGGAGATCAATAAGATTCTCAAGCCCAATGACGACTTCACTCCTACACACCTATCCTCTTCATGTTGAGGCCCATCAAATGTTGAATTCTTCACGTTATATCATTTGCACTAGGCTGCTCAATGTTCTGACTGAGGGAGAAATCCAAAGTTACCTCTCTGATCAGGGCATCGCTGTAGGCCATCGGGAAATGAAAAAGCTTGATCCGACCTTAGTGCTTACATACACTCTATTTCTCATTTTTGATAGAGTAGTGCTTCCATCATAGAGCAAAGTAGGCTATGAAGTCACAGCTCACCGTACATTCCCAGTGTGATGTGTTGCTACCAGTGTCCGTGTTACAACCACACTCAAATGTCCTGTCGAAACATGGCTAAATGTGTTACTTGTGAAAAGGATGTTCATGATTCTTTCTCCTCGCGATATCGAATGCAGTGGTGACCATGTAGCCTCATTGTGAGAATGAACCATGTATCTCAGTGAGCAGACTGTACAGGAGATTCGGATGGAAAAACTACCTTACCCTGTCGGAGGCTGACCCAATGATAATGCCGACCTCTCTAGATTTCGTGGAACAGAATCCTGCCCTGTGGCAATGAGTCTTTGAAGGCTGGCACTCGGCAGCCTCCAAGGTGACAACCCTTTGTTTGTTTCCCCGTCATGACTCTCCTCCAGTGAAACATTTGTGGTGTTAGATCCAATAATGAGGAGTTCTGGCAGTTCTTGGAATTGCAGCGTCCCCTTGTTTTCTGCCTCCAGGAAACAAAATTGCATCCTCGCGGCCTCTTTGATGTCTCTCATTTCTTTCCGGCACATTTTTACCTTCACTGTGGAGGATGGTATTCCATCTCATGGGTGTGTCTTGCTGCTCATCTGGGATGGTGTTCATAGTCAAACCATATCACTGAACACCTCATTTTTCTTCCTCACTTCACCTTTTTCTTTGTACCGTCTACATCCTTTCGGCACTTGGTGTCATCAGGGTAGACTTCCTCCAGCTTATTGGGCAACTCCCTTACCCCCTTTTCCCACTCAGTGATTTCAATACACACCATCCGCCTTTGGGGCTCATTCAGAACCTGTCGGTAAGTTGCCGTCTTGGCTGCCCTTCTCAATCAACTCGACCTCATCTGCCTTAACATTGGATCACCCACGTTCCTTTCAGACTCCACACACACCTGTTCCCATTTGGACTTCTTGTTCTGCATTGCCCAGCTTGCCTGTCATCTCTAGTGGTCAGTTGTCTCTGACATGTACTCGAGTGACTATTTCCCATGTGCTATCTGTTTGCTGACTCTTACCCCACCTATGTGCTAAGCCAGTTGGCAGCTTTCTAAGGCCGACTGGAGGCTACACTCCACCCTAGCGACCTCCGACAAACAACATTTCCCCAGTTGTGATGATCAGGTAGAATACCTTACAAACATTATACTTACTGCCAAAGACTGTCTCATTCTTTGCTCTTCACCTTTACTGCACCGTATCCTGGTCCCATGGAGGACTTGAGGCCTGCTGTGATGCAATTCGCACACAGAGATGTGATCTCCATACTTTTAATATCATCGTATGATGGCGAACTGCATTCGTTAATTGCGCATGCAGTGTCGTCGGATTCTTTGGGATAGCAAGAAAGCTAGCTGGTTTTCATTTACCAGTTCTTTTAACACTGCCACTACCTCTTCCATCGTGTGGGCCAACTTCCGATGTCTATCTGGTACCAAGGTCCATTCCCCAATTTCCGGCACAACTGTAGCAGATGATGTCATTGTGAACCTCATTGCTATCTCTAACATCAGGGGCCACTGTTTTGCGGAGATTTCGAGTTCCACCCATTGGAAATAAGTGGAGGCAGCTTGGGTGATACCCTTCTCCTCTCAGAATCATGAATACTACAATGCTGCATTTACTATGAGAGAGCTAGATCATGCTCTCACTTCATCTCGATCTTCCACCCCAGTGTCGGACAGCGTTCACATTCAGATGTTGCAGTGCCTGTTCATTGCGGGCAAGCACTTTATCCTTCATACATCAGTAGCATCCAGGCATGTGACATGTTTCCCAGATGCTCGTGTGAATCCAGTCATGCCCATACTCGAGCCCGGTAAGGACAAACACCTTCCTTCTAGCTACTGCCACATTTTTCTGTCTCTGGCAGTGTTTGCAGGTTGATGGAATATGATTCGTGCCTGGCGAGAATGGTGGCTCGAGTCTCGCAATTTACTAACCACTGCACAATGTGGATTTTGGGCTCGCCATCCTGCAGTTGACCATCTTGTCACTTTGTCCATCCATGTCACGAACAGTTTTCTGCACAAATATCGAGACTGTGGCCGTGTTTTTTGATTTGGAGAAAGCTTATGGCATGTGCTGGAGGCCCGGTATCCTCCGTACACTCGGTACTTCCAAGTCCACCTGCCATGTTTCCTTCAGGAATTTTTAAAAGACGGGGTTTTCAAGGCATGTGTGGGTTTTCCCTTTGTGGACACCTTTATCCAGGAAAACGGGGTGCCTCAGGGCTCCGTTATGAGCATTATCGTCTTTGCTGTATCCATTAATCCTATTGTGCCCTGTTCCCTGCCGGGCATCTCCGGCTCCCTTTTTGGTGATGATTTTGCGATCTATTGCAGTTCACCATGGACTCGTTTCCTCGAGTGACGTCTTCAGTAAAGTCTCGATCATCTTTACTCTTGGACCATCAACATCATCATTTGCTTTTCCACTGACAAATCCGTTTGTATGAGTTTCTGGCGGCCCAGTGGGTTTCTTCCACCGTATTTATATCTTGGGCCTGTTGCCCCTCACTTTGTCTTGGGGCCCGTGCTCAATAGAAAAGCTGTACGCAGTCCCACGTGTCCTAAGGGTGCTTCCTGGGGAGCGGATCTGATCACCGTCCTCCCTGTGTACCGTTCCCTTGTCTTCTCGAAACTAAACTGTGGGTGTTCCGTTCGTGCACCTGCACGTCGATCCGTCTTACGCCGTATGAAAACAATCCACCATTGTGGAATCCATTTGGTCACCGGCATTTTTTACAGGAGTCCGGTTGAGTGTATTTACGCAAAAGCTGCTGAACTACCGCTGTAGTACCGAGACGATGATCTCCTCAGCAGATATGCATGCTGTTTCTATGCCGTGTTTGGCCACCCATCCTATGCCTCCTTCTTCGATGACTCCTGTGACTGCCACTATGGATTTCGTCCCTCTTATCTGTTCTCTCCTGGATTTCGCTTTGGCAATTGCTCTGGCAGCTTAACTTCATGCTACCTGCCACTTTTCCAGTGGACCACCTTGACTTCATGTGGCGGGGCCATACTCACTTGGGCTTCGTTCGCTTCCTAAGGAAACTACTCCAGTTTCGATCTATTGCTGTAAGTGTCTCAACATTTGCACAGTACTTAGTGGTAGTACCTTTGTGTACATTGATGGCTGTCGGGTTGTCTGTGGTGTCGGGTGTTCCACTGTCATTGGCACCGATGAGTTTAGGTATCAGCTTTTGGAATTGAAATAAAGAGTTAAACTTGAAGCTTTAGATGGTAGTACCCACTGTCCTTGTGCTCAAGAAATAAAAATGTGATTGCCAGTTTGACCTGAAGAGCTACTTATACTTAAAAGGTCCATAATACCTTTGACATAAGTTCTACAGTAGCCAATAGATTTCCACCAAATGTTTGAACTGAAGTTCCATATTCTTTGTATTGACACACGAGAGAGAATGCGGTGAAAACAGAGAGCGCTGTCAGCTATCGGTGCTGTTCCCAGCTTTCAGCCACAAAGTGCAAATAGTGGCAAGTGAAACAATAGTCACCTGTAGAGTTGTGAGAACAGTGATCATTCCCATGAAATTGTATACAAAATAATGTTATGTGATTAGACCAGCTAGACGCGTGAAGCAGCTGTGCCACACCAATTGCAACTGTTGGGATCTTCTTTTGCTGACTACTGTACTTTAACATAGCCCTGTTGTAGATCTGAGTATTAGTCGTAATAGTAATTGCATTATTCCTCAGGCATCTGACATGTACCAAAATGGAATGTCAGCAAGTCAATAATTATTCCTTTCTCTTGCAATTTTTTCAGCAATTTGCAAATTAAACAATGGTTTTTTTGCAAAATTCTGTAGCTAAGAGGCATAAAACATTTTTAAAATAAGTTCTCTTCCTGGGCTTGGGCTAAAGTGTGAAGCAACGTGGAAACTCAGATGTTCAGGCCAAAACAAGAATTCTGTTAAAGGTTGGAACTAAAGAGCCAAATGCACCTGCTAATAACTTACTGTAAGGTCCATAGTACTAAAGTACCTTGGAATTTGGTAATAATTCCTGTTTATGTGTAGGCTGATTATAGCCTGTTTCAATAATTTTATTTAAATCTTACATTAGTGACATATATGTAGGTTGGAAGTTAAATAGTGGCAACACTGCTGTGGAAGCACTATGCAATGGAATCTACTATTGTCGCTGATAGCACATGTTGTTGACATACCTATCTTACCTCCGGGCAAATGGACTCACCCGTCCCACGTCACCGGCATTCGCACAGTCGAGGGAAACACCTTCACTTGTGAGCGAGCGGTCTAACGTAACGGTGTCACTGTGTTTTCGAAACAGGAACAACGGAGTTGGATCAAGATTGAATGTGCCAGAGGTCCCACAGCATGACAGTGTCATTAAGGTCTTGAAGAGGCGTGCGGTGAATCGGCAAGGCTGTACAGAACAGTGGCACGTTGGGTAAAAGCCTTCAACGAAGGTCAGCAAACTGTGGCAGGCACGCGTCGGGCAGGTTGTCCAAGCGTCTCTGAAGTAGTAGTGCATGCTGTTGGTTCGTTAGTGGACAGTGATAAACGCCATTCAATTCTCAAGCTTACCCACGAAACTGGATTAACACATACAACTATGCTTTGCATCCTGATGGAATGCCTGGGCATGCAAAAAATTGCATCATGACAGGTTCAGCATGACCTCATGGAAATGCAGATATGGATGCCTTACAATGCTGCTCAGACGCACTTTGAGCACTATAAGCGTGAAGGAGAGAAGGCTTTCTTATGGTGTATCATAACACTGGATGAGACGTGGGTCAGATCGTATGAGCCAAAACTGAAACTCCAATCTAACAAATGACGTCATTATGGGTCGCCGCGAAAGTCAAAAGTGTGTCAGAGCTCCAGTATGGTGAAAGTTATGGTGATGCTTGTGTAGAACTGTGATGGTGCTATCCTAACGAGTTACGTTCTTCCATGGCAGACAGTCAGTGCACAGTATTACTGTTAGTCTTTGGAGCATCACCTGCTACCAGCTTTGCGAAGGAAGTGCCAACACGTTCTGCGCAACCCACCCATCATTTTGCACGACAATGTGCATGCGCATACAGTGCAAGCTGTGGCTGCTCTGTTCAGTCGATGGACCTGGGAAGTACTGTACTATCCACCACACTCCCCGGACTTGTGACTTTTATTTGACTCCAAAGATGAAGGAACCACTCCGTGGCATTTGCTTCAGAACTATTTCAGAGATTCGCAGGCATCAGAAAAGACCCTGCTAATGGTATACTACACCTTCCTCATCGCTTGCAACGTGTTCTACACAATGCTGATGACTACTTTGAAGGAAATTGACAGGTACAAACATGTAACTTTTTTGTATCTGTTGTGAATAAATAGTTGCCACTATGTGTGTTTCAACCCTCGTATAACTGTTCCATCAATATTCTGTAAAATTGGAGGCGGGTTTTTGTATGTTGTTGCAGTCTCTGTTTTCAGCCAGAATAACGCGTGCAAATTTGAGAGGTTGCAACTCTTTTTTTGAACTGTCAGGATACGGTACAACTCTTTACAACTGCGTTGATGATATTAAATTGCGACTTTATACTTGTCTAGTTTAGTTGAAAATACTTCTTTCTACTCTGTTTATTAAAGTTCTACTAGTACATTTTGAGCTTCCTGGTTATGGAGTTAGCTTCACAGCAATTGCTGTGGTCTGCATCACTTGAACCAAATTCTGTTTCCATAATCCTAGAGCATTTCATTTCTTTGCCTGCAGAGCAAACATCAAAAATTTTCCTTTAAATTTGTACACCTAATTAACTGTTCTTGGAATCATTAATAGCTTTACTCTTAGCACCACACATTACTGACAATGACCTCAGCATTAGATAGGCTTTTAAGAGAATTTGTGTGAATTCCATTTTGTCAGATTAAGAAAGTATTAATTCTTCTTAAACCTTCTTGCTCGGTGTTCAGGTAATGCCTGCAACACTGGCTCTCCTAAGGATGTCAATAATTCTAGGTAATGTTGGCTACCCCAGCGGCCTTGTTTTGACGTAGCACTTTCAGTGCTCCATCAAATTTTTCTCACCGATCATATCTTCTCTCACATCTTCACTTTCTATGATACTACCTTCAGTTAATTTCCCTTCAATATATTCCTTCGACCTTTCAGCTTCACCTTCTTTCCTTACTTCTCACTTGCCACCTGAACTTCTGATATTCAAGCAGTTGCTTCTCTTTCCTCCAAAGACGTTTCTAATTTTCCTCTAAACATCTTCCCCTCCCCCGTTTTGGCACCATTGATATTCCAAAATTCATTTCGTGGCATATGTTGCTCACTGAGTACATTTTGTTTTAAAAGAAGTAAACCACCTGATCTATCAATTTATCACGGAATTACTTTCGGAACTGATTGTTCGATACTTGAATCTTCTCTATGTAGTCTTGTATGCATTTGATTTCCTCTCGCAATCTTTCTTTCTTTGTTTTATGGTATTGTGCTGTTAGAGTCAGCAGACACAACATATTATATGATCTTCTGTAATATATTAAAATTTAACAATACCAGAGAAGGAAAGTTGCTACTCATCATATAGCGGATATGCTGAGTCGCGATAGACACAGTATAAAGATCCACACACCTGTAGCTTTCGGCCATTAAGGCCTTTGTCAGCAGTAAACACACGCACACGCAAACGCAAACGCAACTTGCACACACGTCTGCAGTCTCGGAGAGCTGAAACCACACTGCAGACGTGTGTGCAAGTTGCGTGCGTGTACGCGTGTGTATATGTGTGTCTACTGCTGACAGAGGCCTTAATGGCCGGAAGCTATGAGTGTGTGAATCTTTTTACTGTGTCGATCGCGACTCAGCATCTCCGCTGTATGGTGAGTAGCAACTTCCTTCTCTGGTATTGTTACATTCCATCCTGGATTTTCCATTGTTTGATATATTAAAATTTCATTCATAATGAGCATCTTGTTTCAGATCCAAGTTAATGTAAATTTAATTTGCAAATAGAAAAACTCCTGTTTCTTAAAGGTTTAAAAGACTACTTGTAACATAGTAAAATGGTGATATAATTAATCTGTGTGTTCCAATTGTCTTTGAATAAACATTTTGCGAATTTTTATTTAATACTGGAAAAGATTTTAAACAACAGTAAATGTGCCATAGACAATGCTCTCAGAACATTTGTACCTTAACTAATAACCTTTTCCAAATATGTTTTGTTTTATGGGAAATGTAGACTATCCATAAAGGAAGAACTCCGTCTGAACACGCCTTGAAAGCCCAGTGGTACAGACTAGCCGCCACGTCATCCTCAGCCCTTAGGCATCACCGAATGCGGATACGGAGGGGCATATGGTCAGCACACTGCTCTTGCGGTTGTTGTCAGTGTAAGAGACAGGAGGCGCAACTTCCCAATGAAGTAGCTTCTCAGTTGGCCTCACAATGGTTGAGTGCACCCAGCTTGCCAACAGCATTTGGCAGACCCGGACAATGACACATCCAAGTGCTAGCCAAGCCAGACAGCACTTAACGTTGGTAATCTGACGGGAAACAGTGTTACCACTGGCGATTTGTCCCATATGCACTACATTGGCAATAAATAACAGCACACTGCCAGCATTAGTTTGCTGCTCAGTATACGTCAGAGATAAAAACTAAAATTTGCATTTATCACAATGGTAATAGAAAAAAGGATTGAGTTGATGTGGATAGTACTCAGAGACATATTCCCTGCCCACTGTGGCAGTAATATGTTCCCATACACATTACATTGTGGTTTTTGTATCTGTTGACTACACATCTGTTATCAGTAGACATTAATTAGAAGAATGCTAGGTTACACTCACAATTTACAGTTCCATTTTCTCCATTCATCAAATGGAAGTGATATAGTGTAACTCACAGGAGATGACTTTAATATGAGCCCACTAAGTATAATTACATGTTTTTTTTTTTCACTTGTGATACACCTGTGGACCTTCATATTGTCTGTAGTAGCAGTTGGAGTGAAATAATTATTCCTAGCATATATGTTTGTTGTAAAGCTGTGGACTGCTTTCTGCTTAACTTTTTTTTTATATACTTGGTTCAGTTTGTAAGACTTAATTGCCAGCTGTATTTAGCATTTTTAATTATCCTATTGCGGTTTAGTATTTTGCTGCTGCTGCTAATTATTGTTTCAGATTTGGCTACTTTTTTCATAATGCATCGTTTCTAGAGGTATTGTGCTCGCTTGTTTCCATTGCTGCCACCAGTATTAGTAGCTAATGAACTGGCATAATTTTGATAGTTCTTGTTTCAAACATTTCTTTTCCTCTTTGTATAATTAATTTTCTAAACTTGAGAGCAGCGAAATTGGTGACTGGTCCTCGAAGTAGAGAAGAGAAGATTGCTTCCTATTTTCTTGCAAGTTTCCACACAGTTTTGTTCTCATTGTTGGTTTTAAGCAGAAGAAGTAAAGATTTCGACAAATAATATATTTGTCTATAACGTCCACAAATCAGCTTTTGACACCACAAGCATTTCAGTGACTTTCAGCCACAGCTTTACTATGAGCATGAACCACTAGGTTGAGAGCAGAGCTCACTGAATTGAATGAATTGTGTTTGCAGTAAACGCTTGTTCATAAATCTCTCTTATATTTTGCTGCATTTAGGCTGTGGATGTAGTAGACATGGCAGTATGACAATAACATGTATTTACAGACGTGTCCTGAGGAAGATGTCTTCTCTTTGGGAGTGATGAAATGTAATATGAGGATAAGATGAACTAACTTTTCTCTTCCTACTAGCGTTTTGATTTTTCCACAGTATATTGGTATTATTCCTTAGTTTATACCATATCTGTGCTAGAATATTTTACTGTGTGCTTTCTGGTTTTAGCCATGCATCTCCTATTTTTCAGTGATTTATCATCAGATGTAATTTTCAGAATACCTTAAATATAGACCTTTTTGGTTAGTTGTGAGTAGAGGTACTCTGCATTAGAACTGAGGAAGACACATGGCTACACTCCAGACAAATAGCTTCAGGGAAGACTTCCTAACTCGTAAAATCTATATTCAATGTTAACAAATTTCTCGAGAAACATTTTTCTTGCCATTGCCAGTCTGCATTTTATATGCTCTCTACTTCGGCCATCATTCGTTATTTTACTGCCCAAATAGCAAAACTCATCTACTGCTTTAAGTGTCGTTGTTTCCTAATCTAATTTGCTAGGCCTCACTTGATTTAATTCAACTTCAGTCCATTGTCCTTGTTTTGTATTTGTTATTGCTCGTCTTAAATGCTTCTTTCAAGACACTTACCGTTCCGTTCAACTGGTCTTCCAAGTAGTTTGCTGTCTCTGTCAGAAATGCAATGTCATCATCAGCAAACTTCAAAGTTTTTAATTTGTATCTCTGACCTTTAATTCGTACTCCACATTTTTCTTCAAGTTTCCTTTACTGCTTGCTTTTAATGTACAAATTGAATAATGTTGGGTATAGGTTACAACCACGTCTCACTCCCTCTCAACCACTGATTCCCTTTCATGCCTCTCGACCCTTATTACTGCCATCTGAATTCTGTGCAAACAGTAAACAGCATTTAGCTTCCTGTATTTTACCCCTGTTCCCTTCAGAATTTCAAAGAGAGCATTCCATTCAACATTTTCAAACACTTTAAATCACAAAAGGCTGTAAACTTAGGTTTGTCTTTTATTAACCTCTCTTCTAAGATATGTTGTAGGGTCGGTGTTGCCTCATGTGCTCCTATATTTCTCCTGAACCCAAACTGATCTTTCCTGAGGTCAGCTTCTATTAGTCTTTCCATTCTACTGTGATGAAGTATTTTGCAACCACGACTTATTAAACTGATAATGTACACTCCTGTCAACACCTGCTTTTTTTGTAACTGGAATTACTAGTCTTCTTGAATTCTGTGAGTATTTCACCTGCCTCACACATCTTGCACACCAGATGGAATAGTTCTGTCATGGCTAGCTCTTCCAAGGCTGTCAATAGTTCTGATGGAGTATTGTCTGCTCCCTGGCCCTGTTTCGACTTCGGTCTTTCAGTGCTCTGTCAGATCCTTCTCGCCCTATCGTATTTCCCATCTCGTATTCGTCTATGTCCTCTTCCGTTTCCATAATAGTGCCCTCGAGTACATTGCCCTTGTATATACCCTCTGTGCTCCTTCCACCCTTCAGCTTTCCTATCTTTGCTTGATACTGGCTTTTCACATGAGCCCTTGTTATTCATACCGCTGCTTCTCTTTTTTCCGAAGACCATTTCAGTTTTCCTGTAGACGGTATCTATCTATCTTCTAGTGAAATGTGCTTCCAAATTCTTACATTTGTCCTCCAGCCATTCCTGTTTAGCCATATTGCGCTTCCTGTCACTCATTTTTTAGACATTTGTATTCCTTTTCACCAGCTTCATTTGCTTGTTTTTATATTTTCTCCTTTCATCAATCGGATTCAGTACCTCCTGGATTTGTACTAGCCATTGTTTTTTTTTTTTTTAACCTATTTGATCCTCTGTTACCTTCACTATTCCATCTCTCAATTCTTTTTCTTCTGTATTCCTTTTCCCTGTTCATGTCAGTCATGGCCTGATACTCACTGTGAAACTCAACCTCTGGTTCTTTAGACTTATCCAGGTCCCATCTCTTTAATTTTCTATTTTTTCTGCAGTTTTTTCAGTTTTGATATACAGTTCATGACAAAGTACCAGAAAGCCCCTTCAGTGTCAAATGGTGTGATATTAGCACAAAAGTTGGTGTGAGTGATTCGTCTTCAGGGCAGTGCTTTTGTCATACTGGTACATTTTGCCTCATACGGGTATGTCACAATGACGCATTCGCCCAGAATGGCTGGATAAAATGGTTGTATGTAGTGCTCAGTTGGACAACATTGTGACCTCACCTGTGTGATATTAACAGAGCTTATAGCTCCTTCTACATTATTGACACAAGTTCGGAGCACTTCAATGGGTTTATGGTGACAGTTTGATGCAGCCAAAGGTGGCATTTGCTGTTGGCAGGCATACCAATGTGACAATCTCCATTGTCTGAAAGCAAATATGCGAATACTTTTCGTCACTCAACATGCCAGTTGTAGCATACCAGATAAATGTCAATAGAGGTCAAGTAAACGATTAAATCTTCTCAAAAAGTATGTCTTTTTTGAAACTTGAATAATTTGTGATAGTTAATTTCTTGTAATTTGGTATTCTGGTGTAGTAACCCTTTAAGCCACGTACTTGTGTATCTCAAATGTCTGCACAGGCATTAACTGGATTGTTTACTTGCCAGTTGAGTTTTGGGGAAAAAATTGTATTGCTGTGCTGTCCACTAATGACAAGCAACACTTACATCATCAGCTAAGTGTAGGAGTGTCCGTGCACACACACGGAATGTGAGATACTCTAAAGAAATTGGAAACTGCTGATTGACCCCGTGGAAAGAAAAAAAATTTATAAAGCAGTACATGAAAATATTTTGAAGGATACTGATAATTTCAGTGCACAGTGTTTATCGAGCCATTGAAAGATAGAGGAACAAGAACCTATAAATTTCATAAATTTTCTTTACAATGGACACTGCACAAGAAATTTATGGAACTAAGGGGGCATTTTCCTCATTCTGCTTTATTTATTGTATTTCGTTACGACTAGTTTTTGCCAGTGTCCCACAACAGGACTGCTGGAAACTAGAGCAAAGAGACTGCAGTGTAAGACTTCGTTTCATAGATTGATTAAGAGTGTACCATGCTGAAAGCTTCTTTCCAGTCATTGTTTATGTTGTCAACATAGTTAAGGTCATTTTCTGAAAATTTTGTCGATAATTTTGTTGACAAATAATTTCTGAGGTAGTGATTTATGAGGAATGTCCAATAAACAAGTTTCCCTATTTTACAAAAAGTGCTAGCTTCGCTTGCGTAGACAGTATGGCTATTAGAGATTTTTTTGTTTTTATTTAATCAGATTTTTATGTTGTTAACAAATGGATACATCTTCTAACCTTTTCACACTAATTAAGGCCTTATAAGTAAGGTCTTTTCCAAATGTACTTCTGACCAAAAAGCAATTTTGGTAGCTGGAGTCAAAAGATTTGTTAATCAAGCCTTTTGTGTTCTTGTGGAGATGTTCCATAGCAACTTTCATCCCATAACAAATATTTCTTTATAACTAACTGATAAGTGAAATACCAATTTTCATAAAATCAGCTTTAAAAATTTTTAATGCAACAAAATTTTTTCTTAAAAATTTTCATACCTTATTGCACAGCCTTAGAGGTTGAATTTCCAGAAACACTGAAACATGTATTTTTTTTATTGTTTTTTCATTTTTATCTGAGAACTCAAAATACCAATTTTCATAGATGTAACCTTAAAAATCCTTTAGTACATGGTGTCCCACTCAAGAGACCCCACAGACGTGTATGTATTTACACTGAAATTGCACTGTGTAATTTATGAGGTTTGACATCGCAACACTCATTCTGCAATATTGTTTGACACAACAGTGTGTTTTGTGTGTCACTGTGGCTGGAGTTCAGTGTTCAGTAATAACGTATCACTATTCTGTCGAAGAGCACATGTTTCTTATTAAACAATATTGGACTGCTGGTTCTATTAAGACATGTCAGTGAATGTTCGTTGAACGGTTTGGTGACAAACATATGCGATCTAAAATGCTGCATACAAAAATTATCAAACAAGATGGGGAGCAGTGGAATGGTGTTGAATCTCCACAGCAGGGGACAGCCATTATTATTGGAAGAAAGAGCGATTGAGATGAAATGCTCGACGTTTATTTTTGGTATGTGTAATGTCGCAGAGCATGTCACAGAGCTGCGAAGAAAGCTGAAATGTATCCATATAGGTTTACAGTTGTTCAGGAACTGAAGGTCAATGACAAAGACAAACACATTACATTTTCCTGATAGCTTCAGCAATTTATTGCTCAGAGGCCAGGAATATTGCAGTACACATGATTCAGTGATGATGCATGGTTCCAATGCTCTGGCTATGTAAACACTCGGAATATACGTATGTAGTGTAATGTGAATTCACATGCACTGTTCGAGCAACTCCTGCATTCACAAAAAATTGGTGTTTCTATCGTGACAAGTGCAGTTTGCATCGAAATGTTTTGGGAATTTGTGAAACAGGTAGCTGATGAAGAACTTACTGTCGGGTGGTAACAACAGGATGGCGCCACATGACACGTCTTGAGTGGCTGTGGCTGAGGTCGAATAATTTTTCCTTGGCTGAGTGATATTGAAAGGAGTGTGTCAACAAAGGTCACCTGATGTAACACCACCTGACTTTTTCCTCTGCAATGCAAGGTCTACAGGAATAAACCACACAACTTGGAAGATTTATGAGAGATCATCATCCGTGAAATTCAGGCAGTGACTGAAAGGTTGTGGCAGCAACGTTTGAGAATCTGCAGCGTCGTGTTCAACTGTTTTTATGAGTTGAGGCTGGTCACTGCCAGCACCTTTTTATGATCCAGTTTTATTACCCCATGAACAAGGTATGATTTTTATGCAAAGCCTTTAAGTGCAGTATAAGCAAACGTTTGTTTTTGGAGCCACTTTCGAGAGGGACAGCCTGTAGTTTTTTTCATAATTATTTATTTAAAAAAAAAACTTTCATCAACTAACCCCGTTAGTGTTTGAATTTACAAAAATGGTGAAACATTTATTTTGTATTTTCTGACTGAGAAACCAAGTACCAATTTTTGTTGTTCTAGCTTCAAAGTTGCTTTAATAGCAACATGCTTTCAAAAAGCATTTCATTCCCTATTTCACCCCCTTGGGGACAATCCCTTCTTAAACGATGTCTGCTATGGAAGATCCACACCCTCTCCAAACTTAAAGTTTCTGTCTAATGGTTTGGGCTGGGCGATGATGAGTCAGTGTATCAGTGTGACCCTATTTCACCCTGTTAGGGGTTAAAATTCCAAGAAAAACGAAACCTGTATTTTCTCATTTCTAACCAAGAAGCTAGACATCAGTTTTTGAAAGACTTAGCTTTAAAAATGCTTTGGCAATGAAATATTTTCATAAAACATTTCACCCCCTTAGTTGAATTTCCACAAACAGTGACATGCATATGCTTTATTTCTAACAGAGAAGCCAAATCCAAATTTTCTTAGATTTAGCTTAAAAAATGCTTTCACAATAAAACATTTTCAAAAAATTTTTCATCCTCCATTTCACCCCCATGGGGTTGAATTTACAAAAACAGTGAAACATGTATTTTTGCCATTTCTAACTGAGAAGCCAAATTCAAATTTTCATAGTTAGCTTTAAAAATGCTTTAATTATAAAATATTTTTATAAAAACTGTCATCCCCTATTTCACCCCTTAGGGTTTCAATTTCCAAAAACAGTGAAATGTGTGTTTTTATTTGTAACCAAGACGTCAAATGCCAATGTTCATAGACATAGGTTTAAAAATACTTAAGTAGTTCTGTAATAATGATATATTAAAAAAAGCTTTCAACCACTATTTCACACCCATAGGGTTAGATTTCCAAAACTGCTGAAACACACATTTCTGACAGAGACCAAATACCAATTTTTGTAGGTCTCTTGTCAAAATTGCCTTAAGTGGCATTTTTCAGAAAAATCCTTCATCCCCTATTTCACTCACTTACGATTGGAATTTTGAAATATCCCTTCTTAAGTGACACTTTCAGTGTAAGATCCACATGTTCTCCAAATTTCAAGCTTCTGTCCTGAGCGGTTCGGACTGGCCAATGATGAGCCAGCAAGCCAGCCAACCAGGACATTGCCTTTAATATATAGAGATTACACACAAGTAATCAAGCTGAAATAATTTTATTGACAATGCATCTGTTGCTTTTTAATCAAACAGTGGAAAATCCAGGATGGAATGTAACAATATGCTACTGTAACAATGTGACTCAAATTCTGTTACTCTTTAGATAGAAGCATTTTTGGTAATGTGGCACAAGTTTTTCCCAAGCTGTTCTGTACCAGCTTGGGTCCTGTGCTCGTAATCAGCTGTTCATGTTAATGTGACTTCATCATTGGTGTTGAAGTGATCACTTCCAAGATGACCTTTGAGTTGGGGAAACGTGAAAATTACGTGGGGGGTGAGACGTGGTGAATATGGAGGATGCAGGAACATTTCAGAGTCGAATCGAGCTCCACCTAGGTCGTTAGAGCTTTGTGAAGCCGAGCGTTATTGTTGAGGTAGAGGCAGGTAGTAAATGAGTGACGTCCCTGACAAGTCCCAAAAATTGGTTGCCATAACTTCTCTTGCCACTTATGGTCTTTGCCTTGTTTTAATTTTTATTATTATTATTAATTTTTTTTTTGTCATTTTCACTGGGTTTGCTCCACACTATGCTCTAGCTGTTTTGTCTCAGAGGTTGAATGCTGGACCCAGTTCTAATCTCCATTTGAATGCTCGTACAGCGTAGGCAGAGGTTAACGTCCGACGGATATTGACAGTGGAAAGTTATTTTGATATGAAAAAACTAATGACCGAGCACTGCTCACAAGCAGACACACATTGTAGTGGTAAGTCCATGCTAGTTGACAGAGCATACTGGCAAGATGTGGCAGTAAGCATCATAAGCCTTTGTGAGTTAACCAGTCAAACACGGCGGCCCTCGTGCACACTTTACTTTGCAGAGAAATAAAATGGATAAACTTACTTATTGGATGACTTTCGTAAATAATATGCTGCATTCCCATAATGGCTGGCTGTATAAATTACTACTAGTAGGCTCGAGACGAACATGCTACTGGCTTGGCATTTCAGCATTGAGGTGATAAGTCTTCTGAAAGAAAGTTTTCGAAATTGTTTCCACAACCTTGCAATAATGTTGGCATAAAGCGTTGCTGCAGCATGTCCAGATACACGAAACGTGTCACTGTTCTCTCTGCAGAGTAAATGGTCCTTAAAATTTTGGAGTGGGCACAGACAAAAGATGTTAACTTTAGGTGAACCACAAATGTGTTCCACAGTCTCATGTGGAAATTCTGTGTCCCAAACACACACGAAATGACAATTCTCATTCCTGGACACGATTTGTGGATTCATCTCTGAAAACTAATGTCTGTGAAAAATGTCTTCGTCCAGTACCGCTGCAGGTCATTGCAAAAGTCAGAGCGAAGATCATTGTCCGGAGTAGTCAGCACATGTAATTGCTGTCGGTATGCTTTTAACATGCAAACATTTCTGTAGAATGCAACTGTCTGTCAACTGTGGAATCTGTGGTTCTCTGTTTGCTCGTGTTATCCGTTTCTTCAGGCTCTCGACAAACAGTTCCTGCAAACACTCCACTTTCTCTGCTGGTGGTTTTAGTCTGCCTTTTTTTTTCCCGCTGTTCCACGCAATGAGTTGTATCAAACTTGGATTTATTTGTCCTTGCAACTTGTCTTAATCATTGTCGAAATGCCACAGTATGTCCACATTTAGCAAATTTGGGGACACTAAATGCACACACTACTCCATTATACACCATGTGCTGACTAACCGTGAACTCTGCAACTATGTCAAGGCGTGTATTGTGAATCAGAAATGCTCCGTCTGCTGACAGGTCTCTTTTTGTGTACGTCTTTAACTTTTTGCACATTCATCTTCTGAAAACCCAGGGATACTTAAAAATAACACTGTATTTATCTCACTAGTGGGTTATGTGGTTCACATTTTGAATTTTTTTTCTCAAAAATCTCATCTCTCTTGGGATGTGAGTACACAACTAAACAATTTTTGCAGACGATGTACCTACTGCCTCCAAAAGGCGGTTCTGTTTCACCGGATGTCAACCAGAGGACAGACTCTGCTGGCGAGAGCACACCGCCTGGCACAGTGGGTGTTTCAGAGCCCATCCAGAACAATACGTTGAAGCAGTTGTTGGCCTACCGTCCCACTGTGGGTGCAAAGCCCACTTCCGGAGGGCAGAGCAGAGAAGGGAGCATCTCTGCTGTGAAGCCGGCAAGTGTCGGAGTGAGTTCAGAACGCAGCAGACAGCTCAGAGCTCTCATCAAGCTGTTGGGACCCACAGCCAATCTCAAGGTATTTCTGTTGTTTCTTTTTTAAAATCCTGACATCCCATGTGTTGCAGTGATTGAACAAGGCTTATCACTATTAAAGGCAAATTAGTACAAATGCTGTCCTGTGTGGCCGAGTGGGTCTAGGCACTTCAGTCTGGACCTGTGCGACCGCTACAGTTGCAGGTTCGAATCCTGCCTCCGGCGTGGATGTGTGTGATGTCCTTAGGTTAGTTAGGTTTAAGTAGTTCTAAGTTCTAGGGGACTGATGACCTCAGATGTTAAGTCCCATAGTGCTCAGAACCATTTGAACCATTAATGCAAATGTCAATTTTGTCATTTAAATTACTAATCAGCTAACACGTAGGCACAGTTGCCTTATTCCAGTTGCAGGATGCTTATCTAACAAATTCCATGGGCAACAAAAATTTGATTTTTGTATTTCATATTATGACTAACAAGGTGTAAAGATTTAAAATGCTATCATTATCTACTCATTAACCCTAGGACGCACAAGCCTTTCCTTTCTTTTTCTAACTTGAATGCCTAATAGAGGGGGGGGGGGGGAGGGGTGGTTCGGCGAGCCCACATGTATTACATAAGTTTACTGACGAAAAAGTACAACTTTCAAAATGGTTTATGTATTTTAACTAAGGCATTAGTTTGTAAATGTTGTTAATTGTTATAAATATTGCATTGAGTGAATAAAAAATTGACATATTAAACTACGAAATACAGATGTGTTCATATACAATAGACTACTCTGAGTCCTCAACTTCAAGGCAAGAGACACACTTCACAATTTTTTCTGAATGTGTGTTACACACGTTTATGACACTGTCCACAATACTGTTTTGGTTTACTTAGATTGTTGTTCTTCCGCTTCTTTGTTTTAGCTTCTCTTACACAAATATGGCACCCACCTTTCCCTGCAGGAGGCTGGCGTGCTTCTGTTGTCACTTCTTTCTTCTACCTGCAATTTCACCAGTTCCATCCCAGCTTGCAGAAAATAAAGTTTCTGTTTGTTGTTTCTTTTCATTCCATCTTGGATGTTGCTGGATGAATATGGTGGTTACATCGATAGCACAAATGTCGATGAGAGAGTAAAATACCGATAGAGGCCATCTCTTTGTTCCTCTCTTGCAGGTGTACATAAGCGCCATTTGATCAATGGTATCAATTCCACCTTTAGAGGAATTATAATATGCATTTATCTCGGTTTTATTCTTCTCTCCTCCAACAGTGCCTTTATCTTGGTGCATTGTTGACAACATCAGTGAGTTTTTACTTGGTTTCGTTTTGGCTATGTAGGACACCAAAGTTACTGGAGGCCTAACTGTTGATGGGTCTGTGAACAACAACATTGATGAATGTAGCTCTCGATTTGACGTGTTCTTCATTATGTCTGGAATATGCTTCCTGTTTGTCTGGAGAGTTCCTACTGTAGTAACTTTGTAGTCTTCGTATAACTCTTCCGCCAAATCCACCGATGTGTAGTATCGGTCTGTAGTAATATTTCGACCAGTATTTTTCACAGGTGCTACCAGATGTTTGACGACAGCTGCTGAACCCCGTTCTTCTTTCGACAAATTCTGAACATTACCTGAATAGGGTTCCATATTCAAGACGTATATGTCAACTGCCTCGTACATCATGCTTGTAAGGATGCCGTACTTGCCCACTTTATCCTTCATAAATACTTTGAAGTGGCAGCGCCCTCTAAACAAGCCGATCATCTCATCAGTGGTGAGGTGGGACCCCTTGTTTATACAGTAGTGGAAACCAATCATTCACTTTGTTGAAAACATCATGGATTGCCGTGAACTTGTCTGCTTCCCTTCTTAGCTGGCAGGTACTTTTGTCATCAAACCTTATGATTGCAATAAGTTCCTCGAAACGTTCTCTTGCCATAATACCCTTGTAAACTGGCCGACCCATTAGGTCTGACCAAAGATCGTGTACACTGACAGAGTTGTCCTTATTTGCCCCCATAAGTATCAGGCTTCCTACAAATTCTTTCTCATTAACCAAAGTAACATTTCCCCTAACTGCCTCTTCATTTGAATGTTTTACTATAACATCCATGATGTCAGGTGTAAGAAGTAACTTCAAGGGTTCTCCAGGTGAATAGCAAACACCAGCTGGAGTTACTCCTGCCTGCTCCCTTACTATATTAGCAACAGACCTCTGAGGAATTCTAGGCTGTATGGTTACGAACCTTCTTCCAGACTTGGCCACAATAACATCCTGATTGTCACTGCCTGAAGCTGCGCTATCTTCATCTTCTCTAACATCCACATCACTTTCCCGATCTGGATCATACTCCATAACACCATCCTCATATTTACTTTCACTCCCCGAGTCAGAATCTTCATCTAAAATTTCATTCAGAACTCTTTCTAAAGATGAGTCACGTATTCTTTTAGTCATTTCTAAGTCTGGTTGTGAACAGTAGGGAACTGCACTAAGTCACTGCAAGTTTACAAGATAAATAACAGCTAACTGACATCAACAATCACTTCCTCTGAAAGTAAACCGATTGTTGTGAATATCAAGAATACCAACCAACAATAAACTAACTTGCATTGTTGTGGAGATGAGAAATACGAAATCCTACTAAGGGAAATTTTCTATAGCATGGAAGCCTAAGGGGGGGGGGGGGGGGGGGGGGGGGCTGTTGGACCCATAATAAGTTTATTTTTTCTTTCAAAGCAGGAATTTTCTATAAAATATATTTACACTAACGTTTCATAAAATAGCCAACAAACAATAACTCAAAGGGAATATGTAGTATGAAAGTTACTTGGGCAAAAGCAGGGGACATAAAAAAAGTTGTGGGTTCAGTGAACCCCCCCCCCCCCCCCCCCCCCCCCTCCCTAGGCGTCCTAGGGTTAAGAAACAGATGGCGGTAGTCTCATACACACGAGGTGTGAAAAGGCAGCGCATTAATGGAGCTGTCATGTGAAAAGGTTTACAACATGATTATGGTCGCATGATAGGAATTAACAGACTTTGAATGCAGAATATTAGTTGGCGCGTGACGCGTGGGGACATTCCATTTCAGAAATTTAATATTCTGCTACCCACAGTGTCCAGTGTGTGCCAAGAATATAAAATTTCAGCCATTACCTCTCACCACGGACAACACAGTGGACGACAGACTTTGTTTATCAACTGAGGACACAGCTCTTTTGCATAGAATTGTCAGTGCTAACAGACAAACACTGCACAAAATAACTGCAGAAATCGATGTAGGACGTACGCCGAAAGTATCTGTTAGGACGGTGCGATGAAATTTGGCGTTAATGGGCAATGGCAGCAGACGACTGATGCGAGTGACTTTGCTAACAGCATGACATTGCCTGCAGCGATTTTCCTCGGCTCGTGACCCTGTTAGTTTAATCCTAGATGACTGAAAAACTGTGGCCCGATCAGACGTGTCCCGATTTCAGTTTTAAGAGCTGACGGTAAGGTTCAAGTGTGGCGCAGACTCCACAAAGCCACGGACCGAAGTTGTCAACAAGCCATTGTGCAAGCTGGTGTAAGCTCCATAATGGTGTGGGCTGTGCTTCCATGGAATGGACTTTTACCTTTGATCTGATTGAACCGATTGTTACGACCACTTGCAGCCATTCGTGGAATTGTTATTGATGACAATTTGCTATGCCGCTGAGCCACAGTTGTTTGTGGTTTGTTTGAAGAACATTCTGAACATTTTGACCGATTGATTTGAGCACAGGCATCACCTGAAATGAATCCTATTGAACATTTATGGGACAAAATCGAGAGGTCAGTTTGTGCAACACTTTTGCAATTATGGATGGCTATAGAGGCAGCCTGGATCAATATTTCTGCAGTGGACTTCCAAGGACTTTGTCAATCGTGCCATGTCAATTTGATGCACTACACCAGGTGAAAGGATGTCTGACAGGATATTAGGAGAGATCTCGTGACTTGTATATTAAAGGTTTAAAATAGTAAGGCAAGTATTGCAGTTAGAAGCTTTGTATGTATCTTGAGACAGCGTTACTTGAGACACACAAATTACACAGACTGTATACAGCCAGTATTTGAGAATGAGAGCACTTCATGACTTGCAGACTTGCAACAAAATTAACATATAAATTTAAATTAACACGAAACTTTTTCTCATCTACACCTCATAAAGGAAAACAGTTTATCACTTACTTTATTTTCACTGTTCATGCAGTAAAACACAGCATCAACAGGAAGTTCTAAATTATTATGTCTTTGCTACTAACTCTATTTGCAAAGCATTTTGCAGACATCATTCGCATATACCACAAAATGTACCTGCAAAATGATATTACTGTATGACACGCAGAGCAGAAGATTTGATGGCATAAACTTTGAGATGCATGAAAAACTTAGCTTTTACTTAAAACAGAGCACAGATTGCCCCAACTACTCTCATACAGTGCTTTATAATAAGCCCCACCGACACTTTGTGCCGCTCTGTGCTGTGCAAAGTGAAGGAAAAATATTTGGCCTGTGTGGTCGTCAAACAATGCCACGCCGTGTGTCGACAAACAAGTTCTGTGCAGTGTCGGTACGTCAGAGGATGGATTAGTTTGTGCGCGATTCAGTTTGGACAGCATTTCTCATTTTTCTGTCTTACTTACACATGTGCATGTTCAATGGAATACCGCTATGCACCTACAGGTATTCTGTGCTGCACATTTATGCACAGCGTTGTGTGACGCGGCACATCTAGTCTGGACACGACTCGTAAGAGTACTTAACAACTTACCACAATTCCAAACTTTTTAAAACTTTTTCTCACATACATGCTTAATGCCATATATTTACCACATTAACTCCTTTGTAAAGTAATCAGATGTTTGAAACTGTTTTATACATGTAAATTTGATTCCTTAATAAGTGGGGTGGGGGGGGGGGGGGGGGGCTAGTGGTTGATGTGTAAAAACAGTTGCTGGTGATGAAGGTCGACCTCAAAGTATTTGTATTTTTAAGATGGCTGGTAAGTAATGAATTTGTAGGAAGACATAAAGGGAAACAACATATAACCATTGTAATATCATATTTATTACTCAATAAATACAGCAATAGTTTGGCATTATATATCTGACAGACTATAAAAGTAACATTTTTGTCGTATTTCCCCTCGAGTCTACTGCATTAGTGACAGAGAACAGTCTTGTAGAAGCTGATGTCTATCAGTGGAATGGAGGCACACTTCATCCCCAACGAAGGTTAAACCCAAGCAAATCTTGACAACTCAAAAAGTCGTGCACTGTTTTTTGGGACAGAAAAGGCATTTTGCTGATTGATTTCTTACCATGAGGCCAAAAAGTCAATGCACATGGTTACTGTGAGACCATTAAGAAATTGTACCACGCAATACAGAACAAGCGCTGAGGATTACTGTCAAAAGGTGTTGTTTTTTCCCACAATAATGGCCGATTGCACACGGCAAATGTGACCAAACAACTCTTATGAGAATTTCACAGGGACGCGTTTGATCATCATCCGTACAGCCTGGACCTCACTCCTAGCGACTTTTCTCTCTTGTTACACCTAAAATCTGTCCTTGGTGGTCAACATTTCAACAGTGAGGACGAGCTAAAAGAACATGTTACCACATGGTTGAATACACAGGCGGCAACCTTCTATGAAGTAGGCATACAGAAACTTGTGCCACGCTATGATAATTGCCTACAAAGTTTCGCAAGCTATGTAGAAAAATAGTTTAACAGTTGTAGATTTTTGTACCATAAATATTTTTTGTGTGTCTGTACGCATTTGTTTTATACAACCGAAGAGAACTTACTTTGTGGACATACCTTGTATATCCCATTGATTACATGCTCCTTGCCCCATGAAACTTCTTTATATTCATACTGTGAATGAATGCTTTGTTGAATTCTTGTCACACTGTTTTAATAAACAAGTTAGCATGTTAGAAGTTAGTTGGAAGGCGAGCGCCAGAAATCTGGTTGGTTTTTACTCTAGGGAGTTTATATTTTGTTGTGTACTCTGTGAAGAACCATTATGTTAACTACCAATGGAATGTAATTTAAAAAAAATTCTTTTTGTGTTTCAGAATGAAGCAATACTGAAGAGAATCAGTCAAGCTTTGTCACTAGCAAGGGCCAGAGCACGATCAGAAGACAATGTGAGTACATAATTAACTTAATGACTTAGCTTGGAAATTCTTGTAAGAATCCTTTTGTAGTTGTAGAGAAAATACACCATCTGTTTAAAAGCACCTGGATATTCCTATACGATGCAGATTTGAAGACTAGATGTCACAAGAGGCAGTATAAAAAAAGGTGGAGAATATTGTGTTGTCACTAAGAAGCACAGTTGGTTGATAAAGAGAGCTTAGAGACTTTTAATGTGGAATAGATGGATGCCACTTGTGTAGCTCACTGTACTTGCATTCAAAAGGGGTGATGTTCAAATCCCACATATAGGTGGTTTTCCATTATGGCTAAGACAAATCCTTCAGAAAAAGTGTTGTAGATTTTTTACTTCATTTTATCCTTTCTGAGATTGTGATGATTCTGTATTACCTTGTGATTCACACATTGCGTTAAATTATTTCACCACATATGAACCTATACTCTAAGACGTCTTAATTCGCTGCTCTTGAGCTCAGAAAACGAACACTTGCCTGTTTTGGTCACTCTCGTGGAAATTCTGACCATTGTGGAAGGTAGATAGCTATCTGGGTATAACTGTGAAATGCTGTTCTCATAAAAGAGACTTATGAGCTACGCTTTCTTTTTTTCACCCATCACCTTTTTTCCCCATTTCAAGTTAGATTAAACCATTACATACAACTCTCAAAAGCACAAACTGTAATATAAGACTAACTTGTTTGACACAATGTGAAATTTATAAAAATGGAGGAAATGTTATGAAGTTTCTTGTTTTCCGGTCCATGCAGCCAAATTCCAAAGGTAGCGCAATTTCAAAGGCTGGGGCATGGAGGAAAGGAGCACCTTCTGATCGCTCCCTAGACAGAGTGGGAACTTCTGCATCAGAAGGCGGTAAATCTAGTCGCCCAGTCTCCGGCAGATTTTCAGAATTCGCAGTTCCTAGCAGTGTCGACAGTCAATCAGGTAATTTTCAATTTCTTTGTAATTCTTTCTTTCATTTTTTATATAATTTTCTCTGATCGTACTGTTGTTAAAACAGATTTAAACTAGTATAAAATTAATATTGAATGAAATGGGAGGAGGAGAAGAATGTACCAGTGCATTATCTACTTAAGTAGTATTGAAATGTCATTGACCCGTGATATCATGATTAAATGAGAGTCACTCATTGACAGTTTTCTTATTGATGTTGCTAAATCATTGTCCATAGATAGGCCATCAGTTTGTCAGAAATAACAGTTGCAAAATGTCAAAATAGAATAATTTGTGTCTGTGTTGTGCACTTCCATAGACAAAGAATATTTTTACAAAATGGCTCTCAACATCTGTGCGGAACACATGATTGTCATGTATGATAAAGGCCAGACACAGTTGTTCTACCTGCAGTGAATGTAAATGTTCAGCTGCAGTAACCAACCATTCTTAGGTTAAATCATTGTCTGTGAAAGGGTGCAAGGACTATACTAAAAGTAATGCAACTTGTAGCTAATCCAAACAGCACACTCAATTAATTTTTCTTCCTCTTGATAGAGCTTGAAGTTTCAAAACCTCTTATATATGTTCAGGTCCTATACATTTCCATTTCCGTATTCTGTGCCATGGTAAGTTATGTAATGCCATTGTAAATTGAGTATTCTGAAAGTATTCAGCATCTTACGGTACAATAAACATTTTGCGAACCCAATATTTTTGTGTAAAATGATAAAGAGTCCTCGCACTGCAAACTGAAATGGATGATGTTGTCAGTGTTAACACAATGCCAGCTTGCCATTGCTGCTATAAGGTGGCACTGCTGTCAAAGCTTCCCTCCCTATTTCAAGGGTAATGCTTCTCCAATTGCAAGTGAGAGCGTAAGCAGGTGCGAGTGCTCACACTCTGTCGAGTGTCGGTGATTGTATGAGAGTTTGTGTAGTGTGGTGTCATGGTATGATGATGATAGAAGGCAGAAGGTCAAATCCTGTGTTAGCATGTAGCAGACTCCTCTCAAATAACAATGAGGGGGCCAACGACCTCAGTTCCCTAAGTCACTGAAGATTGGTTTGGAATTTCGTCCAGGTCATTGTTGCAAAGTGTGGTGATTGGGAATGTATTCCGCAAACTTACGGCTAAATACTGAAAATTTTTCCTATCACAAGATTTGAGCAAATTATTTCAGTCAATTGCTACCTTACAGGCATTCAGTGGCGACCACGGCTACAGGGGCGAGTTGAGATAATTAGAAAGTATGGTACATGTACTGACAGCATTGAACTAACAAACTTCACCTGAGAGCTCAGTGTGTTTTGAGACTACTGGTAACAAAACATGTTGATTTGAGTTCAAGTCTCAATCTGACATGTATTTTCAACTTGTCGGGAAGTTTCAGCAAAGGGTATTATTTTGTCCTTGTTGGTGTATAGTGTAAGGATTTTAATATCTAATGGTAATGGTAATGGGATGTAACAGCAAGCCCTGTGCAATGCTGGTAATGATTCATTACCAGTCAGAAGACACCTTCTCTGTCATTAAGATGTTAAATTCCAATGGTCCTCCCTATCATTCTGGAAATACCACCAAAAATTTAGGCAGTCTGCCATACAGCTACTAGGTGAAAAATAAGTGGACGGATGAGAAGATACATGAACTATTTTTATTATTAGAAAAGCAGGAATAGTTCAACTTCAACTTTTGTGTTGTTTTCAGTTTTTAAGTTGCACTTCCATAGATGTCAACCCTTTGTAATATCTGTATTCTAACAGCTCATAAACTACTTAATATCTAACCGTGAATCTTTTGTGCTCTACTATGTTCATCTGATCTTTTTAAACTGAGGCCCATTTTTTCCTAAAAAAATTATTTAATGGTAAAACTTTGACACATTTAAGTTAAGTGCGAAGGTGAATTGATAGGATCCTCATACTTTGCATCTGACCAAACGTTTCACACATTTATGGCCCATCTGAAGGCATCGGCCTGGAATTGGATACAACTCCTAAGCTGTGGCTGAATATTCAGGCGTATTCTCTTTTCCAGTGGTGAGAGAAGCACGAGAGCTTGTGTAGAATTTTGCAAGTAGGCGAAAGATTCTGGAAGACTTATGTTCAGAGTTGAAATGGGGCCTTATGTCAGTGGGTTAGTGAACTTAAAGGGAAAAAATTTGGGCTAATCCAATCTGGCATGCAGTATTGATCTGTCAGGAAATTTCAATACAGTATGAGATGCTACCCAAAATTTCTGTGAATTACGCTCTAACAATTGGCAGTACAAACTTCCACTACGAGGCCCTTCTAATTGTATCTTTAGACTGTGTGTGGCACGTGTCACCATTGTGGGTGCATCAGTGTTGATTTTTTTTTTCTCTACATGTTCTACTGTATACACGCGTGTCTGAAGCACGGCCATCGATGATGATCCACAGTTATACGAAATAATGTGAAAATAATTTGCTGACTGTAAATGCCTGGAATTGGCTGTACTAGCTATGGATTACAATCCAGTTTGACATATGGAAATTCGTGCGAGGCAGAGACTCGAACTCAGATTTCCCACTTGCTGCAAGTAATCGCCTTAACCTCTTTTGCTGTCCGTGCACACTCCTCGAACCACTCCAAACCTCCATACGAGATGTGATCAAAAGTAAAGTGTTTTCTTAAAGAATTTTTATTTATTCGTTGTCATCAAATTTGTCCCCTTCAAACTAATCCCCCTCAGATGTAATACACTTGTATCAGTGCTTTTTCCGAACTTAGAAGCATTTCTGGAACTCAATTTCCGCTATGGTGTTGAGCTCCTTTAGTGATTCTGTTTTTATCTCAACAGTGGTAGAAAAATGACGTCGTTACATGGTTCTCTTCAGCCACGGAGATAGAAATGTCCAATGAATACGATGCCTGATGAAATGTAACGGTTTTGTTTTTTGTCAAAACATTGTGAACGAGCATTGAGGTGTGACAGATCATTATTGTGTTGCAATTTCCAGGACTGGTTTTACCACAATTTTGAGTGTTTTCTTCTAATTATTTCATGTAAACACTGCATAACTTCCAAGTAGTAGTCCTTTAATTGACTGTATGATCATAAGGCAGGAACTCATATGCACTGTCCCATTATAATGGAAGAAAACCATGAGAAGAACTGTCACATATGATGGAACTTGTTAAATGTTTTTCCGCCTTGGCTCTTCAAGCAGTTTCCATTGTGATGATTGGGCCTTGGGTTTCAAAATCGTACCTGTACAGCTGAATTTTGTCACCTGTTGTAACCTTCTTCAGATGATCTGTATTGTCATGGACTTCATTCAGCTATTCCTGAGTGATGTATACACGATGTCGTTTTTAGTTGACATTCAACAATTTTGGAATAAATTGTACTGCTATGTGTTTCGTGCCCAAAACATCTGAAAAAATTGCTTGGCATGAACCAGAGCATATGCTGACATCATCAGCAACCTTTCTAATGGTGATTCAGTAATTTTCCAGATTCATTTTCTTTCTGTCTTCCACAGTTGTCGGTAACCAATGTGCTAGGGCATCCAGGGCTGTCATCCTAAGTGTCTTCTCACTCCTGTTTGAAATGTTTATACAACTCGTAATTTCTTGTCTTAATCTTAGTAGATTCTCCAAAAGTCACAGTCAACTTCTTGAGTACGCTCCTCCACTCTATTCCATTATTTAAAGCAAAATTTAATGCAAATTGTTTGATCCACCTTTTTCAAAAATAAAAATTGCTGAGCTGTTGTGAACACAGATAACTTTTAGACCGTCAGCTGTAAAAGTAAATATTCAAAACAGCTGAAAATGCAAACATGTTTTAGGAACATGTCTACCAACAAGATGAAAAAACTGAAAATCCTATCCTGGGAACTTTAAAAAAAAATTCTGTTACTTTTTGATCACACCTTGTATGTCACACTGACTACTTGCTTACATTGTACTCCACTAAATTCATCACGTAACTTCCAAAATTACTTGGATTCCTGCGACAGGGCAAAAGAGACAATGTGGAATCAAGACCAGTGTTGTTATTGTATAATACTTACATCCCTGTCAAGGAATTCACAGCCAGTGATGAAGTAACAAAGGATCTACTAAAGTTTTGTTTTAAGCTCTGAAAAACTGTAGTTGAAGACCACCACATGCTAAGGGAGGCTTTTGGTAAGTGAGCTATGGGCCAAGCGAGAGCGTCTGAGCGATGTTAAGACATTTCGGTATGGCTGGCAGTTTGTGAAGGATGACACACTCAGGCTGACTGCTATAATTCACAGCTATGAAAAACTTCGCCGAAAGTGCGTGTAATGATCCAGCAGGACAAAAAACAGACAATCCACGATGTTCGTGAAACCATTGTAATTACATAAGGGGCATCTCAACACATTCCTGCTGACGAATTGCAGCAAAGTTAGTTCCTTATTGCCAGCCAGTGAGACTGTTGGGTTCGTACGTGTTGAACTGCAAATAACAGTTCCAGATGATCCAAATTTCCTGTTTGGTGTTGTAACTACCAATAAATCACAAGTGTACTATTATGACCCAGATACAAAACAGCAATTGTTCCAGTGGAAGGCAGCACTCTCTCCACACCTCGAAAAGTGTGCCACATTCATACCAACATTGAGCTGACACTCGAGACTATTTTTGACTTTCATGGAATTGTCCATAAGGAATTCACCCATGCGGTCGATCAGTCGTAGGGAAGTTTTACTATGTTGTTTTGAGGAGACAGAGGGAAGATATTAGAAGCAAGTGGGTCACGACATGGAAGAACAAAGACTGGTTGCTGCATTGTGACAATTAAGCCTAGTTTACATGACAGCACTAGGTTGCATGCAACTGCGCTACCTGACTAATCAGCATACACAGTGCTAATTTGCGCAACTTGTTTGTGAAACTAAGTTCTTTCGTATTGTTCCAACTTTGGCGACACTACTTGCACGTGTTTCTGATGTTAGGTGTGTCAGTATAGTGTAAACAAACTCAAATATGCAATTCAGAATGGAAGAAATACCGCTCTTTCATGTATGCCATACATAGGTGTTTGGGGAATTTCAGTGATGTTGACTACAAAAACAGAAGGCAACCTGTTGCTGAATTTGTGGCCGTCCTACACGATCTGAACTTTGAAGGACACGCGAGCTACAGTACACAATACATTCAGTCAGGAGTATTATACAAATGAGCTAAGAAAAATACAGGCAAGCACAACATCTGACGCTGGAACTGCCTGCATCTAAAAGGCGAAAATCCCGTGGTTCAAGTTGGCTGGTTTGTTTTTTGAGGAAAATTGTGTACAGGAGAAAAGGATACAGAAGTCTGCCAAACTGCGTTCTTTACTCAGTATTTATTTATTTGAAAAGTCACATTCACAATTTTTACTACCGGTATATATTTTTAAATTCTTAAATTTTGCCAAGGTACGAAGGTAGATGGAAAATGATTCTCTTCTTAATGCGGCCTGTTTTGAATAATTATTGCTGCCGACTTGCAGCTTTGCGTGTATCAGCCTCCTGGCATTTGTGCTTCTCCATTCCTTGGCTGATAAACTACGCTATCCACATTCTCTTCACACATTACAGTATCTTTTTTCATTATTGCATTTTAACTGTATTTAAAAGAAACGTGAATTGGTCTGGTGACATTCAGAGATAATTTAAATAACTCTTAGGTTGCTGAGCAACTGAGCTGACTTCTATTCTTGATCCAGTCAAAAACTCAAAACATGTTCCTCGACTTTACTTTTGTCTTGTGCAATGATTTTGTGCAAAGAAGTGTTAACTCCACCACAGCTCGTACAGCCGTCACTATTCGTACAGTTGCTAAGAATATACAGCTCTCACAAATGATGAAACTGAAGTGTACTCTATCGGCGCCGTGTTTATAGACATGTACGAAACCATTTGCGTGCAACTCTTTTCATGCAATGAGTGGCACAAGCCACTGTTGTTGTGTAAACTAGGCTTTACCCTGCAAACATATCGCTCACAGTAGGGGAAATTCCTGGCAAAAATAACTAAACTGTCCCTCACGTACCCTGCTTGCCTGATTTTGTCCTTTGCATTTCTTCTTCCTCCTGAAATTGAAGGGCGGGATTTGGTTTCCGTAGAACAGATTTGAGTGGAATCTCAACTAATTTTTGAATACGATTCAACCATCAGACTTCTAGCACTGCTTCCAACGGTGGGAAAGAGGCTGGTAGCATTGTATACAACTGAGTGGAGGACTACTTTGATGGTGGTGGTTGAAATTAAGACGTAATGTAAGTTTTCTGATTTTTACAGGGATATTCTCAGAAATTTTGTGTAGTACCTTTTATATTTCCTGCTGCAGAATGAAAATTTGATTCTGGCCATATCTGTATTTATTGTTGATGGCTGTTATATATAGTGATGGCACACATTGTTTGTGTGAGAATAATATTCTATCAAATGAGTACAGTGATGCAGGTGGGGATTAGGTAATAAACTTGAAAGTGGAGGTTTCACTCAAACACAGATGCCGTTTCAGTGTGCCCCGGTTTGTTACGGTCTTCAGACGTATATCTCTCTCGACACAGGTGACGCGAAGCAGTGGAGACGTGCTACAGCGTACCGGCAGCAGCGTAAGCGCGGCAGCAGGCTCAACGGCGTGGGCCCGTCCGGTCGGCCTCCGAGGCCGCCCGTCCGTCCACCGATATCTGCCCGCAAGAATCTGAGTCCTGCCGATCAGCAGAAGCTTATAGAACTGCAAAAAGTGCTGGATGACTTTGTGGAGAATGTTATCCTCGAGAAAGGTAAGTCTGTTTTCATTTGGTGGTTGTGAATATTGATAACTGTTCAAAATGATGTCTTTAAACTTTCCAGCCACAAAACACTGCCAGCACACATTTAAGCAGCAGTATTCAGAAATGAGGTTGTAACACTCTTCATTTGATTACCATTTGGATTATCTTACCTTAGGGTTTCTGTTAATTCTTTAAATCCCTCACAACAATTGCCAGTATAGCCTTGCTGCAAGATTGTGACTAATTCATTCCTTCATTCCTATCAGCTGTCTGGTGACTTAAGCATTGGGTGGGTGGGGACGAGCTTGAACTGGCCACAAATCTTGTTGGCAAGAATTTTTTAATTACAAACTAGTCGTTCTTATTTATATTTCATTCATCATTGCTTGTAGCTCTCGCTCTCTCTCTCTCTCTCTCTCTCTCTCTCTCTCTCTCTCTCTCTCTCTCTCTCTCTCTGTCTCTGTCTCTCAAGCATGGAGGAAACATTAATTTATTTCCTTTTAGAGTTGGATGTGGAACAGACCTGCTTTGTGTGTGCGAATATGTGCGTTTTACTTCCTTAATTGATTGTGATCTCTATTCAGTAACACAGTGGCATTGTTGCACACAAACTGAGAGTGTAATAATAATTTCAATACAAACATCCTATAACTTTGGAGCTGCATTCTTTCTTGCTTCTGTGTGTTTTGAGTTTTAAATTCCTTTCTGTTGGGTTCTTTCGTATTGAAGTTTCTGCCTGTATGAAGTCCCCGTACTTGTCAGTGGGTCAGTACCGACTTCTGGAAGTCACTTTGGATTTCTGCCAGTCAACATATTTTGGATTTCCAGACTTCACTGATGAAGTGCAAGATTTCTCCTCCTCATTAACTTTATTGGTCATATTGGATCCATTGGACCACTTGAGTCATTTCATACTCAATTTTTCTTTGGAAGTTGTAATGTTTGGCATTTGCAATCCACCCACGACTGTTTAACTTTTTCTGATCACAATTTTCTCAGTAGACATTCTGTGTGTAATTTCTGCTGAAAATTTGTGGTTCTCAAGAAGAGTATTAATTTTAACTTTGTTCTCCTGCATCTGTTACCTGGAGACCAACAGCTTTAAGATCTTGCTGAATTTCTCAGATCCATTGTCCTTCTGTCTTCATTCTAATATTTCTCGTCACAAGGTGTTTTAAAATTCTGTGTCCTTGCATTTGCAAGACATTAAAGAAATAAGAATCTTTTCCTTTTCATTGCACTGTTGATTCAGCTAATCTCCCAGCAGTTACACTATTAATCAAAAGTTTTTGAACATTAGTGATTTTGAGGAAAGAAATGGAAATTGGAACCAGAAATGTTAGAAATATTCAAAATTTAATTTGGAATGATCTTTTATTGAAACTAAATACATGCAGCCAAATTTTACTCTCCTCAATCACTGCTCTGCAAATGGGAGGCATTCTTTCTGTCAGCTTCGGCAGGGTTTCCTCGATGATATGCCACCATTCCTCTTGTAGTTTGGTCCCAAGGCTGTTCAATACGATTACATTCGAGGAATTGGGACAGCCAGATCACATTTTTCAATTCCTTCTTTTTTTGTAAATTTGCCAAATATTCTATCCACAGTTTTGAAGTGTGTTTAGGGCCGCTAACTTGCTGTAGGATGAATCCCTTGCCAATCAGTCATCTTCCATGTGGCTTTGGCTGATACTGTAGAATGCGATTGTAGTCCTGTTTCTTTGTACAAGATCACAGGTCTTAAAACTTCAAAAACACCCCCAAACCATAAGGGAACCCCTTCCATGCTTTAATGTTGGAGATACATATTGGTGTAACAATCACATTTGTTCACCAGGTGACTGCCGAACAAACTTGCATCGCTTTTTGCCAGAGACCTCAAATTTGGATTTTTCAGTGAAAAATGACTTTTTTTCCCACTGATTTACTGTCCAACTTCCATGTTGTCTTGCCCAGCATAGGTTCTTCTGCCTAATAATAGCCATCAGTAATTCTTTCCATCAGTAATTCTTTCTTAGCCTCCACACACCCGTTAAGGTTCACTGCCTGAAGACGTCTTTCCATAGTACTTACTCGCTGGCTTTTCCCTATTGTGGCTGAGTTTTATTGCTGAAACTGGCGCTGTTTTGAAGCAATCACATTTACTTGTGACTATTATATATTTGTCATCACTTTTTTTATGTGTCTTTTGGTTCTACCCTATTGAGTTTGGTCTATATTCTGGGGGATATACACATGCCTCTGTAAGGTATAATGGACACGTCTCTAGGAAATATTTGAATGTGCTATTTGTTGCATAGTAAGACAGGCTGCACGTAAAGATGCAATTGCAGAACATTTCTCTGTTCAAAGCTCCTTTCTTTGTCCCATTATCGATGTTTACACTGGGCACTCACTGAAGTTCACTCTTTGATATCTCATGCATAACTACATGCCCCTTTCTCATCTGTATATGTGTTTACAGATTTGTTGACATCCTATGAAAGCCATCTAATGAGGAAAGGTTATATTATGCCACCACTATACAAAATTAACAACATGCAATGCTTGGATCCTGAACAGCGAAAAGCTATGTTTTGAATGATTTCATTTTTAAAAGTGTGGCACGCTACTCTTAAACATTATATTCAGCATTACACTGGGGGAACACTATAGCTAATTCATATTCGAATCTGATGACCAGCTTTCTTTTTTAATCTCATTTCCATGGCGTTCGAAAACTTTTGATTGATAGTGTAGTTTCATTGGAGATGATTCTCCAGATTACTTTGACTTCGTATTTTTTCTTTTTCCAAATTCTGATGATTCTTCTTTCATTTTTAAGTTGGTACAGGGGTTCAAAGCGTAAGTGGCTGCCAGTAGGGTTACAGTTTCGTAGTGTGTGATCTTTGTATCTAGTGAAAAGTGTTTCATGTTATACATTGATCAGTTTAGAAATTGAGATTATATCATTTTGTTTACTCTCTGTATTATTGTTTCTTTCTCCTTTATACTGTAAAACCATGTTAATCTTTTGGTTGTTCATGAAAGCTTTACTTATAGGGTACGTATAATCCTATTTTTAAGGTGACTTTTTGGAGACTGGTGATCTGGGTATGAACTTCTTCCATGTCAAGAGCTAAAGATAACTAAATCATCCACAAACCCAATTTTGATTGCAACAAGTTTTCTTTCTTCCAAATCTTCATTACACAATCAAGAACTACATTGAAAAGCATTGTGGGTAATCCATCTCCTCATCTGAGACTGGTTCTTATTGTGAAAGCATTTGAAATGTCTTCTCTGAACTTCATGTGGGAATTTCTATTTCTTAAACTTAATTTGGTGTTTTTTCATTAATTTCGGATGAAGGCAATATGATGTGACAATTCTTAGATGTCTGGCTGTGTGAATACTACTATACGCATTTTTGAAAGCTATGAATTAAATGAAGAGCTGTTTATTTCTGTACTTGTAATACTGGTTTGTTGGTGTCAGACAGAGAATTTGGTCTGTGCAGCTTCTGTATGGGCGAAATCCTCCTTGGCATTCTCCAGCTTACAGTTACAGTGTGTTTTTGATCTTGGTGTAAATTATACGGCAAAAAATTGTATGTGCAGTCGGCAAGGATTATTCCTCTATAATTATGTGGACTGGTTTTATCTCCTTTTTCTAAACAATAGTTGGATTATTCCTGTGGTCCAGTGCTCTGAAATTCTCTCTCTGATCCACATTTGAACTAGATGTTTGTGAATATTTAGTATTGCAGTTTTCCTGAATTTTTCCTGGTTTTCTATGGTTCCAGGCTTCACTGCATGTTATATACTTGCTCTCTGATTGTGAGTTCTACCTCACTGATCGTTGGGTGATATGAGAGATCAAGGGTGGTTGAAATGGACATGTCCACAATTACTGAAAATGTTTCTAGCAGGTGATAGCTATTTATAATTTTTTTGATTGTCCATGTGAAGATCTCCTTTTTCTTGGTTACAGTGTGCTAACTTTTCTTATTTATCTCTCTGCATTAATGCTGGGGGTTCATATTTTTTAAAGATAATTGCTGAACTTTTTGTAATAATCTCAAGATTGCTTTTTCCTAAAAATTTTGTCCATCCTCTGTAGGACATTTTAAAAATGTTTATGTTTTGTTCGTCTGATTATTTTAGGGATGGGATGCTTTATTATTATTATTATTATTATTATTATTATCATCAATAAATATGTTTCTTCTGGGTTCTGGGCGTGATGGTTTATCCAAGCTTTGTGTCTTGTCTTTACAGCCTGGTCATTTTCTTCATTTTGCCAGCAATGTTTTTTCCCTGGTATTAATTGGAGCTAATTCTTCTACTACAAAATTTTTGAGGGTCAATTCTTGTAGTGATTTAGTGTTTGGTAGCTTCCCCCACAGTTAATGTAGTATTCAGTATTTTTTTTATTAATTTGCTTCAGTTGAATTTTCTCCTGCTTTTATTTTGAGGTTTCCTCTTACCATAGGGGTTAATTTTATTTTGGTCTTTACAATTTAGTAGTCAAATCCTGTGCTTATTGCCCTTATGACTTTATCCATGCAGATGTGGCCTAGCTAACCTTTGTCTTCCCTGAAGTTGGGGCATTTCCAGGTTTTTTCATTTATATTTAATCCAGGAGATCCCAGAATTTTTTGTTCTGTGTCTCAGGGTTCTAGTTTGTGTGTGTGTGTGTTTGTGTGTGTGTGTGTGTGTGTGTGTGTGGGGGGGGGGGGGGGGGGGCGTGCATTCATGTGTGTGCATGCGTGTTTTAATAATTGTGTAAATGTTATTTGCAGATTTCAAAGTTACAGTTACAAGCCTGGGCAATAAACGCATAGTCATTTATTCTGAAATTTACTAAAGTTCATTTCCTCTTGACATGGAGAACCAAACAATACAAATGTTCAGTAAAGAATATGAAACAACTGTCTGCCAACCTGAAGTTTTTAGCTAGTAGTCAGAATAGGGTAATAGGGAAGTAATAAATTGCCTGAAAAACAAATGGCCAGGTATGTATACTGACAGATGCAAATCTCATGAGGAAGTTGGTTGCACATTTTATTATCGTAGGTTGTGTAGATAGCTAAACATCTTTTATTACCACCATTAAGAAGTATTTACACTGCAGAATAAACAGCTGTTAAAGAAGCCGTTAACTTTGGAACAGAAAAAGTGAATAAAACAATAATTCTGACTGATTCTAGAAGTGCCTTGGAGTAATTTGAGCATTGATAGTGGAAAGATGATCACAGTTGTATCTACAGTGTGGTGAGTTTAATAAGAAAGCCAACAATGAAAATAAATCCGTACATTTAATGTGGTAAAGGGGTTCTCAGGTATTTGGCATAATTGAATAGTACATGGTCTTGCAAAAGAAAGTGTCAAACAAGTGGACCAGGTATGATAGATTCTCCCACATGCAGTGAACATCCAGAAGACGATGGAGATCCTGATCACCATTTTGGGATGTTCCATTTATGCTCCATATTAAAATAAACTTCTTTAAAAGCCTCACAGAACTGAAGACTCCACTGCAAACAAATTTTAAAACATTGATGAGTGAGAACAACGTAATCAATGGTTACCTACAAGAAATGGGGATATAGCTGACACACAGAATACTGTATATGTAATTTTATGTATGTTAAAATTTAACTGCAGTCACCGACCTAAGAAGTTGCAGTGGCTTTATTGTTTGCCACAAAAATCCAATTTAAAAAAAGGAATATGGACAGTTTTCTCGTGATGTATTTTTCCTGGTATTCCTTTATAAAGTTGGTATCCTTGCAATTCCATAGGATCTTGATCAGTGTTCCTAATTTCTTGAAGAGCCATAATTAGAATTTTGTATTTACGATTTAAGTAATGATACTAGGTGGACCCAGATGGTTAACAATCTATGTTGAGGTTTAAGGCAATCTGTGGTTGCAGTCAGTGAAATTCTTAAAAAGACATCCCTCTGTCAACTGTCTGTGGTTTCTTCGAGATGAAGTTAAATCCTCAGAGTAAGATTCTGAAGGATATTCAGAAAGATGGTGATTAGAGATGAAGGATTATACAAAATTATGAATAAGAATATAGTCCAATCGACATAAGATAATCCCCAACAGCTGGCAAAGGATGTGGTTCAGTTGTTCCAGCGAGGGGGGGTGGTATTGTGTGATGAAAGGGACACTCGTTTCTAGATGGTTCTTGCACACGGTGGGAGGATTTGGGCTGTGTGAGGATATGACAAGGGAAATTTGTTTCCAATCCTCCCGCTAGCCCCAAGAATCAGCTACAAAGGAGCACCACTCTTCTCACCCATTGCCACCCAGACTGGAGCAGCCGAACAACATTATTTGTCAGGGCTTTGATTGTATATCGTGATACCCTGAGACAAGGGAGATTCTACCGCAGACCCTTCAAACTCCTATGGTGTTCTGACCTACCAAAATCCTAGTCCCTATGCCACTTCCAATCCCAACCCCTTCTCACAGGGATCATATCCCTATGGAAGACCCAATTCACCCACCCAGTACTTCCTATTCCTGTCCTCTCACAGGCTTATCGAAAGCAGTCCTGTTGTGTACCAGCTTTGATACAGTCATTGCACAGCTTTTGATGTTGGTATGACTACCAACCAGCTGTGTACCAGTACGAATGGTCACCGCCCAGCTATGGCCGGGAGCAAAATGGAGCACTCTGCCGCACAACGTGCAGCCGAACATAACAAACACGGTTGATTTCATTGGCTACTTCACAACCCGGGCCATCTACATTGTCCCTCCACCACACATATATATATATATATATATATAACCGAGGGAAACATTCCACGTAGGAAATATATATCTAAAAACAAAGATGATGTGACTTACCAAATGAAAGTGCTGGCAGGTCGACAGACACACAAAATTCAAGCTTTTGCAACAAACTGTTGCCTCATCAGGAAAGAGGGAAGGAGAGGGAAAGACGAAAGGATGTGGGTTTTAAGGGAGAGGGTAAGGAGTCATTCCAATCCCGGGAGCAGAAAGACTTACCTTAGGGGGAAAAAAGGACGGGTATACACTCGTACCCACACACATATCCATCCACACATATACAGACACAAGCAGACATATTTAAAGACCTTTAAATATGTCTGCTTGTGTCTGTATATGTGTGGATGGATATGAGTGTGTGTGTGTGTGCGAGTGTATACCCGTCCTTTTTGCCCCCTAAGGTAAGTCTTTCCGCTCCCGGGATTGGAATGACTCCTTACCCTCTCCCTTAAAACCCACATCCTTTCGTCTTTCCCTCTCCTTCCCTCTTTCCTGATGAGGCAACAGTTTGTTGCGAAAGCTTGAATTTTGTGTGTATGTTTGTGTTTGTTTGTGTGTCTGTCGACCTGCCAGCACTTTCATTTGGTAAGTCACATCATCTTTGTTTATATATATATCGACCCCCCCCTCCCCCCAGCCTGCAAATCAGTGTGTCTTTACTTTCCATAACTATTTTATATATATACTATTGATCCTACTTAGTAAAATTACAGTTGCTTCTTCAGTACTACGAATCTGTCATGTACGTAATTGCAGTAGTGTACAGCTATACTGTTTGAAAGTTTATTTTCAAGAGTATCGTTGAAGATTTTAGCTAAGTTACTACTGATCGGACTTTCCATTTGTAGACCTGCACCCAGTTTATACTGTTTACCATTGAATGTGAATTAGTTGTGCGTGAGAATAAAATAAAGTAAGTATATTAGATAATTTATTTGTGGTGTGGACATTGTAGGACACATTATTGAACTGCATCTAAATTTACACTGAAGTGCCAAAGAAACTGGTATAGGCATGCGTATTCAAATAGAGAGATATGTAAACAGGCAGAATACGGCGCTGTCGTCGGCAGCACTTGTATAAGACGACAAGTGTCTGGCACAGTTGTTTAGATCGGTTACTGCTGCTACAATGGCAGGTTATCAGGATTTAAGTGAGTTTGAACCTGGTGTTATAGTCGGCACACAAGCTATGGGACACAGCATCTCCGAAATAGCAATGAAGTGGGGATTTTCCTGTATGACCATTTCATGAGTGTACCATGAATATCAGGAATCTGGTAAACCATCAAATCTCCAACATTGCTGCGGCCAAAGAAAGATCTGCAAGAACGGGACCAACAATGACTGAAGAGAATCGTTCTGTGTGACGGAAGTGCAACCCTTCTGGAAATTGCTGCATATTTTAATGCTGGGCCATCAACAAGCGTTAGCGTGCAAACCATTCTATGAAACATCATCATATGGGCTTTCGGAGCCAAAGGCCAACTCGTGTACCCTTGATGACTGTAAGACACAAAGCTTTACGCCTCTCCTGGGCCCGTCAGCAACTACATTGGACTATTGAAGACTGGAAACATGTTGCCTGGTCAGACAAGTCTCATTTCAAACTGTATCGAGAGGATGGATGTGCACGGGTGTGGAGACAACCTTGTGTATCCGTGGACCTGCATGTCAGCAGGGGAGTGTTCAAGTTGGTAGAGGTCTGTAATGGTGTGGGGCGTGACTCTGACAGGTGACACGTACGTAAGCATCATGTCTGTTTACCTGCATCCATTCATGTCCATTGTGCATTCCGATGGACGTAAGCAATTCCAACAGGACAATGCAACATCTAACATGTCCAGAATTGCTACAGAGTGGCTCCAGGAACACTCTTCTGAGTTTAAACTCGTTCGCTGGCCACCAAACTCCCCAGACATGAACATTATTGAGCATATCTGGAATGCCTTGCAACTTGCTGTTCAGAAGAGATCTGCACCCACTCGTACTCTTACAGATGTATGGACAGCCCTGCAGGAGTCATGATGCTTGCACTACTTCAGAAATTAGTCAAGCCCATGCCATGTTGTGCTGCAGCACTTCTGCATGCTCGCGGGGGTCTTACACATTTTTAGGCAGGTGTACCAGTTTCTTTGTCTCTTCAGTCTATTTCTGCTGTGGACATTATGGGACAGGGTATTTAATTACATGTAATGGTATATACATATATACATATGATATATACATATAGATCCTTTTATGATTATACAACTTTATAAGCTCACTAGATCAAGGAAACAGACTTTACATTTTCTGGAATCTGAAGTTCCTCATGTTTTTATACGTGTTGAGTGATGCGTCACCAATTTTTGTTGGTTGTGATCAAAACTGGATAGGAAATTCAAGCAGATTCAGTTTTCAGTATTCATGGCTGCTTTTAAAGGTGCTCATTAGGCCTCACGTTTATGTTATTGTTGCAGGATTAATCTTCTGCATACGAAACTGGAAATAATGCACATTGCAGAAGTTACTTACATCATCAATCTCACACACGAGGAGCATTGTTTCGAATTGTAATTTGTACAAAAAGAAATTAAATAATAATAATAAATAAAAATAATAATATTAATTTTTTATTACTAATTATTATAGGAAAGGCAAAAAAAACTGATTACTCTTAACTTTGGGAACTTTCATAAATTGTAAAATGAGAAGTTGTTGTGTTTGAGCAGGATGTATATGCTATGGGACAACTGGGGAAAAACCCAGGAATATTTTCATCTGGGGAAAAAACACTCAATTTTTTTTAGAATTCCAGGAATTTTCATTGTTTTAGTCATGTGTTAAATTTTTGTTAGACTGGACTGCTACTGCAGCAGTGAAACATAAATGAGAGAATAGTATGAAAATGAAACTTCAGTCCCAAAGAAAATGCACAACAACAAAATACAGTGCCCACACAAGCGTCTGCTGACAGCAAAATGTTTCAAAGGCTTTAGGATGAAAACTATGCAGTACTTCATAACGATAAATTGCATTCGACAAGCTTGATGTCACAACTGTTCATATTTCTGAAGGGCACCATGGCACCATGCACAACTGACGGATTGCAATGACCTGTCACGGGGGCGACAGATCACGTCGGTGATTGCATGTGTGTGGGTATATCGCAAAGATTGGTTGCTGATCACTGGTGGAAATCCCAGGCAATCTGATGGATCGAATGCGAATTTATGCACGCAAAATGGCTGCAACTCATTTCTCTATTTATTAAGTGTGGTTATGCAGTTTTGTTGGGACCACGAACTACTCTCGGAAGTGAAGTGGAAGCCAGAGTTGCCATTTATATTAAGAAGTAATACAAAGTACAGCCTCTGATTTTGTGGTGGTTAGCATTTTGAAGATTGTGCTGCAGAAGTAGAATTGATGGGAAGTTTGAATTCATGATACAGTGGCCTCCCTCTTATGATTCATGGTTTTTTATGAAATAATTTTATGCATTATTAAAGTTCAAATGTTGTCATATGTACCTACTGTAGTGCTAAGAGGTAATTTTAATTATATGTTCAGGGCAAATCTATTATATAGTTATGTCATTTAATAGAATCTAACTCTCCTTTATACAATTTATAACAAGAGTTACGGTAATCAGTAGTGCTGCTGTTGACAACATTCTATAGACTTATTGTGTAAATACGTGGAGTTCATTTATAAGACTAATGAATGTAAAGGAATTGAGGACTAATAAATGTAAAATGACTTGTATTGGCACACTGGAAGGATATAAACAACACATTCGGTGTCACTGCAAAATGTAATATATTATGTAAAGTAATTTAACAGTTCCCTTCAAAGTTAAGTTCCCTTTTACGCAAGATGAGTTATGTTTTGTGTGAGAATGTGCAATGAATTTCTTAAATCTGATCGTTTGACATTCATTCTAAACTTAACACATTGAGGACTAGAAGCATAGAAAAATTTTGGATCCATAACAGCAGCCATTATTTAAAATTTGACGTGTGCAGTTGTCAGATAAAGAATTTTTTTGCCCTTCGAAACTTCTTTTATAAAAAAAGAAGTGTCGGGCTGTTGTAACAAAATGTTGTTTAAATTCAGCCCAAACATCCATGGTAGCAGAAAATTAAATTTCTGCTATTGTCTGTAAGACGGCAGTATACAAACGCCATCAGTATCTTAACATACACTGCTGTGACATGGCAGCACTAGCATAAATATTATTTATTAACTTCAAATATTTACAATAAATGTACTTAACTTTCTTAGTGATTTGGTGCATGGCATTGAACTCCTATACCTGTTGTTTTTGTTGTTGTTGTCGTCATCATCTTCAATCTGAAGACTGGCTTAATGCAGCTCTCCATGCTTCTGTATCCCATGATCTCCTACAACCTACATCCTTCTGAACTTGCTTACTGTATTCATCTTGATGGTCTCAATCTACGATTTTAATTCCCCCCTCACCCCACAGTTTCCTTCAATACTAAATTAGTGAACCATTGATGTGTCAGAATGTGTCGTAACAACCAATCCTTCCCCCCCACCGCGGTCTGTGTTTCATCTCCATAAAAGGATACACACCAGACAGATTCCCTCACAAAAGACTTCCTGTCACTTAAATCTATAGCGAGAGTTCTTGATTTTAACAAATTTCTATTCTTCAGAATTGCTTTTCTTGCCATTGCCAATCTACTTTTAATATCCCCTCTGCATCAGACAATCGGTTATTTTACTGCCCAAATAACAAAACTTGTTACTACTTTTAGTGTACTAATCTAACCACCACACCATTGCCTGACTTAATTAAACTACATTCCATTGCCCGTTTTTTGCTTTTGCTGTTGTTCATCTTCTATCGTCCTGTCAGGATATTGTCCACTCCAATAACTGTTCACTGTCTCTGGCAGAATTACAATGTCATTGACAAACCTCAGAGTTTTTATTTCTCCTCCGCTCAAGCATCTTGGTTTTAGGGAATTTTTTTATTTGATTTCATTTATTTACAGATGTGTTCAAATTATTAGACTAAAGACATTTTTCCCAAAACTCTACATTTATTACATATTTACATCCACATACAGATTATATGTGTACATTCAGTACTTTGTATGCATGCCTTTTTTTATGCTTTTTAGCATAGTTTTTATTAACTTTTCACATGACATTGTGATGGTACCAGAATTCTTCCAGTTTCTCCATGAGATCTTGTTTGGTGGTAATTGTAGATTTCCTATCCTCTGTTTCACAATGTCCCATAAATTTTCAATTGGGTTCATATCAGGACTATTCCCTGGCCAGGGCAACACTTTGTTGCTTTTCTTCCAAGTACTTGGTAACACTTTGGTTGCAAGTTAGAAAAGTTGGGAATAGTAGCATAGGAGACCTCTGCAGTCCCAAAATTCAAATGTGCATTTCTTCAGTATCAATAAAACATCACAATTTCAAATTAAAACCCCTAATCTTAGTGACCAGACCCACTTAATTTACCATATTGTTGCACATACCTTAGCCCAGTCCTCTCTTGTCCACTCCTGAGGTTGTTTAGCCCACTGGCAATCTTTTGGTTTTCATGGCAGGTGTGATTTTCTGTTTCTCCTTGGTCGGCATGTCTTTAAACCACATTCTAACAGTCATCTCCTCACTGTCGCGGGTGAAACTTCGACACCCAAACCTTTCAGCTGATGGCTCATGTCTGTAGAAGTAAGCTTACGGTTCATTGTTGCCATGTTTGAGAGTCTTTTCATTTTTCTAGGACTGATTTACCCTTTACATCCACATTTTCCTTTCCTGTTTGGCTTGTATTCACCACCTTTCTGCACTGAAAGTTTGACTCTGCTGAAAGTTTTTTGTGATATTGTCGTTCTGTCATCAATTTCCTGCTGTATATAATGGTTTTCAGCAAGAAGTGCTACCACAGATGAAACTTCCTGAGGTGAAACATCTATTGTCTTCCCCATAACCTCACTTTCTTTGGAAACTCCACGATTTATTCCTATGGTTAAAAACATGCAAGTACACAAGCTACATTATATAATGTTTTGTTAATGTAGCAAGAAGTTGATAGAATAAATAACAAGCTGAAGTACACTACAGAAACATAAAACATTACTGTAAACGCAGTTTCAAAGTACATACATCGACAATTAACACCAACACCATTTGGACGGAAAATAACAAATGTTACCAACTGTGAAAAAATCGGTGATCTGTGAGTTGCTTGGAAGGGAAATTTCGTGGCATCAATCAAACCATTAAAACAAATCAATTATTACACTTTTCTCTCCTATTTTTACACGAGAAAACTTGAGTATAAAAAATAATCGTTTAGTCTAATAATTTGGACACGTCTGTATTATCTCTTGCAAAGAAGGGAGGAGGGGTCTTATTTCTCCCAATTGGGAATTTATTTGCAGAAATTTTGGGGACAGCTCCGGAATTCACTATATGAGTAAAACCTGCAAAACCCGGCCAGAGTTGCTGGTGTTGCCACCTTTTTACTTTTTCTAGCACATCCGCATGGGATGTACTAGATTGTGTACATATTGGTTTGTCTGCACTGGTGTCGTCGTCCAGCTCCGCATAGTGGGTCCATTTCCTCCATCACACTTTGTGGTAGTTAGGCTAGATGGCCTGCGAAAGTGGTGGTTGTTGCTGCTGTTAAGAGCCGCCGCAACAATGGCTTTCTTCCCTCCTCTTCTTAAGTTTCCTTCCCCCCTCGCCCAAATCTCCAGCCAGCTGTGTCGTTCCTCCAAGTTTGGAATTGTCAGGTCCAGTATGTCCTGTTTATCAGATCTCCATGCCAGGTGCCAGACTCCTTGGTTTGTGCCTCCCTGTCAGTGCTTGTCGCCATGTCTCCTCTGGCGACGTATGTTGTTTGTGTGACACAGTTTGCCATCATCTTTTTCTGCCTATTGGTTTGCGTGCTTTGGTTCTGCATGGTGTGTTCTTCTGGAAGGCCATTGCCTTGAACGACTGCACATCCATTTTCACTGCCCTTGGCTCAAGTCACTGCCAGTTAAGGTGTGCTTCTTGCAGGAGGCGGCCTCCGTCTCTGCACGGTGCACCATCCTGAAGCAACTCCTGGCCTCCTGTAGAGCCGCATCGATGTGGTGGTTCTGGTTCTGGTGGTGGATTTCGTCTTTTTGGCCTGCTGCTGTGCTGGTTTCTGATGCAGCAACGTGTAGTGACAATCTTTGCCGTTTGGAGTGAAGAGGTCGACTAACCCTGCTTGGCAGCCCCCCCCCCCCCTCCTCCTCCTCCTCCTCCTCCTCCTCAAAGTCCATCACTCTCAGTGGCAGGGTGGGCAGCTGGCCATGCGATCTAACCATTCCTGCACCTCCAACATTCTCTTTTTCAACATTGAGAGACGCTGGCTGGTCCCTTCATCTTCTAATTGATGTTGCCACACTCAGCAGAATTCTGGCAGCTGTGCCAGTTTGGTTCACCGCAGTTGTCTCAGGTTGGTCGTTCGTCTCTGCTGGTGGTACATGTGTGGCTGTCATGCTTCCCTGCACATTTAAGCATCTTGCAGCATTGTGGCAATATTTCACCACATGCTTTTCTTCCTGGCCCTAGTAGCACGACAGTGAAGTGTCCAGGTTGACAGGAAGAACCTGCACCTCAACTGGGAAGCCTAGAAGCGTCCGCACCGAGTATGTGTCATCGTTTGCCGTTCGCACAGTGACTATGAAGAGAGGCAACCTTTTCTTGTTCGTCCGGTTGTGCATCTTGACTGCTGCATTGTGGAATCCTGATGGACTCTTGGATTGCTTCTCAATGATGATCCCAGACAGACCCCTCAGAAATGACTGTTGCCTTCATAAAGTCGGGGTTATGGCACCGCGTTCTTGACAGTTACGTCAGCAGTGTGTCCCCCCAAAACAAAAAAAAGTTATTGTTACTGCAAGTATTTAACTGTTACCTGTTCCTAGTTGTGTAAACAGCAACAGCTATGTCAGAACTGCAGTCACTGTAGAACTACATAATTGCAGGAATTGTGGCAGCAAAACTAAGAAAGAAGCAAAATACCCACAGTTGACAGTGTGTACCTCTTGAACAGTGTAGGCAGCAGTTTATTAACAAACACTTAGCTGAACACAAAATTAATTACCACGTATGACATACTGACAGATTGGCTGTAGCTGAACACATTTACCAAGACAGAAACCACAAAATTAAATTCCGTGAGATGACTGTTTTTAGCACAGATGACACATTACTGTGTGTTCACAAAGAGAGGCATGTATAGAGGCCATTGAGCTCTGCAAATAACATAATCATTTCAGTAGAAAAGAAGACAGTATTAACTTACAAAAGTGCAGATTGGACTTTGCATTGACAGAGCAACAGTGGATGACTTTCAAATCGAGAAAGACAGTGTCAGCGAGAAGGAACCTTGCAGTGGGTATCGTAACAAATGGTGATGCCCCCTATGTGACTGTGTAAATTTGGGGCCCCCCTCAGTGTTGTTGATCTTTTACCACTGAAAAGATCTTGCACAATTGGTGTTGAAACATTTGGGAATATTTTAATATGTAGGCAATGGCCTCTCACGAGGAGATGTCCCCAGCCGTGGGATCTACTTTCTGAAACCATCTGTGCAGTGTTGTGGGTTAAGGTCCCAGGTATCACACCCTGCAACCATTCATCCTGACGGGCTCGTTTGCCAATAATTGATATTAAAAATATTCATGATTTTGCCTGATACTCTACACCTTACAGGCTGTGTAGTGTATTGATTATAGTAGAAGCCTCATATGTGAGATGTGGTTTCAAAACATCAGGTATTTTGAAATTTTTTGTTTTTGAATCCTTATCAGAATGATTCTGGCCATTATTCTAAATTCAGTTAATTGGTTTAGATGTAACTTTTTTTGTTTGTATGCCTTTGTTACATCATTTTCATAACCCTATAAAATTATTTAAATTGGTCTCATTCTCTCTTCCCATCATTCTTTTTCCAGTTGGAATCTTTCTGCATGTGAACTTAATTATTTTTATTTAACTGTCATAAAATTTAAATACTTGAAAATGCGGATCTGTCAGTTCAAAAACAAAAGACTAAATAATGTATTTATAATGACTGTGCAGTATTGTCCAGAATGTAATTTTTGTTAAAAATGTACAAACATTTAAAATTTAAATTCTTATTGTACTATAGACAAAATTATGTAGATGAAGATTTAAACAAAAGAAGGGAATATAAGTAGAAAGGAGTTACAGCAAAATTAGGAATAGAAGTAATGAACGCAATAACATGCACAAAAATATGGGATGATAAAATGGAAGAAATTAAATCGATGTTAATATTCGAAAATAATTAAAATCGCGTGCATGAAGATTCCACATGGAGAAAGAACATAGAAAGACAAGATGAGAGCAATTGAAAAAGTTAATAGGGTGATTAAAATGATGTGAGAGAGGAATAGAAATAAAAAAAATTACATATAAACCAATTTATGGGATAAAGGTAATATCAAAGTAATTTCAATGAAGATTTAAAAATAAAAAATTTCACACGTAGCAGTTTTGAAACAAATGAAGGAGAACAATGTAATGTTTCGAAACAGTTTGTTTCGAAATCGTATAGGCCGATGCATTATATCATCTTCAGGTGTGAGGGCTCCAATCGTATCGTAGAAAGTATGAAACTTCCACTTAAGTACATTAAGAGATTTGAATCCACAACCTCCCACATTTGAGGCTTGCACTATGACAGTTATGCTACACATGTAAAATTCAAAAATATTTTTTCTCAATTACTCGCAAATTAGGGTCCACCTATATAACGGCATAGATGGATTCAAGAAGTCAAACCCTCCACTGGGGTTCTCTCCTTGTCAGCTCAGACGTTTTCACTGAAGTTGTTCATATTCTATGTGAAGCACCTCCTGTTCTTTGGGGTACCAATATCTTCCAATGTTTCTTTTGTCCTCAAAAATCCAGCCTCATAAGTGGTCCTGTTCTTGTGATCTTCAGACTGTCTGTCTGCAGACATTACATCAGTTCACTGTCTAGTAATGTCTGAATTTTTTGCATCGAATTAAAGATTCCCAATTTAGATGTTTGTAGTGAATTTGCACACTTTTTCATTGTATTGGATTAGAGTTCTTGTAGCTTCTTTCTCTGCCACACTGATCTCTGTCCATTCTTCTCTCTCTGCTTTCTGAACTTTTCCTCTTCTTAATGTCATCCGTGTGTGAGCTCTTGCTGATTTCAATGAAGAACAATAGTCCTAATTTAGCTACCTGTCTCAGAAGCTGGGTAGTTTTTTTAGTTGGCTCTTCCAAAAATAGTTATAAGTTTTGAATGAAACAACAAGTTTACTGTTACCAGTCACTGTTTATTTATATCAACAACACATTTCGAAGGTTTAAACCTCCCATCATCAGGCGGATTTACATATTTGTATGATGTGAATGTTGTGTTACGATTTTGGGCTAACTTGTGGCACTGTCTAGTGGAGAAACAAAAACACTATTTCAGAACACGGCTCTTTGGAGGTTTTTGACTAAAAACTAAGCATATGTCTAAAGGTGAAAATAAAGCAACTTAATTAGAATACCTCCAGTGGTCACAGGCTCCTTCCTCTGTTGTTAAAATGTCACATGTAAATTTGCATATTTTGTAGACGAAGAGTGGTGTCTAGGAACTTCTAGGTGCAAGGAACATATTGTATAGCAAAACAGAGACATTATTTCAGAGTGCAAAGAGTACGTGGCATAAGAACATTACTTATTTTGGAATAAGTTTTAAAGGATCGTCGAGATCTTTGAGTTTGTGAATACGTGTGGAACTAAATGTTTCAAGTGATACCCTGTCCCTCTTGTCAAGTTTATACAGCTTAAATTTCTTACTGGTATATATAATCAGGTGACATGTTTCAAACTTTTGAGAGAGAGAGAGAGAGAGAGAGAGAGAGAGAGAGAGAGAGAGAGAGAGAGAGATTCTGGTAATAGTAAACTACTTGTTTAATTTGACATCAATAACATTCACAGTAAAGCCTAACCCAAAATGATCGAATTTTTAATTTATTTTTTGCTGATAAATGTTTTTTTTTTATGTTTGTGTGAATTATTATTTTGATGTGCAGTTGTTTGAGAAAAAGGGGGAGAAGCGCTCCCAGCAGCCTATAGTCAAACTGGTTCATCTTTTTATAGGTGACAACCCCAAAAGTGAAGAGAAATTGGGGAATGACCAGGCAGCCATTTCGACACCTCCCGACGGTGCCGTTAAGGTGAAAGGGGAGCGGTACGCTGGTGGGAGCGAGTGTTTTCTCCCGGGGCAGGAGAAGAGTGACAAGAAGCGAGAGCAGTCGGTAACACTGTACGCGGCAGCCGAAGGCGCGCCTCTGCCATCGTGTACGCTGACAAAGGTCAGTGTCAAACCGAAGGACGAGAAGGTGCTGTTCAAGTATGAGCAGTCAGTGACACCCGGATCGGGATCCGCGCCTGGCTGCGGCACGACTCGCCAGGTGTGTCGCCCCGACCTGGTGAGGCCACTGTCGGTCGCCATCACGAGACTACCCACGACGGTCGCCTCTGCAGCTGCCGGTGAGAATTACAGGCGCAAATAGCCGTTCGTGTAGAAGTGGTGGCTAGTCGCTCTAGTTGCAAAGAGTGGGAAGGATGGCACCAGATTACACACAATGATAGGTCTTGCCACTAAACGCTACTGTGTCCCACACACATTGTGACATAATCCGACTGCTGAGTGCTCTTCCCACTACTTGACTGTTCCACAGAGATTGTACACATAATCCGACTGCTGAGTGCTCTTCCCACTACTTGACTGTTCCACAGAGATTGTACAGTAAATGACAACAACAGTCCAGATAGACTGTTTATTATTATTATTATTTTGGATTATTCATTCTGATTAGTCTTTTTTTCCCCCTTTTATATACACTAAGATTGATTAAAATTCATAGTAATATCTATCTATCTCTCTCTCTCTCTCTCTCTCTCTCTCTCTCTCTCTCTCACACACACACACACAAACAACTGCTTCCCTTCAGTTGTGATGTTTACAACATTACAGCTGCTATTGTAGGTGTCACATTTATTGTTTTAGAAAGAACTGAGACGTCCACAACTACAGCACACTTGGTGTTCGCTCAGGGTACATGCTCATATTCCTTTATTGCAGGTTGAGAGATGTATTATGTACAAAAATTGTGGTGCGGAGTTGGGTTTAATATTGTGCATAATGCTTAATTTTTTAAAATTGTACTTAGACTGAGTTAGACTATCTATAGGCCACAGAAATTTGGTGTATATAAGCAGCGGTGCATACAAAGGAAGTTGTAACAGTCTTTATGAGGGTGGTGATAGTGATATGGAGAAAGAATTACAGTAAATTGTCAGACTTTGAGTTATCAGAGTGAGATCATCTCTCCAGATCCAGTGGAGGGGATGGTGAGAAATGGAAAGGCAGTGATAGCCAGCAGGTGTAACAAAGAGTTACCCGAAAAGTCGACAATTGGTTTAGGCAGTTGACTTCTTTCCTTTAATCGGATGGTGTAGGCTTTCACAGGCACTGTTACTCACTAATGCTGGAGATATAATTGGCAGCTATAAAAACTCACATAACAGTTGGGAAGTCAAACAAGCTAAGTGAGCCGAACTGTTTCTGTTTCTACATCTCCACACATCGGTCAATTTGTTTTTTTCATCAAACCACTGCCAAAGATCACAGAGTCGTGGAAGAGTTGGTGCTGTTTGTTTCTTTAGTGCTAAGAGCTACAACACTCCTAATTTCAGTCCTCCTTTTTAGTGAAAGTTGTCTAAGTGCTTTTGAATTTCTATGGTCTCCCTGTATAACATAGCATAGTAATGACTGGACCTTGATGAAACAGTACCATCTGAGAAACAAATTGGACAGTTCCCCCAGTCCCAGTGCTTAGTCTGCTATTGTCGTTTTATCTTTGTCATCCAGACGACACTTACTCTTAAAATAAAGAAAAAAACGGTGCCAACTCTTCTGCACTACAGCCTTCATAGCACCCGCCAGCACAACTCTGCAATCTTAGGAAGTGGCACGACGATGTTACAATCCGACTGTTGTGTGGACACACATACACTTTCTGAGCTTGTTTGAGTTTGAAACTACTATCTGAGTCTTTACAACATCTGATGTCTCCAACATCAGGAGACAAAACATCCATCACAGAAACATGGTTTGAACCATGGCCCAATACCAAGATAATGAGAATCCCCAAGGATTTTTCCTATAGTCATTTCCCTCACCAACTTTATTTTCAGAAAGAGATATTGGATTCTGATGCTTAGGATTAAACATTTACAAGTTTGCTCACTTAAAGCTTCCAAAAATACTTTGTATCTTTGGTCTAACATTTGATAAGAAACTAATATATGTAATTCTGAAAGCATTCAAGCAATAGTTTTATTAGTCAATGTTAATAAACTATCACTGCCAATTGTCGGAGACTACAGTATTGCAAACATTGTACCTGTACTGTGTGCTTTCCCAGTTATGCTCAGAATTAGGAAATAACTTTTCATTCAAAACTGCAGATGGCATGTTCAGAAAGTCTTCAGTCACTTGAGAAATTCATTTTTGTGAAGAGGAATGCTGTAATCGTAGTGTTTTCTCTTAGAGTGCCTTTATACAGCAGATGCCTGAAGTTTTGATGGAAATGTTTCTGTGGTATTCAGAGCCATTTATGTGTCTCACCGATGGATACCAATATTCTATTAACCTATATTGTTACAAGAAAATCATTGAAATCGTTTGATTTTTGTGAAAGTTACCATAATGTTGTTCAGTTTATGATTAAAATTGAATTTATTTTGTAATTTTGTTTTTGACAGTTTCTTAAATTTTTATTCTAGATGTTCTTGTGGCTTGCCATTTTGCATTCCTTCTGATAGATGATAGAAAAAGTATAAATCGCTATATTTTTATCTGTAAAAGAAAATTTATAAAGAAACTGCACATGTAATACAGAAATTACAAATGCTGAACAACTGCTGACTTGGATTTATTGTTCTATTCGGTTTTGCATGCATAACACACACTACTGGATGATACGGTAAAACCCCGATTTTACATATCAGCTTCAGTATGGTATCTGTGCTCTTTAAACATCATGCACTGATTGTTTCTCAAAAATGTCATTTTTTAAAAAACCTTTCAGTTCCTACATTTGACCCATTTTCATTAACATTTGTAGAGAGCATAAAATCGTGGTTTTACTGTATGTGAGATCTCTGAAAAGCACTAAATTTTCTGCATCTTCTTCTGCAGTAGAATGTTAAGTAGCCTCAAATAGTATTTTTGCTTTTTTATTGTTGTACAAATTATTTATAAAGAAAGTATGTTATGTCTGTTGCAGAAATATTTGTACATATAACTGTTTTAGACTGAACTATTTCGCTAGCTATTACGCAGCCATAAGCAGCTTGTTTATGGCCAAGACTGTATGTTACTGTGATATTCACAGTCTTATTTTTATTTACTCCTCAAAGTTTTTCGTATGCAGAAGTGCCATTTATGTTCACTAGGGTTCAATTTTCCCCATAAGCATATATTTGTATCATTCTGGTATTTAAAAAAATCTTGTTTTGTGATGAGAGTGTTCATGATTAATAAAATACTTGGCATTTCTTAATAAAAGTCAGCATGACATTTTTGAGACAGTGCAACATTTGCACAATAGTCTTCAAATTTCTAGTCATTTCATTCCTATCCTATCATCCCAGCTTTCTAGACAGTTTTATATCAAATTTGTCCCCCCCCAAAAAATTTAACATTTACCTGAAAGAAGGTCTAATGTCGGCTTTAAAGAACCTTAACACGCACTTCGTTGCCATTCTGTGTATAAGGCTGTTGTAGAGTCTTTATCAAGTGAGACAGATATAATTTTATCATTGGAATTAGTGCTTACATTTATTAAATGAACTGTCATGGTAATGTCACTGCAGTAAATATTATTAGCATGTTTCCACTGAATTATACAGAAGTGCTATTGAGTTTAGGCACTATGACCAAAACCAGTTAGGCAATTGCTCTTTTATTCAATGAAATTGTGCTAGGTATTGTGTGGTTCCATAATGTTAGCCTCCATTGCACATATCGATCAGAAAATCATTCTATATCATTATACAGTCTCATTTTTGGAAGTTTTTTTGTTGAATTTAACTCCATCTGGGAAGGCCTTCACAATGCACAGTGAAACCCCACTTTTACATTTTTCAAGATACTGTAAAAATGTAATGTAAAATGTGGGAAATATCTTTTTAAGCAGTAAAAGTTATGTGCAGGATCCCATATTGTATTTCTGTGTTTTATGTACGATACGCAATAGGCATCACAATTCTCATTAGGTACTTGTTCATGTCTAAAAATTTGTAAACATTACCTGAAGGCCTGGTGCATGCCAGCGTCATTTACGAGGGTGAGTCAAATTAAAACCTTAAATATTTTTAAAAATATTATTTACTGTGCAAAAGTGGTACAAAGCTGTATCTCTTTTCAACATAATCTCCCCCACGCTCAATGCAATTCCTGCAGCAATCACAGAGTGCATAAATTCCTGTAGAAAAAAATTCTTTTGGAAGTCCGCGCAACCCCTCATACACCATGCTCTTCATCAGAATGGAACTTCTTTCCTCCCATTGCGTCTTTGAGTGGTCCAAACATATGGAAATCACTTGCTGATGATGAATACCGCCATTCCTTGATCGCTCTCTTCGTTTCCGGTTGGTGGAAGTGAACCCAAGTTTCGTCCCCAGTAACGATTCTTGCAAGGAAGCCATCACCTTCTCGTTCAAAGCACCGAAGAAGTTCTTCACAAGCATCAACAAGTCGTTCTCTCATTTCAGGAGTCAGCTGCTGTGGCACCCATCTTGCAGACGCTTTGTGAAACTGGAGCACATCATGCACAATGTGGTGTGCTGTCCCATGACTAATCTGTAAATATGCTGCCATGTCATTCAGTGTCACTCGGCAGCTTTCCTTCACTACGGCTTCAACTGCTGCAATGCTCTGTGGAGTCACAACTCATTGTGCCTGACCTGGACGAGGAGCGACCATTTGCGAACTTCCTACTCCATTCATAGACTTGCTGCTGTGACAAACACTATGAATCACTGTACTGAACCTTCATTCGTCGATAAATTTCAATAGGTTTCACCTTCACTACGCAAAAACTGAATAACAGAACACTGTTCTTCCCTGGTGCAAGTCTCGAGTGGGGCGGCCATTTTTATACTAGTACTGCAACGGCATGTGTGCATCTGCACTATGCTGCCACCTACAGGCCATTCTGCACGCTGTTTGTAGCACATTTAACAACTTGCAGTATAGTGGCGCAAAATTTCATTTGTCGTTACAAATTTAAGGTTTTCATTTGACTCGCCCTCATATCAGTTTTTTCTCCACGAACATCATTTCGTAATGCATAAATCGCAGGAAAAGGATGGTATATTAACACAAAATCTGGTGCAAATTAACATTGTGGACTTAGGAAATTTGATGGGGGAGAGAAAAATATGCTGTAAATGGCACAAAAACATTAATTCCGAGAATATAAAAGTGGGGTTATACTGTGGCTATGTTTTTTTCAGTAGGTTATACTGTATCTGTTTCTTCAGTAGGCAACCATGCTGTAACACTGTGATACCTTTTTACTTCAGTCACTTGTAAGTTAGAAAAAATGTGTACGTGCACACACTTGGAATGACATGAGGAGAAGAGAGGAAAGTATTCTGGAAAACACATGAAGAAAGGAACAATTTAGAGAAGTTACCCAGAGCTTGGAGTTCAGAGAAACGACCAGACATTAATTTTTGTATGTTTTGGCTGCCTACTGTACGATAATGGATGGGGTTTTTCCTAAATGTATCTGATGTCACTTTCATAGGGGGAAACAATTATTGAGTCGGTGAAATCATTTGTGAGGAAGGTGTTTTATATTGGCAGCTACAGTCCTACAGCTTGTGACAGTATTGCCTCTGAAACTGGTACCATTGTCCCCTATTACCGTTATACCAGCTATTTGCTGTTAAATAATCCAATGGATATCATCAAATATAGCAAACTACTTACGAATTTTTGGATTTGTCAGTGTCTTCAAATATGTAATGCAGCTGTAAAATATTTTCAGTTTGTAAGCACTTTTAATGGAGGCTTTGTACCTTATGGCTCCAATGAACTTTTTATGCACTGATCACTTTCTGCCTGCACACATTACTTAAACTCATTCACCACCTAGTCATCAGCACTATCGTCTGATCATCAGGAATGAAGGATTCCCTTGCTCGACACAAATGCCACGTTGTTCAGCAATTTTTATTTACCTGCTATTCAAAGAGGCAATGTAATTTACATGAATACGGACTGACATAAAAATTCAGTGAGTGGGTAAAGCTTTGGAGGCTACTTGTGTAATGAGTTTTTTCAGCAGTAGTACAGCTGGAACTGTGATATGATGTATAATCCTTCTAAAAATGGTTACATGCAGACAATAACTATTACTGAAGGAAGGTGTGAAATTGAATGTTTGAAGGTACTGTATGGAAACATTATCACTTTCTTTCTCTTAAAAGGCAAAGGTAAGGCCGTGAACAGTATGAAGTGATTTTCAATTGTTTGAAGGAAGGCGCAGCATGGAGAATGTACATATGTGGATGATCTTTTCCTTTCCACCATGTGTACTGACAAAAAATATGAAACCTCATTACATTGGAGTTGGCAACAGCTCTTTGGAAGACATTATTGTTGTGGTGCATTGTTTAACCGTTTGCAGACACAGATAAATCATCTAATTATAGACAAAATAACCAACTGCAAAATCAAAGTCATTGTAGCCAAGAATTCAGGGCATTTTAGGTAGGTAGAGATCAGCAATGGAATCTAGGTAGAATGATAAAAACAATTGTTGGGGAAGGGTGGCATAAGTGTTGGCAGAGACTGTAAATATAAACAAGGTGAAAACTGATCTCATACATGTTAAAAGGCAAGTTAACCGTGCATAATACGTACTTCTAGCACCGTAACCATGTGAATTTTATAAGTAATGGCAAGTTCTTGTGCAATTGGGACATAATTAACCTGTAAACTTAAGATACTGAAATGATTCAATTTTCTTGTTTCGTCAAAAATATGTCTTTGTCATCCAATTTTTAGTGTTATGGGCGTTACATGAAAGCACACGTAGTATAAGGAATACCCTCTTGGCCACTGCTCTCTTGTGCTGACAGTGTGAGAAATTATATTTCGTACTGTTGAGTATTCTACCTTTCATTATAAAACACATTAAACCTCCTAGTTTATTCGATAAGGAACTCAAAGAATTAATAGCCACTCAATTTGTCTGGATAAAATGAGTGCAAGAAAGAACCTTAAACAGTTTATGTACATTTTATAGGTTTTTAGGGGGATGCTACAAATTATCTAAAAAAATAATTCCATGTAATAAATAAGGAAGATTGCTACAGAAGTCTTCTATCAGTTACATGTGTACTAGTCAGCTGCTGTTAGTGTCAGATGTGCAGTTTCAAGTTTTAGAATGACACAGACACTGCTGGCCTTACCTTAATATTTGACTTCTTCCGTAATAAACTTAGACACCTAATAGCAGCACAGTAGAATTGTTATTGTTACTGTTCCTAGGCACACAAGCTATGTTCCACAATACACACACCAGCTGGATACTAAGTGTTGATGGGATAGTGAGTTCATTGGTTGTCAGTAACCTAGAATATTAATTTACCTCTTGCTCATCTTTTTTTCTGGACAACGATCCCCTTGGTTCTTCTCAGACCTGCGGTCTGTCTGTACTTGTGTTGCTGTTACACACTGTTAAACCTCCATTCCCAGTACCTTCACAAAATGCACGTAAGCATGTTTACATTTAACATTTTCTTGACTCTGTGTATCGTATCTGAACTCAGAACTGTAAACTAATTCAACACAGTCTTTCCTTTACAAGTTTCGGTTGTTTCTCTCTATAGTTTAGATACAGTGCATCTGTAAGACAAGCTGGTGATATGTCGCACAATTATTTCTGCATTGGAGCAGCTACTTTCTCTCACGGAGCCGCTGAGATTACTGTTTTGTGTCGAAAATGTGTGCTGTCCTCTGATTGAGCTCACTGTGTGGAAATAAAAATAATTATCCCACACAGTATCTGCACTTCCACCTAGAATGTCTTATTTTATAATTCCCAGTTGTGAGTACTGTTGGTTGTTAAGGCGACTTGGCGATACATGTCACTGCTCAGGAATCGTATGTACGACCACACTGTGCTGCAAAATGTATAGCTTTATCTTTAGATCACACATGTGCATGTGTCGCCCTCTCCTTGGCAATGTATGTGAAATTACATCCAAAGAGTCATTAGGTGACTTTTCTGCTGTTTTTCTGAAGATGTTTTCAGTTTTGTTTCAGTGATGTATAGGTAGAATCAGCCCAAACAGTGTGCATTTGCAGTACATTTCTTACGTCCAGTGTTAACAGAAAACATATACGTTCTCATTGGAAACAAAATGTTTAGAGTGTAAATTTAGAGACAATCAGTGAAACAGCATGAAATTAATCTTGTGTTATATTCCATTCGAGGATAACAGTTATTGGCAGCAGACATAAACCAAGATTTCCTGCAGTGTTTGCATACATCCGCTTTGCTGCAGAATATTGTCATCACAGTCCTGCGATTAGTCTTCCTGTTACCATCAATATGTATCGTTTAACTGAATTCCACAGGCTAATTTGATGTGTTGTCTTGCTTGAGTCCACAAGATTTTGTGTATTACAAAAACAGTGCTCAAGTTCTCCATTGCAGCTGCTTGTTACATTGAAACAGAGCTTCAACACAACTTTCTGTTCTGGGCAAGCACAACTGTGAATGTTCATTTCGTGGAATGTAAGATCCTCTGTTTAGAAAGACCTGTTTTGTAGCTTGGTCACATCTTCAGGTGGGTATCTGAATAAAAAAAGGGATATATCTGTTAAAAAACATAATGTACCCCCAATCACTAATGAAGGCAATAACAAATATAAGTACTCTCACAATTTACATCGTATGAGATCCAAATGAAGACCCAACATTCACTGTTCAAGTAATAGTAATTTGCCAAGTGAGCATACTTTCAAATTATAAATAGGCTGAATGGTGCCGTCACCACCACCCAAAAATCAAGCAGGAACCTACAACATAATCAGACTGAATGCAAAAACCACAGAATGTACCATCAAAAACTGCATATCCATATTGATGAAATTTACCAAAATTCGGGAATCAGATCTCATTGCACCGTACGATCCCCCAGCAACAACATGTTAGCAGTGAGCCTGCAGAGAGAGATGGCGAGCTATCGTAGCGTGGTGATATGCGTGTGCCACTGCAAGAACAGCACGCTAGCTTCTAGTGTGCTATTTAGATTCAGAGGTCATTAATATGCAGACTACCACAGTTCTGCCAACAGACACAGCAGGGGTTCACGCCTGATGCAAAGTACCTGCAGTGTTGTGCTTTCATCTGTATTTCTCGACTGGATAGATACAGGTGTACAAGAAATAGAGTTGCAGTATCTCGACTGACGTTTCAAACTTCATTTCTTTGCAATTTACACACCGTCCGAAGAGATATTGTGCCAAACAGAGTGGAGCCAGAGGACATATGGCGTCAGATGTGAACCTCTGCTGTTTCTGCGAGAGGCTTTGGGGTTGCCAGTGTGTTAAATATGAAACGGTAGAGAGGTGATTTCAAACTCTGCTGTTTTGGTACGTGACAAGACAGAAGTCACCTGCTTTGTCTTCCGAGTCTACTGTGTAGCTAATGCCACATACTTGAAATTTTGTGTTTTGGTGAGTGTCAATGCTCAGTGGTTAAGACAGCGAAATCTTAACGATGGCACTATTCTGCCTGTCTGCTCCACTGCTTTAGTTTCTTCCCAGTGTCTTCAGTCAAACTGCAGGATGCTTCCCCAGAACTTCTCTCTTTCCTGACTTCAAACCGGTGTTACACAATATACTTATCATTTGGCAAAAATAATCACAAATACCAAGGGAATATACTAATCTTTTCTTGCAGTGTATATTCAGCTTGCAGGTCAACTCTGTTTTGTTAGCTCTGGGGCAAGGTTTTTATTTATTTATTTTGATCGAAATATCTTTCACCATTTTAAATTCATGACATTTATTTTCTTGAAAAACATTTCCTAGAAAACAGCATACAGAAAATACACATCAGGAAAAACGTTTTTACAAAGATTGATTGATTAACAAGGGAAGTGACTGGGCAACTGAACTACTGAATGCACCAAAAACACGTGACTATACCTGCATTTTGTGCAGTTTGTATCTAAGCTGCTCATTAAAGAACCTTCTAGGAAAAATACACTTTTCAAGTTCATTTCAACAAAGGTATATATTTTTGGAGCCTATTCTTTCAGTGTTACAAAAGATAGTATTTGTTGTTTAAATTAAAATCAAATATATATACAGTTTCTTTTGAGAACACTTATTTTTAAGAGATGTTTTTCCATTAAGAAATGTCTTATGTTGAAATTGTACATAATCTCTAATTTGTTGAAGTTTTATTTTGTGATTTTTTTTTCTTTAAATACCATTCTTTCAACTAAATGAATTACATTCTTACAAGCAGGTAGCAGAAACCTTTATCCTCAATAATAAATTTCAATTCAAATCTCTTAGTAAAATTTAATAACTTTGGAAGTTTCTACGCCCTGTCACTACAAACTCAGTAGATTGTGTAATAGGGAACTTCTGTGTTGGACAAATAAGTAACTATCTAGTTTGTTTCTTTTAATTACCTCCTCTGTTTCCAAAAAAGGTAGTAATGAGATGACAAGCTGCTATGGGTACATCAACAATATAAGGAAAAGATAGATTCACAAAAGCTAGCACACCTCATACACATACAGCCACCAGCTCCGGCTGGAATGCAACTGTCACGTAAAATGGAGCAGCAATCTGGAGGGTGCCAAACTGGCCAAGGGTGAAGTAGACCACGCTGTGGCACAATATGCTGCTTCACTATCAGAGCCATCTGGATCTTCCCCTCCATCACCAGCTTCTCTGAACTGCGCAAATTTGAGGTACCCTTACAGCACCTTCTTTGTTCCTGAAATAATCCCTGTAGTCCTGTAGTGACCCACTTTTCTCACGAGACACAACAGTTTCCACCCACTCGGTCCTATGACCTTATCCCTATCTCCCCCCCCCCCCCCCCCCAAATACTGAGTCCCACCTTCTGCCAACGTAACACCGCCCCCCCTTCCCCTTCTATCCCCCTGCCGCTCCTTTTCTTTCTCTCCCCCACCCTCCCTGTCCCACAGTCTCCCTACGCTGCGCCTGCTGGCAGTCTAGTCCCTGCAAACCCTGGTCTGGTCCAAGCTGCTGGAGATGGTGGTCACGTGTGTGTGTGTGTGTGTGTGTGTGTGTGTGTGGCCGCGTGCGCACGGGTTTCCTTTTCTGGTGAGGATTTTGGCTGAAAGCTGATGTGCAAGTGCATTTTTGTTGTGCCTGTGCAGCTCAGCATGGCATTTTTATGGTGGGCAGCAATCTCTCTCTTCCATGTATTGTTGATATTCCAACCTGAAGTTTGCTTTATGGCTATATTTTATGCATATATCTTGCACATGACAACAACCTAAAATTAATTCTTCTGTTTCTCACAACCCATACTGAATGAAATTATTACTTTTATGTGATCACCTGTATCTCATCATACATATGTTTGTTTCATAAATTATACCAGAGATTTGACAGCCGCAGATACTCACCACGTCATTGACATGTGTAAATGTAACCTAAAAAATTTTGAGTATGCTTTTGTTGAGCTCTGAAGAGACCCAGTGCCAAATATAACAGAATACAACCATTACAAGTGGAGTACATTTTGTATATTTTTCCTACTATTTTTTAATGTTTATGTTAGAATGACACAGTTACTGTTTTCTTCAGAATACAAAATGCTTGTAATTGACAGAGACATAAATTTCTTTAGCAGAGTAAAAATAACCAAATTCCTGGGAATCTTGTGAAATGTCTAGGAAGAAAATAGATGTAGCTTCTCAGTCCCAAACGCACAAGTAAATCGTGCTACAATTTTTGTGTCACAAACACACTCTCAAAATCTAGTTTTCTAACTATTTTGAATTCCTGGACGTTTTTGTTCTGTTTGATTATCCCACAATTTATCTTATTTTTATCACAGACTTTGCATTTTACTCAACTTCCACGTAATTAATAAAGAAACGAGGCTGAACAACTCTCACAATCCTACAAAAACTATCTTAATTAAAAAATTAATCTACACACACATTTATTTCAGTAGGATGAAAAATTGATTTATTGAGTTTGCTACTGTATTTTTCTGAAGTATTCTGTGTAATGCTATCCTTCTGGTTTTCGTTGATATTCAATAAAAGTAAATGAATGTAGTGTCGCATATGGCCTGAAGCTAGCCTTTTACTTTGAAATCAGGGCTATCCCATGAGTAGCCAGTGATGGTAATGACTGACTTTCAAAAATATATGCTGTAATGGTTTCAAATATTTCCTGTCAACCTCCGTGGTTGAAATGAAACACTGAACGTTTCCTCATGTGGTATTGTGAACCTAAAATTTTACTTATATGCCATTCACTGCAGGCAGAAGGGCAGGCCCTGGTTTCTCAGTTTGCCTATTGCTCCACAAGCAAGGAATAGGTGACTCTCAGCACTGTCAAGTAATGGTTACCTCTTTTTATCTTCTCAACACTTTTGCGATATGTACTCTATGGTTAAACATTGAGAATTTATCAAGATATGGAGTCTCGGATTCCATTCACTGATAACTGGGAACATTACTACTCATCAAATACAGTTGGAAGTAAGCTACTTAATGAAATTGGCATTTTCTGTTTCACTAATAATTAATTTTCAAAGTGTGATAACAGCAGACAGGATAGCCAAACAAAAATTTTTGTGAACAAAATTGCAGATTGTATAAAATGCAGAAAGCTTACACCATTTGGAAATTGTCTCTGCATTAGATGTGTTTTTTTATTTTTTTTTTTTATGCCATGGAATTGTGGTCCTGTTCTGTTTGTAGAAGTACCAGACTATCAGTTGGCTGGTCATCATCACAGTTAATGGCATATACATTTACTCAGTGTAAACCTATTGTTATTAAACATTTATTCAGGGCACCAGCTAATCTTCAACATTCTTCTGTAGCATCACATTTCAAAGGCTTCTGTTCTCTTCTTGTCTGAACTGATTATTGTTCTGTACAATTGCTACACTCCAGAAAAATATCTCCAGAAAAAGACTTTTGAACATTTAAATTTGTAACAAATTTCTCTTCTTCACAAACGTTGTTCATGTCATTGCTGGTGTGTTTTATATCCTCTTCTACTTTGGCCACGTCAGTTATTTTGCTGCCCAAATAGCAAAACTCATCTTCTACTTTTAAGTGTGTCATTTCCTAATCTAGTAGTCTTGGCATAACTTGATTTAATTTGACTGTATTCCGTTATCCTTGTATTGCTTTTATTGATGTTCATGTTATATTCTCATTTCAAGATGCTGCAAATTCCATTCAACTGCTCGTCCAGATCATGTACAATTACTATACTGTCAGTGGCAAAGCTCATCTTTTACTTCTTCTCCCTGAAATTTAATTCCTGGTTTTCTTTGGTTTCCTTTTCTGCTTGCTCAATGCCCAGATTGAATAATATCGGCGACAGACCCTCCCTTCTCCACCAATGCTCCCTTTTTGTCTCCTCAGACACTTAATAATAATGTTTGGTTTCTGTACTAGCTGAATGTAACTGTTCACTCCATATGTTTTACTCCTGCTGCCTTCAGAATTTCAAAGAGAATATCTCAGTCAACATTGTCAAAATTTTTCCCCACGTCCACAACTGATGTATTTTCAGTTAAATAATAAATGAGGTTCATTTATTATGTTTTTATACCACAGTTATTTTTGTGACTGTTTACACTGTAAATACTTGCAAATGTATGTAACACTAAATGTGTCCTAGGTTTGCAATGAAAATTTTTCCACAGATTTGTACTTCTTGCTGATGTTTTGTATGTAAAGAATTTGCACACATTTACTGGAAAGCTGTTAAAGACAGAGACATAATAGCATATGCAGTTAATTATTGAAGTTGGTTCCTGCAGAAGGATGCTTTACATGGAATTGAAACCATTCTTCACAATTATTACCATTAGTGTCTGCCTGCTGTAGTTTATTGTAAGATTGTCATTGTAACAGTACTGCTTGTTTGGAATGGATTTTCCTGTACCTCAGCTTTTTTCCCATTAATTTTAATACTTATCCAAGTTTGTTATTAGTTTCTGTTACTGCTTGCTCAGTGTACAGCCTGAATATCATGAGGTATGGGCTACAACCTGAATATCATCAGGTATAGGCTACAACCTTGTCACCTGCTACTCTTATAACTGCATATACAAATCCAAGACAGAGATAATCTGGAACTTAGTATTTTCATACAATGAACTAATTGCTAGAGATTAATATTTATCTTTTAATCATCATAAACAACTTACACACCACAGATAAAACTTAAACACATAGCATCTGTTTAAAGCAACCACTGCAAGCCTTGGTGCATGCATTAAAAAGAGTACTGATATCTTGTCTCTAAAATCATTATCCCAACTGTGGCAGGGGTGTAGCTGGTGCCCCGTCAAGTCTCCATACTGTATTCTTCCAAGAGTGCATTCACTGACCAAACTGATGGGTGCTTATAGTTGAATCTTCCAGTGCCATCTCTTCAAATTCTACTGTACAAACTTTCTGGATACCTTGGCCAGCTCTCTTTAGCTGTAATGACATAGTTTCTTTGTAAGTTAATATTCATGGTAATACTTTTTTTGAGTGGTGTCTGTAGGATAGCTTCTCTCTGTACATTTTTTCAGTTGTGTAGCTACTACTGCCTTCTAACAGTGGAAAATCCAGGATGGAATATAACAATATTAGAGAAGGAAAGTTGCTACTCACCATGTAGCAAAGATGCTGAGTCGCAATAGGCACAATAAAAACACACAATTAAAGCTTTCGGCCATTAAGTTCTTTGTCAGCAATAGACGTGTGCGTTGGGTTTGTGTGTGTGCGAGCGCGCGTGCGTGTGTGTGTGTATTGCTGACAAAGGCCTTAATTGTTGAAAGCTTTAATTGTGTGAATCTTTTTGTTCTGCCTATCTCCGCTATATGGTGAGTAGCACCTTTCCTTATCTAACATTGTTACTACATGCTTCTGCGATATATATTAAATATGTATGGCTGGCTTGCAATGGATTCTTAAGATAAAAAATCCTCTGTTAACTCGTCTTGTCCAATTCAGATAAAATCCTGAACTTTCAATGAGCTGTCTCTCTTGTCTTTATCACAGGCTAGATATGCCTCTTGTGAAACTGGTGAGGCACTCACTTTTCATACTGGAGAACGGCAGCTGATTGGCTAGATTGTGTTACGATAACATCACGGAGGTAGGGTGTGCCGAGGCCTCTCATCTATATATTAGGTTTGCACTCGCTGTCTGGCTTTGCTTGTGTCTTCACCACTCTTATCGGATGGCAAGGTGTATGAAGTCTTCCTCTGTGATTCTTTCTTTGTCAGGTTATGCTTCTGCGGATTGCTGTGTGTATAGCTGGTAATATAATTTCCCCTGCTCCCCATGAACTGCAGTGGAGAGATGATGGTGGCAATCATCAAAAACTTGAGATATTATCCAAATTTAATGCGGCAACTTAACTGAAAACTTTTATCGGTATTATATTATCTCTCCCAGTCTTGTGATAAGTAGTGCTCCATCTTTCATAACTGGTTATGATAAACCTTACCACGGATACATCATAGTTTTTTTTTTCCACTATCATTTGTGTGGAAGGCTGTTGTTTGTTGTTCAGCAGTTTACTACCATGTGCTTCACATGCACTGCTCATCCAAGTTGTGCCGTAACCTTGAATACTCATTTCCAGCTGTTTGTTCCTTATTGTGATATTGATCACTTATGGTCATCTGCTGTAGATACAAATTTGACTTCAAATGTTTCGGACGTTCTGTAGATGAAACTGTGGGGCACAGAATCAGCAATTTTTCCCCAACTTGTGGCCATTCTATTACCTATACAGAGTATATCGTAATTAATAGTGAAAAGCAACACAGGTGAAAATATATGATAATATGACAGGGTGTTCAAAAGAAGTGGCATGAAATGACACTGTGGGCATAATTGAAGTTTTTGTTTAAAAGTAATTACCAGAGGCCTCAGCACAACTATCACACTGTTTCATGAGCCGAAGGATTCCCTGTTCCCAGAATGTGAAGGAACCAGTCCCATCACTATCCGTCAATTTGTTGTCTGTTTTGACGCACTCCCCCCTCTCTCCCATGGGGACATGTCCGGTTCTAGGGCAGATGCTCGAGCTGCTTACACCTGAATTTGGCCATTACACTTTGTGTGACCTCTATGCATGTTGTCATGGAGCGGAGTCACACCCTTTGTTAGCAGCCCAGGCTGTTTGCTCTCGATGGACTTGCATAGGCTAATTAGTGTCTCACAGTACACATAACTGTGAACAATTTTTCTGTACTTGAGGAACTGGATAAGTATCAGATCTAAGATGGAGAGTGTCACCTTGCCTGCTGAGGGCACAGCTTTGAATTTATTAGGAGGAGGTGATGACACACGATTTGCGTCGCTGGACATCTTGCTACGTTATCCCAAAGACATGTATACAGATTTCAATCGGTTCAATTGTTACTATGTTTTGAAGACTCCTTAGAGAAAGAAAAATGTTTCAGTAAATGTGGGTCAAAAGGTGAGTCATTTGGCAAGATAATTACAAATGTGTGGTTATGAGCTGTCACTGACTTCAGTATGAAATATTGTCCTAGTTGGAACAAATGTATTTAAAATGTAAACTTAAGTATTAAGATCGCATTTCATTGGGTTCGAGTTACCAGTGGCCTATGTTAACAAGGAAAACAATACAGGTTACAATTTACTGTTCACTCACACCTGTTAAAGGAGTTATTACACTCATCTTTAGTGAGAGTTATTCTTTCAAACACCCCAAATCAACTTGTAAAGCTATACGAGACGTTTGTTGCTCCGCTTCTTTCAAGTGCAGTGACATGAGTGCTGCACACTGCACTTTTGGGATGACTAAACACAAAATCTGAAGCAATGAGGCCAGACGATCTTCGAGGTCAAGGTACAGGCCCAACTGACCTATCTATCTGAGACTGCATCAGTGCATTAGATTTTGTTTTGTGTCGACAGCAAAATGTTCCTCTGCCCTTGGTCCATCAGCTACACTCCTCAATTGTGGGCTAAATTTGAGCCCATTTGGATGGTGACTCAACCAAAAGGTTTCCAATTAAAATTCTTTTGTACTGCTTAGAACAATATTTCACACTGGATTCAGTTGTGTGTCGTAAACACAAGTTCGCAGTTATGTAGCAAATGATTCCTTTGCAGATACGTGTATACTGGAACATTTTTACTTCTATTATCAAATATTTTCACTCTCGTCAGTTTTGGTTTTAATTATTGAACACCCTGTTAACTTTTCACAGATTACACTACATTCTCCACCATTTTTTAAGTACTAGATGAGATTAATTTCGCCCACTGTCAGTGCCGAGTTGATAATATATGTCTCTTCCCAGTGAGTCAAACCATGGGAAGTTCAGGTTGGAATATCAACAGTTACGATAAGGATAGATTTCTACTCACTGTAAAGATAACACACACACACACACGTCAAGACTGGCAGAGTGGCTGGAAATGATCACCGCAATTAAAATATCTTTATAAATTCTGTGATAATGTTCCAGGTGCTTAATGTTTATCTTTATAACAGTCACTAGCTATTCTCAAATAAACTATTTAATGTTAATACAATATTAAAATCTGTTTAATAGCTGATCATCGACATGACCAAAATTAAGTGAATATTAAATATGGACTGGGAACGGCAAGAAGAGCATTTCTGAAACATAAATGTTAGGATGTATTTCCAGAAAGAATAGTCATGTATGTAATTGAAATGTGGACGATAAACAGTTCAGATGAGAAGAGAATGGAAACGCGCTGCTAAGAATACTTAAGATGGGTACATTGAACAACTAATGAGAAGATACCGAATCCAAATGGGGAAAAAAGAAATATGTGACAAGACTTCACTAAAAGGAGGGATCGGCTTATAGGACATGTTCTGAAGTATCGAGGGATAGTCAGTTTGGTAATGGAGAGAATGTGGGACGTAAAAATGGGCTTGCATACAATTAGCAGGTTTTGATGGGCGTAGGATGTAGTAGCTATGCGCAGAAATGTAGAGGATTGCCACTGGGTAGATTAGTGTTAAAAAGCTGCATCAAACTAGTCTTTGGACTGAAGTCAAATATACCAATATTTAAAACCTCTGAGTCGGTAATAAAGGTTCCAAGGTCTAACAGAGACTTGGAAAAGAGTTTATAACAGTCTAGATTGTAAAGGCATGTTTATTGTGATTTAAGACTATAAATAATTAATTTCAAATATTCTAAACAAAGATTTTAATAGAAAGATACCATTGTGAATCCTGGGAAAGATTCATAGCTAATGTTGAACACGACTTTCACACAAGACAGAATATGAAGCAGATGAATAAAACAGAAAGATACGGCAAGCATCAATATACTCGTAATAACAGAAGATCAATAGATACACATTAGAGAAGTATATGGTATGGTGAAGATAGTTAAGAAAATTACTTTAGAAAAATAGATAATAACTCTGTAGATCAAACAGACATAAAATAATTAAAAGCAGCATTAAATGTAATGGAAAAACTACTGGCTTAGGTGGCAGTAATGCTAAATTAATCAAATGGGAGGAACTATTTTTTAAATACCTTTTGGAAAAACTGTTCTGTACCTGAAGAATGGAACACAGCTTAAATCACTTCTTTATTAAAAAAAAAAATAAAATAAAAATAATTCTCCATTAACGACTACAAACTATCTCTGATGCAATGATCTCAGTAGAACAATTAGGCATCAGAAAGGGATGTCAGTGTAACGATAATATATTTATAAAGCAAACTATTGAAAAATGTTGGGAATTTGGCTTAGAAACACATTTAGTTTTTCCAAAACATATTAATACCATAAAGAATCTGATGAAATTTTAATAAATAAAGGTGTTCAAAAAGTGTGCAGTCTATAACCCGCTTCATTTAATTTATACGATCACAATCCAGCTATGAAGTGGAAAGATGAATTTTACTTAGGAATTAGAACTGGATCTGGTGTACCATTAAATACTCTGATATATGCTGATCACAAGATAATTATACAGGAAACAGAAGATAATTTACAAAGAGCAGTATATATATTGAGCCAAAATGCAATATATTACAACATTATCTGCAAATAAAACAAAGAGAATGGCTTTCAAAGGAAAGAATCCTATCAGATCGAAAATAACAATAAATAAGAAAAGTTTATAACAAGTATCTCAAGAATCTGATATTAATTTTAACTATGATGAAGACATCAAGAAGGAGGTTAATAAATATCGAGCTATCTGCGGAACAATTGAAAGAACTTTCGGAAGACAAACAAGAAAAGAACACAAGTAAAATTCAGCAAAGTTATGGCTATACTTAGTCTTGTATATGGTTGCGAATCATGGATAGTAACAAAGAAAGAAAAATCATGTATAAAAGCAGCAGAGCTGAATTTCATGAGATATGGATAAAATAAGGAATGAAACAATAAGATCGGATTTAAAGATCTTTTCAGTTAATGGCAAGATAAAAGAGAAGAGAAGGAGATGGAAGAATCCTGTTGACAGAGCGACAGAAACTAGATTTCCAAAAAAGATAAAGAATTGTCACACAACTGGAAAAAGAGAAATAGGTAGACCTTGTAAGAGATGGATGATAGGGACTGGAAAAGGTGATTTACTCCACCTTATCCTTGGAAGGAGATGACAATGAAGATGATATTCTATTTTGATCACTGAGTTTCTCCAGCAATGTTTTCAAAAAGAAGTAATGGAAAATTATGCCCAGAAACCAAATTACTGTTGGAAATATTTATGACTACTTTTGTGAAAGATCTCTTCCCCAAAAATATTGAGAAGGACCTACAGACTTTCTAGCAACGATTTCAATTTAATAAAACACTTAGGGATATACATTTTTAATACTTTACTCTGTCTTATTAGCACTGTTTGAACTAATTGTCTGCATTACATAAAATCTATCCAATTATATTATATTTTCAAAAATTGATTATTTTCATTTCTAACTTTATGTACTCCTGTATAGGGTAACAGGTCAATCCCCTGTGTAATGGCTGAGGAGTAAACTCATAAGTAATTGTGGAGGCTAATCATGACCATATAGTGCTACTAACAGAGTTGATTCACAATTTTATAACTCAAGCATGACATAATAATGAAAACACAGCCGTTACAGCCACCTAGACTCTACAGATATGGATGAGATGTAACTCTCCCCCTTTGTGGAGGCTAAGGTGGCAACATGGACAATCTAAGAAAAGCCGACCCAGTTAGACATCTAAATACACTTCTCTGATCCTCCCATTCAAACATACCATACGACTTCACTCTTACTCTACTATAGCTGGATGAGAATAACAAAAGTGTTGACAGTTCAGCACAGGAGGTGGGAATGTTGCCTGTTTGCCACTATGTGCAAACACTTTACAGCTGTAGCAGCAGCTTTGGAGTATGTTTTTACATTCTCTTATACTGTACAGTGTTCAGTTTACTTTGCAAGATCTTATTACTTTTTGAACCAATTTCAAAGTTGGCTTCACATATCCACTAAAAGAAACATACCACAACAGAAAAACAGCATATAAGAATCAATTACAACAATTAAGTTGCAGACCACAATTGTCAGCAACCAACTGGTAACCAGCTACTGAGGCAGCAGAATCATATGGTGACTGTGAACAGAACGGAAAGAGTGACAAAACTTGTACTGTGACTGGCTGTTGCTAAGGTAATTGCCTTGTAAACAATAAGGTGTTAGTCACTTTTGTTATTCTGGACCAGGTGTAGAAATGAAGTAAGGGAAAGGAAATATCACTCTTTTGAAACTTAATTAGCTCTTTATTCTCAACAAGTAATGAGTGCTATTGACAGGGACGTCAAATGGATCCCATATTTTTTAGATTTCCAGAAGAATTTTGACACTATTCCTCACAAGCAGTTTCTAATTGGATTGCATGCCTCTGGAGCATCATCTCAGTTGCATGGCTAGATTCATGATTTCCTGCCAGAAAGATAACAGTTCATAATAACTGTCAGCAAGTCATAGAATATAAGAGAATAATGTCCAGCATTCTCCAAGGAAGTGTTATAGGCCTGCTGTTGTTCCTGATCTACACGAATGATTTAGGAGACAATCTGGGCAGTCCTCTTAGATTGTTTGCAGATGCTGCTGCCATTTACCTTACGATCAAAACAAATTGCAAAATGTTTTAGACGAGATATCTGTATGGCGCAAAAAGTGGCAATTGACTGTAAATTGTGAAAAATGTGAAGTCATCCACATGAACACTGAAAACAATGTGATAAATTTCAGTTATCAGTTACACTATAAATCACACAAATCTAAAGTCTGCAAACTCAACTAAATACTTGAGGATTACAATATAAATAACTTAAATTGGAATGATCACATAGATAATGCTGTGCGGAAAGCAAGCCAAAGAGTGAAAATTTATTGGCAGAACACTTAGAACATGTAATAGATTTACTAAAGAGACTGCTCACACTAACGACAGAGAATATCGAAAAAGTTCAAAAAAGGGCAGCTCACTTGGTACGATCACAAAACGGGAGAGAGAGTGCCACAGATATATTACACTAACCGGGATGGCAGTCATTAAAACAAAGGCTTTTTTTTTTTCTACAGAAGGATGTCCTCATGAAATTTCAATCAGCAACGTTCTCCTCCAGTTGTGAAAATATTTTGTTGACACCTACCTACATAGGGAGAAATTATCACGTAATAAATTCAGAGAAATCAGAGCTCAGACAAAAATATTTAAGTGTTCATTTTTCCTGCATGATTTTTGAGGGTGGAATGGTATACAAGTAGCTTTAAAGGTGGTTCGATGAACCCTCTGCCGGGCACTTAATTGTGAATTGCAGACTAATCATGTAGACATAATGGGAATGGTGTTTCCTCAGTGAAAGTGCGTTTTCATTGTGCTGGACTAGTAAGTGTGGTGAAGTGATAGTTCACAAGAGAGTAGTGTTTGGGTTGGTATAACAGTTTGTGTTTGTTTAGCTTACAGCATTATTGCCACATGTCTTACCTGTTCCATAAGTTGTTGCCACTTAACTTTGCATTAATTTCAATGAAGCACACACTTCCCATATTCTAGGGACAGTATCAACTGTCTGTATAAGCCCACAACAGTCGACATTGTTGACGCGAGATGACAAATGATGTTCTGAGTTCCACTTTTTGGCTCTGTCTCTTTCACACATTTTTAATATGGGATGTTTATACAGGGTAGTCAGAAACAGACTAAAGAGCGTGTAGGGATGTTGCAGTGTAGGTTGTATGGAGAATTAATTTTTAAGAAAAAATTTTTGTGCTTTTATCATTTCTGAATTAATTAGTATTGAAGTTAGCCAGTTGGGTCATTGACCATGCAAATTCGAGCTGCCCGCCAGGTACAATTAGTGTCAGTTGTTCTCACAGTGTAGACGATAGCGCATGAAAGACTCAGCCTTGGGCGCGGGTTGGACCTTCACTATCACCCTGAGCCCAATTTTTGTGTTGCTCTTTTGTCCAGTTTTAGGAAACCAAATGAACACGTTTGGCAACACCACCTCTATTGAGCCACTTAAATTTGTGCACGCAACAGCTCAATTTGCTAACTTCAGTGCTAATTAACTCAGAAACAGTGCAGCTTATTGAATATTTTTTCTTAATGATTATTTATCAGTGCAGCCTACCATGCAAAACACTTACAAGATTTTCGACTATTTCCGACCACCATGTATAACATAATTATGTAAGTAATTCAGGAATAAGGGAATAATCACTAAATAGTAGTAGGACAATTCCCTAAATAGTAGTAAAGCTATATTCTGCTGGCCAAATACACTGTACAACTTTCCCATACGACAAAAGTTTTTATTTTTAATATTTGACATAAACTACTGCATTGTTATTGGGCAAAATACAATTTTACAAGGAATATTCATTGAAAATCATTTCTGCAGCATAGCATTTGCGTTCATTCATGTGGCTTATGACCAGGCCTGAATTCGTGCAGACTTAGATGTTGAATGTACTCCAACTGTGGAAAATGTGATAATATTGATTGACATGTCTGTTATTTTCATTTAAACTCATTTCTGCAGCATAGCATTTGCGTTCATTCATGTGGCTTACGACCAGGTCTGAATTCGTGCAGACTTAGACGCTGAATGTACTCCAGCAGTGGAAAATATGATAATATTCATTGGCATGTCAGTTATTTGTTATTAAAAACTTATCATTAAACATAAACAACAGTTTGCGTTTGACTGTACATACAGTTTCAGAGCTGCCTTGGGCATTTTTTTGAAAGTGTAAACGTTTGACTATTTGAACAATTGTTTTCCAACTTCTGACATAAAAGATTTTTCAGGTTTTCTGCATGTCATCGACATAATGGCGTGCTACGTTACTTGTGTTTGAGATAGACATGGAATCTCACAAACTTGCATTGTTCCTTTCTGTAGAGAGCACTCCACAAAAGCTGAGTAAATCAAAACTGGACAACTAACAAATGATAATCGCCATTAATCTCTTTGCAAAAAAGCATTTTGTAAAGCTTTCCAAAATACTGTGAAAAGGATAGGTTGCTACTCATCATATAGAGGTAATGGTGAGTTGCAGGCAGGCACAACAAAAAGATTGTTAAACAAGACTTAAACAACACACACACACACACATTCTTTTCTTCCACATACAACTTGCACACACGTGACCACTGTATGTCTAAACCATTTTTATAAATGATTTCTTTTACCTCATCTATCATAAATTTATACATGTTACATGCACTCCATATTTTAAGGTTCATACCAAGTTGTGATCTGGAATTGAGATGATATGCTTTCTAATTCTCCAACGAAATGCCGGGAGCCTACAGGTCTAAAGACTCATGTAAAACAGAAAAAAGAAGTTTTCTTATGGAATGTGATACTTTTAAGTTAATATATTTAAATCAGAAAACAGTGTACGTAATGTGAATTTGCTAGATTCTCAGAGGTAGTTTCGTAAATTGTGAGTTTATAGCCACATGTGTCAGGAATGGTAAACTTCAACAATTTATTGTGAGATCGTAATGTGAGAACAATAAGTGGCAGATTCTCAGTTGTGTGGGAATCATAACTAAAAAAAATTTCGAGCATATGCATGAAACACAGTGGCTGTAGTTAATGAAATAATTATTGAGTAGACACCACAATGATGGTATAATGTAATTTCGTGATGTCCTAAAAACTTGTAAAATGTGAAGCATTAACATAGACAGAAATTCTTAGCTTCTTTATAACTTCAGTGTAGTACTGATTAAATGTATGGTTTATATGCTAAATTACCAAGGCCTTTTATTGTCACCTCAGTTGTAATATGACAAGATTAGGGCAGAGGCAGTAGAATCCGATACATTCCTTTGTCAATTCAGAAGAATGGTCCCAAAATGCACAGTTTAGGTGTCGTTGCTACTGCTGTTTTGCAGATTGTTCCGTCTATACTTTTCAGTCACAAATTACTGTCTGCTACGTGCGATGGAACATTGGATGCCATCATCACTCTCATTATTCCATAATGTGCTCCAGGTTCTCTGTCCTTGGTGACAAAGGTTAAATTAAGTTCAAAAGAGCAGATTTTAAGAGCCAACTGTGACAGAAAGGAAAGGATAAATGAAGAGCTCAGGAGAGGGGAAAGGGTCCATTCAGAGGATTCTACTGTTTGTACCAATGACAGTGATTTGGTTATCTCAGTAATGAAATCTACTATGTGTAAATCCATAATCTGCAAACAATTGTGAAGTACATGGTGGAGGGTAACTGCCATTATTTTACCACTTGCCGTCCCTTGTGCCTGTTCTGTGTATGTATGGAGTGAGAAGAATGATTGTTTGTGTGTCTCTGTGCATGCTGTGATTAGTCTAATCTCGTTGTTGCCATCCATATAGGAGTAACATGTAAGGGCTTGCAGCATATTGCTAGATTCATCAGTTAATATTGGTTCTTGAAACTAACGTACTAGGTTTTCATGGAATACAAATCACTTGGTACGAGGGGCACCCACAGTTTCCATGATACACTTCATCTACATCTACACAGCTACTCTACCAATCACGCATAAGTTCCTGGCAGAGGATTCATCGAAACACCTTCACACTAATTCTCTGTAATTCCACTTTCGAACAGTGTGCGGAATAAATGAGCACCTATACCTTTCCGTGCGAGCTCTGATTTTCCTTATTCCATTATGATGATTATTTCTCCGTGCATAGGTCGGCGTCAGCAAAATATTTTCGCATTCAGAGCAGGAAGTACGTGATTGAAATTTCCTGAGAAGATCCCACAACAGTGAGAAACGGTTTTGTTTTAGTGACCTCCATCCAAATCCTGTTATCATGACAGTGACACTCCCTCCCCTATTTCTCAATAATACAAAATGTGCTGCTCTTCTTTGAAATTCCTCAATGTACCCTTCTTGTAGTGATGTGACCATTGGTTTTTCCAAGAACTGCCCACAGTTTGAGGTGTCTACAGTAGACTATAGTTAAATGAAGGGTTAATTCTGCTGCAAATTCAGTATAGAATCTGATAGGAATTGAATTGGGCTCTGGAGCTTTGCTCACTTCTAAAGACTTCAGCTGTTTCTCAATACCACTGACACTAATATGTATTTCATTCATCTTTTCAGTGTGATGAGGATTAAACTGGGGCAATTCTCCAGGGATTTCCTTTGTAAATGCACATTTGAAAATGGAGTTAAGCATTTCAGCTTTTGCTTTGCTACCTTCAATTTCAGTTCCTGTCTCTTTACATATGACCCGAGCTCCTTTGAGCTCTGTGAAAGGTCACTTGACAATGTTCTGCTATGGTAGTAACTGAAGGCTTGACACGGTGCTCTGTTAACAGCCAAACACATTTCATTCAGCATCTTTACTGGTGCATCTCTGCAATCTTAGTCAACGGTCTGATGTTATGAACTGATTGATGCCCAGGCATGTGTAAACAGTTGGGCTTGCTGAGCTTCTTTCAGATTGTAACTGCTTTCTGAGTTGTTATAGTCTCTGATGGTGTCTCCAGCATTGCAAGCCAAAATGTAAAATAAACAATAAATAAAAAAGTCACCAGATATCAGCAATTTACATTCTATCATCATGACTGCGGCAGTCCTAGCTACCTTAGCCCTCTCTGCCTTTTTGTGTGTTACCCAGGTTGTACAAATCCCTGTATGAATAAATACCTTAAGAGATGTTTAATTAACCAAAGCATTAATTAACAAAGACAGGCAATTATTAATGCAACATAAGTGAACTAGTTTCTATCAGAAAACAGGTTGCAATCAGCATACTAAAATTAGCATGAAAGCCAGTACTGTGGCAGTTGATTTTTCTTTGTTAGTTCAGAACAGCTACACTTTTTGTACTGTTGCCAGTTTAACATTCTTTCAAAGAATAACAGCTACCACAATTCTTTAAGAATAGAGGCCTGTTCTTGAACCTAGATAATCAGGTATATTTGCAGATAAGATAGCCTTTTGAATGTCTAAAAATTCACAATTTTGTGCTTTACGGCCAGTGACATCTTGTTGGATATCTTTGTACCAGAATTTTGAAACTTAACTGTGAAAAAAAAATTTAAAGTATATTTTTTTGTTTCTATTATCGTTGTGTGTTAACTACATTTTATATGAAACTGATTTTTTTGAAATTAGTTAGAAATGTCATCAGGTAACAAAAATCCTGTAAATCAGGAATAAAATTAGAACATTCGAGACCTCTGCTAGATTGGTGATTATATTACATAATACGAGGGCTGTTCAATAGCACTGCTGCCAGTCTTCAAATTCATGCCGGAAACCATTTTTTGAGAGGTCCTTCAAAATTACCTACGCAGCCTTCACCACTGGTTCTGAAGTTTGATAATGCCTCCCACGAAGGCATTTCTTCATGTTAGGGAACAGAAAAAAGCCACATGGGGCTAAATCTGGAATATAGGTAGGGTGAGGGATGCAAATCACGTTAATTTTTGAGAGGTATTCAGCAACAACATTGACAATATGTGGCCGCTCATTATGGTGGTGCAGAAATGTGGTCTTTTGTGCCTGATACGGACTTGCAATGTTTCCAGAACATCCCTGTAGTATTGTCCAGTTACTGATGTGTGTGCAGGTACAACATGCTGAAAACCATTCCATGACTATGAAAGAATGAGATGATCTAACTTTCCCAGCAGAAGCAACCACTTTTGATTTTTGGGGGGTTGGTGATGAAGGAGATTTCCACATTGAGCTTTGCTGTTTGTTCTCAGGATAAAAATGATGAAGCCAAATTTCATCAGCAATGATTACAATTGAAAGAAACTCCGGATCTTCCTCTAACATCAACTTTAACTGCATGCAGACCTGTACACGAATGTCCTTTTGTTTGGAAATCAAGTCTTGGAACCCATTGTGCACAAACACATGTCGTGTGTAATTTTTCTGTCACCAACGTGTGGGCGGCACTCAATGAAATGTTCAGTATTTCAGAAAGTGATCTTAAGGTAATTCATCAATCCTCTCTCACAATGACGGCAGCAGTGTTGATGTTTTCTTCCATAAAGGCAGTAACTGGAGCACTGGGTCCACCTTTGAAATTGTCTCCCCTCTTTAAACATTTTAAACCACCTTTGAGCTGTGCTGTGCTGTGCTGTGCTGTAGGGAAGAACAGGCTCTCCATTGGCCTCGGCTGAACATTTGTTGATGACGAAAGCAGCATATTGTTCCTCACGTTATCTTCATTGCAGCGGTGGGTGATACGGAACATGTCTGATCTTGCCTGCCTCTCACAGGCAGGTACCAGGAGTCCCAACAATGAAACTACTATGGCATGTTTGTTGCACATTAAACTAACAGAATATTGTAAGATTAAATTTTAGGGCCGAGAAATTATGACCATAAAAAAGATTATGATCATTCTTTATTGAACAGCCCTCGTATTTGTATTGCTAGCTTTTGCTAAGTACATATCTTATTTATTTTAACTCCGTTATACCAGAAAACTGACAAATATGTGAAACAATATACTGCAATACCAAAATAACCTGGCAGTCTTGCAAAATAAGTCAGTTATTTTGGACAGACTATGATTTTCTTTTTTTTGCAGTCACATCTTGAAAAAATATTCACTAATGCACCTTGCAGATATAGCAAACAAGAACAAAAATTAGAGAATTAATTATACAGTTGGTTTCATTCTAGTTTATACAGTATGAGAAATTTGTGCGACACGACAGGTGCAGGAGGCAGAATGGTACGACTGTGTATTTTCAGAGATCATCAAATGCTATGATGTGTGTCTCAATGCGGCTGGAAACTGTGGAAAAATAAATCCGAGTGTGTACTTTCACAATGTTGTAAAAGAAATTCTGTAATTTCATTCACCTCTTTGTTAAAAAATAAGCTACTACTTTAAAAATAGCCCTCATATTTGTTAATTGCATGAGCCTAAATGTTATAGATTCAAGTCAGTAAAAAGTATTTTGGAGAAATTAGTTTCTAGTCCACAGCTAATTAGCTGGTATGCAGTTGCAGTAGAAGTAACTACATTCTGTTTCCGAAACGAGAGACGTAAGTCTGTGAGGTGTTACAAGAGTGTCATAGTTGCTAAACTATAGGACGTCTTGAATGCATCCAGCTTTGTAGTCAGAAGTTTGATAGTTTGTGATACAGTCAAGTTGTTTTACTTTTCTTTGTGTCACAAAGGATGATATTTGAGGACAACTCAGTTCAGGCACAAAGATATGCTATTCATGCCATACAGTGTCATTTCAGCTGACCTCATTTGACTATCTAGGAATTTCTCACTGACATTAAAGTACATGTATTGTCACACGAGGTTTGTTATTGACAAAATGAACTTCTTTAGAAAGAACAGCTGTATCCATGTGGTACTGAATCTTCTTTTGTACCTTTCAGAATGGTGTACATTAATCTACAGCGTATGTTTTGGTTAGTTGTTGGCAAGAATTGAAGGTGGTCGTGATAAACAGCAGCTCCGATTGCCTGTTGGGCAAATAACTAGATAAAAATACAGTTCCCAAAGAAAGCATGTGATGACGTGTGAATATTACTGACCTACCAATTTAATAAGTTATGATTCCAAAATATTAACACCAATTCTTTACAGCAAAATGGAAAAACTAGTAGAAGCCAACTTTGGAAAGATCAGTTTGGATCCTGGAGGCAGTTCTGACCCTATAACTACTCGTAGATGATAGGTTAAAGAAAGACAAACCTACATTCATAGACTTCAGGAAAGCTTTTGACAATGTTGGCTAGAGTGCTCTCTTTGAAATTCTGAAGGTAGCAATGTTAAAATGCAGTGAGTGAAAGGATATTTACAACTTGTACAGGAACCAGATGGCAGTTGTAAGAGTGAAGGGAACCAAAGTAAAATTTAGAGTAGGAATTGAACTTCACACAGAAGAAATAAAAACAGAGAGGTTTGCCAATGCCATTGTAATTCCGTCAGAAATGGCAAAGGGCTTGAAACATCAATTGATCTGAACGGAGGGTATGAGATGAATATCAACAAAAGCAAAACAAGGATAATGGAATGTAGTCTAACTACGTCAGGTGATACTCAGACTTTTAGGAAACAAGGCACTTGGTGTAGTAGATGAGTTTTTCAATTTTGTCAGCAAAATAAGTGATGATGGTCCAATTAGAGACGATATAAGATGTGTACTAGCAATGGCAAGAAAAACATTTCTGAAGAAGAGATAGTTGCGAACATTGAATACAAACAAGTGTTTGAAAGTCATTTTAGAAGGTATTTGAGAACTGTTGTATAAACATCTTCACCATTAGAAAATCTCTTTCCCCCCCCCCCCCCCCCCCGAGATGTTCCTTCAGCTTGGAAGAAGAGATAGAAATCACGCGATGCAAGATCTGGACTGTAGGGTGGATGCTTCTGACCCTCCCATCAAAAATGTCGACATATCGGGTGTTGCATTTTCATGCTGTACAACATTGCTTTTATTTAATTTTCCGGTCATTGAGCTCACATCTTTTTGTGAAGGTGACAATGATCACAGAACCTGGCACTTTATCTACTGCAGACAATGAAATGAGCACTGCCTCTTGAGTTGCACATTTGCTGAACAATGTCTGCAATAGTCACCCTGCTATTGGTGCGAGTCAGTTCCTCGATCGCACGTTCAGCGCCTTCTGTTGTCGATGTCGACTGCCTCCCTTACCTACACGTGGAAGTACATTTCCAGTTACTGCTCCATTTCACTCATGCACTGTGGTGCACCTGTTATCTGTACCACAGCAGAACTACGTCTGGAGGAAAACTGGAACATTTACCATGGAGGAAGTATTAGCTCTAAAAGCAGGGCACTTAGTTTTATATGTATGTATTGACAGTGCTTTAAGTTTCACGTCCTAAAGTTAAGTAACAGTCAGTAATGCTGTTACATCATTTATTAGTTTTTTTTAACCCTTTTAGAGGGTACGATACATCAACATTGTTTCCACTTCTTTATTTTCAACTGTAGTTTCCTGTGGCCCCGCACTTTGTTCATTCCTTGAGAATGACGACGCTTCTCTTCTTGCATACATCTTTCAGTTCGTGTTTTTTTTTCTATTCTAAAAGCTTGCCTTTACTGTTGCTTCTTTAATAAGTATGCCGCTTCTTATTGTGTCTGTGCCGACCCACATTTTTTATATCGCTTTCCACTCCTCTCAGCCATGTGATTCTGGGTTTACAATTGTTTGGTAAAGATTTGTGTAGGTGTTCACGCAGCATACATGTTCATAGACTTTTAATTCCTTCTCAGTACATCCATTAACTTGGCAACTTGTAGATAAAGTTCTGTTTTAGGTGTTAACCGGTATTCTAATTTGCTGCTAATATTGAGTCCTAGTATTTTCTTAGAATTCTTCTTTCAATTTTTTATCGAGCCCTTTGTAATCAATCAGCTTAAGAGTTTTCACTCCATAGAGTATTTCTGGTCTGACCACTGTTTCAGTTTTGTGTTCCAAGGTAAATATATTTTTAGTGTATTTATCTTAAACATTTGAGGCGCATTGCCGATGTTTATATTTGTAGACCCACTTTTGCTGCTTGACATAGCAGTTCTGTGTTTTGTTCTTGTGCACTTTCAAGTGAGGCTATAATAAGTGCTATGTCATCTGCAGATGCTAGACAATCTACAATAATGTTGTTTGGCTTTCTTCCTAGTTGCATACCCTCAGTACTTATGGTCTTCCTCCATTCCCCAACCACTTTCTCTAATGCACAATTAAAAAGCAGGGGTTACAAGCCACCTCCTTGTCAAATTCTAAATTTTATTTCAAATTTTTCTGACAGCTCTCCAATAAATTTTACTTATGATGTTGTATTGGTTAAAGCTTACTTACCTTTTGTTATTGGTTTGATGCAGCCTGTCAAATTCCTCTCCTGTGCCAACTCTTTCATCTCACAGCACCAATCGCAACCTATGTCCTCAATTATTTTCTTCTTCACTGTCATTGAGAATAGCAATGTCATCAGCGAATTATCATTCATATCCTTTTATCCTGAATTTCAATCCCACTCCTGAATTTTTCTTTCATTTCCATCATTGCTTCTTCATTGTATAGATTGAGAAGTAGGAGCGAAAGACTACATATCCCATATCCCCCCCCATTTAATCCATCCGTTTCGTTCTTGGTCTTCGGTCTTACTGTTCACACTTTGTTTTGTACATATTGTATATTATCTGTCTTTCCCTATAGCTCACTCCTAAGTTGCTCAGAATTTCAAGTATCTTTCATCATTTTAAATTGTTCAAACACTTTTTCCAGGGTCGACAAATCCTGTCAATATCTCTTGCTTTTTCTTCAGTTTTGCTTCCATTATCAACCACGCCAGAACTGCTTGTCTATCTGTGGTGTATTCCTAAATACAAATTGATCATCATATAACAGATCCTCAGTTTTCTTTTCCATTCTTCTGTATATTATTCTTGTCAGCAGCTTGGATGCATGAGCTGTTAAACTGATTGTGCTGTAATTCTTGTTTTATTATCTTCTTCAAACTCTTAAAAATGTTCAATAATGTATTTTCATCAGTAGAACTATATGCCTTTTTAAAATCAGCAAACGTTGCTGCATATTTAAAGCTTCTGATTTTCCTAGTTTCTAAGATGTGCTTTAAGTTTATGACTTGTTATACTTTTGATCTGCTCTTCCTGAACCCTCCTTTATACACCACTAACTGTAGATCAAATTATTGTTATTCGTCATTAACCATTTAATGTAATGGCATATACTATGATCACAAGGAAGTGTTAGAATGGTTATACAGAATAAAAGACTAAATAATTTAACAGAGGTTTAATTCCTGCACACTCGTACAGGAACTCTAATGCTCTGTATTGTTATTTGAGTGGAGGTATAGAGTTGTCCCCAATGTTACAGGCAATGGCAGCTCCTGTTCACCCGCCCCGCTTCTGGTGCCGGCAGATGAGGAGCCGGCCTGCAACAGTCCTCGCAGCGAACCACCTCAGCTGTCTCCCGAAGGAGGTCAGTCACTTTCCTGGCCAAAAAGACATGCTGAACTCTGTGGCTACTTACATAATACTATTGTATTAATGTATTCCATGAACAGGGCAACCATAAGATAATAACTAAAATGGTTCTATGAATGAATGATATAAGAATCCATAAACATAACCAACTGTAGAACTAAAATAATTATGTTTTATCAGTAACTACCATAGCCAACAAGCCCTGCATTCCCCAGGTATTCACTGTGCCTGTTTTTTTTTATTAGAAACAAAACCTTATATATAGTCCTGCAGTAGACTCAGTGTGATATGACTGCATGCAGTTTCTGTATGCTGGCCGCAGCTGCTTCACGTGTCTACAAGGCTATTTTTGTGTCTGTGGTAACACCTCTTCGTAGCTCTATAGATGCTTATTGTTTCTGCCTACAGCAGTTGTCACTTCACAGTTGAAAGCTGTCAAAAGCACTGCCAGGCTTCAGGGATTTTCCTAAGTTTCTCAACTGCAAGAGTGTCTTAGTAAAGAATAAACAAGAGTGTCTTAGTAAAGAATAAACAAGAGTGTCTTAGTAAAGAATAAACAAGAGTGTCTTAGTAAAGAATAAACAAGAGTGTCTTAGTAAAGAATAAACAAGAGTGTCTTAGTAAAGAATAAAACTTTTACTTCATGCATTATGCAATATTTTTAGCACAACTCAGTGTTTATGACATATCTCCTGATCTATGTGGAGACTGTCAGTGAAATATGTTGCAAATAGTTATAGTACGTTCAGTGAATGATGGAGGTTTATGTATCTCGAGACAATGACAGGAATTTGCTTGTGCAGATTTTGCCTCTTACCGCCACCATCAGCCGTGACAAGTTCGACAACTGGAATAAAATTCACTGAATGACATGTTAAGATCACGTTTAATTCTCACATTGGCTGCGACGTTCACAGCAGAGCACTCAGAACACTCGTTGGTTGTCAGAATGTGTGATGGTGCACAGCACAAACCCAAACTCGACCCCCATCCTCGCACAATGCGGCAGTTTTTCATGCTTCTCAGTGTTGACATATCTACTGACCCGTGTTTCATACTATAATATAATGTTGTAGGTATATTCAGTAGCATATGTGGATACTGTCAGCAAACTGTTGTGAACAGAGTTAGTAGTAAAGAAGTTATAAATTTAAACACTGTAAATGAGAAGCTTTTATTTGCGTGTGTAAATCACAAGCTGAAAAGGAATTACACAAATGGTTAAACCCTGTAGTAACTACTAGCTGTAGCTGTTTGCTGAAAAATAAATAAACTGCTTCAAAGAAAACCAAAAGAACATAAGCTATGCAGACTGTCACTAAGTGTAACTGAGTAGCCTTTGCTTGTCTGTGTTTTATCCTAAATACATACCTGAGAATGTGAACTGACAACCTAAATACGCTACTGATCGATTTGCTCAGTGTGAACTGTTTGAGAAAAACAGCAATCTTAGATCACCTCTCACTCCGCAAACAAAAAATTTTATATTTTTGTAACTTACCATGGAAGTATAAACATAGAATACTTAAATTCCTAAAAATATATGTTCGCTTTAACTATGTGCTCAGAGTACTGCATTTCTGTGTGTGGATGCACAGGCACAAATATTTGCAAATTCACAGCTTAATTAGTAAGCAGTCCAAAAAATGACAAATCATTTCTCAACACAGATCTTCCATTAAGACAGGACCAAACTTGGTTAAAGTCCTACTTGTTCAATGTTCACAACATAACACATCCATTATTAAATACATCATCTAAATGCAGTAAATTGTTGCAGGAATAATTGTCTATTGCAGGTGCCTTCACCTAAGACGTCTAAACGTAGCATCTACAATGCAAAATAATGAGTCATGTAAAATCTTTCACTGGAAACAGTACTCCAATCCATGGTACAGGAACATAGTTGAAGCAGAAGCTGTGGACTAATCTTGAGTACTGGCGATAGAGAGAGAGAGAGAGAGAGAGAGAGAGAGAGAGAGAGAGAGAGAGAGAGAGGACAATGGAAAATGCACCACTATGTAGTGCACCTGAAAGAATTTATTTATTTATTTATCATCAACACACTTCTACATGGGAACTATTGGTAACATGAAGAATATCGAGTGTCTATTCAATTTCTTGCCAAGTTCCTTGTAACATTTCCTCTGTTATTGTTGCGATCACATTAGTTATACGATGTCGCAATGTAGGAATATCGTCCACTTTGGTTCCAACGAAAGGGAAATTTCCTATCCAGGAAATGCAGGAAATCCTGTTGAAAAATGATGTTGGGTTGCAAAACTTGTATCTGAGGGTACACAAACTGCTACAACATGTCCAGATACACTGACCCATTCATTCACTGTTTGTTCCACAACAAAGAATGATCCAACAATCCTGTCGTGCATTAGCCCGCACCAGACGTTTAGCTTTAGGGCAGATGAAAGGTTGCGTCATCTGAGAATAAACATCTCTTCAGGAAGCTGGCATCCATATCAATATGCTGCAGCATATCCGCAGCAAATTGCTGCCAGCGTGGTTTGTAGTTCGGCATCAGATGTTGCAGAACTTGCACTTTGTAAGCACACATACAAAGAAGCTGGTGAACTACACGAGGCAATGTTGATCAAGGTACATCAAGTTGCCTAGATGCTTGACGAATTGACTTACGTGGGCTTCTGAGAAATGTTTGATGTACTCCACTGTCTCTTCGGAAACTCTAATCTACACCACCAAAACGTTTCAGAACACTTCCCGTTGCCAGAACTTCCTACACCATTCCTCAATTGTTTTCACATCAGGTGGATCACATTTATATAAACCATGATAATTTCTTTGCACAGTAATCAGCAATTTTGTTTCTGCAAACCAAATTGACTGTAGTTGGCAGCACACAGTGCTGCAGAACTTGCAATAATGTAGTTTGGTATTGTCCAATAATCAGAATATCTTGGCAAATTGATTGTGGTGTGCATCACCATGGCACTTACAAACTACTAAGCATAAACAGAATAAAAATTGCACATGTACATATGAATTATATTAATATTTACACGTACATGAAGAAAACCACATGAGTCAAGTACATGTGTACAACAATATTTGCATATAAATGCAGAAGAAGGATTAAAAAAAAAAAAAAAAAAAAAAAAAAAAAAAAAAAAAAGAGCTCATACATCATAAACCATAGAAACCATAAATTAACCTAAACAACTGTACATATCTGCTGGCAAAACGTAAGTACAAATTTAAATCAAAACGTTCAAAATTATCATCCTCTTAGAATGCTGAATCGTAAGTGAATATCATAGTAAAACACAAGGTTTGTACAAATAGTAGTGCGTTTGAAGTACCACAGAATTGAATTATGAAATGTGTGTACAAATCTTCAAACTTAAATCCTAGAGGAAAAAAATAGTGTAACACAGAAGGGAAAGTTTTAGAGATAGGTCACACGGGAGTGAATGCATTGTCCATGTACCCATATATTAATCAAAATTTCATCGTACTTTCAAATGCCTGTTTGATAAGACTAAGACCACTTTTTCATCATGTTTTACACGTAAATCTCTGTCTCTTCATTTGTTAATCATAAAGCTCTGTTTCCATCACCTAATGTTAATAAACCTCTGTCATTCTACTAGCAAGCTTGCATTTCGTCTGCCAAGAAAAGCTCGTCTTCAACTATTTCACAAGTATATAACACACTCATTTCCTTTCTCTCTTAAACTCATTTTCCTGTTGCAAAAAATGTACTGCAGTATCTGCCACTTCATATACCTTTATGCTTTATTACTTTATAATCCTGTCATACCAAGGTATACCTTTGTCTCTGACAGTCTCTTTCTCACTCACTCAAGGCCAAGATTTATGTTGTTGTTCTGTGTGAAACCTTAAAATTAATGCTTAATCTAGTGCATGGGGTGCCCACATTCTCCCATTCATTCATACCAAGAGAAGAGAAATTCTACTTGAAGCCAATTTCTAAAGTGAATAAAACAGAAAACTCAAAAGTACTGTATGTCAAACTTATACAGAGATGCATTGCCACTACATATAAAACAAAATATCCAGAGAACTTGTTAGCAAATAAACATATTCACAGTGTGTACCATACACAGTGATGAACAAGAAAACACATTGCAAGGAAAAAAAAATCTGGAGAAGGTAAGAAAATTGGGTCATTATTATTGCCTTCCAAAACCGTACATATTTTCATATACAACTACCTTTTATTTCTGGATTATGTGCTCTATGACACTAGTTGTTATCATTATGCTGTATTTTCTTTTCTCCTCTTTTTTTTTATTCGGTAAAATGCTGTTATAGAAAACTGTCTTAAAATCTGCAGGCTGAGACATAGCAGTTAATAGCATGAGCCACATTACTCTACAAGTCCCTGTTGGATCATTTAGACAATATTTGCAGAGTAAATTCACTTATCTTCAGCAAAATCCACAAAAGCATATATTTCGTACCAAATTAAATTGATCAGAAAACAAAAATATCAGCAAATTCCTCAAATCAGATACACTGAGATAAATACTGCTGTATAAAGAGCAAATGCCATTAACATCTGTATATGAAAGAACCATAGGTGTAAATCTGTACACAATAAATAAAACATGTACTCTCTCCAACAAACCAAAGAATACATCAAACTTCCACATACTGGTTCCTATTCTTGCATTAAACATAGTGAGACTAATGTAATGTCATAGTTGAATGTAAAACAGAAGCCGAGTGTCACTTCTCCTTACCTCATTAAACTGTAAGTGGAAATATAACTGCAAGTGCTTCCATAAAAATCTTCAAGCACAACAGGCTACTACTAAACACAAACTCCATAAAGTAGGCCTATACCCTATAAATATCAACACTTCATCTCATCTCACTCAATACACACAGTTTCTCTGTTCTGCTCACACATAAGTAGACAATACAAAGACTCACTGGCAATATCATAGCTGTTCATTCACTGTATATCCTTTAGCCATACTCTACAAAACTAACTGTTCAACAGGATTTCATCATTTCACACTTAATATATTTTCTTTATAGGTCACAAACAAAGGTGTATGTCTGATGTTTCACTTCACAGTGCAGTATAATCAGACAAGTGTAATATGTCATGACAAATACACAAAAACTATTCGAGAAAATGCTCAACATGTGATGCAAATCTCTCGATACTTTAGTGCATAAGGTTTCTACCTCTACTGTTTCACATGGGATTTGTTTGATTCAATATGGTCCATTGTACGACAGCAAGAATTTTTTGCTCATATACTTACCTTTGCTGGAGATTTGATGTGCTCTAATAGTACCTTCTGTCCTACTTTAAAGTCTCTTATTTTAGCTTTAGCACTGTGGAATTGACTTTCTGCTACATCCTTAATGTGAGTGATGGCCATTTCAGTAATGGGTGGGTGGGAAAGATGCAGAGTCGTGAGGGACATCATTTAATATGGTTTGAAATGAGGAGATGTTATTTGTTCAAGTTCTTATTTTGTTTATGGCAGTACAATCCACAAAGCTTATTAATCTCTTCCATAATCCTCTCAGATGGAATATGAGTGAGGCAAATATGAAGATATAAACACTGGTTGTATTCTGTGAGCCTTTAATGTGTTTAACCAACTTTTGGAATAGAATTTTATTTATTTTTATTAATTATCCATCCGTGGACAATAAATATTATATGGATGTCGTCCAAAAGTAAATTTATGGGAAACAATCTGTGCAAAATGAACGTACAAAATTTTACATTAAGTAGTACAAAGAATAATACCTGGTCATACAAGACACAGTAATACAACTTTTTATACATGTACACTAACAGTCAGTCTGTTTGCCCTAAGGCTTTAATTTTGTCTTCCCTAAACAAGAAGCCCTTATTCACTACAATAATTCAGTAAAGATTCTACCACACTCAACAGCTGTCCTTCAGATTTAAAAAAGTAACACTTTATGAGATGAAAGATAGTGTTTTCAGTTTTGCCTTAATATAAACATTATCAGAATTATTTATTGGCCTAAATAGTCATTTACCAAATAAAAACATTGTTCACATAGAAATTCTATAATTTCTACTTTAAATCTGTTTTCATCTAACTTTCTGATGTTGGCTGGCAGTATGTTGTACAGCATATAAAACATTTGTATACAGGACGCCCATTTATCTTGACCAGCCTTAAACTATTTGGGGTCATTCTATGTCAGTTCAACCAGGAGCTCCAGCTCATAGTCTCAGATTTGACTAAAATTCAGTACACACACTACCATGTGTGGAACACTCATGTACAAAGTATTAGTTTCCCCTGCCAATTAGTTCCAGAATTCTGACTTGTGAAAGAAGGTGGTGTGACCCGGAAATTGCAACCCGCATCTGGCAATCTATCTTCAGACCCAAATTCAGGTCTTAATAACTTTGGAACTATTCCACACAGTCCAGTGAAATTTTTACAACCCAGTAACATCCATTTAGATGACACACTTCATGAATCAAAACACCAGCAACATATTTCTGAGGGAAAATAAAAAAATTCCAAAATGTGATTAAAAAATTTAATACGTTAAAAGGTAAATATTGTGAAAAATTACCTGAAAAACATGGATTTTCGAAGTGTGGTAGCACAAAATGGACAAGTGGTATCCAAGCCAAATTTCACACACTGCGTAAGTAGACCATTATGATATATATCTCAAAATTTCAGCATGTTATTGCAAGACATTTGTGCACAATGGAAGTTGACAGATGTATTTGGTGATGTGGCCATTGTTCCACAACACAATTTTGTAAAAACATATCGTTAACTGTTCTGCCTCCTCTTATCCTCTCCCACAACTGTTTAATCACCAAGCAACAACATATAGACAGATTTTCACAACCTATCATTAATGTTTACTGCACCTTAACTGCTAAAAACCAGTCGATTGTGCTTCGAACAGAAGTTCTCCCACACTTTAGCTACTGTACTCCGTACATTGAGTGGCAAATTGTACTGTCTTCCTGGCACTGTGGTAGGAACTGAAACTGTCATAAGAATATGTTCAAAAGGAATCCAACACCTGTCTGTCAAACGTGGCCAATGAATGATCTTGCTGGTCCTGCTGGTGTCATGAAATTAACAAATACATCACCTTCTGCTTCACAGAACTCTGCAACACATCCTAAGTACCATTTGTCATCATAAATATAACATAGCAACCTGGTTGTATGTTGCTGCTTTTGCTTCTGAATCCTGTGAAGACACATGTTGTGCCTGAACCTATAGTTATAACCCGACAGTCTGCTCATCTGCACATTGTCAGAGTCCGCTGGAGAGAGGTGGTGATGGCTCCTTGTGCCTGCAACAGTTTTAACGTGTTCCAGTCTGCTTTTTAGCAACTCTTAGACTGATTTCACCTCATCTTTTGAAACATCGAATTATTGTTATGCCAAAGATATTTTTCTGTATCCAGGTAAATAACTGAAGAGGTGTTAGAATGTGACCTTCTGTAGGGTGCTGCAGACTAGCTTGTGATGCCATGCACTTAATGGTAGCACCAATACCATCACATACATTTTTACCATGACTTGTTGCGAAAAAATTCCATTCTGCATGAATCTGAAAATCATGGTAATGCATGCATGAATTTTTAGATTTTTAGTTTTTTTACTGACTAGCTGCCCCATCACTTTAGTATTTCGCAAAATGTATGTGAGGCAGCTTGTTTTTCACATATGCCATGACAGTGCGAATGTGGGCATGAACTGCAATGGCATCACAAATTAAACAGTCACTAAAAACGCACAGGTTCATGACTGACAGACACATCACCTGATTCACCTCTATAGTAAACTGCAAATGGCTGGAGAGTTGACTGTTGTCCCAATGATATCCTTGGATGGCATCTTGAACTGTAAATGCATAATTTTCAGAAAAGTCTAGTATTACTATAATTTCATCTTGTTTCAAATTATCGTTACAAAACTGAAGATTAGCCAATTGTGCTGTTACTGTGAAGCCATGTGTGGTCAGTTTGTCCATTTTTTGACAACACATTTCAACAAAATCTTCCACTGTACTTTGCTTTGTTTCAAGACTTGTGCAATCCATGTGTGTCCATTGTGTATAAGAAACAAATTCATCGTCATCCATAAGGAATTCACCATACAGTTTGTTATTCATGTGTTCTGCAAGATTTGCCTTACCAGGACACTTTTCACACCTGTGTATCATGCAGTGGTAGCAAATGATGTCACACACTAGCAGCTTCATTGCACCTTTGTAATCCAGACCAGAATCCTTTATAACAGCAAACATCAGCTTAGCATTTTGATGGGTCTCACATACACAAACATTGTGTGCCCCCCTTGCACTTACAGGCACAACCCATTTTGGCCGAAGACTGAAAAAGATGACAAACCTAGTTTGGTATTGGGACACTTTTCCTTGAATTCTACATATAGTTCTGATATGTTGCATAGCAATGATCTTTTTTGCGTCTGTACACTTACATTTCCCATTTTCACCGTTACATAGTCTTTTCCCATGCATTATTCGACTGTAGTCATTATTTTCATAAAACTCCGACACTAGCACCTTTATTTCTGAACTCAGTTGCTTACCATGAGCCTGCTGAAGTTGTGGAAGCACTCCTTGGGTTGATTTTATTTTCCTAGCTTGCTTTACCATATATGTAGATACACTGAATTCCTTTGCAGTGTAGTCAATAGACCAGCTGGAAGGTGCAAGGGTAAGAATAGCTACTTTTTTCTGGCATGTGGATATGGTACATTTTTCTTTCAAATTGTGTACAATTTTGTACAAATAAGAGCATTTCTGGCATGATTTCTGTTCCTTTGGAGCAGATAGTTCTTCCTCTTCCACCATTAGTGTTTCAGCTATTTTGTGTTTTAATTCCATTTGAGCTTCTTGTAGTTTTCTTCTACTATAGCTGGGCCTGTCTCTTTTCCCAAATTTGTGTGTCTTCATGGGAGACAAACCAAGAGTCACTGAAGTATTTAATTGCTCATCCGCTGTGGTTGTAGGTGGCTGATACTCTTCATCACTGTCATGTAAATTATAAGAATATTCTTCATTTTTTAGCAGTGTAACACACCTGGAACATAACTTTTGTCCTGGTTTCATATTAAATCCCATGCACTGATTCACTTTCAATATTGATTTTATATCAATATCTCTGAGGCGACACTTCACTGTCTTCTTAGGAATCCGAAACGGATCAAAACAACTTCTTTGTAGGAAAGAATACTTATCCAGAAACACTTTCATCAGATGATAAACACTGAAGTTTCCTGGAACTGTACTTCTTGTGCCCACAGGGTGTACCTGGATCTCCATAGCAACAAATCTTGGTCCAATTCATCCCGACATTACAGTACAAAGTGAATGCCACATTTTGTTCCATATGTTGTTTTATGACATTCAGATGCTTGTGCTCTACCAATACTGCAACTTGTTTGAACAAAAGCACCACTAGTACACTGTTCTGCCTCCATACTGATTTTCCACAACAGTACTGACCAGTCTGAACTAAAATGTTAAAAACATGAATAACCTATAATTGTTGCTCGTTTCCTTTGTTGTTCCTGCCTAACAATGACTCATTCTGTCCCTGAAAACTACCATTGTTTAACTTTCAGTTGCCTAATGGTTCCCACTGATTGCTGCAGCTTTCTCTGAAACAAGCTGTCTGCATCATCACTATTACTTGCTAAATCTTGTTAAAATAAATGTAACCAAATACATTTCTGTCAACTTTTATTGTACACAAATGCCTTGCAATAACAAGTTGAAATTTTTTAACATATTATATTATGGTCTACTTATGCAGTGTTTGAAATTTGGCTTGGATATCACTTGTCCCTTTTGTGCTACCACACTCAGAAAACACGTTTTTCAGGTATTTTTCTCAAATTTTTATATTTTCGTGTGCCTGAAATTCTGTTTATGTGACTGATATGGGCAAGATGAGTTCTGTGTGTGTTTAGGGCACATTAAGCTTACCAAAAATCATACCCTTTTTGAGTGAATTATATTTGGCATAGAGGGCACCTACAATATGTACTTTTTAACGTATTACATATTTTTAATCACATTTTGGAATTTTTTATTTTCCCTCAGAAATATGTTGGTGTTTCTATTCATAGAGTGCATTCTCTAAGTGGATGTTACTGGGTTGTAAAAATTTCACTGGACTGTGCGGAATAGTTCCAAAGTTATTAAGACCGGAAGTTGGGTCTGAAGACAAATTGCCACATGCGGGTTACAATTTCCGGGTCACATCACCTTCTTTAACAAGCCATAATTCTGGAACTAATTGGCAGGGGAACTTAGAATTTTGTACATGGGTGTTCCACACTTTGTAGCGTCGGTGTGCTAAATTTCAGCCAAATCTGAGACTATCAGCTGGAACATTTTCTCAAATGACCCTTTTGTCCAGCTGAAAATTACTATATGTTTCAAGCAAATGTTCTTTAGCCATCAGGGCGACATCAATCAGCATGATTGCCGTCATTGTAGCTCTTTTTCTTTTTCACAAAGATATGAGCAACGGTATGACTTTTTTAAATGGCTTCCTATATATTTTATTCGGTAATTCATTTCCTCTCCTAAAGACCTATTCAAAAATGAATGACAGTGTACCATTCACTGAAACACAATGTTATTAATTACATAACACAACACTAACTTTGAGCCTGAGATCACAAACTCTTCCACTTGCTGGAGTTGTCAGAAAACAAATGAAAACCAAGTAAAAAAAGAACTCAACATTGACTGACTCACCTGTTCCATTGCCCAGGAGTAGAAAATTCGAAGGTGCTCAAAGTGGTGACCCTGGACAACGATGCACTGGTGCACTCGTTGAATGAAAAAACCATTTACTGCTTCCAGTGTTGGCTGCTGAAGAGAATTACAAGGAAGCATAATACATTCTTGCATGTCCTCTGGAGTTGTTGGAATATCACGATAGACAAAGTTTTTAATGCATTTCCAAAGAAAAATGTTCAGAGGATTTAAATCAGGAGACCTAGCAGGTTAAGTAACTGTTCCTCCTCGACCAATCCCTGTGGCTGGTTACCATCGGTTCAGAACATGACGTGCAGGCAAGGCATTATGTGCTGGACATCCATTGTGTTGATACAACATAATCATTCTGATTCTTAGTGGCAGTTCATCCAGAAAAGGAGGAAGAATGCATCTGAGGAAGTTGGTATACACTGTGCTGTTTAGACTACCAATGATGAAATAAGGGCCAATAATTGCAGTACGTACCAAGAATCCCATACCAAACGTTAACTGTCCATTGATGCCGATGTTCCACCTGTCTAAGCCATTGTGGGTTGTTTCTGGACCAGTAATGTATGTTCCTTGTATTTACCAGTCCTTTGTTTGAGAAGGAACATTCATCGGTAAATAGAACATTGGAGAAGTTTGGGTTGGCGAGGATTTACTGCTGTGCCCACTGACAGACTTTTACACAATTCTGGAAATTATTCCCATGCAATTCTTGATGTACGTGTACACAATAAGGATGGAACCGGTGACTTGTAAGAATACTATGTACACTGGTTTAGGAATGCCAATCTCATGTTCAAGCTGTCATGTGCTCACATGTGGATTCATAGCAACAGAAGCGAGAACAGTAACTTCGGCAGCTTCGTCTGTGCGAGTGCTACAATGATTGCGTTGTCGTGGGTTGAAACTTCCCGTTTCCTGAAGCGTCACAACAAAACAAGATAACATCTGTCGGGAAGGTGGGTTCTTGTCAGGATCTCTCACTGTACAGTTCCACTGCCTGCGTAGCATTTCGCCTGCCTTCAAAAACAACAATAAGAGAAACGTTATGTTAATGCAGTTTGTAGGAAGGACAGTCTTTACTGTATGCCTACTCTACACAACAGCATTTAAAAGGACTAAACTACTGTACTAAAATGTACCCATACATAAGAAAACAATATTGCAATTACTGTTCTGCTCACTTAAATTCCCCATAGATGAGTTGCATTTCTGCCTTCTCTTCATTAGTGTACATTCTACTCACACAACTCTTCAACTGACAATGGTTGACAGAATTACAGGTGTGCAATCTACTATGTTTACATTTGTCCTCTGTAAACACATGGATGTACTCCATTAACCTGAGTATCTGCACTAAGTGCTGGGAGCGTCAATGTCAATATTATGTTATGTAATTAATAATATTGTGTTCCAGTGAATGGTACACTGTTATACATTTTTGAATAGGTCTTTAGGAGAGGAAATGAATTACTGAATAAAAAATACAGGAAGACATTTAAAAAAGTAATACCACTGCTCATACCTTTGCAAAAAAACAAAGCTACAATGAAGGCAATCATGCTGATTGATGTCCCACTGACGGCTAAAGAACATTTGCTTAAATATTTTGTAATTTGCATCTGGACAAACAGTTATTTAGGGCAGTCAAGATAAATGGGACACTCTGTACACTACAGGGTGGTCCATTGATCGTGACCAGGCCAAATATCTCACGAAATAAGTGTCAAACGAAAAAACTACAAAGAATGAAACTTGTCTAGCTTGAAGGGGCAAACCAGATGGCGCTATGGTTGGCCCACTAGATGGCGTTGCCATACGTCAAACAGATATCAACTGCCCCCCCCCCCCCGTATAGTATGTAAAGAAATATGAATGTGCGGGTCATGGTATGGTTCTTCGACGACCAATCGACCTGTCATGATACCGCTTCAACCGCACAAGAGCTATGTGCCGGACATCCATCATGTTGGAAGTACATTGCCATTCTGTCATGCAGTGAAACACCTTGTAGTAACATCAGTAGAACATTACGTAGGAAATCAGCATACATTGCACCATTTAGATTGCCATTGATAAAATGGGGACCAATTATCCTTCCTCCCATGATGCCGCACCATACATTAACCCACCAAGGTCGCTGATTCTCCACTTGTCACAGCCATTCTGGATTTTCCGCTGCCCAATAGCGCATATTATACCGGTTTACGTTACCGCTGTTGGTGAATCATGCTGCATCGCTAAACAGAACGCATGCAAAAAACCTGTAATCGTCCCCAGTGGCAGAACTGTACACAACGTTCAAAGTCGTCGCCATGCAATTCCTGGTGCATAGAAATATGGTACGGGTGCAATCAATGTTGATGTAGCATTCTCAACACCAACGTTTTTGAGATTCCCAATTCTCGCACAGTTTGTCTGCTACTGATGTGTGGATTAGCTGCGCCAGCAGCTAAAACACCTACTTGGGCATCATCATTTGTTGCAGGTCATGGTTGATGTTTCACATGTGGCTGAACACTTCCTGTTTCCTTAAATAACATAACTATCTAGCGAATGGTCCAGACACTTGGATGATGATTTCCAGGATACCTAGCAGCATACATAGAACATGCCCATTGGGCATTTTGATCACAATAGCCATACATCAACATAATATAGACGTTTTCTTGCAGTTGTTAAACAGTCCATTTTAACACGAGTAATGTTATCATTAAGCAAATACCGTCTGCACTGGTGGAATGTTATGTGATACCACGTACTTATACGTTTATGACTATTACAGCGCCATCTATCACAAAGCAAAAAAAGTGGTCCAACTAAAACATTCATATTTCTTTACGTACTACACCAGTATGTAATAAAAAATGGGGCTTCCTCTATATATATATATATATATATATATATATATATATATATATATATATATATATATATATATATATATACACACACACACACACACCTAAAAACAAAGATGATGTGACTTACCAAACGAAAGCGCTGGCACGTCGATAGACACACAAACAAACAAACACACACACAAAATTCAAGCTTTCGCAACAAACTGTTGCCTCATCAGGAAAGAGGGAAGGAGAGGGAAAGACGAAAGGATGTCTGCTTGTGTCTGTGTATGTGCGGATGGATATGAGTGTGTGTGCGAGTATATACCTGTCCTTTTTTCCCCCTAAGGTAAGTCTTTCCGCTCCCGGGATTGGAATGACTCCTTACCCTCTCCCTTAAAACCCACATCCTTTCGTCTTTCCCTCTCCTTCCCTCTTTCCTGATGAGGCAACTATATATATATATATATATATATATATATATATATATATATATATTATATATATATATATGCAGTTGATATCCGTTTGACTATGGCAGCGGCATCTAGCGGGCCAACCATAGCACCATCTGGTTTCCCCCTTCAAGCTAGACGAGTTTCGTTCTTTGTAGTTTTTTTCGTTTGATGCTTATTTCAAGAGATATTTGGCCCTTCACTATCAACGGACCACCTTGTATACATAAGGAAGGTACTGTTAGAATTTTAAGCTTGTTGAACAAAAGGTTTGTATTGTGCCTGCGGATGTCTGTGTGTTGTTATTCGGATAGCCCTCTTCTGTAACAGAAAGATTTGTTTTAGACTGCAAGTGGTGGAACCTCAAAATATTATCTTTTATGTTGCAAGAGACTAAAAATAGCCAAAATATGCCATCCTGGCATGCTCTGCAGTACAAACATTTGCAATAATTGTACAAGCAAAACAGGCATAAGTTTCGTTACATGATTATTAAAATTTTCATCTACATGAATCCCCAGCAATTTTGTTAATGCCACTCTATGGCCTTGTCACCCAATAACAGATTAAGATTTACATTTTGACATATTATCTCAAACTGCGTAAAATTTGTTTCATTTGCATTTAATGTCAACCGGTTGGCATTGAATCAAGTGTGGACATTCTTTATCACTTTATCAGTAGTAGTTTACAGCATTTGCTTTGGGCACCTGAGGTGTGAAAGTTATTTATGTAGACAATGAACAATAAGGTACCTAGAATACTGCCTTGTGGCACTTCTATTTCCACTTTTTTTTTGCATCTGATACTAGATTTACTTTGCGGCTGGAGTAATCTGACATCCGTCACAATCTGTGTTTTGTTTTGTAGGTATGATGCACCCCACTTTTTCCCTGTCCCATGAATACCTAATGCTTCCAGTCTTTCTGAAAGAAAGACTTCATTGACAGTTGTCAAATGCTTTGGAGTGATCTAAATTTATTATCCCTACAACATTGTTATCGTTTTCTAGATTTTTGAAATGCTGGAAGGAGGGATATTGCCCGATAGTTGTCACCGTTCTTGAATAATGGCTTCAACCCCTTCACTAAATGATAAGTTGGCAATGTATGCCAAGGGCCTTGCGATTTGTGCAGCTGTCATAACACTGACATATAGAGACACCTCATCTACTCCTGCTGACATTTTAGCTTTCAAGCTTTTTATTACTTTGAACTTCTCAGTTACCTGAGATGACGTTATTAATGTGACCTACTTGCTTTAAGAAAATCTTTGTGAAAGTTTGTGACACAGTCCTTGCTGTGGCTTTGCGTAAAAGTTACGAATTGAGAAGTAAGCTCCACTGTCACAAAGATGTTTGATCTGACCAGGGGTCCAAGGAGGTAAACTGCTGCCATAATCATTTTTGGGCGGTATAATCGGGAATAAAGGTGCGGAATAAGGTATGGTGCAAGGTTTGACTTTTTGACATAGCTTCTCCATATTGTTGAAATAACACGACATCTTTAATTAAAGCATTTTCCTGGTCCAAAACGAGTGTGGCTGTGGTTGGTGTACCAGGTCAACTTATTGATAACATTTCAGGTGTACAGACTACGCAATTTGTACCATTTTAAAGACAACGGCATTTTTTACGAAATAGCAATGACGAATAGCAACATTTCCCTTATTGTGCCATTTTTCGATGATATCTCGCCGAATATTGTCTCATTTGTTCCTGTGGTTGTGTGATGTATTGTTGTACATTTTAATCACTTTATAAAGTACAACGCTTGTAATTCTGCTAAGATTCCCATCGTATTTGCTCCGTTGTCCGTTGCTTAACTACGGTGTGTCATATTTGCATGCGATCGATCACAGGGTGTAATTCAGCTTTGAACTGGTTTTCTGTTTCTTCTGCTAATGCAACTTCTCTTGCTATTGTTTCAACGGTTCATTTAATGAATCAGTTTGTTCTCCTGATTTCGTCTAAGTTGTCAAATTTTCGCTCGAGCTGTGAAAACATCCGCTGAAACATCGACATCTTACTGGGCTACCATCCGCATTTATTAAATTTGTGTCAGGATTTGTATCCATAATGTCTTCAGTTACACATCCCGAATCCATGTTGGTAATATTATTTGCCCTGGGTACCGGCACTTTGATATTACTTAATTCTTAACCGAATCGATCAATTACGCCAGAAAACTGATGGTTGTACTTTCGCGTAAATCCATTCTACTGTTATCAGATTTACAAGCCATGTCTGAAACTGAAGATTGTTGAATGATATTAACTTTTTCCACGGTTAAAGCGCCACTTTTTTGATTACGCACGTTCGATGGAGTTTTGCTAAGCTTTGCGTTTCCCGGTGTCCATTGTTGAGGTTAAAACCTGCCAGATAGTACTGTTGCTTCAAAAAAGATGTAAGAAATTCATTGTTACTACACCTAATCGGAAGATGAAACTGAATTTCAACAATGAGTTTGCTTTTTATTATGAAACACAAGCCGAAAATACATTTATCTAAGAAAGCACAAATCTACCGTGACCAACAAAAGTAACTTTTCCTACGTAACACACACACGTATTATACACACAGAATACACATCCAGTAAATCAGAAGCTGTAAAGGAATTACACAAATTGTTAAAAACACTGTAGTAACTACTGGCTGTTTGCTTAATAAATAAAGATAACCAAATGAACGTAAACTATGCAGACTGTCGCCAAGTGTGAGTGAGTAGGCTTTACTTGTGTGTGTGTGAAAACTGATCTCACTCATAAACAAGCAAGTAGGTAAAGCAATAAATTTCACTTGGTCTGTGGGTAGGAACAGCAACAGAAGACACCCCCACAACAGCTAAAAAATATTGTAAACTAACTACAATTGGTCCAAAGGAAATTGGGTTCATAATCTTGACACTGAAAGTTAATGAAACGCGACTCAACCGTTAAGTTCTGAAATTTTAGTCAGGAAGGATCTTACGAAAGAAAACAATTACAGACTCTAATATGAAAATTCAATTAATCTAATGACTTCCATGGTACAGTAAATTAACTCAGAAGATTAATCAAAAGAATATTATCAAAACCTCGACTGCGGCGAGGATGAACTACATCAACAATACAAGTCTACAAAAATAAAATTAAACTTTTATCTTAGCAAATAATACCTTGTTCTTCATTTCGAAACCGTTTTGTGTCCGTGTACTATCAAACCATTGTTCTGAGTCGTCGTTCTTCCTGGTGGTAATCTGCAACTCAACGTAGCTCCAACAGCTCTGGCACCCATTACACTGTACTCACAACGAACCCTACCTGTTGCGCATATTGCAGCTTTCCACTGCTGAGCGTCAAAGAGTTTACGACTCCACAGTGCTGCCATCGCAGACACACACTGTTGCCTAACAACTTTTTTTCTGACCACAAGTCTTCAAATATATCATTTTCCCTTACAAATATTAACACATCCAGTAACGTCATCAAAAAATAGCCATCTTACAACATCATGTGCAATTCGGCAGTTTTTCACATGTCTTAGTGTTTTGATGTCTTAGCTCCTGTACTACGTGTGGTACCGCGGTATAATTTTGTAGGTGCATTTAGCGGCGTAAGTGGATGCAGTCTGTTATATTAATTGTGAATAGCATTAGTAGCACTTTCCTCATCATAACGGCTACCGTACCGTGCGATTGATCAATGGAACACGCAACCACCTATCTAGCTGAGTAGCGATGTCGGCATATCGCTTTTCAATTGAAAAGGGTGTCACTAGACTACTGGCATTACATTTATTTCTTGTCATTGGACATAAACTAAAATTTGTGATGTTAGGAGACAGGGAGGGGATATGTGATCATCTATCTGTGGTTCGCATGGCTCGCCAACAATTGGTTGCTCATTACGAATCAGAAACGAGCTTCTGGGGGTCGTGTTTTCCCCCTGTTAGTTTCGGAAAAACGGCACTTGTTGATACATTGTTTCGGTCGATCGTGATAGTGTCCAGTAAAACCGCTGCCCTGCTGCCGTGTGTGGTCCGTCGAACCTTAGCAGGCAGACACGACGTCAGAATTATGTACCCGTCTTCACTGTTGATGTCGGGCTGCTCCAAGTTTTCAATTGTGTCTGTTTTTGTGCATGTGCACATCCGCAGTTGTCTAGCAAGTATTACTGCTTCTAGAAACATTATAGCCTGCCCACAATTGCGACGGTGCTCTGCTAGTGCCGATATGTTGTGCTGACCCGACCGAACGTGGCACTCACTTTCTGCTGTGCTTTTGCTAACGGGTCTTCCACTTTACCCAATGTAATCAGTGCTGCTGTCACACTACCTCCTGTACACCTGTGGCATTAAGGAATGTTACTGCATCATTGGTGGACCCTACCAGATCCTGAATCCTGTCGCAACTCTCGGAAACTGGGCAGATGTCACCGACGAAGCACCTATTCTCCTCAATTGCTAATGCCTTTGACGTAACGTAAGTGCATTGTTGGAAGCTGTTTTTTTACTTCTTTCTCTCCTCCTACTGAACTAAGCACTCCGTCTTCAGGCCACGAGTGGCCTACCGGGACCATCCGACCGCCGTGTCATCCTCAGAGGAGGATGCGGATAGGAGGTGCGTGGTGTCGTAGCACCACTCTCCTGGTCGTTATGATGGTATTCTTGACCGAAGCCGCTACTATTCAGTCGAGTAGCTCCTCAGTTGGCATCACGAGGCAGATTGCACCCTGAAAAGTGATCTCACGGGAACCGGTGTATGCACTGCGGCAAGGCCGTTGCCTACTGAACTAAGGAGATCCTCTTATTATTTTATTGTCATACCCATTGGCTCAGAAGGTGTTACGCAGCTCTTTAGATACTTATTCAGTATTGTTTTTGTCTGTGATAGGATGGGTTCAAGCTGTCATTGTGTGTAGGATAGTACACCTCTGAGCTGGATTATGATGGGATTTAGCATGCAGTTACCCGCTCATGGGTTTCTGTTAGACGTGTCTCAGGTGTCCATTGGAAGGTGTGTGGCCTCCACATCCAGGAATGGAATTGCATCATTACTTTTTGTTTTAACATTTCTTATGCAGGCTGTTAATATGCTGACGAAATTTATGAAACTCTGCTTTTTCATGTCGTTAAATGACGAGTGCGTTGTCGACATTTTACACCCGACATCGTGGACAGAATTGCACAAAGCTTCATGCAGTTTGCTCAAATTATTGCGTAAATGTGTCCTCTGACACTGGACAGAGGGAGCTACCCATCACCATTCCATCCATTTACTCAGAATATTTGTCATGCCAGGTTCAGTAGGGTTTTTGGTAAACATACCTGCACCCGATCACAGATATCGGGTGGTTTTCATTCCTGAATAATGCTGATAATCTCTTATGTTGTTACGTTGGTAAAGCTGACCAATACATCAGTGTGTTGTACATGCTGCTCCTGTGTAAGTTGAGCTAACTGAGTCGAATTTTTTACATACGATTCTGTGTGTCCCACGAGGGGACATAGTTTCCTACCCCGACACCTCACCAGACTGTAGGTATGCGTATCAATCCTATTAATGGTAGGCCCGAGGGGCAGCTTTCATTATAGATCTTAGGTACTCCATAAATTCTCTGTGTGGGTGGGACTTAGCTGATTAAACCACCTAAACGTAACATCTCTAGGGAAGGCCATCACAACCGTAGAAGAGCTTAGAGGTATGAAGACATAACAATTCTCCAGGCAGATAAAGGAAGTGCGATGTTTGCAGTGGATACTGTGCAATATGAATAAAAAATCATCTATTGTCAAGCGATCTCATGTACGTGGAACTTAAGAGTGATCTGATGGGGAAGATTAGTAAGAAGGTGTGAGCTCTAATCTGAGACACCAGAATCAATCAAGGCACAGTGAAAAGGCTCATGAAAGTCCCACAGACACCAAAAATTTGTGGAGTACGTAAAATCCTTAAGAAAAGCTGCCCCAGGTCAGCATATGAGAGACATCTACAGACGTTAAAGTAGCCTCTGGCGTGCCACAAGGGAGTGTTATGGGATCGCCGGCCGTCGTGGCCGAACGGTTCTAGGCGCTGCAGTCTGGAACCGCGCAACCGCTACGGTCGCAGGTTCGAATCCTGCTGCGGGCGTGGATGTGTGTGATGCCCTTAGGTTAGTTAGGTTTAAGTAGTTCTAAGTTCTAGGGGACTGATGACCACAGCAGTTAAGTCCCATAGTGCTCAGATCCATTTGAACCATTTGTTATGGGACCATTGCTTTTCACAATGTATATAAATGACCTAATATATAGTGTCGGAAGTTCCTTGCAGCTTTTCGCGGATGATGCTGTAGTATACAGAGAAGTTACAGCATTAGAAAATTGCAGCGAAATACAGTAAGATATGCAGCGGATAGGCACTTGATGCAGGGAGTGGCAACTGACTCTTAACATATACAAATCTAATGTATTGCGAATACATAGAAAGAAGGATCCTTTATATTATGATTATATGATAGTGGAACGAACATTGGTAGCAGTTACTTCTGTAAAATATCTGGGAGTATGCGTACGGAACGATTTGAGGTGGAATGATCATATAAAATTAATTGTTGGTAAGGCAGGTGCCAGGTTGAGATTCATTGGGAGAGTCCTTAGAAAATGTAGTCCATCAACAAGGGAGCTGGCTTACAAAACACTCATTTGACCTATACTTGAGTATTGCCCATCAGTGTGGGATCCGTACCAGATCGAGTTGACAGAGGAGTTAGAGAAGATCCAAAGAAGAGTGGCGCCTTTCATCACAGGGTTATTTGGTAAGCGTGATAGCATTACAGAGATGTTTAGCAAACTCAAATGGCAGACTCTGTAAGAGAGGCGCTCTGCATCGCGGTGTAGCTTTCTGTCCAGGTTTCGAGAGGGTGCGTTTCTGGATGAGGTATCGAATATATTGCTTCCCCCTACTTATACCTCTCGAGGAGATCACGAATGTAAAATTAGAGAGATTCGAGCGCGCACGGAGGGTTTCCGGCAGTCGTTCTTCTCGCGAACCATACGGGACTGGAACAGGAAAGGGAGGTAATGACAGTGGCACGTTAAGTGCCCTCTGCCACACACCGTTGGGTGGCTTGCAGAGTATAAATGTAGATGTAGAAACTGGTATATTGGTCAGCTTTGACATAAAGTCTCTCTTCGCCAACATACCAGCAGAAGAGATGATCGGCATCATTCAGATACTAATACCATTTGATATCCGTGATCTGGTATGATTTTGTTTATTGATAGCCTGTTTCATTTAAATAATATGAGAAAATGGACAGAGTGGCAGTAAGATCCTCCATCCTCTCCGATAGCTGCGGACGTCTTTATGCGAGCACTTGAGCAAACTACATTAAGCTTCCCACAATGCCTTCCACACTGTCAGCTGCAATATGTTAACAACACATTCATCATTTGGCTGCACAGAGAAGCAGAGCTGCAGAAGTTCCATCAGCATACAAACAACCGGTATAAGAAGATCCAGTTCATGCTAAAACAAGAAAGTAACATTGTGACTCTGACCCTTAGTGTGGAACTCAGTTGCACTCCCAGCAGAATACTGGGGCACAAGGTCTATTGCTAATCCACCCACAACATATGGGTCCTGAATCACAATGTTGTCCAACTCAGAAGTGTTCCATCCTACACACACTGACTGCCTGAGCCCACTGCATCAGTGATTAAAAGACTATCAAATAAAAATTGAAAGAGTTGCATTACACTTTCTGAGCCAGTGAATGTCAAGCTAAAACAATAAGAAAAGCTACTAAGTATAATAGGAACCCAGATACAGATAATGAAATAAAATAACAATTCCCGGTGGTCCACTGAGGGTTCAGTGATCGAGTAGGCTAGATGCCCTGCTGAAGAGGCATCGAGTCAGTTTTCCAGAGTGGCCACAGAATTCAGGATCTGGTAGAGTCCATTACGGACTAGTGGTGGACATAGTAAAAGTGTTCAGTGCCACAGGTGTCTACAAGATACACTGTAAATGCAGTGCTGTCTAACTGGGGGAAATTGGAAGGCCCGTTAGCACTCATATACTGTAATGAGAGCCCTGCATGTGGTTCGGCAGGACAATAAATCGGCACTAACAGAACATCACCGCAAGTGCGGGCAGGCTATTGAGTTTCGAGAAGCACGAATTCTGGCAAGACAGCCATGAGTATGTACACACAAAATAATAGAAGCAGTCAAAAATATGAAGCAGCCCGACAACATCAACATAGAAGTTTGTTACAGACTATCGACACTCCGGTTGCCAGCTATCCCACTATCCCGGGCTGAATGTGACCACATGGCTATGATTTAGCCAGACACTGCCACGACCAGCTAAACAAGTGGGGTGATCTACAGGAACCAACTGCTGTTCGTGAGACTCCAGGAAAAACCAGACTCTGTCCTGCTAAAATGTTAGAACTTAGTAATTTTCATGAGGACGCAATTTGGTGACATACGTATGACCGTTACATGCAGAAAGAGTAGCCCACCCGAAAGCTGCTTGTCTCACTGACAGATAGCGAGTTGTTTCTCAGACAGAAAACCAGCCTCTGAGTGATGCTAAAGAAGGTAGAGTTTTGATGGAAAATATTCTGCTCGAGCATAGGATATCATTGCCTGGAGATATTGTTCTCCGATAGAAGTGTGTTAGTGCAAATCTCACAAAGTTGTTTGGTTGGATGAAACGTTGGTAAATGCTGATCATTCCAGACCAATCGCGAGGACTGATGACACTGCACGAGAAATGTTGAAAGCTTCAGCTGTTGACTCATTCTTTTACATGCTGGAACAGTCAGTGGGTTTGTCCCCAATGCTTTATCATTCACATTGAAGAAATCTGGGTACTTCTCAGCAGAAATGAGGGCCAAGAAAATTAGAGAGCAGTTCAGACATTCATTGTTTCCATACATGGAATATAACTCCGCCATAATATTTGATTGTGCACCATATTATTCTGCTCAGTTAAACAAATTCCCCACATGCAGAAGCAGGAAGTGGGTCATAGTGGATGAGCTAGAGAGGAAGAGCATAGATTCATTTGATAGGGAAATGAAAAAGGCAGACATGCTGGAAATCGTGAGAGAGTATAAATCGTGTAATGTCACTTGGGACATTGATGAAATTGCAGAAGAAAATGGTCAAAAGCTTTGCACCTTCGACCATATCGTTGCCACTTTAATGCAGTAGAAGTCAAGTGAAATTATATATTGCAGACAGAAACAAAAGTTTCAGTTTAAAAGAGATTGAAATTTTAGTGCTTGAGATACCGGGCAGTATTATTCCTACAACATGGAACAGTATTGTCACACACATGTGGGACTATTTAGAAGAGATTAGGAGTCAATAGCAGCAGTAGTGAAGATAGTGATTTGACATAGGAGATGTGGCTAATGATGACACTCCCATTGAGGACTGTCAGACAATGGAAAATCCAGAATGGAATAAAAACAATGGTATGTTAAGTCAAACAATGAAAAATCCGTTATGGAATAATGACAATATTATGAAAAGGATAGATTGCTACTCACCATACAGAGGGGACGTTGAATTTGCAGACAGGCCTTGGCAGCCAGATTCAGTGATCCTGTGTCTGTGAGTTGTGTTTGTGTGAATGTGTGTGTGTATATGTCGTCTTATTCAGAAGAAGGCCTTTTTTGTTTGGCAGTCTTTTTGTTGTACCTGTCTGTGACTCAGCATCTCCTCTTTATATTGAGTAACAGTCTATCCTTTATACATTATTGTCACTGAAGATTGTGGTTTTGTATGCCCTTTCATGAGATGCAGGTTAGAATCCCCCTACGCAGCAAAATATGCACTGAAATGCAGAAACATTGTAATTTTTCCTTTATCTCGACATATATTTACAAACATTAAATTCTTTTTAATTCCGAAAAAAGTGTGTTTCAGTCCCCCGAAGGTTATTAGCAGTTTTTCACACTTCAGTAGTATTATACTGCAAAGGCTCCCTGTGTGACATCCACAGGCGGGTGACTGACTAGACATAACAAACACCCCCGTAGCAGCATTGGCATCACAGCCATCGATTGTGAGGGTCCTTCCCCCCCCCCCCCCCCCCTCCCCTCCCCCTCCCCTCCCCCTGAGGAACTCTTTTTGCAACTCATCCAAAATTCCAGTTTATTTTATTATTTTAAGTATTTTATAAGATAGTGCAGCATGTCATCTGAAAGGATTTTAATAGGGTAGACACAGACTGTGGGAGCCTACATAGTTATATTGCTTTAATGGTTCTTATACATTTCAATGCATCTGTTTCAAGAGACAATCCTCTCATCATCAGGTTGTTTACACTCAGTTTGTGGCATTATTAAATAAAATAAAAACATGCATTCTTTGTTAAAATTTATAATACTGACTGTTTTTAGCAGTTTATATCTTAATGTAATTGGATATATAAGAAGTCTACTCACCAAGTGACAGCAGGAGAACACACATAAAAAAGTTATTATGCATGCAAGCTTTTGGAGCCAACGGCTCCTTCTTCTGGTAGAAGGGGTGAAGGGGAAGGAAAAGGACTGATGAGGTTTAGTAGAAGGGGTAGAGTTTTGAAAAGTCTCCCAGAACCCTAGATCAGGGGAGACTTACCAGATGGCATGAGAAGGAAATTACACTCGACAAGATTTGAAAACCTCAGACCTTAAAGGTGGAAGACAGGGTAATATGCTAAAGCAGAGATAACTCCTAAAACATTGTACATGAGTTCATAAGAGTCAAAAGCTAGGTGCATTGTGTGTGAGAGGTATAGGAAAAGGGGTAGATTTTGTGGGGAAGTCCCCCTGAACTGTTGGTCAGGGCAGACTTACCGTATGGAATGAGAAGTACAGTCCTTTTCCTTCACCCTTTTTCCTCCCCCTTCAACCTTCCAACCCTTCTGCGTGAAGGAGGAGCCACTGCCAATCACAACAGTTTTTTATGTGCATGTTGGTGAGTAGATTTTTTATCTATCCAATGAAATAAGTTTATATCTTAAGATTTTTAATAATTGTAGAAGAAGTAGAAGAACCACAGTGTGTCATCCGGCACTAGCATTTTGATAATACTGATTCTTTGGGTAAGAGGTACCATTTGTTATAGTTTGTTAGTAATAATTATATGCATTCAAACACTTTAATGGTACACTATACAATTCAACGACACGTTTCAAGAGACACTGCTCTCACAATGAGGTTGCTATCACTCTTCAGTGTATGATGTACTATTAAAGTGGGTGGATGCAGATAATTATTACCAATAAAGTATAACAATCGCTGAATCACAACCGAGGAATGCACAGTATTAATTTTCCATGTTGCTAGCTCAGATTTCCAGAACTAGTGGACCGGATGTTATTAATATAATTGCTAGCCACATAATTTTAATAAATTGTATACATGCAGTATAGTGCTTTATTAACATGTGCCCAATATGACTATCACTTACTGAACGTCTGTATTCACAGAAATGACTTCTGATGATAGATTTGTCAACCTTCTTATGCTGTAATCACCTTCTTCATGATACCAGCTGCATTTTTACTTACATATTACTGGAAAGAAAGAGAGAGAGAAAAAAAAACTTTATATGCGCAACATGTGAAAAAACTTTCTTCATTCTGGACTTTACATGTAGGTAAAGAACTATAATCTCACACAACTAGAAAACAAAATTAACACACCAAAGAAATATTAATAATTGTCTCAGCAGAAAAGTGGAAGTTGAAAATGAAATCCCATAGAGCTAGAACCCCCCCCCCCTCCCTCCCCTCCCGCTCCATTTATTCCTCCTGATTATTTTCTGCTGTAATTGCACTCAAGCATCCTACCGAATAATTCTATGTCATTCAAATTGTTCTTAATGATTAAAATACCTCCATTCTGTTGGGATTAATTTGATTTTCTATTTACCTATAGCATACAAGGTGGTAGTGGACCCACCCGGATAGCCGTACACATTAAAGTGCTGCTTCCGGGATGGGGAGATGTGCCAGACCCAGATCGAATCTGCCCAGTGGATTAACTATGAGGGTCAGTTGCCGACAGCCTGGATGTGGTTTTTAGGCAGTTTCACACATCCTACTAGGTGAATACCAGGCTGGTATCAAAGTCCCACCTCATTTACATGATTTGCAAATATTTATAAGATTTTTGCCCACTCTCACATGGGTAACACTATACACAGACATTTGGGGTACACATGTAGACATTTCCCATGCGGGGTGGAGAGTGGATTAACAGTGTGGAAGGATATCTGGCCACCCCTTAAACTAACCGTGCCAAATCCATGAATAACAATGCTGATTCTGTGCTGATGCGAGACAAAATCACAAGAAGAAGATGATGATGATACAAAGTGAAAGTGGCCGTGATAAAGTGTAAAAGCAAAGCTGTAATAGAATCCACCCTGTTATCAGAATGAAATTTTCTCTCTGCAGCGGAGTGTGCGCTGGTATGAAACTTCCTGGCAGATTAAAATTGTGTGCCGGACCGAGACTCAAACTCAGGACCTTTGCCTTTCGCAGGCAAGTGTTCTACCAACGGAGCTACCCAAGCATGACTCACGCCCTGCCCTCACAGCTTTACTTCTGCCAGTACCTCGTCTCCTACCTTCCAAACTGTACAGAAGCTCTCCTGCGAACCTTGCTGAACTAGCACTCCTGAAAGAAAGGATACTGCGGAGACATGACTTAGCCACAGCCTGGGGGATGTTTCCAGAATGAGATTTTCACTCTGCAGTGGAGTGTGCGCTGATATGAAAGTTCCTGGCAGGAGAGCTTCTATAAAGTTTGGAAGGTAGGAGACGAGGTACTGGCAGAAGTAAAACTGTGAGGCGGGGCGTGAGTCGTGCTTGGGCAGCTCAGCTGGTAGAACACTTGTTCGTGAAAGGCAAAGGTCCTGAGGTCGAGTCTTGGTCCAGCACGCAGTTTTAATCTGCCAGGAAGTTCCACCATGTTTTACTGGACCATCCATGTTATATTAGTTTTTCTTCTGCAGACACTTATACATACATGCACTTGCATTTTGAGTGCTTTAGTCACCCATTACCTTATTATTACTCCCAACCCTTCCGCCTCCAGAACCAATCGATCCCACTTATACAGTCCAGTAACGATTTACTTGGAGGTGACAGTATATTATAAGTTGCATTTTCTGATTTATCTGCAGGTCCTGGATTCATGAAGGAGATGCAGCACTCGGCGCCGGCAGATATGGCCCTGGAGCGTGCTTTCAATGCATACTGGAGCGAACAGTACCCGCACTGTTCCCTGTGCACTGTTTTGCTGCACACAAAGGTATGAAACACAAGCGCACTGGCATTCTTCCTTACAGTAGCCTCCTATTATACATACTGTACAGATGGAGAACGGAGAACTGTAAGTAAACATCGACAACAGGGTTCCCACGAGAGAAGTTCTATTCTCACATTATAGAATTCCTTGACATCCTAGTAGACTGAGAGCTACAATGAAGGTTATCAAACTCCAGTATTCAGATGAAATGTTGTTATGGTGAACTCATATGAAGCCCTCCAAGCAATTATGAATGTACTCTATGAGGTACACATGAGCGTCTGCTTAGTTGTCAGTATCAGGCAAACAAAATTTTTGCATCAACCTTTACCAAGTACTGACCTTAGAGATCATTGGTGGAATTCTGCCAAATGTCAAGCACTTTCCTTACTGCAAGTCACCTCTCGACTAATGCAAATATTGATTCCGTATCATATAAGACATGGTAGTGTGGCTTTATGCTGTTTGCGGGATATGTCGTCTGACAACTGCGACCTCAGCACTTGGTAGCTCTCTGTCTACCAGACCGTCACTATACCAACGCTCACTTGTGAATGCGGGACCTGGATCACCTTGTAAGGCATCTGAAGATCCTCAGAAAATATTGTTAGCAATGCTCCAGGTGAATGCTGCAATTGATGTGGCAAAAGTGGCATACCTGTAATATACTTTATTCAAGTGGTTGGCTGGCAATGTTGAAGTGTACTCTTTGAAATGATAACTGTTTATTACAAGAACCAAAATATATGCAACTTATGAAATTTAATGTCCACACAACTATGCTGTCTCCATTCACCATGCTTGTCGGACTATTTATGACTGTTCACAGTACTTCAAGCAACAGTGGCAGACTAAGATCTGACAAGTGGAACTGAAGGTAAGAGCTAGAAAACCTCGTGACCAACAACTCGCAGCAACCTGTGATTCTGTTGGACAGAATGTGCCCTCACTGTAGTAGAAAATGTACTTGTGGAATTGGTCTCCTCAGCAATTCACGAACTCCTAATGGACAACGGTTCTGGTTGAAGACAAAGAAAAATAGTCATTAACAAGGGAGTGTGTACAATTATGATCATGCTGATGGTAGGAATCCTACGCAATTTTAGTTTGTCTGTGACCTGTAGTCATGACGGATTCCAATAAGACAGCTTTCCTGATGGCAGGAATGATTAATTGAGAACGAGGCTGCTACTGCAAAATTAGTTGCATTAAACAAAACATAGATACATGAAATGAAAACAAAGTGTAGCTGCATAAAAGCAAGAACTTTAAACAATGAGAAATCCAGGATGGCTACTCACCTTATAGCGGAGATGCTGAGTCACAGATAGGCACAACAAAAAGACTGTCACACAATAAGCTTTCAGCCAACAAGGCCTTTGTCAAGAATCAGAAATAGAGAACAGACACGTACGTGTGCCCACACCACACACACACACACACACACACACACACACACACACACACACACTCAAGCAAACGCAACTCACACACACAACTTTTTGTTGTGCCTACCTCCAACTCAACATCCCTGCTATACGGGGAGTAGCAACTATCCTTTTCATAAAACAAGAACTTTATCAGCTACAGACCTGCCAATAAAATTCTTCTTGAAAAGTAACAATATTGTGGAAAGGAAAGTTGCTACTCACCATATAGCGAAGATGCTGAGTTGCAGATAGGCACAACAAAAATACTGTCACAAATAAATAAAGCTTTCAGTCATTAAGGCCTTCGTCAACAGTAGATGTAGACACGCACTCTCTCTCTCTCTCTCTCTCTCTCTCTCTCTCTCTCTCTCTCTCTCACACACACACACACACACACACACACACACACAGCGTGCGCGCAAATGCAACTGTCACATATGACCACAGTCTCAGGGAACTAAAATCTGTCTGTGTGTGTGTGTGTGTGTGTGTGTGTGTGTGTGTGTCTTGTTAATGAAGGCCTTAATGGCCAAAAGCTTCATTTATTTATGACAGTCTTTTTGTTGTGTCTATATGCGACTCAGCCTCTCCGCTACGTGCTGAGTAGCAACTTTCCTTTTCATAATATTGTTACATTCCATCCTGGATTTTTCATTGATCTCCTTCAAAAGTAATGGAAAAGATTGTGTGCATGAATCAGGGTCATTCACATAGATACAGAATTTCTCGGCCAATAATTTTTGTTTACAGCATGGCCTCTTCTAGGTTTCGAGACTCATTCAACAATTAAACAGAAAAATAGCTGTACAGCAATAGTAGCTGATGAAATCAATACAATTTTTTCTCTTATTTTTCCACCTGTTGTCACACAGATTGAAGTGATGTTGGCAGTAATGGAGATTGCTGTATCATCGTTGTCTATGTATCTGAATTTGAGAACAGGCTAGTTGATCATGCCGGTCAGGTTATGAACGTATTAGAGAGTGCATTGGACAAAGTGGGAAATGCATGTTTTGGGATTATCTTCCCAGGAGGGTACTTATCCCTGATATAGAAATGGCTACAAAATGAGTTGCATTAAGTTCTGGACATACCCTGCACCGCTGACAAACAACAGAGTTATACTGCTGTGGCTGCGATTGCCCACGCCAAGATATCCACAGTCGGTACTGTGTGAGACACTCCAACAGTTACTGCTCTCATCACTAAATACAGTTTTACACTACTCACGTCTCATGCTGCATCATCGGAGGTGGGCTGTACTGTGAAGAAGTGAGAGAGCAAGTATGGCAAGCTACAGGTTTTCTTGTGTAAGGGTGAGTAGAAGGTACACGAGTTTGGCAATAAAAAATTAAAAGTCAAGACATTTGTAACCCCCTGCTACCCACAAAATAGGTAATTTTCATATCCTGAAGAATGGGCTCTGTCACATCTGCAGGCTTCAACCGCAGAATTTTCACAGAACCTTTGTGACCTCCCAGAGCTTCTCTGAGTGGTCCAAGGACACAAAAATTTCAGGTACATAGGCCTGGCCTACAGGGAGCATGCTCAGTGTTTCCCAGCTGAGCCCAGCCAATTTTTGTTCTGAAAGAGCTGATGTATAGGTGCATGTATTGTCTTGCAGAAGAATCTCTTCTCTCATCAACAAGTTGCTTCATTTATGGTGAGTTCACTGTCTGGCATCACCCAAAACTTCACAGTGGTATGCAGCATTTACACTGAAGTGCTAAAGAATATTCAGTCTGATCAAAGAGGCCCAGTGTTTTCCTATGCAAGGAGATGGTTTGTAAACACAAAGTCAATACTCAATGACATACTAAGTCATTTGTGGTAGGATTGACATAGCGTGAAATTGTTCGAATGAGCATATCAGCTGTACAAAAGTATTTTGTCTTTTGAATAACAGGAACTTTCATTATTCTTTCTAATTTTTATTGTTTTTCAATGTAGGACAAAAAGACACTGTAAAATCTGTGATAAAAGATCTGATCAAAGATCTGTGAGCCTTTCTTGCACCCATATATGTGTTGAAGCCATCCAGTAATGAACTTCCTCAAGTCTAAATTGATTGTTCAGATGGACAGTAAAATTATTTAAACATTATAGCATTTTATTGACTGTTAACTGGTTTACCTAATCACAATATTGAGAAACTTTACATGTATTCGGCCATTGATGGCTTAAAGGAGAAGATTTTGTGAGATAATTTCAGTCTTAACCAAAAAGTACTGGTTAGTTATTGTATACCTGTTTTGATAAATGTCATGAGATTATGTATCTGATATTTTTCACCGTAATCACTTCATTTCATTGTGTGTCTGTTGGTCTCATACCCATCAATTCATTCATTTCGTTTCATTTCAGTGAACCCGATTCAGTCAACTGAATGATTTGAATCACAGTTGGGGTTTGTAGACATCTGTTGAAGCAACTGTGGGTACTGGGTCAAGTGAAACTACATTTATAATTTGTTGTCAACAAATTTGATTTTAAGGGAATATAGATACCCACACATACAATAAGGGAAAATTTCTCCTGGATCGCCGTGCGGGATTAGCCGAGCGGTCTAAGGCGCTGCAGTTATGGACTGTGCGGATGGTCCCGGCAGAGGTTCGAGTCCTCCCTCAGGCATGGGTGTGTGTGTTTGTCCTCAGGATAATTTAGGTTAAGTAGTGTGTAAGCTTAGGGACTGATGACCTTAGCAGTTAAGTCCCATTAGATTTCACACACATTTGAACATTTTTCTCCTGGATCCATCAAGTGAATTTAATTTTGGTAGGAAAATGCACAACATTCTCTTCTAATTTGCTCACCATAGTACTGTTTCATCTTCTTAAAGTCTTTCATTCTAATAAAGAATTCTGGAGTGCAAAGATGAGATGGAGTGATTAGTAGACATACAAGCTGTATCAAAGATTATATGAATCTGTGGTATCTGTTCTTTTTTCTTCTTCATAATTTCTTTCGTTCTAATAAGAAATTCTGGAATACAAAGTTGAGGAGTCAAACGATCAGTAGACATGCAAGCAATGCTGAAAATTATGTCCAAAGAACAGATGCCACAGATTCGTATAACTGATTTGCCTGAAATGGCAATGAATCCACCAGCTTCAGTGCACACACACAATTACAGCCGACCTCCCATGGGAATCAAAGTAATGAGCATGGAGGATGTGTATAGGTATTGCAGATAGGTGCCTCTGGGTAGAAATGTGGGTCAGCCGAGATGCGTGCCGAGACAATCCTTGCAATTGCGATAAATTCTATGGCCGGATGATGCAGCTGCATAGTAAGCAGGATATTCTGGGTTGAATATCAGTCTGGCATACATTTATACTCGTCACCACTGATTCCGCATGAAGTCCCGATGTAGCTGATATGAGTAGTTCCTGTCCTTCCTCCGCCCTCTGCCTTCAGTTTACATAGTATTGAAAATTGTACTAAGCTTTGAATAGTGTCCTTCTGGCAGAGTTAGCTAATACAGAATACACACGACTAAATTATCCTATTCGATTACAGCACAAGAATAATGTAGTCGGCCAGGTCAATGGCCCTGTGGGTGTGTATGTATTTTCTGTATGAGATAGCTGCTTCTGAGAGCGTAGCAGCGCTTTCAGTCTCGATTTTATGACTATCAAACACCCGACACCTTAACTATATTTTAAGAGATTACTTTTACTCCTTCTAATGACTTTGACATTGACGAGACATTTAATTTTAATCTTAGATTTTTACATTTTTGTGTGTATTATTTCACTTTGGGGAATTTTGTCTTGTGCTGTGTCAGCTACAAAATATAGAACCATATCAAAAATGGTTTTTTTCATTGTGGATCATCTTTATAATTTTCACCACTTTCTTCTTTCAGTGCTGTTCAGGTGACATAAACTTAGACGAATGGAAGAACAGTCGGACAGTGACGAAACCGTATGTGAGTCCAGTATGGTTTCCAGAGCGTAGTAAGGTAAATAAGTAATGAATTTCATTGCAGATTGTACATTCTTATGTGATATATTTCTTGCTGAATTATTATACAGGACGTTTAAGAAAGAATAAACGTATTACAAAGTATTATGTTGTCAAAACTATTGGTAGTTGTGCCATGGCTCGGTTATTGCAGGAATGAATACATTGTTTAGTTTATATTCCTTGCTGTTAGATGTCAGATTTATTTTGTTTGCTTGGTATCCATTTCATCACATGTTGCAAAATGGCTGAACCCATTGAAAAATTTCTTCTTTTCAGTAGTTTCTCCTATCACAAAGGTTAGGCCTAATTATTTGTTTAAATAATGAAATTAATAGATATAGTCACACAAGCAATGCTTTTGACAAACCTGATAATTATTTTGGAATTAATTAAGAGCTGGCTTTGCGGATAGGTTTTTGAATGGAGCCAAATAAATACTTTAAGTATCCTAGTAGTTCTTCTTCCAGATGTTTATAATCATTACTCAATTTATATTTGTTTGTAAGTCAACAATAGAATCTAACTCATGAAATAATTACTGATTTTACCCTATAACAAAAGGAATTAACTAGGAATAGTCCAAATAAATTAGAAAATTGATAACATACACAAAACTAAGCACAAAATTAGGTCCGGTGCTATATTCCTTAAAACTGAGGGCCAGCCTTTCTCTTTTGTGGAAATGCAGAATGTACCCATGTATGTTAAAGGCAATTAGGCAAAAAAGTAAATAAAATGAATTTAAAGAGACAGGTGGCAAAACAGGAGAGGAAGTAAAAAGATCCCAGCTGGCTTTGTCACAACTGGAGTCACCAAGAGCATCGGTTTGGTCACCAAAAAGCTGGCAACTTGGCACTTCTCAGCTGGCCCATTCTGCTCTTTTTTCGATCAATGCATAATTCAAATTGATCATTTGTTGTCTGTAGCGGTTAGTATTCACAGTTTCACCGGGTTTTAGAAGCTCATGATACACCACACCTTTCTGATGCCACCAAACACAGAGCATTGTCTTCTTGCCGAATCGATCTGGTTTTGCAGTCGATGTTGATGGTTGTCCCGGATTAACCCATGATTTTTCCCACTTATGAGTCTTAAAATAAATCCATTTTTCATCACCAGTAACAGTTTGATGCAAAATTGATTTTCTTTCATGTCTTTGAAGCAAAATTTGACAAATAGTTTTTCGGTTTTCCATCTGTCTTTCATTCAATTCATATGGTACCCCTTTCCCACACTTTTGGATCTTTCCCATAGCTTTCAAGCGGTCAGAAATTGTTTGTTGTCCAACATTTAGCATTGCTGTCATTTGCTTCTGACTCAAAGTATCATCTTCATCCAATATTGCTTGCAATTCGGCGTCTTCGAAGAACTTTTTCGGTGGTCTTCCATGTTCTTCATTTCTTACATCAAAATCATTATTTGTGAACCATTGAAACCATCTTTTGCATGTTGCTTCTGATAGAGCATGATCACCATATGCCTTAACAAGCATTGGATGTGACTCTGCAGCAATTTTTTTTTTCAAATGAAAACAAAAAATTAATGCTTTCTGCAAATCATCACTTTCTGGTACAAAATTCGACATTGTTAACACGATGAAAACATATGATGTTGTTTGTTCCATGACTTGATCTATACTAAATATCTTTGACATACAAATAAAAAAAAAAAAAAAAAAAAAAAAAATTAAGGCTCGTTCACAACAATTGTTCCCTATCGACACATTTGTATCTTAACGCTCATTTCATACCGGTACACCTGGTATACTTTTTAAACAAGACAGTCATGAACATTATTATTCCAGGAGATGGAGTCACGGCGCTTCTTCGACTCCCACACGGGTGTGAAGGTGCTGCTGACATGTGTTGAGTGTCAGCTGTGTGTGCACACAACGTGTTACGGCACCAGTGAGCAGCTCCCAAGTGCAGCGGGCAACATACGCGGCAACTGGCGCTGTGAGAGGTGTCTCTTCGGCTCCCTCGGTTCGGTGAGTTGTACTCCTGATCCAGAAATGTACTATTCAGAGTTAGCAGCCAAAAGTGCCGCAGGACTGTGGTTGCCGTGAATCTCTGAATAATAAAGCACAGCTCTTAGTGGTATCTGGGTTGCAGGAAAAATCCAGAATAATTCGTTTCACATACTGTTGCTTTTAAATAGACTGACAAATCAGTCAAAACGGACACAGCAGAAGACTTGCATATAAACAGTTTATTTATAAAGAAATTTGATGGAAATGATGTTGTTATCTCTAGATCTCTAAGAGACTGTATTGATGTACATATTTGAAATATGAAGGCTATTCATAAATTAACCTCTGTTTGGTTGCTAAAAGAAGAAAATAAAAACTGATAATCATTTTGTATATACATGTCTGTACTTACATGTTGACATTACTTCTGCACATAGTTACCACCCAATTACAACATTTGTCATACCATGGTGCCAGCTTCTTTATCCCTTCATTAAAGAATGGGGTTGCCTAGTGCTTCTTAAAAGCTTCGTCGATCTCACCGTCGGTCGTGAAGTACTCGGTAGCCGGTCAGGCCTTTATCTTTGGGTCCTGAAAGTCATGTTCTGATTGCAGGGAGAGTACTGAAAAATCTCCCAGCCAAAAAGTGAGAGTTTTTCCTCTGTTCCATTCTCAGTAGGGGGCTGCACATTGACGTTCAGAGTTTTCTGAGGGTCTCACAACAAAAATGTGGTGTCACAGTATTCTCACATGCTACTCTCATGTAATCATATGAAATTCCTTTGCAATTCCAAAAAACTGTAATGATTATTTTATGATCAGACAGTGTCTGTTTGAATATTTTGGACTGTTCCTTAGTTTCTGATTTTCATACTACACTTGTGTCTTGTCCATATTTACAATTCTGTTCAGAAATTCCTTCCTTTCTTCTCGCTAGAGCTGAAGGAGTGTAGGGCCAAACCCATTCTTTCACTTTTGTGACCATCGGCTGGACACTATTATCCACTTTGCACTAACCTTATGGTAACTCAGCATCTCTGTGACAGTCTTAAAAAATGTCGTTTGCAAAGTATGAGTTACATCTTTGGAATGATTAGAAAATTTGAACTGAAACACTTCATGCAAATTCACTAGTTACATCTGAATCTGACTGCTGACCACTTTCATTGTGCACATTCTTGTGCCCAGCATCAATTTATGTGCACCATTCTCTCAGAACACTATCACTCATAACACCATCCCCAGACTCACTACACAGTCAATGACGAATCCGGTGGCATCGACTCCTCCCACTCGCATGGAGCGAATGACAGAAGTACCTCACAGCTCATGGGAGACACTATAACACAGTCTGTTTTGGCCTCTTACTGTCACTTTTTCTGAGCACATGAGTGTCACAAAACTGTGAGCATTAGTTTATTTTTAATAGCCAATTGGAGGTTAATTTATGAATTGATCTGGAACCCAAATGGAAACTGTCCGGCAGATGACAAAGGTCACCCAGTAAAAATAAAGTGTCATGTCGTTGCAGGTTTGTTCACTGTGCAGTATGCGTGGCGGAGCATTACGTCGCACCGACTCAGGGGCCTGGGTGCACCTGCTGTGTTCGGCCGCTCTGCCCGGCGTGCCATTCCACGATGCTCTGGATGTGAGGGGCATCAGTCTGTATGCTAGGCATCTGGTGAGTTACAAACTGATTCTAGGGAATACATATGAAAGCGATCAAAATTAGACGATCCACAGATCTACATCTACACACGCACTGCACGTGCTACCTTCTCGTGTGTGGTTGAGAGTACCTCTTCTACCACAGACTGCAGCTCGTGGTCTAGTGGCTAGCATTGCTACCTCTGGATCATGGGGTCCCGGGCTAGATTCCCGCCCAGGTTGGGGATTTTCTCTGCCCGAGGACTGGGTGTTTGTGTTGTCGTCATTATTCCATCATCGTTCATGAAAGTGGCTGGATTTGGACTGTGTACAGATTGAGAATTGTACGGGAGCTGATGACTGCACAGTTGAGCACCCCACAAACCAAATATCATCATCATCATCATCTTCTACCACAATCATTGTCCCCCTTCTCTGCCATTTACAAATGGTACCTGAGTAAAAAAAAACTGTCTGTGTACCTCCGTGTGAGCTCTACTTTCTTTGATTTTCTGCTCGTGGGAGGAAGTAATATTTCTGCCAACTCTTCTCAGAAGTATACCCTCAGAAGCTTGACAGTAATTCTGTCCAGGACACACAATGCCTCTCTTGTAGTGTCTGCAACTCGAATCTGTTGAGCATCTATGTAACGCTCTCACACCGCCAGTACAATCTCTTGATGAAACGTGTTGCTCTTCGTTGGATCTACTGTGTTAATCCTACTCAGTACGGATCCGAGACTGATGAACGGTACTCAAGAATTGGTCAAACAAGAGTTTGTAAGGATCTCAATGTGTGGATGAATTATATTTCCTGAAGACTCTTTCAATGAATCTCACCTTGGCATCTGCTTTTCCTACAATGAACTGTATGTGTTTGTGCCACTCTCTTTCACTCCAGACACTTACTTCGAGATATTTTACACTTGTTGCTGTTTCCACTGAGTTTTCACCAATAATGTAATCAAACTGTAATGTAAAATTTTGATGAGTACTGGGTCTGTAGCCAGCTAGAAATTTTCTAGTGACCTAATTCCACTTCATGCTGTTAAAATATTATTTATTGCAACTGCAGTTTTGACTCGTGTTCGTTGTCGAGTATTCTGAAAGCAGTCACCAAATAAAATACACGTAATTACAAAATTGCCAAACATTCAAAAATGAAAATTTCAAAGCTATTTACATGGAATAGTATAACCCACTCACTAACATAAAACTGTGACATGCTGGAATACAGTTATCAGCAGTATAAAAGCAAAAGCATGTGGCGGTGTAAATTCATCCATTGTTCATACGATCAAAAATCCAGGACGGAATAATGACATTATTATGAAAAAGATAAGATTGCTACTCACCGTATAGTGGAGATGGTGAGACGCTAACAGGCACAATGAAAAGACGGCTAAATCAGTAAGCTTTTGGCCAAAAGGCCTTCTTCAGTATTAGAAAACATACACACATACATTCATGCAAACACAACTTACACATACATGTAACCACTGCCTCTGGCTGCCAAAGCTGTTCCATACACTATATGAGGGACATATTAGAAAACTGGTGAAATAACAACAGATATAATAAACATTTAAATCAGCAATGTTGGAAAAGGCAGATTGCTACTTACCGTAAAGAAGACATGGTAAGTTGCAGACAGGCACAATTAAAAGACACTCACATAAAGCTTTTGGTCACAGCTTTCATCAGCAAAAGAGAGACACACACAAACACACCATTCGTATAGAAAAGTAAGCAACCTCACGCACACAAGACCGCCATCTCCGGCATCTCGAACCAGAATGAAACTCTTGTGTTACACAAGCAGCAATCTAGAGCAGCAGGGAAGGGGAAGGGATAGTAGTGTACAGGTGGTGAGAGAGACAAACGCTGTCTGGTGGAGTGTTCAGGGACTAGACTGCCGACAGGTACAGCGTCAGGAGATTGTGGGGCAGGGAGACGGGGAAAAAGGGAGTGAAAAAGGAGAGGAGCGGCGAAAGATGGGTGGGATTATTGTACAGTACATCCCGTATTATATTTGTGTATATTGTTGTATGTATGTGTGTCTATATTGTACTGGAGGTGCAATTAATTGAGGAAAGAAAGCAATTAAAATTGAAGTAATTATAATTTGAAGCTAACAGAGATGCGCCAACGTCTGACTTTGTGTCTACTGCTCTGTGCTGAGATAGTTTGTGTTGTGTATAAGCAAAAACACTCTTACTAATGCTTGAAACTATCATTTACTAGAGTACAGATTACTGTTCTTATCACACCTCCACGGTCTTACAGAACATGAGCAGATGTCATTCAGTGTACGTCAAAAAATGTCCAGTGATAAGTTTTTATCCTAAAAAGAATAATAACTCTGTGGTGGTGAAATCTCATCGATCTCATCAAGCAAAAGCAACTGCCAGTACCATGTGGTCACCTGTAAAACTTTTGCTTTTCATAAATAGGAACTTTTACAGGATTCTCGGCTACAGATTCTGTGCGACTCGGTCCACATTTGGTTATACGATACATAGCCATTTGCAGATATTTCTATCAATAACAGGAAAGTCTTCTAAATTCTCTTGACCGTGCTTGCAGATCCACACACAAACATCATCAACCAAATGTCCGAAGTTCCTATAGAAGCTTAGCACAATTTACTTCCTCAAAATTCACTTCAGAAAAAATTGAGATTGATTGAATTTCCTTATATTCCTATGTAGGTTTACAGTGACAAAATCTCAGATCTCTTTCTCTTTCTTTATACCACTCTATACCAGATTATCTTTTACAAAATGGTGCTTAACAACTGACAATTATGTGCATCTGAGTCCCGTAAGTCTCTATATTGACACTTCTCTATAGCCAGTCCTCATCTCCAATCACAGAATTTTTATTATAGCCAACTACGTGCCACAGAGTGACCCTGTTTCTCAGAGTAAATGCATTGCTCCCGTATTTTATCAATTTCAGCTTTAGCAATAGAAGGTTCATTGGCTTGTCAGCTGATTGGGGCAGCTTTAAAAAACTAAACAAATAAAATACCTCAGACTAGCGTGGATTTGGCTGGGATATTATAGTTGGCAGAGGGCAGCAAATAAACAGAGTGGGAGATGAGAATGGCGAGGAGATGATAGGACAGAGGGGGTTGAAACTATTGGGTGGAGGTTGTGGGGACAGTATGTTACTGTAGGTTGAGGCTGGAATAATTGCATGAACTGAGAGAGTGTTGTAAGGATAACTCCCATCTGCACAGTTTAGAAAATCTGGTGGTGGAGGAAAGGATCCAAATGGCTCGGGTAGTCCAGATGGTATAGGATTGCTCTGAAAACCGTACAGGACACGTATTTATCTATTACAATATGACTCGGAGTTGTTTTGAATGCCAACAGGTTCGCGACACCGTACTAGGTATAATACTGTATTGTGTTTCTCCACCCAATGTAGCCCTGGTGCAGGCAGTCACTATTTTACCCAACATAGCATTAATATGTTTTTGAGGCCTTCTTATCACATTCGAGAAACATCGGGCTCAGACTTTTCATTCATTCTGTGATATGTTTCCTTTTGCTTCTCCATGAGATGGGAAGATTGCCTGCTGAAAGCTTTTGAGAAGGTTTTGCACATTTGTGGTGTATTTGTACACTAGATACATATACTTATCATTTGATTAGCATACAAGTCACATGTTATAAATGTATAATGTCAAATTTTAATAAAATTTGTGCAGATATGTTTATTGACTTGCAGATCATAACAAAGTAACGGGTTTATTGCTCTTCAGCTTCATTCATGTTAAACTGCAACTAATGAGGGGCAACAATATTTTAACATTAATATTACTTTTACTGCAGATAAACAGCTACGTTTACATAATAAAGTTGACAAATGTATCTTGTTTAGAATTTCAGTGCATCCCTCATGGAATCTTTTTCTTAGTAGTAACATTTCTGCAGTGGAGTAACATGTAACATCCCATCCCTTTTTCTTCAGTGCACAATTTTAGATTTCTGAATATTTAAAATAAGTTCCCAATCTCTGCACAATTGTGAAATCTTATCGAGAAGAGAAATGGCACCTTCTGACTGAATTACCACGAGTCTGATCAGAAACTTCCTTTGATACCCCATTTGATTGGGCTTTCCTTATTAAGCATCCATGTGGTGCCATGTCAATATAATTTTTGGAAGTTAAGAAATGCTGGATTCATCCGTTTGCCTCGAAGCACGGCTTTTGGTATGGCACATGAGAAGAGACCAAATCACATTCCGCTTGGCTGATGTTTACAGAATCTTTGTCAGTTTGCACAGGGCATGTTCTGAGATTCTACAACAGGTAGACGTCAATGATATTATGAGGGTGATTCGAATGAAAACATGAAAAGTTCTATAAAATTTCGAAAAGTTGTGTGATGAAGTTGGAAGGTGGCAGTAGTGTTACCCGAGTTTCAGAGAGTGACAGACAGATGGCAGAGTGATACTACAACACAGGAAGAAGCAGGAGCATCCGCACTGAGTTGTCCACCCTGCTAAAGTCATTCACCGCGATCGAGCAGTGATCTACAGTGCAGTTTCTGTGTAGTGAAGGTGTCAGACCGATTGAAATTCATCACAGAATTACAGTGATTCATGTTTGTCATTGCAGCGAGTGTATGAGTGCTGAAGGAAGTTCAAAAATGGTGTATTTCTCTAGAGGATGCCCTGAGACTCTGACGGGACCACTGTGTAGGGACGGGCGAGAATGGGAACAGGTGCATAACTTTGAATGAAGTAGCCACAAGTTTGGAGATTAGTATTGCTTTGGTGCAGAATATTGTTCACGGTGTACTGCACTTCAATAGGGCATCCACAAGACAGATGCCACGTCACTCGACTTCTGAATCTAAAGATGATCGCGTCGACCCCTCTGAAGAACTTTTATGTTGTTTCCACGTCAAAGATGATGCATTTCTGGGAAAAATTGTTATGGGCGATGAGACTCGGGTCCACTATCACTGACGAGAAATGGAAAGATCGAGCGTGGAATGGCGTCAGGGTTCATCGCCGAAACCAGAAAATTTCCATGAGCGACTGTCTGCCAGAAAAGTCAAGCTCATTCTCTTCTGAGATCCGAATGGAGTAATTCTGGAGCATTATGCAGATTGGGGAGTGACGGTAACCAGTACTTCTTACTCAGATGTGCAGAAAAATCAACTGTGCTCTTAAATCAGGAATAAACAACAAGGACTTCTGACTTCAGGAGTATTACTGCAGTGCGACAATGCCCAAGCGAGTTGAGACTATTTGGGAAATTAAATTTGAATATCTGGTAAATCATCGTTACTCACCACATCTCACTCCAAGTGACTGTCATCTGCTTGGTGCACTTAATGAAGTGATGGGAGGCAGGCATTTCAGAAGTGACAAAGAGGTGAAAACCATAGTGCATGACTGGCTACAAATACGACCAAAAGAATTCTTCTGTCATGGTATCTGTGCACTTCCAAAGCGGTGGAATACGTGCATTCAGTGTCAGGGATTTTACATTGAAAAATGATGTTCCAAAAACATTTTAACTCTGTGAAAGATGGCAAAATACTTGGCAGTGCAGTTAAACGGAATGGATGTTGTCTTGAAAGAAAGAGGGATATAAGATGAACATCAACAAAAGCAAAACAAGGGTAATGGAATGTGATAGAATTCGATCAGGTGACACCGAGGGAATTAGATTAGGAAATGAGACTATGAAAGAGGTAGATAAGTTTTGGTATTTGGCCATTAAAATAACGGGCAGTGACTGAAGTAGAGAGGATATATAATCAAGACTGGCAGAAGTAAGGAAATTGTTGTCTCTGAGAGAGAGAGAAATTTGTTAACACTGAATATAAATTTAAGTGTTGGAGGAAGTGTTTCCTGAAGATATTTGTACAGAATGTAGTCTTGTACAGAAATAAACATTGACAATTAGTTGTTAAGACAAGAAAGGAATAGATTTTGGAATGTGATGCTATAGAAGAATGCTGAAAATTCGATGTTGTTGTTGTTGTTGTCTTCAGTCCTGAGACTGGTTTGATGCAGCTCTCCATGCTACTCTATCCTGTGCAAGCTTCTTCATCTCCCAGTACCTACTGCAACCTACATCCTTCTGAATCTGCTTAGTGTATTCATCTGTTGGTCTCCCTCTACGATTTTTACCCTCCACGCTGCCCTCCAATGCTAAATTTGTGATCCCTTGATGCCTCAAAACATGTCCTACCAACCGATCCCTTCTTCTAGTCAAGTTGTGCCACAAACTTCTCTTCTCCCCAATCCTATTCAATACCTCCTCATCAGTTACGTGATCTACCCACCTTATCTTCAGCATTCTTCTGTAGCACCATATTTCGAAAGCTTCTATTCTCTTCTTGTCCAAACTAGTTATCGTCCATGTTTCACTTCCATACATGGCTACACTCCATACAAATACTTTCAGAAACGACTTCCTTATGCTTAAATCTATACTCGATGTTAACAAATTTCTCTTCTTCAGAAACGATTTCCTTGCCATTGCCAGTCTACATTTTGTATCCTCTCTACTTCGACCATCATCAGTTATTTTACTCCCTAAATAGCAAAACTTGTTTACTACTTTAAGTGTCTCATTTCCTAATCTAATTCCCTCAGCATCACCCAATTTAATTTAACTACATTCCATTATCCTGGTTTTGCTTTTGTTGATGTTCATCTTATATGCTCCTTTCAAGACACTGTCCATTCCGTTCAACTGCTCTTCCAAGTCCTTTGCTGTCTCTGACAGAATTACAATGTCATCGGCGAACCTCCAAGTTTTTACTTCTTTTCCATGAATTTTAATACCTACACCAAATTTTTCTTTTGTTTCCTTCACTGCTCGCTCAATATACAGATTGAATAACATCGGGGAGAGGCTACAACCCTGTCTCACTCCTTTCCCAACCACTGCTTCCCTTTCATGCCCCTCTACTCTTATAACTGCCATCTGGTTTCTGTACAAATTGTAAATAGCCTTTCGCTCTCTGTATTTTACCCCTGCCACTTTAAGAATTTGAAAGAGAGTATTCCAGTTAACATTGTCAAAAGCTTTCTCTAAGTCTACAAATGCTAGAAACGTAGGTTTGCCTTTTCTTAATCTAGCTTCTAAGATAAGTCGTAAGGTTAGTATTGCCTCACGTGTTCCAACATTTCTACGGAATCCAAACTGATCTTCCCCGAGGTCCGTTTCTACCAGTTATTCCATTCATCTGTAAAGAATTCGCGTTAGTATTTTGCAGCTGTGACTTATTAAACTGATAGTTCGGTGATTTTCACATCTGTCAACACCTGCTTTCTTTGGGATTGGAATTATTATATTCTTCTTGAAGTCTGAGGGTATTTCGCCTGTTTCATACATCTTGCTCACCAGATGGTAGAGTTTTGTCATGACTGGCTCTCCCAAGGCCATCAGTAGTTCTAATGGAATGTTGTCTACTCCCGGGGCCTTGTTTCGACTCAGGTCTTTCAGTGCTCTGTCAAACTCGTCACGCAGTATCTTATCTCCCATTTCGTCTTCATCTACATTCTCTTCCATTTTCATAATATTGTCCTCAAGTACATCGCCCTTGTATAAACCCTCTATATACTCCTTCCACCTTTCTGCCTTCTCTTCTTTGCTTAGAACTGGGTTGCCATCTGAGCTCTTGATATTCATACAAGTGGTTCTCTTCTCTCCAAAGGTCTCTTTAATTTTCCTGTAGGCAGTATCTATCCTACCCCTAGTGAGACAAGCCTCTACATCCTTACACTTGTCCTCTAGCCATCCCTGCTTAGCCATTTTACACTTCCTGTCGATCTCATTTTTGAGACGTTTGTATTCCTTTTTGCCTGCTTCATTTACTGCATTTTTATATTTTCTCCTTTCATCAATTAAATTCAATATTTCTTCTGTTACCCAAGGATTTCTATTAGCCTTCGTCTTTTTACCTACTTGATTGTCTGCTGCCTTCACTACTTCATCCCTCAGAGCTACCCATTCTTCTTCTACTGTATTTCTTTCCCCCATTCCTGTCAATTGTTCCCTTATGCTCTCCCTGAAACTCCCTACAACCTCTGGTTCTTTCAGTTTATCCAGGTCCCATCTCCTTAAATTCCCACCTTTTTGCAGTTTCTTCAGTTTCAATCTGCAGTTCATAACCAATAGATTGTGGTCAGAGTCCACATCTGCCCCTGGAAATGTCTTACAATTTAAAACCTGGTTCCTAAATCTCTGTCTTACCATTATATAATCTATCTGATACCTTTTAATATCTCCAGGATTCTTCCAGGTATACAACCTTCTTTTATGATTCTTGAACCAAGTGTTAGCTATGATTAAGTTATGCTCTGTGCAAAATTCTACAAGGCGGCTTCCTCTTTCATTCCTTCCCCCCAATCCATATTCACCTACTATGTTTCCTTCTCTCCCTTTTCCTACTGACGAATTCCAGTCACCCATGACTATTAAATTTTCGTCTCCCTTCACTACCTGAATAATTTCTTTTATCTCGTCATACATTTCATCTATTTCTTCATCATCTGCAGAGCTAGTTGGCATATAAACTTGTACTACTGTAGTAGGCATGGGCTTTGTGTCTATCTTGGCCACAATAATGCGTCCACTATGCTGTTTGTAGTAGCTAACCCGCACTCCTATTTTTTTATTCATTATTAAACCTACTCCTGCATTATTCGATGGGTAGACCGAATAACTGATGAAGAGGTACTAAACAGAATTGGGGAGAAAAATGGTGGCACAACTCCGCTAAGAGGAGTCTGTTGATAGGACACATTCTGTGGCATGGAAAAATCTTCAGTTTGGTCATGGAGGGAAGTGTGGGGTGGTAGGCCAAAGGACAAATACATTAAGCAGGTTCAGATGGGTGTAGGTTGTGGTAGTTGTGCAGAAATGAGGAGGCTTGCACAGGATAGACTAGCATGAAGACCACAAGAAAACAAGAAGAGTGGGACGGCGTTAGTGGAGGACCTTGCCGTGAGCGACAAATCAAAACGAATTAAATGCGCTGAAGTGTAATTAATGGGCCAGCTAGGATGATAGTAGTGAAAACTTTTTGGATATGCTGAGTCTATAATGGTGTTAGTAGTTAGCTTTAGGACAACAACTGGCATGTAAAAGAAGGCAGTACAGCAGTGGAAAGTGTAAGTGATGTCAAATAGCTGTTGGTTAAATAATTTTACAAGGAAAGAAAGACAGTCACTAATATTCTTTCTTTCTATCAAATAAAACATGTAGGGACGAAAACAATTATACTGATATGGAAATTGCATTATTAACTGTCAAAACTGTTATAGGAATAATAATAAGAATGATAATAATAATAATAAACACCAGGTATTACAGCAAGCATATTATTAAAGAACCCAATACCACAACAGATAAATGCAGACTTTGCAAACAACAAATAAAAACAGATCACATCACAAGCGGATGTACAATACTACCAAATACAGAATACCCCAGAAGACATGACAATGTAGCAAAAATAATACATCAGCAACTTGCCATACAACATAAACTAATAAAACAACACGTTCCCACATACAAGTATGCACCACAAAATGTACTGGAGAATGATGATTACAAGCTATACTGGAACAGAACCAATATAACAGGTAAAACAACACCACATAACAAACCTGACATCATATTCACCAATAAAAAGAAGAAATTAACACAACTAATCGAAATATCCATACCCAATACAACAAATATACAGAAGAAAACAGGAGAAAAAATTGAAAAATACATTCAACTGGCTGAGGAAGTCAAGGACATGTGGCATCAGGATAAAGTTGACGTTATACCAATCATACTATCAACTACAGGAGTCATACCACACAGTATCCACCAGTACATCAACGCAATACAGCTACATCCAAACGTATATATACAACTACAGAAATCTGTAATTATTGATCATGTTCAATTACCTGAAAGTTCCTAAATGCAATGTAACATATACCGTACAGCTAAAAGGAAGTCACACTTGATCAAGGTCCGCGTCACTTTCCATTTTTAACCATACATAATGTCTGAGAAAGGAAAGAAATAATAATAATAATAATAATAATGTTGCTAACAGATAGGCTAGACACATCTGTAAATATAAACCAAAGAGCAAAAGATAAATCAAGCAGTAGTCAGGATCCTCATATCAAAACTGGCAGTAAGGCATATGTCTCGAAGTGAATTGGTGAGGATTGTGGTGTTGTTCTATATGACCAGATGTGCAATGTATTTTATCTATCGGTTCACCATATTTTGCAGGATGATGGCATAATCTATATTATCCTGTGTCTTCCAAGTACAGAAAACAATAACAATAATTCAATGTGTTTATTGTGTTAGCAATTAGAGTGCATGTGACTGTCATTGAACTGTATTCATCATACAGTGGCAAATATTACGTTGTAATTTCTCCTTTCACAACTCTTCTCATTACACAGGTATAAAACACTATAGTACTTAAAGGCTATTAATTATTGCAATATATTTGATATATTACACAAGTGACGAGCATTTGGTGAGGCTGTTCCTTTCTAACTAGAGGTTTTCTTTGTAGGTAATATCTTTAATTTTTCAAGGTTTTGGTTTATCACATACTATTTTGCATTGTGAAGGCTAGTCATGTTACATGATGATGATCTAATAAACCAAAATCTGGTTTGTAATAAACCTACATTGATGAGCCGAAACGTTATGTCCATCACCCACTACAAGATAGAATCCCAACTGGTGTCATTGAAGTATTTAAGTGGAGCAGAGACATACAGAGGCTCATTCTAATCATGATATAGACTGCAAGTGGGAAAATTCACTGGTACAGGTGACTTTGAGAAAGACCAGGTCCCTTTGGTCTGGTGTCTGGGAATGTTCATCTCAAAAATAGTGAAGGTAGTCAGCTGTTTGCATGCTACTGTCATGAGCATCGATAGAAAGTGCCTAAAGAACAGTTGAACCACAAGTGAAATGCTGTTGGATGTCCATGCACTGTCACCGAATGGAGAGGTCAGAGGCTTGCCCACACTGCCGAATGTAGGGTTAAGTGTTCCCATAGTGACCTGATGACATCATAAATTACAACTGCAGTGAACACACCGGGGTGACAGTCATGTCCAGAAGAGCTCGAATCCCGCCAAATGCATGCCCAAAATGTGCACCATGCCATGGACACAAGGCAGTGGGGACAGTTTTAGGGTATGGGAAAAATTCACTGTGGCTTCCAGGGACCTGTGGCAGTAATTGAAGGAACCGTGAGGGCTGTGAACTATGTGAATATTATAGCGGGCCACATGCATCACACTCCAGCACAAATTTTCACTTGTCACCATTGAATTTATTTCTTTACCTTATTGTGGCTAATGTCGGAATTTCTGTTTTTGTCATATGTATACACTGATGGGGAAAAAAAATCACAGCATCAAGAAGGAGTTGAGTAACATAAACAAAAATTGGATAGACATGTTTCTACATCTGAAAGATGATGTCTTTTCAAATTTCATGCCACTGGCGCTAAAGTGCCACTATGAGAATGCAAATCAGGTTTGCTTTAAATACACTATGTAACAACCGTGAGTCTTAGTTACATTTGAAATTGGATGTTGTGACCTGAAGTTAGACAAGAATGGCTTTAAGGTGATACAGACGCCATTAACAACACCTCACTGAGGTCGTGTGATTGGGCTACAAGAAGCTTGATGTCCCTTCTCCAATATTGCAGAAAGACTTGGCAGGAATGAAGTCACTGTACATGACTGCTGGCAGCAGGATCACAAGAATGTATGGTTGCAAGAAGAACACGCTCCGGATGGCCACATGGTTATGTGCTCCCAAAATTTCATTACTCTACATTAAATATTTTTGGGTGTTGCAATTTTTTTTCCATCAGTGTAAATGGCTGCAGGATCAAAAACAAATGGTGTCTGTTCTTTCAGTCATATCCGCAAAAACAGACACCACACATGTAAATATATGCACCTCGAAGGCAATTATTGCTCATTCAGTACAGATGTGCCATCTGTCTGACCTCTTGCGGGAATCGGTGTGTGGCTGTGAGCAATGAGGGTAATGGACAGGGGTTGCTACATACATAATGTGCAACAAGTTTGGAATTTGTGTCAGTGTGAAGTGTACTCAGGTAGCCGAAGTTGTTATGGCAACCACTTGCATAAAACAAGAAGTTTGGGATCGACTCCCGGTCCGACAAATTTTCACTTATTGCCATTGAATTATTTCAATGCTTAATTGTGGCTGTGGTCAGAGTATCAATTAAATAGTGTGTATGTATGGCTTGGGACCACGAATGGTGGCTGTTCTTTCAGGCATCTCCACCCGCCATTCCATTTCATATCCCTATGAAGTGTTACACTGAGGTGTTTATATGAGCTGACCAGTTCCAACAGTGACTCATTGATATTGTAGTCATAGGGTACAACGTTTTTTCATTTTGTGAAGTGCACAATTTTACATTTCCGAACATTTAAAGCAAGTTGCCATCCTTTGCACCACTTAGAAATCTTATCCAGATCTGACTGAATAATTATGCAGCTTTTTTCAGAAAGTACTTCGTTTTAGATCACTGCATCATCTGCAAAAAGTCTGAGTTTGCTATTAATATTGTCTGGAAGGTCATGAACAGCGAGAGTTCCAACACACTTTCCTGGGGCACACCTGAAGTTACTTCTACATGTAACGATGATTCTCCATCCGAGATAACATGCTGCATCATCTGTGCCAAAAAGTCCTCAATCCAGTGACAAATTTCAATTGATACCCCCATATTTGACAATAAGCCTATGTGTGATGCTGAGTCAAATGCTTTTCAGAAATCAATAAATACTGCATCTACCTGCCTGCATTGATCCAAAACTTTCACTGTGTCGTAATAGAAAAGCGTGAGTTGGGTTTCACATGATTGATGTTTTCGGAATCCAAGCGGGCTGGCATTCTGTTCGAGATACATTATTATGTTTGAGGTCAGAATATGTTCTAAGTTAATATGTTCTAAGTTAAAAGAGGGGCTAATTCAGTTGCAAATTCAATATAGAAAGTGATAGGGATTCCACCTGGCCCCGGAGCTTTGTTCAATTTTAACAATTTCAGCTGTTTTGAGAAACAGCACTGATACTTATTTCGCTCATCTTTTCATTGGTATGATGATTAAATTGGGATGATTTTCATGGATTTCCCTTTGTAAAAGGAACATTTGAAAATTGAGTTAAGCATTTTACTTTTCCATTGCTAATTTCCTCGGGTTTTGTAAAATGGCATTTGACTACACGACATATACCGTATTTATTCGAATCTAAGCCGCACTTTTTTTCCGGTTTTTGTAATCGAAAAAACCACCTGCAGCTTAGAATAGTCCAAAGTAAGGGGAAGTTCTAAAAAATGTTGGTAGGTGTCACCACAACTTAGTTCTGCCGTCGAATATATGTAGCACTACACAGTCATGCTTTGCAGGGACAAAGATAAATACTGGCAGCAAGACCTCTGCGTCAGTAAATAAATTAAAAGAAAAGGTAGAAGAATGCAAACATTATGCCATGTATTCTTTTGTGTTGGCTGCTATCTCGTTTAAATCCTGTATGCCTCATAAACTGCAAAACTAGAGTGAGACAACAGCAAATGCGCTAGAATATACATATCATGTCATGTTTATATTCGTATTATTCTTATGCTGAATAGAAATGAAGCACGGCAACTGACTAGGTTTTTAAATCTAAGATGACTCTAATTTCTGTGCAGAATGTAATGTACTAAAGAAGTGTCTGCAAAGATTTTCAAACGGAGAAAAATTTTTGCTAAGCTCTCGTTCAGAACATCTATCATACGCAGTCTATTATTTGGTTCTTGTTGATCATTATTGAAAAAAGCAGCAATGTAAGTAACAACAAAAAGCAGTCTCTTGCCATTGTTTTGCTTGTGAGGCAATTCCTCTCTTTTTTTTATTGTAAGCTGCGGTAGCGCCCACAAAAGCAAGCCATGCCGCGAGCGGCGACAGGTCGTAAACACTCATTATCAGAATGTGACAAACAATGCATGACACAGTAAAATAATGCATTTTCAGCTTAGAGTGACGTAAACACCTATAACAAAGAGAATGGCACTTATCAGATCAAAGCAAAATAAACAATTGATTCAAACCAGACGAAGCACATGAAAAAGGAAGGGTACCAGTATAAACATGGATTGAGTGCCTGATACATAGCAATGGCTACCTGGTAAAGCTTAACGGCTAAGCTTACGACTTGAACCAAACTACTGTACTATACCTTCACCCTTCTTCTTCTTCTGTAGTGGTCAATCCAAGGATTGGTTTGCAACAGCTACAATGGCAGCTTGTCTCCATTCTGTGCGTCTTTCAGCTTTTCTCTTCATTTCTTTATAGGTGTTACATCCCACATCTTCCACGATTTGATCCATGTACCTCAGTTGTGGTCTTCCTCTTGGTCTGTTTCCCTCGACATATCCCTCTATGATTGTGTTCAGGAGTCCTTTATGTCTTAATAGATGGCCTGTAAATTGCACTCTTCTTTTAACAATGAAACTCCAGAAGCTTCTCTTCTCACCTGCTCTTTCCAGAACCACTTCGTTTGTGACCTTGTCGATCCATTTTATTTTGAGCATGCGTCTATAGCACCACATTTCAAAAGAATTTAGCTTGTGCTGTTCCTCTGTCCCGAGAGTCCATGTTTCACACCCATAGCATGCCACACTCCACACATGTGATTTCAAAAATCTTTTCCTGGTTTCAAGGCTGATGCTCTTAGATGTTAATATGTTTTTCTTCTTGTTAAAAGCAGCCTTTGCTTGAGCTATTCTACTTCTCACTTCTGCCTTGCTCCTTCCATCCCTGGTAATATTACTGCCCAGATAAGTAAATTTATCAACTTGTTCAAGCAGTTCATTGCCTACATGAACTTGGACTTTCACTTGATCTTCTTTGTCGCATGCCATTGCTTTTGTTTTTGCTTTATTAATTCTCATATTATATTCTTCACCCATAACTTTATCCATTCTATTCAGTAGGACTACAAGACCTTCTTCACTTTCAGCCAGGACAGATATATCATCGGCATATCTTATCATATCTATTCGTTGGCCATGAATTACTACACCTGTCTGTGAATTTTCCCTTACTTTTTTCAGCGCCTCTTCAATGTATACATTAAAGATAACAGGGGCTAGTGCGCAACCTTGCCGGACACCTTTCCGTATCTGCACCTCTTCTTGTTTTGTCCGTCCACGGATAACTGCTGTCTCGTTTTTGTACAGGTTCCATATCATTTTTCTATCTTTACGGTCTATTCCTACTTTTTTGAGTACCTCAAACATCTTATCCCATTTAACATTATCAAAGGCTTTCTCTACATCTACGAAAGCTATGTATGTTTTCAGGTTCTTATCTAGTCGTTTCTCTATTATTAGTTTTAGAGCAAATATTGCTTCTCTGGTTCCTCTATCTTTCCGGAATCCAAACTGGTCTTCGGAGTGTGTAGCTTCGACTTTTTGTTCTATGCGTTTTAGGATAATTGAGGTTAATATTTTAGAGGCGTGAGTAACTAGGCTGAGTGTCCTATAATTTTCACATCTTTTAGCATTTGCCTTCTTTGGAATGGGGACCATAATGTTTTTCTCAAAGTCTGTAGGAATTTTACCCTGCTCGTACATGTTGAAAACAAGATTATACAACTCCTGATTCAGTTTTGCTCCTCCAGATTTCAGAAGTTCGGCTGGATTTTGTCGTTACCAGGCATTTGTTGTTTTTCAATTTTTTCAGAGCTAGTTCAAACTCTACCTTTAATATAGGTTCACTTATGTTGTGTGCATCTACTTCTGTTTCTTCTTCCATGATGTTTTCAGACAGGTCTGGTCCGCTGTACAGTTTTCTTATATATTGTTTCCATCTTCTTGCAACTTCATCATCATCATCCAACATATTGCCATTTTCATCCATCACAGCCCTACATTTGTTTCTTCTGTCTCCAAAGCAATGTCTCGCACATTTATAGGCCTTGTCAATATTTCCCTTGCTCATGTTGTCCTCACCTGAAATGCAGAGATCATCAAGGTATTTTTCTCTTGCTTGTTTTGCCTCTCTGTTGATTCTGTTTTTCAGACTCTTGTATTTCTCTTGGTCTTCCTTCTTCACAGAATTTTTTATTTCCTTCTTTCTTCCATCATATTTAGTAGGTCATTAGTGATCCATTCCTTCCTTTTCTCTGTCCTTTCTTTTCCTATTACTTCTTCTGCTGCTTCTAAAATACCAGTTTTTATTTTTTCCCAGCTGCTTTGGATGTCATTGCAGCCCTGTGTATTTGTTTTCTTGTCTGTTTCTAGTTGATAGTGCTTCAGTGTATTTTCGTTTTTCAGGTTTGTCAAATCCCATTTACATGTACTTCTTCTTTTAATGTTCTTGAATTTTAGTTCAGTCGTCATCATAACAAGTATGTGGTCACTTTCCACACCACAGCCTGGATATGATCTGCTGTCCTTAACTTGGTTTTTAAATCTTTGCTTCACTAATATGAAGTCAATTTGGTATCTGTTAATGTCACCAGGCATTTTCCAAGTATATCTTCTTCTTGGATGATGATTAAAGAAGGTATTTGTAATGCAAAGTTTATTTCTTTGGCAGAATTCTACAAGTTTATCCCCCCTTTCATTTCTTAATCCTAATCCAAAATTCCCTGCCACATCCTCTTCTTTACCTTCCCCAACAATGGCATTCATATCTCCCATGATGACAAGGTTTTCAGCTCCTTTAATTCTGCCAATTACTTCTTTAAGGTGGTCATACATCATGTCGATTTCATCATCCTCGTGCCTCGTAGTTGGCATGTATACTTGGATTATGATTGTGTCTCTTGGTTTAGTTTCCAATCGGACATAAATTATCCTCTCACTATGTTGAACAAATCCTTTTACTCTTAACCCCATCTCTTTATTGAGGATAATTCCCACTCCTGCAATCCCGGGACTGTCTTGTGCTGTTCCAGTGTGTATGATTCTGTAATCCCCTGACCAAAAGTCGCCAGCGTTTGGCCATCTCATTTCTGAGACTCCCAGTACATCAATATCCATTCGTTTCATTTCCATTTTCAAGTTTTCCAGTTTACCACATTTAAGAAGTGAGTTGGCATTCCATGTTGCTATCCTTCTTATATTAATGCTTTTGGATTTTGGTATCTCTTTAGTTGTGCCCACCCGGAGATCCGAATGGGGGACTATTTTACCTCCGGAGAATTTAACTAAAGAGCTTTCCATCATAAGCTGTTATTACTTGGGATACCCGCCCGGGTCTTTAATGGAGTGGTTTCCCGTTGCCTTCTCCATTCTGTGCCATTGACCACCTTATGGCTCCTCCGCCTTTAGGAGCAGTTTCCCACCCCAAGGGCAAGAGAGTGCCCTTCCTTCTAGCCGCTCATCCGCCCTCCTACAAGGCCGTTGGCACTTGATAGAAGGTAGTTTCCTTATCCCGGGAGATATTCGGCTCAGTAGAAGTATAGGTTGGAAATGGAAGACCCCTAGCCCTCGAAACCTAATAGCGTCAGGGTCGGAAAAGAACAAGAGTTGGCCGAGGATGGCCAAATAGGATAGATAAAAGTGACGAGCCTGGCATAAGTAAGTGGAAGCAATGCCAGTACTCAGCTCGGGACCCCGTGGTCGCCAGCCACGTACTCACTAGGTGTGAGTCCCTTCACCCATTCGACCTAAATTGTTTCTCATGTTACAATGGACCAACTTTGTTTCGATTTGGACGTGCGGTCTAAGACTTTTCTCTCCCCTTGAATTTCGAGTCTCAAATTTCAGGTGCGGCTTAGATTCGGTAAATTGTTTTTCCTCGATTTCGAGTCTCATTTTTCAGGTGCGGCTTAGATTCGAGTGCGGCTTAGATTCAAGTAAATATGGTAAGTGATAATGTGGTAAACTTGAAGACATTTGCAAAAAAAAAAAAAACTAGGGCCGGGGGTAAAGAAACATAAACTACCTCGTTACAGCCTCCGTGACCTGGCCTCCGACTGTCCACAGGACTGCAAGTACTGCGGAGTGCGTGCGGGGGCGTGCGTGCGCTGCTGCCACGAGGGCTGCAGCGCCGCGTTCCACGCCACCTGCGGCCTGCTGGCGGGCGCCCGCTTCGGGCTGCGCGTGCCGCCAGACTGCCGCAGCGTGCTGGAGGCGCGCTGCCGGAGGCACGCCCGCAAGGTACTCGAGCTGCCGCACAGGCGCGCCTCCCGCGAGGGCTCCTCCTGAGTCCGGCCGCCGCGGACCCGCTCCCCGGGAATGCGACCGCGTCTGGGCGGTGGTGCTTGTCCGATACTCTGACGCTCCTTTACAATTTGCCCACTCGCCGACTGGCGTCGTGCGAGACTTTTTTCTCCCATTATGTTGTAGCTTTCACAGAGTCCATTACGTAGAAACTAATTGCGCACTGACTGCTCTACTACCAGTTTTATGAGATAATTTTTTTTGAGTAAGTACTGTTTTTATATTAAGTGAACAAAAGCATATCAAAAGCTATTATATTATCACACAATATTCTGTACCTTAATCTACTTTCCTGCATAATTTTCACCAATATTAAGGCACTTTTTGTAACGAACAGTTCATTTCCCAATTCCATTTCGATAAAAAATCGCCCAATCAGTTTGCCAATCACTGTCGAATGGCAATTATGACATTATTGTCATCACTAGGCATTCTGTTAAAATTTCTAAATCTGTTGTACGCATAGACAGTGCAAACTACTGAGAGTACTCCACATTGTATCATTTATTAATGTTTCTTTCCCTCCATTTCACTTATTGAATGCGGGAAAAATGATTGCTTAAATGCCTTTGCATACTGTATAATTAGTGTAATCCTGTCATCCTACAGGATGTGGAGGTGGCAGTATGTTCCTAGAGTCTTTATTTTCCACTGTTTCGTGAAATTTCACAAATAACTCATCTCTAAACTGCATGAAAAACACTAGGTAAGGACAAAATCATCAGGTAGCCATTTTCTTGAATTTTTGTGTTAACTTTCTGTGTTGAATCAGATATGGCAGCTGCCTTTTGCCCATTTCACTGTGCACTGTGAACATTAGTATGCTGTGTCACTGTAAACCATTTTCTTACCCTTTTATCTATTTCTCCAGAAACTTCCGTAATTTGTTGAAAAATTTCTACTTTCACATTTTTTGTACACAGGAAGCACATCACTTCACTTATTTCACTATCATTAGGGTGTTTAATTAATTGAATCATTTTAATTAAGCACAAACTTACACAAACAGAGAAGATAGATTCTATTACAGCGTCTGTGTGTAGCCACCCTTCTGCCGATCACGGACTGTGTCACTGCAATAGCAGTATTTAAGAATGGTACTTACTCAAAAAAATGAAACCATGGCTTGTGCATTTGTCATACATTCGAGGGAATTTTTATGCTTTTATGTTTGGCATCTGGAAGAGGAGAAAATATGAAGTGGTATATTTTCCTCGGTTGGTAATGTTACAATGTTGCATCAATACCAAAGACTTTCTAGACATATGAAGCTAATACATACCCCAGTATAAGTTAGTCCCTGACAAGTTAGCAAACGACCCACATTTTGTATAATGTAGTGAATTTGTGGATGCAGCTCACTGCTTGAAGATACCCATATTATTAACAATAAGGGAGACCTTGTAATATGAAGTGACAGTCAGTGTTTTTTATTACGTTTGCACTCAACATCACGTACAGCGACCGTCCTACCCTTCACAGCCTCGAGGCGTCAGTGCAGTGTGTGTTAACTCTATCTGAAACCGTGCTTTGAGAGCGACGGGCACAATTTGCAGACTGTTATGTGAAACAGTAGTGCTATGGGCTTGGTAGTGGCTGAGATGTGGCTGCAAGTATGAGCATGACACTCTAGATACTGGCTGTATCATGTAGTACTCTGTATTCTATGTCTTTTTTTGGTTTTGAGGTTTACCAGTTGCTTTTCTTGTTGGAGCCCCACACTACATTCCATTACAGGTACTATATTTTGTTTTTTTTCTGTTCTGTCACCTCACTTGTACAGTAGCCCCTACAAGTAGCTCATAAGTGATGGTCAGTTTTTTAACAGAATGTGTATTTTTTGGATTGTTCATTTTCTTTTGAGCATTACTTGACCTACTGTGTCCAGGTTTTGTGTAGATTTGACACTGAACAGCTGCATTCTAGTGAGGCATTACTAAAAATTTCATCGGAAGTTATTATTTCTGTGAAGACACATCATTCTTTTTCTCTTATCAGGTGATATTACATAAGAGGTGTATTTTTATATTGTGTTAGTGCCTAAAATTGACAGAAATTAAATGTTTCTGTGTGAAAGTGAAACTGAAACTCACAGAGAGGGTGGTACATGTAGAGTGGTGCTACCCAGTACTACATTTAGTTAGTCCATATGCTACCAATTTTTAAGAAGTAGAAAGCTGATATTTTGGATATGGTACAATACTTTCAAGGACAGATCTTAAGATTTATGTAAAGCATTCAATTGGTGCCAGTAACCAAAGTGCAGCATTTCTTTAGATCCATCATTTGAAACAGTACACACTGATATTCATGTTAACACACTGTCTCTTATAATGTATTGTGTGTGTTAGTATATTCATACATGCATGCATGTTTGGATGGTCATAAATGGTAGTGTTTTTCAGTTGAGGGGGGGGGGGGTCTTTGAACTTACTGTCTTATTTGTGGTATACAGTTGGTATCCCTGTTCAGCATGGCAATGAGAAATTGGGTTGTTACCAAAAGTTGACAGTGATGAAATGAGAGTTGCGTATATGAGTGGAATTCTAGTAATAATTTTCTCCATTTTCATAGATGTACATTTCAGAGCTGTTTATCGTTAATCAGTATGAAGAAGAAGTCCATGCTAGAAAACACAGGAACCATACATAATTTATTAGTGTAATTTTCAAGATTTGTGTGATACATATAAAGAGTTTTTATCAGAATAAGAAATATCACTTGATAATACATGTAAATAAGCGGATTCATAACAAGTCACTGCCTGACATCTTGGCCATAAATGTAGTATCTTATTGTACAAATACAATACACATTTAAGTAATTTGTATTAAGATTCAGTACTTGAAATGAACGTTTTCTTTCTTTTCTATCCCATGTCCATTTTTTAGAGTTATTTGTAAATTTGTTAACTTCATGTCCATTATAATCAGTGACAGAAGGATTCTGTGCTGCATTTTTAAGTAATGTGCTATTTCATTTTCATTTATGTCTTCCTCCATATCATTGCACTTAGAATATACTGATTCTTTTAATATTAGATACTATTTTAATAAATACCAAACTTAGAAATATGCAAAAACCTATGTGGATATTGATCTCAGAGAAAGTCTTTATATTTTGCAGAATAATTGTTGGAGAGTTTGTGTTATATTTGAAAGTTCTTGGTTCAGGTAATTTAGTGTGTTTGTAACAGGGGATGATGTCTGGTGTAACTGAGTAGTTGTGATTCTTACCTAGCGGAATGGCCATTAAAAGTAGAGCTAATTAAAGAGAACAAAATAAAGTCAATATTTTGTATTGTATATAATATGTAGTGATTGACTATCTCAGAATAGATTATATTTGTAAGGGATGAGACATGTTCATAAATTAAATATTCCAGCTGTGAAAAAATGAGTGTGAATGTGATAACTTTATCATTATTTTAGCCACAATGATGTCAATTGTGACGTGTGGTGGTAGATTAAATCAATTGAAAAAAATACAACAACCGACTGGTTGCTCTTTTTCTCCAGTTGTATACCATGTTTTTGTTTGCATTATATTTTATTTGACATTTCTTTGCAAATATTAGTCTGTTATTACAATTGCAAGCACACCAGGAACTTGTAATTATTAAATGATGCTGTGCGTGATGATACTTTGTAAAGTACTCTCTCGGTTTCTGTAAGTTTATTTTTGCTTTGTGACATTTCACTTTGTGACATTTCTGTCTTATAAAGTTTTTTCATTTGTTTTGCCATCTCAGTTTCATATTTATTTTTATTGTTGACTAGTTTTGACCGAAATTGATCATCTTCTGATCTGCATAGCTGCATAAACAACTTGTCATACCTGTATGAAATTACATATTAAAATACTGTGGATTACAGCTTCAGACCGCAGTATTGTGATGTATAGTCCCATATATACATGACGAATTGCTCATGCAACTACGTAGACCTGAAGATGATTGAAGTTGATTGAAACTACTTATACCATGTAAATAAATGTGCAGTTGATATGACAAAATAAATGATAAATTTTAAATATCAACACAGTAGTACAATCTGTTGCAACGAATATTGGTAATAGTGAATTTTTATCCTCACTGTGATGTCAACTCTCAAAGTGCAGTAGCTTAAGGTTGTGTGCCAGATACATCTAGAAATACTTACAAAATGCGAAAGAAGTGGCCAGAAGAGCAAGTGACATAGATATTCCTCCCAGCTATTCTGTACGCTTCCCCCAACAATGGAGTTCCTCATCAAAATGTTATAAGTTAAAATTTTCAGGCAAACAGTATATCTGATTTTGCTCCCACCCACTGGCCTTTATGAAATAACAGTACTGTAATAAACACGAATATTCCTCTGCTATGCACGAGTGATCAGTGTGGGTGGTGCGTGCACGAATGGAGTACAGTGTTGAGTTCACAGAAATCGATTTCATAGTATGTGTCTGACTAGAGACTGGGACAGTGGCTGTGCATTTGTGGGCTGAGAACAAAGTTTCTCATTAGCAGAAGTTACTGGAAGAAATGGAAGTGTGAGAGGAGAAGCCAAAGACTGAAGTGCTGCAACTCTCCATATGAGATTGTCTGAATAACCACTGAAATGTACATCTATTTGAATCTGCTCGCTGCCATCAAGAACTGCTCTCCCTTAACACTTCCCTCCATCACTAAATTATCAATTCCTTGATGCCTCTAATTTTCAGCATTCTTCGTAGCACCACGTTTCAAAAGAGTCTATTTTCTTCCTGCCTGAAATGTTTGCAGTCCACATTTCAGTTCCTCCAGATAAATACTGTGAGAAAAGCATACATAACACTTAAATTTATATTCAGATTAAATAAATTTCTCTTTTTCAGGAATGGTTTCTTGGTGTTGTTAATCTAAATTTTATATCGTCTCTACTTCAGTCGTTGTCAGTTATTTTGCTGCCAAAATAATAAAACTCGTCTACCACTTTTAATGTCTCATATTCTCACCATGACCTGATTTAACTCGACTACATTCCATTATCCTCATTTACATTATAACCTCTTTTCTAGACACTGTCCACACTATTCAACTGTGCTTACGAGTTCTTTGCTATTTCTGACAGAACTTTGGCAAATCTCAAAAGTGTTTATTTTTCTCCATGAACGTAAATTCCCTCTGCAAGTTTCTTCTCGGTTTCCTGTAAGCTTGCTGAATGGACTGTTTGAATGATGTCATGGGCAGGTTACACCTCTGTTTCACTCCCTTTTATGTCCTTCATCTCTTGTAACAGCAGTCTGTTTTGTGTACAAGTTGTAGATGATTTTCTTTTTGGCCCTTGTTTAATCTTGCTTCCTAAATTGGAGAATTTCTTTGCTTTGTCTGCTACTACGCCAGCCTCAATTTTAATGATTTTCAATTTCTACTCTGTAGCTGTGAAAACAAATTTGTTTTGAGCAGGGCTGAAATAACATAAATTTAAAAACAAATGTCAGACTTTAGTAGGATAAAGGGACATATAAGAATCAGAAAAAGAAATGTGTATATGAACTCTATATTATTACTTTTTCCTTCTGCTAGTGTAGGCGTTTTTTTTAAAATGATAGAAGGTAGAAATTCAACATTTTCAAATTAATGGGCCTTTTGATATTACTCCAAATTAATCCTAATTTAGTTGCTGGTAAGTAGTTTTTTTATGTTCTTTTAGAATAATTGTTAATATTAATCTGAAATGACGATATTGTTACTGCTGTGTATCACATAATGGTTAATACAGTGTTGTGAATTTTTTTTACATGTAGATATTATTCATATGCAACTCAAGAAGTAGTTGGAACTAAAGCTGAAACTGCAAACTGTATATCACTAGATGAACAGGTTGTACTTAAAAACTTATCAAGACAGTAACATTTAAATAGCTACACAACTAAGAGCTATTGCCAAAATTAAAGAGTAGACCAAAGAAGCATGTGTGCTTGGCTTCAGTTTCTCCTTTTTGTGTGATTTAATGAGCATTTTGATTTCATTGATAGTGAGAAACAGGAGCTTCTCTCTCAGTTGTGAACATTGATTTTTATTTGCAAAAGTATTTTTGTCACTGATTACAATTTGTGGGGCTAATTTCATCATGTATGACATCCTGTTAATTAATAGCTTCTTTTATTTTGGTCCATTGCGCTAAATAATGTTATAGCAAATGCTTGTTTTTTGCCAAACAATAAGCAAAATATGTACACCTACTGTATTTCAGTTACCTCTTACGATATTTAAATATAATCATTAAAAGCCAAGTAAAGAGTGAGCGACACCCAGTAGTCAAACCATATCTACTCACATTCCTTTAATTTTGTAGAACAATAATGAAGTGATACTTAAAAATATCAGTTGGAAATGCAGCAGGACATTTATTTTCAGAGTTAAAAAGAAAGTAACTTACTTTTGTCCGTTTGTACTCATTCAAGATTCAGTGTTTCCTTCTTCATGTATCAGCAAGTGAGGTGGTACAGTGCTTGACATGGGGTTGTACTTTGGAGCAGTAGGGTAGAAAATCCCATCCAGCCACATATGTTATGCACCATTTCCAAAAATGATTTAAATCAAATGACATAATGGATTCTCAGAAAGGGTATAGCCAATTCCTTTCTGTAATTCTTTGGTTTAGTTAGTGGCCTGTTTTTATCATTCTTGTTTTCTTATAGATTTATTTTATGTTTCCTCAATACTGACCTCCCCTTATTAGGAAGACAATCTTTTTTACTAGTAGATTTTTTTTTAATATAGTACAGCAGTATCCCAATTTGTAAGTTATATCTGTTTTAATTTCTACAGACTTGACACTCTCAATTAGATATTCTCACTGCAGAACATGTATGACCTATGAATTAGAAGAAAGAGAAAAGAACTGGTCCTTTCATTGTATTAAATACTTAACATAAAATGTTGTGAGCATATACACAGAGCAACATGTGAGGTTATAATACTTAACCCTTTTGCCACTACGAATGTGCCTTTTGCATACTGTGCTGAGGTGGCACTTGTCGCGATTGTACTGCTCAGCAAATGCTGGTGCGTGTGCTGAAAGATGGCTTGCCAGCCGATGTGAAATACTTATCGTCGATTTTTTGAAAAATAATAGGTGACAAATTTGATGTTTGAACATCTTACAGTGTGATATCTTCACTCTATAAAGAACTTAATTTCTTTTCTTTATCTGTCATACCTAGTGTGCTGGATCAAATTAAGTTAAACACATTGTGAAATTTTAGAGAGTTCACAGAGGTAGAAACGCATTCTGTAAATTTTGCATACAGTTGATTTTAGCTCGCACATTGCAGTTACTGAAATGTAGATAAGATATTGAAATTTTATTTAAAATTGAGACTACAATGGTATTTCATTTGTTTCTTGAGTTAATGCATTTTGTATCTGAAGGATGGTCGAGTGCCACATACCCTGTACTGACGTGCGGACTTGCTGACTGCTGTGAAATACTGGTCGCCCATTCTTATGAAAACTATTAGGTGAAAAAAATTCACTAGTGCACATTTTGCAGTTTGATATCTTTGCTTGTTAAAGGACCAAATTTCGTTTCGTTATATGCCACAGTTACTATGCTACATCAAATTTAGAAAAACTGTGCAAAATTTAAAAATTTTGCAGAGGTAAAAACATATTGCATAAACTTTGCATGTGGTTGACTTTAGCTCATACATTTCAGTCAATGAAATATAGATAAGGTGTTGAAATTTTGTGTAAAATTGAGAGCGGAAGGACAGCTCATTTTATTTTCAAGTTATTGTGTCTTACGTCCGAAGAACAGTCATGTGCGACACACACATTCACATCCTTGCGCATCACATATCATGTGTTCATAATCACGGACATATCTTATTGACGATTCAAGAGATGAGGTCTTTTTGCAAACGATCGTATGCAATGAGCCACGTACGTCGTACAAGAAATACTCGAAACTTTTATTTGCTGAGATATGGGAGTAACTCAGCCACAGCAGTAAGAGGTCAGTGGCTCACACATTCGGACACCCGTAGCACTGTAGGAAAATCCGAGCAGCATGTGTATACATGTCCACAAGACCTGAGGAACCAGGTAACAGGATATGTATAAACACCCGTAGCAACATAATGGTTTGTACCTACAAGGGAACCTCACAGACTGATGCTCTTCTATTTTCTTCACACTTAAACATTAGTACCCGGACATCAGCTTCCCGAAGCAGTATTTCTCAAAAAAACTTGCAAATCATTGCCGAAGATTTCTGAGTGCTGCTAAATACCAAAAATTTCTAATTTTTAGATTGTCTCCATAGCCGAACGGTTAATGTCGATTCCTTAAGTGCAGAAGGCTCCGGGTTCAGTTCCCGGTACCTCCTCAGATATTTTAGGTAGGGAAGTCTGGAATGGATCCACTGAGCCTTGTGAGGACAGATGAGGAGTTCCACCACTGGGATTCACCTACTGGCTGTAACAGCGGGAGGGATTGGCAACATGTTGGTCACACATCGTTCCTCGTACTGCAGCAGTCTGACAGTCGGATCGGGCCTAAGGCCTAATTCATAGAGCGGTGTTTTGTTTTTACATTTACATTTGTAGTTTATTTATGAATTTGTTGGTAACTGAGCACATAGTGTAATACGGTTTTAATCTTAAAGTTGCCAGATTGAATCTCGCCAGTGGTAATTTTTTACTTTGGTTTGTTTCATGTTTATTAAAAAATGGAAATGCTATTTAACAAATCTTGAATTGTGTTTTTTAATAAAAGAAATGTGTTTTTACTTTTAATTACTGGTCAATCAAAAATAAATTAAAAATTGTACATGTCACTAAAATTTTAGAAATAAAACAGTATTTGATTTTCTGTTCCATGTTTCAAATGTTTGTACCAGACTTTAATTTATTGCAAATACTTTCATTTTTGTGCTAATAATAACTAAATCTAAAACATGTTGTTTTTATTAAATAAATAATAATTTGATATTTGTTGACTAACATTTCCACTTGTTAGTATATATGGAATTAAAAATGAAGTAAATGTAAATTTTTTACAACTAGTGAGATCTGAGCTGGCAGCTTCACATTTAGATTCCCATTACTCTATATGCTCAGCTACTTAGAAATTCCTCAATATTCTGCGAATGTTTTATGCTTAAGAGTACTCAGGAATCTTTTATGATGGTTTTTCCAGTTTTATGGGGGAATTAGGACACACTGCTTTAGGAAATTGATGTCTGGCCACTGCCCTCCAAATCCTGTAAGGATAAAGGAAATCAGAGTGTGTGTCTCCATAATGTCCCCTCATTAGTGCAGAACAGGAGGTAAATGTGGCCACACACCCATGACAAATCAAAATAGTATCAGACAAATTCTTTTTGTGTTGTTAGCTGAGTAACAGCTTTGTCCAGAAGTAATCTTCCATCATGTTTCATGCCAATCATATCTGCCTGAAGATGACAAGTTAGAAACTTATGTAATGATTATTTTGACACTTGCTGAAAATTGAGAAGTGAAACTCGTCAAGAGAGCCTGCATTTATCGTCATCGTCATCATCATGTTCTTCTTCTTCTTCATCTTGTACAGTTTGCAGCCCTTGGCTGGGTCTGTTCACAATATAAGCCTCTCCATTTTTCCCCACCTTCCCAGCATGTATCTTTTTTCATTCTGTCTCTGTCTTTTCGTTTCTTGTTCATTTCTTCACTCCAATGATATTCCTGTAAGTCTCTCGCCTCCTATTGCAATTTCATGAGCCTATATTGATATCATGGCAACTCTTATTCTTGTAAAATGTCAGTTTCTTGCCTCTTATGTGGCCTCTTCGTTTGTTATTTCACTCACCATCTCATTCCTTATTCCATCATTTTCATCAGTTCTTCTTCATCTCGTGGCATTACTACACTGTGTGCCTCTTAACCTCTTCGACATTTCCTCCATTCTGCTCTCTCCCCCAGGGCAGTTCTCTGACACTGTGAGGTTTTACATCTTCTTCCACACCATATATCCACCACTTTTGTGGTCTTCCTCTCTGTATTCTTCCAGTTGGCCTTCATTTGAAGACAATTTCAGTTCTTCATCAAGTATCCATCCTGAGGTCATGTCAAGCCAGGCTATTCCCTTACCTTTCACTATTCTTCCGATGTCAGGTCCTCGTGTGAAGCAATCCAGCTCAGTGTTCATTCTAGCTCTCCAGAAACTATTGCTTTCCTGAGCTGCCCCGTAAATCTTGTGCAGACCCCTGCGTTCAAATATCATGAGCTGTTGATCGTCAATACTCATTAGTGTCCATATTGCACATTTGTAGGTGACAACTGGCGTGACCGTGACCTTATAAATTTGCAGTTTCAGCTGTCTATTTAATAACCTAGAGACCTACAATTTCTGAAACATGTGGAAGCATCTATTACCACTTAGGAAACAAAGTTTTATTTCAGTTGACATCATATTGTCCCATTAATATTAGATCCCAGGTAGTCAAAGTTCTGCACCCATTCAAAATTGAAAGCTACTGGTGATAATTTATCCAAGTTATTATTTTCCTACCTTGTGAAATTCATTAATAGCAGGGCCTCCGTGTGGTATGGCTTCTTTCAGCTCACTTATTTTTCCCTCTAGTGGAACTATTCTTTTACTAATAATTGATACATCATCAGCATATGTGCATATCTGGACTGACTTTGTACCTACATACCCAGGTATTTGAAGCTTTCGAATGGCTGCTTCAAGAGGCAGAATAGAAAGCATTGTGGAGAGAGCATCTTCTTGCCTGACTTCTTTAATAACACTAAACCCTTTTTCGAGTTCTCCATCCACTCGCACTACAGCCCAGGAACCGGCCAGTGTTGCATGCATAAGTGAAATGTACTTTGAGTAGTAGCAAATCATGTAGCATGTGTGGCGTATCGAGACTATTGAAGGCCTGCATGGAGTCTACATGAGGTCTACATGAAGCTTGTGAAGCTCGTACACCTTTTTGTGTATTTGCCTCAAGATGAATATCTGATCTGTTGTTGATCTTTTAGGCCGAAATTCACACTGATATCCCCACATTTTTTTATTCCTATCCAAATTTCATTTCACAAGCCTGTAACCCACTCGTCTGCCTTTTTTTTATTGTGTACTTTTCTGTGACATGCACAGTTCTCGTAGCATAATGTGCCCCGCGTAATATTTGTCTGCTCCAGACTGGGGCTTCATCGCTCTGCAGAAATCTGTGTCTGCATCTACTCTTTCACTGATCCCCTTATCATTGCTCCCACTGCCTTCCGTTGTGCTCCTCAGCTACTTAAAACTTTTCACTTTCTGTAGTACTTGCCTTGTAATTGCTATACCTGTTGCTACAGTCATCTTTTTCAATATTGTCACCAGTCTTTGCGTAAACAAAGCCTCTCATATAAAATAAAATGATGGTGAAGAACTGTGAAATATCTAGCAGGGTGACACATTGAAGTCCCTTTATACAACTTAGAGACATTTGTCATGCATAAAAACTAGTCAGACTTCATAGCGGTAGTGCCGAGAATCTCAGATCGCATTGCGCTGTTAAAACGTTTTTGATCTCTCAATGAGGTACCACATTTCCTTTGTGCGAGCGTGTCAACTATTGGTATGTCGAATAACATTTTTTAGCTGCGGCACACTGAAAATGGGAACCCTCGGCTTCTTATTTCTCTTGCTTCACTGTCCTCTGTAGAGGACATTATTATAGTGAGCCCGGCAATAGATCCCTGTGTTTGCTGAAGTTATATCTGACATCTCTCTGAACTAAATTGATGCATTTACAAGCATTGGCATCCTCTTCGTTGGAATACAGTAGAATCAGCAACAAAAATCTTAGTGCTCCTGTAATGCATCCTGTGTCTTATGTGTGGATGGGGCTTTGTAGCTTAACAGTTATTGAGATTGCCTGGCAACATTTGATTTTACCAATTACTCTAGCCGTCTCCAGTACAACTGTTCCTCATATCTGTCCTTAATACTGTTAAAGGTGTGCTTCAGACTACCACAGCTGTTACGTGTATTTCTTTAAGCCGTGACCTGCTTCATTCTGTACAGAGTAGCAGAAATGTGCTGGTGTCACCATTTAAAAACCTTTATTGCCTGACAAGATAACTGAGCATTTAAATCTTGGCGCCATGCCACATCTCCCAGGTTGACACTTAACGATCTTTGTACAGAATGAAACTGGTCCTGGCTTAATAAATAAATGTAACAGTGGTGGTGATGGTTTTCTTAACATTCTTATCTTTAATATGGTAGTGTGACAAATTTCACTAATATGTCATTTTCTGCTTTGGGATAATCCCTTTAGGAACTAGTTAAATATCTTTTATAGCTCACTGCAGCCTGGAGGATATCCGTACCTGTACCATCTAACTCCCAAAGTTATTTCACATTTAGATGTTGACCTTTCTTTATGTCCATCAAAAATAAAACAACAAATAGTACCCAGCTTTACATCTCTTGTACGTAAGTAGTTTGTTCTTGTACGAGGGTAATCCCAAAAATGAGGTCTCCTATGTTTTTTATAAGTACATAAACCTGTTTATTTCTACAATGGTTTACATCGGTTTACAGCTTGAACATTTAGCTACTTTTCTACATAATCACCATTTCTGTCGATGCATTTTTGTAGATGCTGTAGCAGTTTTTGTATGCCCATGTCGTACCAGCTCGCCGCCATGCTGTTCAGAAAGTTATGAACCTCTTCTTTCACCTCGTCATCAGAGCTGAATCGCTTTCCTGCCAAATGTTCTTTTAACCGAGGGAACAGGTGATAGTCACTGGTTTGCCAAGTCAGAACTATAGGGTGGGTGGGTGATTACGTTCCACTGGAACTGTTGCAGGAGAGCAACAGTTTGCCGAGCGATGTGTGGGTGAACATTGTCACGGAGAATGTGTACGCCCTTGCTCAACATTCCTCTTCTCTGGTTCTGCATTGCCCGTTTGAGTTTTTTTCAAGAGTTTCACAGTATCTGTCAGCGTTAATTGTGGTTCCAGTGATTCAGCTCCAATGATGAGGTGAAAGAAGAGATTCATAACTTTCTGAACAGCATGGCGGCGAGCTGGTAGGACATGGGCATACAAAAACTGCCACAGCGTGTACAAAAATCCGCCGACAGAAATGGTGATTATGTCGAAAAATAGCTAAATGTTCAAGCTGTAAACTGATGTAAACCATTGTAGAAATAAACAGGTCTATGTACTTATAAAAAAATAGGGGACCTTACTTTTGGGATTACCCTTGTACATATGTAGTTTGATTTATTTGTTAGTATGGGATATTATCATATCTGTCATATCAGTTTCAAAAAGCTTGAAAAATGTGTCCCTTTCATGAGATGTATTACCTGAATAACTTGTGAGACTGGGCGGAATTTCTGTAATATTTTTTTGCTTATTTTTTTTTTAATTTGGTTTAGAGACCGGTTTTTTACTCCATTTTGAAAGTTTGTCTTTTCCTAAGAAAGCCTCAATTTCTGAACTTCTTTATTCCTCATTCCCACTTTCATCTTCCTGTTCATAGTCGATAAATTGGAAATGGCACACACGATTAAAATTGTTCGAAAGAAACAAGTATAACACGAATGGATGCACAGTATACGGAGTGCCCTCTACTGTTTTCTTTGCGAAATTACAAATTACTGGGGGCTCTGAGTGGAGGAGGGGAGGGTGGGGGGGAGTATAGTCAGATAAACAAATACCTAGTGCTGCCATGCTGGAATGCTCTGCATTATACTTCAGTACTACAAAATTGCACAGAAGGGTATTCAGAACCCTGGCGTGCCCACACAAAAGTTGAGGAACTGTTAGGAGCACCACCCTGCTCGAGACATGAGATACTCAGTACTGCTCATTCCGACAATAAAGCCTTAAAAAGATCATCAACTGCGATGATTTTAACTGACTTCACTGATCACACAAAGGCCACAGAATCAGTCTGTTTGAATAGCTGGCAATACATGAAAATAGCTTAGAATGGGAATAAAGTATTTTCAAAGTTACTGGTAAACTGTGTTAGAAAACGTTTACTTCATCAGTAATAATCAAGATACAAACATTTGTGAACTTTGTGATCCATCTAAAGTCTAGGAAATACCTTGCCTGTCCGTATATTTCCGTTGGAGTTTTACCTGGTGTGATTGTTGCAGGAGTGTTTGAGGGGATACTATTCTAAGCATGCAGAATGTGTATCATAATTTTCTGTTAATTGACTGAATGAGCAGTGTGTGTCAACTCAAATGCAGAAAATGTGCCATATATTGTGTAATTTTTCGGTTTGTGTCTTAGCATTAGAGAGAGAGAGAGAACTAGAATGAAATCTGATCATATCATTGTGACAGTACACGTTATTTATGATTTCGAAATGAATGTCGCACAGCATTGTTCCTTAGCTTTGTTTTTGAGCCTCTGTTATAATTGACAAGCTTCAACACTTGCAAATGTATATCATCAAGTCAGAGTGTGTGTAGTGTAACTAAATAAAATTTTGTGTGAGTATTGGATGATGGTCTGTATCCTGTATTAGAATCAGTCTCTTGTTTCTTTTAAATGCCTATGCAGTATCATTACATTTAAGTTACAGAGCTTCCTTATTTCTAGTTATTTTTACTACTGGTAAAGCAATTATTAAGACTGTTTTGATATTGTAATGGGGTGGTAGGCATACGAGCATGGACTATCACATCAGTAATTTTAGCAAAAATGACAAGATTATATTCTTGAATGTTTGTTGTAATAGTTGTAAAGAACATCATAATTTTTTTAAATATATACTCTCCACAAGTAACACAATGCATTTTTTTTATTTTGTCAAAACCTTTGCCCTGCTTTGTTAAATGCTTCTCCAAATCTCATTGTTTCTTTTTCTGTTTCTGTTTTTGTAGTGCTATGGCTGCTAAGCTAACTTAGTACTTTCTAAATACTGTGGTGGAAAAATCTGTATATATGTAGATTTTAACACAGTTTTCACTTTTTCCATCTTTAGTTTCGTACCAGCTTTGGGCGGTGTCGGGTGACTGGACAGAATTTGTAAATTGAAACCTGTTGCAAATATGGCAAGGAAAGTTGTGTTAAGAATGTGAATAATTTAGGAGTAAAGGAAATCGCAAACAAACAAACACAAAAAAACTGTGCAAGTTTCCATTCCCTTGTGGTAAAGTAAACATGAGATCTAAAATGCATATTGTAAGAACTATGAACACTTGTTCATCTTCAACACTGTGAAATACATCTCTTCTATTGGGCAACTGTTCCTACCGCTTAAGGTATGCATTTTAGATCCAATGTAGACTGATACTTTTTGCTTCTGGTATTGAGTACTTTCAGTTTTATGTGTTTACACCATGAATCATGGTACACCCTGTGTGCATATGCAGAAAAAGGTAAATGTATCATTTGAGTTGCTGAGAACCATACGAGTAGAAAGCATACCACACTATCATTGATTTTGAGACTGTAGCATGTTTGTGTGACTTCACATCTGTCGATCTTACGGTGAACCAGCTTTACCTGTACATCTAGCCCCACTTTGTGTATATGAATGTTCACAAAAAGCTGTTTCGCTGATTTCTCGGATAGTCATTTCCGTATGGGTGTGAAGCATAAATTTGTTGCCTTGGACTGCTCAAGTGTTATCTAGAGGTGACGACATAATTTTGTGTCTACATCATGTATACAGTAGTAATACTTCATGATCAGAGGTGTATTGGCAGTTTTATCTGAACCACAAGCCACGGAATGTAGTTAATGAAAATGATGATAAAGAGGACCAAGAATTGGAATAGATCATGATTGTGTGTGGTGCATTTAGTGTCTATTCTCTATGTTCTGATTCTAGTTTCACATTAATTACAAACTTCATCACAAACCTGTATGTGGGAATTTTGTAAATTTATACTGATACAATCTTAAATATTAATTAATGTTTCATTACATAAAGTGGGTACATTATTTTTTTGTAGAAAGTATGCGTTGCAGAGACTTGGTTAAAAGCAGTACAGACCTACTAGACAGGTGGTTTGTATATAAATCTGATTTTCACAAACACCTCTTTTTTTCTCAAAACTTTGGTTCTACGCTTTTGGCTCTTATGGTTCTCAGTGTCTCACTTTGAGATGAGGGACCCCGATCTGGAACTGATAGAGTCAAAAGTTATAAGTGAAAACCATTCTGATACTTTTCACACCTGTCACTAACATTGTATGGTAGCAACTTTCAGAGGTGGTAGTATGGATCAAAACAAGAAAAAAAAAGTGTATTGAATATGGACTCTAAAATGGATACCTTAAGAACTATGAGCACCTGTTCAATCTTCAGTTCTGTTATTGAGAGGCCAAATGAAGTGTCATCGGTCATTGCAACATACTGGCTCACTTCCTGTCTCTGGCATGACTTGAGTTTGCCTGTGGCAATGTAAATGACTTTGAATAAAAAAAAATTTCTCCTTTCTACCCCTTACTATTCCATGCCAGAACACTGTGAAACCCATCTCCTCACAATTTTTCCTTTTTTGGACCTTCCTACCTCCTCCAAAAATGTAGAAACCAAAGATCTTGCAGTTGAAGAGATATTTTCCACAATATCAAAGATGAACAAGTGCACTGCATTTTAGAGCCCATGTTTACTAGACGTTTTATTCTTGTTTTGGTCCACACTATCACCTCTGAAAGTTGCCTGTCCTACAATCACAGTCACAGTACCAGTGCTCATATTCCACTGTCAGAGATATCAGAATGATTTTCACTCATAACTTTCGACCTGGTATTTCTGGACCAAAGTTGCCCTTCTCCATCATCCCTGAAGGTATGAAACATGTTTCAGTCGCTTGTGTATTTGTGAGCTTCAAATCACAAAAAAGGGGGAGGGAAGTAGTTTTAGATTTCACATTGTAAAAGTATTGTAAAACAAGCATGGTGTATTTTAAAATGCCTGGGTGGAGGATACAATAGTGTGAATGTTTGTTGGCAGAGGCAGGATCATAGCGACATTCAGCTTTTGTGGCATTGGTCAGACAATATACTGTATATGCCTGAGGTCATTGTTGTGGTTCATTGTGATATGAGTGTGAAATTAATTGCCATGAAAATTGAACTGCAAGAATGTTAACTATGGGTGAGTTTTAAATAAGGAGAGACTTATAGATTCCTAGCTAACAAACCTGACTTGCCGCCGTCCAGGTATACATTTTGGCAATTTTCTATAAGAAATACAAACAAAAAATGAACTGTGTTTGTACTGACTTATTAAAAAACTTCATTTCCTTGGAATCGTAGGAACACCTTTCAAATTATGAGACACTCATACAGAGAAATATGCATAATGTACAAATGTGTAAGTACAGAATCCAAAGTGAGAAACATAGTACGCAAAATTCATGAAAGGTGTCCTTTACATTCATATGCTAACCTGTAAACTTCACTTGTTTAGTACAGTGTATCTACAATAGAGAAACATGTTTGGCTTATGACCAAGATGAATGTTGTCCTTTTATTTATTTTTACCATATATGTACTCTGCAGTAGACTCAGTGTGAGATGATACTGAACAGTTTCTGTACACTGGATGCAGCTGCTTCGGGGCTACAATGTGATTTCGTAAACATTTCTGTGGCAATGGCTCTTCATATCCCTATAGATGGCCACTGTTTTCACCTATAAGCATTTGGGCTTTGCAGTTGAAAGCTGTCAAAAATGTTACCAGGTGTCAGGTATTTCCTTAAGTGGACTCAACTGTAGGAGTGTCTTGGTAGAAAAGAACAAATGTATTAAAACATCATCCATCGTGCAGCAATTTTTAACAGATATCAGTGTTTATGATGTCATATGTCTTGAACTATATGTATTTCTGTAGGTACATTTAGTGTCATATGTGAATACTGTCTATAAGATATGCTGTAAATAGAGTTAGTAGCAAAGAATAAGAAATTTAAATGACATGCACAGTGCAGTAGTTTTTATCACATCTCAGTGTGAATGATGTTGTGTTTCTGAACTGAAAAGTATCCAGATACCTGGCTGCAAATGAATTAAATGTTCGTGGTGCCCTCCATTTGTAATACTGGAATTCAGTATGGTGTTGGCCCATCCTTAGCCTTGATGACAGCTTCCACCCTCGCAGGTGTACATTCAGTCAGGTGCTGGAAGGTTTCTTGGGGAATGGCATCCCATTCTTCACGGAGTGCTGCACTGAGGAGAGGTATCGATGTTGGTCCGTGAGGCCTGGCACAAAGTCAGTGTTCCAAAACATTCAAAGGTGTTCTATAGGATTCAGGTCAGGACTCTATGCAGGCCAGTGCATTACAGGGACGTTAGTGTCATGTAACCACTCCTCCACAGGCCGTGCATTATGAACAGGTGCTTGATCGTGTTGAAAGGTGCAGTTGCCATCCCCAAATTGCTCTTCAACAGTGGGAAGAATTAGGTGCTTAAAACATCAATGTAGGTCTTTGCTGTGATACTGTTGTGGTTAGCAGGAGAGCCAACACCGTGTTACTAGAGGAGGCCGAAAGGCACGCGTTTTAGCTCACGCAGGCTGGCATGGGGTCTGGAACAGGACAAGGAAATTAGAATTTAGAAAAACGGACGTAGCTGGTGGAATACTTAACTTTAATCCATTAATGATGAACGTCGCTCTTGATGGCACATGATTCACAATATCAATAATAACTGATAATGGCGCCTTGCTAGGTCGTAGCAAATGACGTAGCTGAAGGCTATGCTAAACTATCGTCTCGGCAAATGAGAACGTAAGTAGGCAGTGAACCATCGCTAGCAAAGTCGTCTGTACAACTGGGGCTAGTGCTAGGAAGTGTCTCTAGACCTGTCGTGTGGCAGCGCTTGGTCTGCAATCACTGATAGTGGCGACACGCGGGTCCGACGTATACTAACGGACCACGGCCGATTTAAAGGCTACCACCTAGCAAGTGTGGTGTCTGGCGGTGACACCACAGATACTGCTATGCAAAACAACAAGTGGTGCAAGCCCCCTCAATGAAAAACGTGACCATACCATAACACCACCATCTTCGAATTTTACTGTTGGCACTACACATGCTGGCAGCTGACGTTCACTGGACATTCCCACACCCTGCCATCGGATCCCCACATTGTGTATCATAATTTGTCACTCCACACAATGTTTTCCACTGTTCAGTTGACCAATGTTTACACTCCTTACACCAATCGAGGCACCGTTTGGCATTTACCGGTGTGATGTGCGGCTTACGAGCAGCCGCTTGACCATGAAATCCACGTTTTTTCACCTCCCGCCTATCTGTCATAGTACTTGCAGTGAGTCCTGATGCAGTCAGGAATTCCTGTGTGATGGTCTGGATAGATGTCTGTCTATTACACATTACAACCCTCTTTAACTGTTGGCGGTCTCTGCCAGTCAACAGACGAGGTCAGCCTGCATACTTTTGTGCTGTGTGTATCCCTTCATGTTTCCTCTTCACTATCACATCAGAAACAGTGGACCTAGGGGTGTTTAGGAGTGTGGAAATCTCACGTGCAGACATATGACAAAGGTGACACCCAATCACCTGACCATGTTCAAAGTCTGTGAGTTTTTCAGAGTGCCGCATTCTGCTCTCACAATGTCTAATGACTACTGAGGTCACTGATATGGAGTACCTGGTTGCAGGTGGCATCACAATGCACCTAATATGAAAAATGTATGTTTGGGGGGGGGGGGGGGGGGGGGGGTGTCTGGATTCTTTTGATCACATGGTGTAATTCTTACCCCAACAGCAGTTGTTACCTGGCAGAAAGGGTGATGCTAAAGTGAAGAAATATTTCATTTTAAACATATAACATATTTGTTGAGTATGATGCAGAGAAATAAGAAAAGGGTAGTCTTCAGAACTGACAGCTCTGTGAACTGTACTGAAATACAGATTTAAAATGAGAAACTGGGAGGGGGGAGCACGTATAAAAACGTTGCCTGGGTATAGAAATGTATACAGAGGAACAATATGGCAAAGAAACAAGAAGCAAATAAAGCTTTTTATTAAAGAACTTTGCGGACGGACATTGACTGTTATCTCTTGTGAAAGAAAGCAGACCAAGCAAGTTAGTTCATTGGATACACTGACAAACAAGTGTTTTTTAAGTTAATTTATTTTTCTTTCTGCTATATTGGGGCAGTGTGGTATCATTTCCCACTGCTTAATCTGTATGTGACTTAAGAATTACAGTGGTCAATATATGAAAGATAAATTTTACATTTATTTAGCAAAGTAATGAAAATAAGTTTTCTATAAAAGTAATGTGACTCATTTCAATTCAATTTCATTTCCCTTTTTTTATATATTAAATTTGCCATAAAAATTGACTCTTGCTGAGATGAAAATATTGAATAAGTTTCATCTTCACAGTCATAGTTAACTTTTTTCACTCAGTCGTTTCATTGCTGTCACCGTTTGATGCTCTATGTATCTTCTATTTACTTCTTTTGTGCCAAATATTGCAACAGTGTATCACATTCACAATACAAATGATTGTGACCATACACTTAATAGCATGTCGTTCCACCTTTGGAATGCAATACAGCAGCGATGCTGTGTGGCAAGTATTTGACAAGTCCTCAGTCGATTTCTGAAGATATATGGCATGAGATGTCTATGCACTGGTATATTTTGCACATGCTGTTTTCTAGATGTGTGGAGCTGGTAGATGTCGCAGATATGTTCCTCCAGGTTCAGAGTAGGCAAATTAGATGGCAAAGACATCAACATGAGTTCATATCAGCATCTTTGAAGCACTCTAGTATGATTGTGATCTTATTACACAGATGGTTGTACCATCACTGCTAGGAAAACGTGAAAGACAAAGGGCTGCAGGTGGAGCACAGGAATATTCTTGTACTCCACAGATGTTACAGTGTGTCCAACTGCTACCACAGCTCCCGTGGAAGCCCACATGAACATCCCCCATGGTATAATACTGCCTCCTCATCCCTGTATTTGCAGCACGATGCATGTTTCGGTAGCCGTTCATATGGATGCTAGCATATCTACACATGACTGTCAGTCTGGTGTAACAAAAACTGTCATTCGTCCAACCGACATGACACATTTCCATTGATCTGTAGTCCAATCTCAATGATCTCGTGCCTTCTGCATTCATACAAGAGGGGGGACAAAAGAAATTATAATTTTTCATTGACAGTTGATAGAACACTAGTTCAAAATCAGTAGATGCCTTCGCTGGACACCATTTTATTTTAATTGCCCTTACACCATTGCTTTAGGAACATTTTTGTGATCAGTGTGACTGTTTTTGTAAGTGCCAAAACCACGTATTCGGCAATTTTTCAGTGCCGGGCATTAAACACCGACATGCTAACATCAGATTCTGTTTCCTGTTAGGGAAATCAGCAGCAGAAATTCTCGCAATGCAACAGATGGCTTATGTGGAGGAAGCTTTGAGCAAAGAAATGGTTTATGAGTCATTTTCCAGTTGTAAAAGTGGTCAGATGTCAATTGAAAACTAATCATGACTGGGACATGTTTGGTCATTGTAGCACAACCAGTAAACTGGTGGAAATGAATGGGATATACTGGAGTTCATGTCAATGAATATTGACTGAAAATATTAAGATGAAATGTGTTACAGCAAAATTCATTCCACAACTGCTTTCTGATGACTGAATAACCAGTCGTTTGCACGTGTGCTGGGAACTGAAAGGACAGCCAAAAACTGAATTTGAAGAAAAAGTCATCACATGTGACAAATTGTAGTGTTATGGATATGACCCAGAACTGAGCAACATTTCAGTCTGTGGAAGACGCCTTTACCACCGCGAAAAGAGAAAGCGAGGCAGGTGAGACCCCATCTGAAGATAATGCTCGTTTGTTGTTTCCATGTCAAAGTGATTGTCTAACAAAAATTTGTTCCCCAGGCTACCACAGTTAACCATTATTATTATTTTCAAGTGCTAAAACAATTACATGAAAGAGTGAGAAAAAAAAAGAGTCACAGGTAGACACAGCAAAAAGACTATCACAAATAAAGCTTTCGGCCAATAAGGCCTTCGTCAAAAATAAATGACACACACACACACACACACACACACACACACACACACACACACACACTCATGCTTACGCAACTCACACACTTGACTGCAGTCTCAAGCAACTGAAACCACACTGCGAGCAGCAACACCAGTGCATGATGGGAGTGGCAACTGGGTGGAGGTAAAGAGGAGGCTGGGGTGGGGAGGGGGGAGAGATACTATGGTAGGGGTGCCAGATAGTGAAGTGCTGCAGGTTAGACTGAGGGCTGCGGAAAGGTGGGGGGGGGGGGGGGGGGGGAGGGGGGAGAAGTAGCGGAAAAGGAGAGAAGTAAAAAGGCTGGGTGTCATGGTGGAATGATGGTTGTGTAGTGCTGGAATGGGAGCAGGGAAGGGGCTGGATGGGTGAGGACAGTGACTAACAAAGTTTGAGGCCAGGAGAGGAGGGGTACAGGAACATAGGATGTATTGCAGAGAAAGTTCCCACCTGCACAATTCAGAAAAGATAGTGTTGGTGGGAAGGATCCATACGGCACAGGCAGTGAAGCAGGCATTGAAATGAAGATGGCAGCATGATCAGAGGCAGGGTGGTCCATTTGTTTCTTGGCTACAATTTGTCATTGGCCATTCATGCAGACAAATGGCTTGTCATGTCCATGCAAAATGCAGCACAGTGGTTACAGCTTTGCTTGCAGATGACATGACTGGTTTCACAGGTAGCCCTGCCTTTGATGGAATGGCTTGCATTTAGGTCCTTTACAGGGATATCTGCCACGAGGCATGGAGTTGGGAGCAGGGGTTGTGTAGAGATGGAGAAGAATATTGTGTATGTTCTGCAAGTAGCAGAATACCACTGTGGGGGCATTCAATCTTGCACTGGACAGTGGACCTCATTTTTTTACTCCTTCAGTGTATGTTATACCTCTACAATATTTTATTTTACCATTGTCTCTGTCACACAGTATTACCTCTCATGGGTTATGTACTTTACCTCCCTGCAACATATAGCATTGAGCAGGTATATCATTAAAGCCAATTCTGTTCCCCAAAAAAATTAAATAAATGATGGATATGGATTATATTTTCAGTTATTCCCCATTATTTTGTATTACACAAACAGTAAAGCATTGTGTCATGTAAAAGGCTGTAAGAAATGTTACTGCATTCAATTCTGTTTCAGCTGAATACATTATTTCCTTCCTTTGACAATATTTTGTAGAGAGTGACCCTTTGAAACAATACTCAATAATGCTGTAATTATACAGCTTATCATCCACAACATATCTGCATGTGGCAAATAGTTGGCCATCTGTTATGCTTTTGTTATATTTTGTTTCACTGGAGATGGAATTTAGAAAATGAGTTATCTGTAGTTCACATTACAGCATAAATAAATTTCAGCATGTCAGTTTCATGAGGGTGTTTCAACATGTTTTCTAGTGTCTAATGAAAAATAAAAAAATTTAGAATGTATCACAAAAGGCAAAGGTCTGACACATAGTTTTAATTTGTGAGGAAGTTTAAAAATAGTGTAAATCATCTCTCATGAATTTATCACGGCCAAGGTGTGACAGTACGGAAACAGAAGCAGTTATGTTCACAGCAAAAAGGATTTAAAAAAGTGGGCTATGACAACTTTCATTAGTCTTCACATTAAAATGCAGCACATTTTAGTGCTTCAAAACTGTTTTCTCTTGTACCTATTATATTGAAATTCAGTATTCTGTAATATTTTCTTGCTAGTAACTTTTTCTGACCAAACAAGAAGCATGGTCATAGCACTGTTCGTTGTCCTTAAATGTGATGATTTTTGTCATAGACATATAAATGCTCCATATTATTCTGATAGAGTGTATATATGATCTATGGAGTAAAAAAAGTTACTTAGTAATTCAGAATGTAAATACATTAAGAGTTGTGAAATAGTTGGATTTTGTAGCAGTGGCCTGCTCTGTACTCTCCGAGCTGTTAAAACATTCAAGACAAGGGGCGAATGTTATGACAAAGTTATTTACATGAACAGAACCATTTTAATCATTGTTGTTGGAAGCAACTTCGTAGCACATGAGTAATCATTGTCAAAAACCTACAAAATTATTTCAGATTCATTCATTTCCTTCTGTCTTCTGAATAGGACCATCTGTAAAAACTGGAGGAACTTGAAAATGAAAATAGTAACTGTTTGAAATATTAAAATACAATCAAATTACTAAATAACAAAAAAGTACACGAAGCCAATCACATCTGATACATTGACTGTTGTAAACAATTAAATTGACAAGTAGTTAAGTCGTAGCAGGTGGCATCTTCAGACAGCATCTGGTAAACAGGAGTTATCTCGAGATCCATCTGTAATGAATTGCACACAAAACATGTTTAAACTCAGGATCTATCCACAGTGTGTTAATTGTAGTATATCAGCTCTGGAGTTTCTAGTTGTCTGTTATGAAGGGAGACATAAAAGTGTATTCAACATTGTGTGTATGGGTGGTAGTTATGAACTGCTGACCTCTATCACAGAACATGTCAGCTTGTGAAAACTTAAAATATTCCAATTGCTAAGGGAGAGATCACCTTCATACTTATAAGTGTATTTTCAAGAGTCACCTATAACATGAAACTCGACACATCAATCCGAGCACAATTTATGTGAACGAATATGTTCAAAAGCTGTTGCAAAAATGGTGAGATAGTCAAAAGAGAGAGACTGAAATCTGTTATCAAAAATTCTTTCTCGCAGAGAATCTGTGTAAGGAAATGCATGTCTACAGAATCTAATTTTATGTGATAACTTCCCCAAGTGCTTATTTCAGTCATCCTTTCATTTCCAGTTAATATGCATCTCTTAGTGTGCAGGTTGAATCTGTTTTAGAAGAAAAAATAGTTCTCAGTACAGTCATATACCGTAACTGTGGTACTATATGTTGTGCATAAAAATCTATTAACCACTCCTACTTACAGAGCAAACACGGCAGGTACGTAAAAATAGCTATCAGTGTGAAATAATAATTAAAACCTGTCAGAAGTAAATCAGCAGGAGTATTGTGATTGCATCAAACTGATTTGAAGAGTTCACCTTACGCAAAACTTTATTTATTTACTTTTACTCAAATGTGCCCCTACAGCGCATGAATAATAAATGGCTATACCACTTTAACTGAACTCTTGTTCTTGTATATTAACCTAGACAGATTGTATTGTTGTGATCTGCAGTCAAAAGACTGGTTTGATGCAACTGCCTACACTGGTCTCTCCTGTGCTGCAAGCCTCTTCATCCCTACATACACTATGTGATCAAAAGTATCCAGACACATGGCTGAAAATGACTTACTCCATCGGTAATGCTGGAATTCAATTTGGTGTTGGCCCACCCTTAGCCTTGATGACAGCTTCCACTCTCACAGGCATACGTTCAATCAGATGCTGGAAGGTTTCTTGGGGAATGGCAGCCCATTCTTCACAGAGTGCTGCACTGAGGAGAGGTATCGATGTTGGACCGTGAGGCCTGGCACAAAGTTGGTGTTCCAAAACATCCCAGAGGTGTTCTATAGGATTCAGGTCAGGACTCTGTGCAGGCCAGTCCATTACAGGGATGTTATTGTCGTGGAACCACTCTGCCAGAGGCTGTGCACAATGAACAGGTGCTTGATCGTGTTGAAAGATGCAATCGCCATCCCCGAATTGCTCTTCAACAGTGGGAAGAATTAGGTGCTTAAAACATCAATGTAGGCCTTTGCTGTGATAGTGCCACGCAAAACAACAAGGGGTGCAAGCCCCCTCAATGAAAAAGATGACCACACCATAACACCACCGCCTTTGAATTTTACTGTTGGCACCACACACGCTGGCAGCTGACGTTCACCAGGCGTTCCCCATACCCACACCCTGCCATCGGATCACCACATTGTGTATCGTGATTCGTCACTCCACACAATGTTTTTCCACTGTTCAATTGTCCAATGTTTACACTCCTTACACCAAGTGAGGCACCATTTGGCATTTACCAGTGTGATGTGTGGCTCATGAGCAGCCGCTCAACCATGAAATCCAAGTTTTTTCACCTCCTGTCTAACTGTCATAGTACTTGCTGTGAGTCCTGATGCAGTTTGGAATTCCTGTGTGATGGTCTGGATAGATGTCTGCCTATTACACATTACGGCCCTCTTCAAATGTCAGCGGTCTCTGTCAGTCAACAGACGAGGTCGGCCTGTACACTTTTGTGCTGTACGTGTCCCTTTGTGTTTCCACTTCACTATCACATCAGAGACGGTGGACCTAGACATGTTTAGGAGTGTGGAAATCTCACGTACAGATGTATGACACAAGTGACACTCAATCACCTGACCACGAACAAATTCGCGAGTTCCATGGAGCACTCCATTCTGCTCTCTCACAATGTCTAACGACTACTGAGCCGCTGATATGGAGTACCTGTCAGTAGGTGGCAGCACAATGCACTTAATATGAAGAATGTAATATTTTAGGGTCTGTCCAGATACTTTTGATCACATAGTGTAGTAATCGCGTCACACGTCTATTGAACACGTGTACTATAATCGAGCATTGGTCTCCCTCAGTGATTTTACTCCTGACAAGTCCCTCCATTACTAAGCTGATGAATCCGTGATGCCTCAGGGTGTGTCCTGTCACATGATTCCCTCCTATTAGTCAGGTTCGGCCACAGGTTTCTTTTCACCTCAGTTTGAGTCAACAGCTCATCATTAGTTACATGATCCACCCATCTAATCTTCATCATTCTTCTCTAGTACCACATTTCAAAAGCTTTTATTCTCTTCTCATCTGAACTGCTTATCACCCACATTTCAGTTCTGTATACGGCTACACTCCACAGAAATAATTTCATAAAATACTTCCTAACAGTTAAATTTATATTCAATGTTAATAAATTTTTCTTTTCCAGAAACAGTTTTCTTGCTGTTGCCACTCTGTATTTGATATTCTCTCCACATCAGACATTAGCAGATGTGCATATAGCAACGCTCATATACTACTTTTAGTGCATTATTTCCTAATCTAGATACTTAGCAGCACCTGATATAATTTTACTACATTCCAATACCATCATCTTACTTTTGTTGATGTTCATCTATGTAATCTAATTATCTCAATATCATCTGATTTAATTTCACTAAATTCCAATACAGTTGCATTTTTCGTGTTGATATTCATCTTACTAATTTAATTATCTCATCTTAACTAAATTCCAGCTCCCCCCCCCCCCCCCCCACATTTTTTTTTTTTTTTTTTTTTTTTTTTTTTTTTTTTGAAAAACTCCATTCAATAAACCAATTCATTCTGTTGATCTTTCAAGTCCTTTGCCATCTTCAGCTTAATTACATCGTCATTGACAAATGTAAAAATTTTTTGTTCTTCTCTCTGAAATGTAATTCACTTTAAAAATTTCTCCTTGGTTTTCTTTACTGCATGTCCAGTGTACAGACTGGATAAGTTTCACAGCAAACAGCAAACTCTGTCTCACTTCCTTCTCAACCACTACTTCCCTTTCCTGTCCTTTGACTCTTATAATGGAAGCCAGTTTTTGTGTAAAACTTGTAAATAGCCTATTTTTCTCTGTGTTTTACCCTTGTTACCTTCAGCATTTCAGTTTAATTAAGGTTAGATTTTTGTATTTTCTGTAGATCATATTTGTGACAACCCACTACGATGTGGAACATGTCAGTAGGTTCATAAATAACTTACATTTTGTCTGTGAACACAACATATTGTCTGTAAAAACATGCCTATTGCTGGATTTTAAAAATCTAGCATTTTTTTTTTTTTTTTTTTTTTTGTTTTAATCTTAATCTACCTCAAAATCTGACAAAAACAGCCTGGTGACATACATACTATCTACTTAGGAATTCCTCTATGGAGTGGATATGTGACATACAAATGATTTTAATTTGTTTTTTAAACAATATTTACAGAATGTGTTCCAGTCAATATTGTCTAAAACTGTTTCTAAATCTACAAATGCTGTTTGTGTAGATAGTGAATCTACAAAGCTATTGTTTAGCATATTCCTACATTTCTCTGTTATCCAAACCGACCAGCTTCTAGCAATTATTCCGTTCTTCTCTAAATAATTCGTTTTAGTAATTTGTGACCATGACTTCTTGAACTGATCATTCAGTAATATTCACACCTATCAGCTTGTGCCTTGTTTGGAATTGAAATTATTACATTTGTCTTGAAGTCTGAGGCTGTTTCACTCATCTCATAGAAATTAACTAACTAACAGTTTTGTCAGGCTTTGATCCCACAGTGATCTCAATAATTGTGAGGGACTGGTCTTTCAGTGCTGTATCAAATTTATTTATTTATTTTGAATATCCTATCTTGCATCTCATGTTTATCTACTTCCTTTGCCCATTCCATAATATTGTCCTCAAGTAAGTTTGTTTCCTATGTATAGCCCTTCTGTATATTCCTTCCACATTTCAATCCTCCCTTCTTTGCTTAGTACTGGATTATCATCTGAATTCTTGATATTCACAGAGCTGCTTGTCTTTTCTCCAATGGTTTCTTTAATTTCCCTATAGATGGCTTCCATCTTTCTCATAGCTGTTCGGGCTTTTACGTCCTTGCTTCCTCCTTTCCCCTTTTGCACTTTCTGTCAGTGTTGTGTTCTAAGACGTCTGTATTGTCTTTTGTCTTCATCATTTATGCATTTGTGTATATCTACTCCACCAAGAGTGTCTTTCCGCCATCCACCTAACGTCCGTAACCTCTTGGTTCATCCCTATGAAATCCCCAAACGACCTTCCCTACCCTCTGGCTCCTACCCTTGTAACTGCCCCCGGTGTAAAACCTGTCCCATGCACCCTCCCACCACCACCTACTCCAGTCCTGTAACCCGAAAGGTGTACACGATCAAAGGCAGAGGCAAGTGTGATATCACCCACGTGGCTTACCAACTGACCTGTCTACACTGTGAAGCTTTCTACGTGGGAATGACCAGCAACAAACTGCCCATTCGCATGAACATTCTACCTTTGATAAACTGATCGAACAGACTTACGAATACAGTTGAAGGTATCATTCCTACTACATAAAAGTTTTAGTAACAGCCGTTGTGCCACAGTTTGTCGTAAAATGTATGTGAGGAGATTTAGCAAAGTCACAGAAAACCTAAATCTATACGGCCGTATGTGGATTTGGCCTACTGTCTTCTCAGATATAAGTCCCATGTCTCACCACTGCACCACGTCACCTTGTTTGGCTTGATGGGGCAACTGAATTTAAAATTAGACAATTCTTCTGTAAAAATTCCTTGGGTTTCCACTGCAGCATGCACACTTATAATATACCACACTCCAATTTGTAGAATGTCTTTTTGGGGCAAAGTTGCCAGTTTGGTGTTCTATACAGACTTTTTATATACTGTCATATGTGCAGCAGCAAGTGGGCATATTTTGTTTCTTGTAGCAGGTTACAGTGAGGCCGTAAAAAGACATTTTGCAGCTTGATGCCCCCACTAATATGGAGTGAAGTGCACATCCACAGAAAAGACAACCTACATGTAGTGTACGGCAACTGTTCTGCACTTTTCTCTGTCATTGGTCTCTCACTTCTCAAACACTAAAGCCATATTCTATAAATCGAAATTGTTATTTACTTGTTCCTAGTTCTGTTGAGTATTGCCATAGGTTCAGTGAGAACATCTGTTTTGCTTCCTTTCTGTACTTTGTAGCTATTATTTGTACGTTAAGGTTATTTTTAAGACTAACATTGTACATTAGAGAGAAAGAAAGAGTAGAGAGTAGGACATTTGTTGTGATTAACTGTATGAAGAGGAAACCACCCTTAAGAGGTCCGTAAAATCATAAGGAAACAGGATGCCTGGCTAATAGTTACTTGCAGGAAATGAAATTCTGAGGACTGCTGATGGATGCATTCAAAACTGGAAGAAGATACACCTAGGTTTCTTTGTCTGCCTCGATCCTCACAGTTGGTGGAACCCTTGCAACCTGTGTCGTGAATGAACTGTGCCTCTTTCCCAACCTACTCTTCATTCCTAATGACAGTTTTGAATGCTGGATATAGTTTTTTCTTATGTGGGATATTAAAGACTGGTCCCCTTCAGTTGGACAATATAATTTTAGTTAGTGAACAGCCGTGTAAATTTGTCCTTCATGCTGCTGATACCACTTTCATTCCAACTGGAAATGACACAGAGGATTTAGAGAAACAAAGAATTTCCAATAGCTGGTTTAAAGACAATGAATCACCTGTGATTCAGAATAAAGCTGAAAATTTATTGTCTAGTTTATGCAGTACTAACATTGATCATAGGCCTGTTAAACTTCTGGGTGTACGCTTGGACTTAAAATACACTTGAAAGCATTACAAGGACACTGTATGGATTAAATTATCAAGAACCTATACTTGTTACATAAACTTAGAGAGTGTGCGTGGGAGAGTGAAAATGCGATACTTAGCTCCTATTAGGCATTGTTTCATAGCCAAATAACATACTGCTTTAGGGTAACTCTGCTGACAGATAGAGTTTCCTAGTGGTAGGAAAGGGCAGTACAATATGTAGCTGGTGTTTTTAAAAAAAATAGTGTAGTCTATTGGCTACTTTTCAAGGAACTAGGTGTCATGACAGTCCTTTCATTATTTATACTTAGTTGCCTGGTTATGCAAAAGAAAAGTAAGAGAGCTAAATATTAAGGTAATCATTTCATTACCATAAAACACATCATGAAGAAATGATTGACCAGTCCTTTACTAGACTAAGTGAGCCTCATAACAGCTATATGTACCCTGGAGTTAATTGCTCATTTGCACTGCTACCAGAAGCCCACACTATTTTCAAAAATGTTATACAAAACTTGCTTAAAATTAAGGCTTTCTTTGCCATGTTGTTGTTGTTGTGGTCTTCAGTCCTGAGACTGGTTTGATGCAGTTCTCCATGCTACTCTATCCTGTGCAAGCCTCTTCATCTCCCAGTACCTATTGCAGCCTACATCCTTCTGAATCTGCTTAGTGTATTAATCTCTTGGTCTCCCTCTACGATTTTTACCCTCCATGCTGCCCTCCAATGCTAAATTTGTGATCCCTTGATGCCTCAGAACATGTCCTACCAACCGGTCCCTTCTTCTTGTCAAGTTGTGCCAAAAACTCCTCTTCTCCCCAATTCTATTCAATACCTCCTCATTAGTTATGTGATCTACCCATCTAATCTTCAGCATTCATCTGTAGCACCACATTTCGAAAGCTTCTATTCTCTTCTTATCTAAACTACAGGGTTATTACAAATGATTGAAGCGATTTCACAGCTCTACAATAACTTTATTATTTGAGATATTTTCACAATGCTTTGCACATACATACAAAAACTCAATAAGTTTTTTTAGGCATTCACAAATGTTCGATATGCGCCCCTTTAGTGATTCGGCAGACATCAAGCCGATAATCAAGTTCCTCCCACACTCGGCGCAGCATATCCCCATCAATGAGTTTGAAAGCATCGTTGATGCGAGCACGCAGTTCTGGCACGGTTCTTGGTAGAGGAGGTTTAAACACTGAATCTTTCACATAACCCCACAGAAAGAAATCGCATGGGGTTAAGTTGGGAGAGTGTGGAGACCATGACATGAATTGCTGATCATGATCTCCACCATGACCGATCCATCGGTTTTCCAATCTCCTGTTTAAGAAATGCCGAACATCATGATGGAAGTGCGGTGGGGCACCATCCTGCTGAAAGATGAAGTCGGCGCTGTCGGTCTCCAGTTGTGGCATGAGCCAATTTTCCGCGGGCTATGCGTGAAACTTGCCCGCACGCGTTCAACCGTTTCTTCGCTCACTGCAGGCCGACCTGTTGATTTCCCCTTACAGAGGAATCCAGAAGCTTTAAACTGCGCATACCATCGCCGAATGGAGTTAGCAGTTGGTGGATCTTTGTTGAACTTCGTCCTGAAGTGTCATTGCACTGTTATGACTGACTGATGTGAGTGCATTTCAAGCACGACATACGCTTTCTCGGCTCCTGTCGCCATTTTGTCTCACTGCTCTCTCGAGCGCTCTGACGGCAGAAACCTGAAGTGCGGCTTCAGCCGAACAAAACTTTATGAGTTTTTCTATGTATCTGTAGTGTGTCGTGACCATATGTCAATGAATGGAGCTACAGTGAATTTATGAAATCGCTTCAATCATTTGTAATAGCCCTGTATTTATTGTCCATGTTTCACTTCCATACATGGCTACACTCCATACAAATACTTTCAGAAACGACTTCCTGACACTTACACCTATACCCGATGTTAACAAATTTCTCTTCTTCAGAAACGCTTTCCTTGCCATTGCCAGTCTACATTTTATATCCTCTCTACTTCGATCATCATCAGTTATTTTGCTCCCCAAATAGCAAAACTCCTTTACTACTTTAAGTGTCTCATTTCCTAATCTAATTCTGGCAGCATCACCCGACTTCATTCGACTACATTCCATTATCCTTGTTTTGCTTTTGTTGATGTTCATCTTATATCCTCCTTGCTCACTAGATGGTAGAGTTTTGTCAGGACTGGCTCTCCCAATGCTGTCAGTAGTTCTAATGGAATGTTGTCTACTCCTGGGGTCTTGTTTCGACTCAGGCCTTTCAGTGCTCTGTCAAACTCTTCACGCAGTATCATATCTCTCATTATTCTTCATCTACCTCCTCTTCCATTTCCATAATATTGTCCTCAAGAACATCGCCCCTGTATAGACCCTCTATATACTCCTTCCACCTTTCTGCTTTCCCTTCTTTGCTTAGAACTGGGTTTCCATCTGAGCTCTTGATATTCATGCAAGTGGTTCTCTTTTCTCCAAAGGTCTCTTTAATTTTCCTGTAGGCAGTGTCTATCGTACCCCCTCATGAGATAAGCCTCTACATCCTTACATTTGTCCTCTAGCCATCCCTGCTTAGCCATTTTGCACTTCCTGTCAATCTCATTTTTGAGATGTTTGTATTCCTTTTTGCCTGCTTCACTTGCTGCATTTTTGTATTTTCTCCTTTCATCAATTAAATTCAGTATCTCTTCTGTTACCCAAGGATTTCTACTAGCCCTTGTCTTTTTTTACCTACTTGATCCTCTGCTGCCTTCACTATTTCATTCCTGAAAGCTACCCATTCTTCTTCTACTGTATTTATTTCCCCCATTCCTGTCAATCGTTCCCTTATGCTCTCCCTGAAACTCTGTACAACCTCTGGTTCTTTCAGTTTATCCAGGTCCCATCTCCTTAAATTCCCACCTTTTTGCAGTTTCTTCAGTTTTCATCTACAGTTCATAACCAATAGATTGTGGTCAGAGTTCACATCTGCCCCTGGAAATGTCTTACAATTTAAAACCTGGTTCCTAAATCTCTGTCTTACCATTATATAATCTATCTTAAACCTTTTAGTATCTCCAGGGTTCTTCCATGTATACAACCTTCTTTCATGATTCTTGAACCAAGTGTTAGCTATGATTAAGTCATGCTCTGTGCAAAATTCTACCAGGCGGCTTCCTCTTTCATTTCGTACCCCCAATTCATTTTCACCTACCACGTTTCCTTCTCTTCCATTTCCTACTGTCGAATTCCAGTCACCCATGACTATTAAATTTTCATCTCCCTTCACTACCTGAATAATTTCTTTTATCTCATCATACATTTCATCAATTTCTTCATCATCTGCAGAGCTACTTGGCATATAAACTTGTACTACTCTAGTAGGTGTGGGTTTCATGTCTATCTTGGCCACAATAATGCGTTCACTATGCTGTTTGTAGGTGCTTACCCATACTCCTATTTTTTTATTCATTATTAAACCCACTCCTGCATTACCCCTATTTAATTTTGTATTTATAACCCTGTATTCACCTGACCAGAAGTCTTGTTTCTCCTGCCACCTAACTTCACTAATTCCCACTATATCTAACTTTAACCTATCCATTTCCCTTTTTAAATTTTCTAACCTACCTGCCCAATTAAGGGATCTGACATTCCACGCTCCGATCTGTAGAACGCCAGTTTTCTTTCTCCTGATAACGACATCCTCTTGAGTAGTCCCCGCCCGGAGATCCGAATGGGGGACTATTTTACCTCCGGAATATTTTACCCAAGAGGACGCCATCATCATTTAATCATAGAGTAAAGCTGCATGCCCTCGGGAAAAATTACGGCTGTAGGTTCCTCTTGCTTTTCAGCCATTCGCAGTACCAGCACAGTAAGGCCGTTTTGGTTAGTGTTGCAAGGCCAGATCAGTCAATCATCCAGACTGTTGCCCCTGCAACTACTGAAAAGGCTGCTGCCCCTCTTCAGGAACCACACGTTTGTCTGGCCTTTCAACAGATACCCCTCCATTGTGGTTGCACCTACGGTACTGCCATCTGTATCGCTGAGGCACTCAAGCCTCCCCACCAACGGCAAGGTCCATAGAGCAATATTTTCAATATGCAAAAGAAGATCTAAAATTGTGATTTATACTCATTGTATGTTTGTATGCAAATCTATATGATTCATCTGTGTTATGTATTGTTGTGTTTAATTTGTACAAAAATTATCATCAATAGCATGCAGACTGTTTAAAGATGAATTAAATAAATAATCCGCTTTCTCAAAAAAGAATCGATTTCATAAAGCAGTATGACACAATTTTCAAAAACACTCAAAAATTATCTTTGAAAATTAGAATAATTCAGACTACTGTTAACTATAAAATACTTCAAGTTTAAAAATGTAGGGAAAGATAAATTGCTACTTACCATAAAGACGACACGCTAAGTTGCAGACAGACAGAATTAAAAGACACTTACACATTAGCTTTCAGCCACAGCATTCTGGCCCAGGCTGCCAGAGTGTCTTTTAATTGTGCTTGTCTGCAACTTAGCATTTCATTTTTACAGTAACTAGCAATCTGTCTTTCCCTTACATTGTTGATATTCTTATCTGGAGTTTCCATAGTTTGATATTTCAAGTTTATTAACATATAGGTGAGTGCATACTGTGAAAGACCAGTAATCGTGAAGCATATAGTTTGAATCTCATTATTAGCATTTTTTGTTTTCCGTTTATTCAAATTCCATGTTTATTTACAGATGAAGATGTCAATTAATGAATATTGTACATTTTTCTAATAAAAATAACACCCTTCTGTTTTTAATTACTAACTGCATGAAAAATAAATTACAATTTTATAGACATATGAAGCACTTTATTGTGAAATGAAAGAGTTACATACATGAGTAATACTGTTCAGCCTCTAGAAATAAGAAAGTATTTTTTTCCATTTGATGTCATGCATTATTATATCAAATTTTAATTTATTGTGAATACTCACATTTTTGTGCAATTAGAAATTAAAAATAAAAAGATGTTATTTTTATTAAAAATTATGATTCTATATTTGTTGCTTAACATGTCCATGTGTTAGTAAATATGATATTTAAATAAAAGTAAGGAAAATTGATGAGATTCAAAGCAACAACTTCGCAATTACTAGACTTTTACACTACACAAATACCAACTGCCACCTGTGTTAATGAACTCAAAATGTTTTGTACTTAACAGCAGTTGGAACTGTTGGAATTTTCAAATGCGTTAATCCCATTAAATATGAATAAAACTGAAGAGGGCCACTCTGTATCTGTAAGGCCCCCTCGTTAGAATTTTCCCTCCCAAAGGTAAAAGCTATGCTTAATTGGAATGTCACAAAAAGTTTTCAAATTGTACATGTACACCACTATAGAAAAGAAAGCCATCTGGATTTGTCCGCAAAAATCACCGTTTGTATTCAAAAGAATTTTTAGACTCCCATGACCTTATTCTACAGGAAGCTAAACTTTCACACTTTCCAGAATATATAGAGCAGTTCTTGTTTGTAGTGCCTGCAGTTCATTATCTTTCCAGGATATGATGAACTCTGCATGATTTTTCAGTTAGTATCTGTTGATGCATGTGGATTTAGTTAAGTGTGCATGGTGCAGTGACAATGATTCTAAAGAAGTTGCAATGTGGAATGAATCCACATACATTTGCTGTTTTAGTATTTTATTTATCCTCAGCAACCGTAGTCATATTTAACTAAATAATAAGCAAACAGTTGCAGAAAGGAAATTGAAATTCTTTACCGGTTTGAGCACTTGGCATCCTTCTTCAGAAGGTTATACCTATGGCATTATTTGCGAGTGTCAACAGTTGTACTTAACAGCAGTTGGAATTTTCAAAGACATTAATCCCATTAGGTATGAATGAAACTGAAGAGAGCCAATCTGTTTTGTTGACACACACAAATAATGCAATAGGTATAACCTTCTGAGGATGCACACCAAGTGCCCAAACTGGTAAAGAAATTAAATTTCTTTTATGCAGCTGGTTGCTTATTATTTCATTATATATTTGTTGTTTTTAATTTAATAGTTCCTTTTATATTTCTGACTGGTTTGTGGTGCACTTCTGCAGCTGGTCATCAGAATACAGAAATACTCTTGTAGCAGGCTGTTGTGCTGGAAGCCAAAGAGGTTATATGTGATTAGTTAACCTTACATTTCAAAATACTCAATGATAGGTCCAAATAACAAAATTATTTGATTTATTTCAGTATGTCCATTTCTCAAAGATTTTATGATTTTATTGCAGCTGCTGGCTATGAATAGTTCACAGAGGTAATATTTTGAAATCAAATATGTTTCCAATAATAAGGCGATTTCACTCACACATAACATAACTGGTTCCTTACACAAACACTAACTACATATAAAAGTGTTTCCTTCATAAGTGTGTTTACCCACATGTTCCTCTTACATCATTTACTGCAACTGCTCATTATAACAATTTGATATGGGTTGGTTTAGACATTTCACTTGTTCCATTAATTTCTAATATCATTTTGGCAAGATCTGGTAAACTAGCAAAGTGTATTTTGTTGTTAGGACTGAAGTGATACACACTTAACAGTGTAACAAATTGTTTGAAATGTTCTTATAATCAGTGACAACAATACCTTTGATCTATTTTAACTGCACTAGGAATATACAGGATGAGTCTAAAGATTGTTCACAAATTGAAGGAGCTGATAGAGGTGTTGACACATGTGTTGGTGTTGTGGTCTTCAGTCCAGAGACTGATTTAATGCAGTTCTCCATGCTGCTCTATCCTGTTCAGGCTTCTTCATCTCTGAGTATCTATTGCAATCTACATCCTTCTGAATCTGCTTAGTGTATTCATCTCTTGGTCTCCCTCTATGATTTTTACCCTCCACGCTGCCCTCCAATGCTAAATTGGTAATCCCTTGATGCCTCAGAACATGTCCTACCAACTGATCCCTTCTTCTAGTCAAGTTGTGCGACAAACTTCTCTTCTCCCCAATCCTATTCAACACCTCCTCATTAGTTATGTAATCTACCCATCTAATCTTCAGCATTCTTCTATAGCACCACATTTCGAAAGCTTCTATTCTCTTCTTGTCTAAACTACTTATTGTCCATGTTTCACTTCCATACATGGCTACACTCCATACAAATACTTTCAGAAACGACTTCCTGACACTTAAATCTATACTTGATGTTAACAAATTTCTCTTCTTCAGAAACACTTTCCTTCCCATTGCCAGTCTACATTTTATATCCTCTCTACTTTGACCATCATCAGTCATTTTGCTCCCCAAATAGCAAAACTCATCTACTACTCTGAGTGTCTCATTTCCTAATCTAATTCCCTCAGCATCACCCGATTTAATTCGACTACATTCCATTATTCTTGTTCTGCTTTTGTCGATGTTCATCTTATATCCTCCATTCAAGACACTGTCCATGCCATTCAACTGTTCTTCCAGGTCCTTTGCGGTCTCTGACAGAATTACAGTTTCATCAGAAAACCTCAAAGTTTTTATTTCTTCTCCATGGATTTTAATTCCTACTTCATTTTTTTCCTTTGTTTCCTTTACTGCTTGCTCAGTACACAGATCGAATAACATCAAGGATAGGCTACAATCCTGTCTCACTCCCTTCTCAACCACTGCTTCCCTTTCGTGCCCCTTGACTCTTATAACCGCCATCTGGTTTCTGTACAATTGTAAATGGCCTTTCATTCCCTGTATTTGACCCCTGCCACCTTCAGAATTTGAGAGAGAGTATTACAGACAACATTGTCAAAAGCTTTCTCTAAGTCTACAAATGCTAGAAACATAGGTTTTCTTTTCCTTAATCTATCTTCTAAGATAAGTTGTAGGGTCAGTGTTGCCTCACTTGTTCCAATATTTCTGTGGAATCCAAACTGATCTTCCCCGCGGTCAGCTTCTACCAGTTTTTCCATTCGTCTGTTAAGAATTCGTGTTAGTATTTTGCAGCCGTGACTTATTAAGCTGATAGTTCTGTAATTTTCACACCTATCAACACCTGATTTTTTTGCGATTGGAATTATTATATTCTTCTTGAAGTCTGATGGTATTTTGCCTGTCTCATGCATCTTGCTCACCAGATAGTAGAGTTTTGTCATGGCTGTCTCTCCTAAGGCTATCAGTAGTTCTAATGGAATGTTGTCTACTCCCGGGGCCTGGTTTCAATTCTTCGCACAGTATTATATCATGCAGTTAGGGGTGTTTAAAAGAAAAGACAGAGCATTGTAGGTATAAAAGAAGTTTTTTTTCCAAAGGTAATTATCAGAATTCTTGCAGACAAAACGTATGGGAAGTAGCAGGGAACATATCCAGGCTGTAGGGCAGATGTTCAAGCTGCTGCCACTTGAACTTGCCCATTACAGTTTGTGTGGCCTCAGAGATGTGTGGATGTGCATTATTGTGAGACAGATGCACTAAATCTGTGAGCAGTCCAGGCTGTTTGCTCTTGATGGAGTTGCTTAGACTTCACAGTGTCTCACAGTACATGTCACAGATAACAGTTTATCCACACTTGAGGAATTCGATGAGTCATTGGACTCGGATGGAAAAAAAAGACTGTGAGGATCAACTTGTCTGCTGAGGACACAGTCTTCAATTTGTTAGAGGGGGATGGTGACACATGCTTCCATTGTCTAGATGTCTCACTATGTTATTCCAAAGTGGACTATGCAAATTTCAACCAGAATGGTTGTTGCAATGCATCATACCTTTAATTTGAAAACTCCTTATACAACTATTTTGGAACAGGAACTCACGGTCTTGGAAGTAACACTGAGCCAGTGAAAGCTTCAGAATGTCAGGAGTAACATGAACAATCGATGCAAACTTACAAGTTCAGCCAACATAATATACTGTTTCTTTGTAGTGTATGAACAACTACTTGTCACTCAGACATGTTCCATCTGTTATCACCAAGGTAACTGCTGTGTTTGTGATATGTACAGTACTGTTTGAAATGGAAGGGTACACATTTGCAGAAGTATGAGTCATACATTTCATGCACCACACAGCTATTGGTAATTCACACACAGCTCAGTACCCTCACCACACTCATTATCCAAACAGGAATAACCACAGCTTTGAACATTTCAACCATTCACCATCAAGTCCAGGAAACAGGTTTATTACACCCAGTTGTAATCTTATCATCCCACACATCACTATTAAAATTCTCTGTCTCTGCACAAGTTTTGAAAGCTTCGTGAGGTGTGGGATATACAAAACAACAACTTTTTACTTATCATCATTTTCTCTTGTTGTTGTTGGCTCCAGTTTTTGCATCTAGGAGTACATACTCACAGCTGAAATTTTGATTTAATGTAATGGTTTCTTGATGACTAAATAACTGATGAAGATTTGCTTGTATTATTCTTGAATTTTATTCTTTGCCACATTTTTCAATATTACACCATCTTTACAATTTCCACTTTTATCACACCACAAATTATATTACATCACAAAAATACATTATTAGTGACACAATCAAAAACACATCTGATTCCATCAAAGGCATGCCCACTACTACCAACATTCTGCTGAACTCACAATATTCCAAAAAGTTTACAAAACAAAAGAGTTTACAAACTTACTTGACAAAAGTAGAATCTTTAATAAGTTATATCATTACTTTGTAAATGAATCCAGAAATAAATTTAATATCTAGCATTAGAATGTGCAATTAATAATATGAATTTTATGTGTGCCAGATTTTTCGCAATTTCAAATATTTCTAAAAGAAGAAGAATTTTAGCTGTATCGATTGTAACAACTTGATTTTTTTTATGCATTTTAGTCTGAAATATAATATATCGTATACAAAATTAAATGAAATTCTTTCAGTGAAACAGCTGAGAATGTTCACCATACCAGATTCGGGATTAATCCTGGCATCGGCTACTTCTTAAAAAAAAAAGTGCATGGTGTGGGCTGCCCACGTACGAGAGTAATCCCAAAAGCAAGGTCTCCTAATTTTTTATAAGTACAGAACTTTGTTTATGTGGCAGAGTCACACTGTTATGAAGAGTGCTTCATGCGCTGTGTGTAAACATGCGCATGCTGCGCAGTCTTGACTTGGCAGCTGTTGAGAATGGAGCTCCCATTGGATGTTGCCGCCAAGTGCGAATTGCATGCAGTTATTTGGTTTTTGAACGCAAAGGGCACTGCGCTGATTGAAATCCATCACCAATTGATAGAAGTGTATGGTGAGTTGTGCATGGATGTCAAAAATGTTCGTAAGTGGTGTAGAGAGTTTTCAGATGGTCAGATCGAAATTCACAATGAGCAAAGAAGCAGGAGACCATCAATTTCTGAGGAGACAGTGTTGAAGGTTGAGCAAAGCATGCGCGAAGATTGGCGGATCACCCTGGATGATCTCTGCATGTTGGTTCTTGAGGTTTCCCGAAGCACCGATCACAGAATTTTAACAGAAACATTAAACTACCGGAAGGTGTGCGCAAGGTGGGTGCCACGCATGCTGACTGAGGACCACATGTGGCAAGTTGATGCTTCCCGCACATTTCTTCACCACCTTGCAGCCGAACAGGGCAACTTTCTGGACTCAATTGTCATGGGTGACGAAACCTGTGCATACCACTTTACACCTGAGGCCAAGCAACAATCACGCCAGTGGCGGCATCCATCTTCGCCAAAGCCGCGGAAATTCAAACAGACACAATCTGCCAGTAAAGTCATGACAACCATTTTTTGCGATCGGAAAGGGGTATTGTTGGTCGTCTTTATGCCCACTGGGACCACAATGCTGACAGGTACTGTGAGACTGAAACAACTCAAATGGGCAATTCAGAACCGGAGAAGAGGAATGTTGAGCAAGGCTGTACACATTCTCCATGACAATCCTCGCCTACATATCGCTTGGCAAACCGTTGCTCTCCTGCAACAGTTTCAGTGGAACATAATCACCCACCCACCCTGTAGTCCTGACTTGGCACCCAGTGACTATCACCTGTTTGCTAGGTTAAAAGAACATTTGGCTGGAAAGCGATTCAGCTCTGACTACGAGGTGAAAGAAGAGGTTCATAACTTTATGAACAGCATGGCAGCAAGCTGGTATGACATGGGCATACAAAAACTGCCACAGTGTCTACAAAAATGCATTGACAGAAATGGTGATTATGTCAAAAAATAGCTAAATGTTCAAGCTGTAAACTGATGTAAACCACTGTAGAAATAAATAGCTCTATGTACTTATAAAAAAATAGGAGACCTTACTTTTGGGATTACCCTCGTAATACTTGAATAGTAAATATGGTAAAGGAGATAGCTGTGCATGTGGAAGAAAAACTTCCAACAAGCTTGCATTCCATTGTCTAGATATATCTGAGAGTAGCGTGTGGCACGTCCTGCCTGACAACTGGCTGTATCACTATTTTCACTGGTGATTTTGGGGTTTAATGTGGATGATTTCCAATAAAGAGTTTTATGAATATATTGCTCATCATTGTGAGAAAGCCCAATTTTCTAAGCAACTTGTTGTATACAGTTGAGGCACATTTCACCAGAGATAGGTCTCTCATTGTCTTAACTACCGTACATGGGTGTGGCATAATCCTCACAGCTCATTGGAATACCACCACTATGGACAGCAGTTTTCAGTGAATATACAGGCCGGTATCATTGTCGATCACCTGATCGGACTGTACCTCCTGCCACCGTGTTTGTACAGAGCGAGATTCAAGGCGTTCATCGAACAAGCTCTGAACTGTCAGGGGCTGTAGCACTTATGTGCATGGTCAGGTGTAGATGCATCTACACAGAGCATCTGAAGACTTTTCTGTGCAAGCCTTTTCATCCCTGCATAATTCTTGCAATCTTCCTGGTGATGAAATCATGAGGAGCTCCTGCTCAGAGATCTGAATGGGAGACTATTTTACCTCCTGAATGTCATCAGATGTGATGGGGAGGTCCAATTGCAAGGCCACTTCACACCCCCGGTATTACACCTTTTGATTTTTTTTAAAAAAGAGAGAGAGAGTTGCAACTTTAATAGTGGCAACTATTTATTTACAACTCGTGCAAAATAGATATGTGTTTTGAAGTTTTACTGACCTTCAAAGTAGTCACCAGCATTGTGTATAACCCATTGCCAGCGATGTGGAAGTCGTAGAATACTCTTATCGGTGCTGGTTGTGTTGACAGTTCGAGTTGCACAGTATATTGCCTGACGAATTTTTAGCAGTTCTGAAGCGAATGCTGTGAAGTGTTTCCTTCAGTTTAGAAAATGAGTTGAACTCGCGAGGGCTTAAGTCAGGGAAGTGCAGTAGGTGGTATAGCACTTAGCAGCCCCGTCAGTCAAACAAATCAGTAACAGCTTGCACTGTATGTGCTTGAGTATTGTCCTGCAAAAGGATGGTCATGTCCCGCAGAAAGTGTCATCACTTCTTTCTCTATGCTGCTCATTTTTGGAACACAAACTACGACCAGCTACATGAAGACAACATAAATTTTCTAATTACATTTTTGTCTAATGGAAACAACAATCTTTGGTAACACATACAGGCTTTAGTATCAATATAAGCCTGATGAATACTATACGTAAAACTTAATTTTTGTTTTTCTGACACATTTCAAATTTAATTGGTTGAATAGTTGCTATTACGAAATAAATTTAATTGTCTACATCTACATCTACATCTACATCCATACTCCGCAAGCCACCGGACGGTGTGTGGCGGAGGGTACCTTGAATACCTCTATCGGTTCTCCCTTCTATTCCAGTCTCGTATTGTTCTGGAAAGAAGGATTGTCGGTATGCCTCTGTGTGGGCTCTAATCTCTCTGATTTTATCCTCATGGTCTCTTCGCGAGATATATGTAGGAGGGAGCAATATACTGCTTGACTCCCCGGTGAAGGTATGTTCTCGAAACTTCAACAAAAGCCCGTACCGAGCTACTGAGCATCTCTCCTGCAGAGTCTTCCACTGGAGTTTATCTATCATCTCCATAATGCTTTTGTGATTACTAAATGATCCGTTAACAAAGTGCGCTGCTCTCCATTGGATCTTCTCTATCTCTTCTGCCAACCCTATCTGACACAGATCCCTCACTGCTGAGCAGTATTCAAGCAGTGGGCGAACAAGCGTACTGTAACCTACTTCCTTTGTTTTCAGATTGCATTTCCTTAGGATTCTTCCAATGAATCTCAGTCTGGCATCTGCTTTACCGACGATCAACTTTATATGATCATTCCATTTTAAATCACTCCTAATGCGTACTCCCAGATAATTTATGGAATTAACTGCTTCTAGTAGCTGACCTGCTATATTGTAGCTAAATAATAAGGGATCTTTCTTTCTATGTATTCGCAGCACATTACACTTGTCTACATTGAGATTCAATTGCCATTCCCTGCACCATGCGTCAATTTGCTGCAGATCCTCTTGCATTTCAGTACAATTTTCCATTGTTACAACCTCTGGATATACCACAGCATCACCTGCAAAAAGCCTCAGTGAACTTCCGATGTCATCCACGAGGTCATTTATGTATATTGTGAATAGCAACGGTTCTACGACACTCCCCTGTGGCACACCTGAAATCACTCTTATTTCGGAAGACTTCTCTCCATTAGATGACATCGGAAGTTCACTGAGGCTTTTTGCGGATGATGCTGTGGTGTATCGAGAGGTTGTAACAATGGAAAATTGTACTGAAATGCAGGAGGATCTGCAGCGAATTGACGCATGGTGCAGGGAATGGCAATTGAATCTCAATGTAGACAAGTGTAATGTGCTGCGAATACACAGAAAGATAGATCCTTTATCATTTAGCCACAAAATAGCAGGTCAGCAACTGGAGGCAGTTAATACCATAAATTATCTGGGAGTACGCATTAGGAGTGATTTAAAATGGAATGATCATATAATGTTGATCGTCGGTAAAGCAGATGCCAGACTGAGATTCATTGGAAGAATCCTAAGGAAATGCAATCCGAAAACAAAGGAAGTAGGTTACAGTACGCTTGTTCACCCACTGCTTGAATACTGCTCAGCAGTGTGGGATCCGTACCAGATAGGGTTGATAGAAGATATAGAGGAGATCCAACGGGGAGCAGCGCGCTTCGTTACAGGATCATTTAGTAATCGCGAAAGTGTTACGGAGATGATAGATAAACTCCAGTGGAAGACTCTGCAGGAGAGACGCTCAGTAGCTCAGTACGGGCTTTTGTCAAAGTTTCGAGAACATACCTTCACCCAAGAGTCAAGCAGTATATTGCTCCCTCCTACATATATCTCGCGAAGAGACCATGAGGATAAAATCAGAGAGATTAGAGCCCACACAGAGGCATACCGACAATCCTTCTTTCCACGAACAATACGAGAATGGAATAGAAGGGAGAACCGATAGAGGTACTCAAGGTACCGTCCGCCACACACCGTCAGGTGGCCTGCGGAGTATGGATGTAGATGTAGATGTAGAATGACATGCTGCGTTCTGTTATCTAGGAACTCTTCAATCCAATCACACAATTGGTCTGATAGTCCATATGCTCTTACTTTGTTCATTAAACGACTGTGGGGAACTGTATCAAACGTCTTGCAGAAGTCAAGAAACACGACATCTACCTGTGAACCCATGTCTATGGCCCTCTGAGTCTCGTGGATGAATAGCGTGAGCTGGGTTTCACACAATCGTCTTTTTCGAAACCCATGCTGATTCCTACAGAGTAGATTTCTAGTCTCCAGAAAAGTCATTATACTCGAACATGATAAGTGTTCCAAAATTCTACAACTGATCGACGTGAGAGATATAGGTCTACAGTTCTGCACACCTGTTCGACGTCCCTTCTTGAAAACGGGGATGACCTGTGCCCTTTTCCAATCCTTTAGAACACTACGCTCTTCTAGAGACCGCTGCAAGAAGGGGGGCAAGTTCCTTCGCGTACTCTGTTTCTGCAGCTATCCATCACATTTCTTATACAACTGGCAAGCACAGTGTCAGTACATCTACATCTAGATCTATGCTCTGCAAACCACTGTGAAGTGCATGGCAGAGAGTATGTCCCACTGTACCAGTTGTTACGGTTTCTTCCTGTTCCATTCACATATGGAGTGTGGGAAGAATGATTGTTCGGATGCCTCTGCAAGTGCTGTAATTATTCTAATCTTGTCCTCACAATCAGCTGTGTGAGTGATACGTAGGGGTTTGTAGTGTATTCCTAGAGTAATCATTCAAAGCCAGATCTCAAAACTGTTAATAGACTTTCTTGGGATGGTTTATGTCTGTCTTCAAGAGTCTGTCAGGTCAGTTTCTTTAAAATCTCTGTGACACTCTCTCATGGATCAAAAAAACCTGTGACCATTCGTGCTGGGCTTCTCTGTATATGTTCAGTATACTCCATTAGTCCTCTTTGGTATGGTTCCTATACACTAGAGCAGTATTGTAGTTTGTATCACAGCTGGTTTGTAAGGAATCTCCTTTGTTGACTGACTGCATTTACCTACTATTTACCAATAAACTAAAATCTACTGCCTGCTTTACCCACTACTGAGCCTATATGATCATTCCATTTCATATCCCTACAAAGTGTGCATATAGGCATATGTGCGTGCCGAATCCAGATGTGACTCATTGATATTCCAGTCATAGCACATTACATATTTTTCATTTTTGGAGAGACCTTTGAAGAATCATATCAAAGAGCTTCAAAATTTCATTTTATGTATGTAGCTTGTGAGAGGGTTTAGCCATTAAAAATTTTTGTGTTAAGCATATCAGTCATTTTTGTATATAAACTACCTTTCAAACTTGGCATTCACATGTATTTGTTTTGCCACTTTTGTGTTAGAAACAAAAACGTAAAATGAAATGTGTGTGTATATTAATATCCCAGAAAGTTTCTGTACACTTGGTGCGGCTGCTTCATGTGTCTACAGTGCAATTTTGTACATGTCACTATTGCAACTTCAGTTCATAGCCCTATAGGTGGCAACTGTTTTCACCTACAGCCATGTGCACTTTGCAGTTGAAAGTTGTCAAAAGTGCTATCTCTTGCCAAGGGTTTCCTTAAGTTGACTCGACTGTAGGAGTGTCTTAGTAGTAAAGGATAAATGTATCAAAACTTCACGCATGATGTGGAATTTTCTCATTCTCTCCATGTTTATGACATCATATCTTCTGAACTATGTTTAATACAATAATAAATTGTGTAGGTACATTTAGGGGCATATGTAGATACTGTCTGCGAAATATGTTGTGAATAGAGTTCAAACAATGGAAAATCCAGGGTGGAATGTGACAACATTATGGAGAGGAAAGTTGTCACTCACCATATAGCGGAGTTGCTGAGTCGCATATAGGCACAACAAAAAGATTCTCACAACTAAAGTTTTCGGCCATTAAGGCCTTCGTCAACAATAGATGACACACACACACACACACACACACACACACACACACACGAAAACGCAACTCACTCACATGACTGCAGTCTCAGGCAATTGAAACCACACTGCGATTAGCAGCACCAGTGCATGATGGGAGTGGCAACTGGGTGGGGGTAAGGAGGAGCCTGGGTCAGGGATGGAGAAGGATAGTATGGTAGGGGGTGACAGACAGTAAAGTGCTGCAGGTTAGACAAAGGGCAGGGCAGAGGTGGGGAGGGGGTGGGGAGACTAGCAGAATAGGAGAGAAGTAAAAAGACTGTGTGTGGTGGTGGAATGATGGCTGTGTAGTGCTGGAATGGGAACAGGGAAGGGGCTGGATGGGTGAGCACAAGAACTAACGAAGGTTGAGGCCAGGAGAATCACGGGAACATAGGATGTATTGGAGGGAGTTCCCAACTGCGCAATTCAAAAAAAGCTAATGTTGGAGGGAAGGATCGATATGGCACAGTCTGTGAAGCAGTCATTGAAATGAAGGAGGTCATGTTTGGCAGTGTGTTCACCAACACGGTGGTCCACTTGTTTCTCAGCCACAGTTTGATGGCAGCCATTCGTGCAGACAAATGGCTTGTCATGTCCGTGAAGAATGCTGCACAGTGGTTGCAGCTTAGCTTGTAGACCGCATGACTGGTTTCACAGGTAGCCCTGCCTTTGATGGGATGGCTTGCATTTAGGTCTATTACAGGGATATCAGCCATGAGGCAAGGAGTTGGGAGCAGGGATTATGTAGAGATGGAGAAGAATATTGTGTATGTTTGGCAAGTGGCAGAATACCACTCTGGAGACATTCAATCTTGCAGCGGACAGTGGTCCTAATTTTTTGACTCATTCAGTATATGTTATCATTACCTCTACAATATTTTATTTTACCATTGTCTCTGTCATACAGTTGCTTGTTGATTGCCATGCCTAAATAGAATGCAGTATATTGGTTGCAGCTTAGCTTGTAGACCACATGACTGGTTTCACAGGTAGCCCTGCCTTTGATGGGATAGGTGATGTTAGTGACCGGACTGGAGTAGGTGGTGGTGGGAGGATATATCAGACAGGTCTGTAATAGACCTAGATTCAAGACCTGTCCCATACATCCTCCTGCCACCACCTACTCCAGTCTGGTCACTAACATCACCTGCCCCATCAAAGTCAGGGCTACCTGTGAAACCAGTCATTTGATCTACAAGCTAAGTTGCAACCACCGTGCTGCATTCTATGTAGCCATGACAACCAACAAGCTGTCTGTCTGCACGAATGGTCACTGACTTCTCTTCTACTAACTCTATTCACTGTATCATGGAAAGAAAAGTTGCTACTCACCATGTAGCAAAGATACTGGGTCGCAGATAGGCACTGCGGCCAGGAAACAGGTGGACCACCCGGTTGCTGAACACGCTGCCAAACATGACGTCTTTCATTTCAATGATTGCATGACAGCCTGTGCCATATGGATCCTTCCCTCTAACACCAGCTTTGAATTGCACAGGTGGGAACTTTCCCTACAATAAATCCTATGTTCCCGTAAGCCACCTGGCCTCAATCTTTTTTAGTCACTGTTCTTACTCGTCCAGCCCCTTCCCTGCTCCCATTCCAGCACTACGCAGCCATCATTCCACCACCTCACCCAATCGTTTTACTGCTCAGCTACTTCCCCCCCTCCCCTCCCCACCTTTCCCCTGCCCTCCATACCTCCCTCTCCCCACCCCAGCCTCCTCCTTACCCCCACCCAGTCACCACACCCATCATGCGCTGGTGCTGCTGCTTGCAGTGACGAAGTTCTTAGTTGTCGAAAGCTTCAATTATGAGAGTCTTTTTGTTGTGCCTATCCATAACCCAGGATCTCCACTATATGGTGAGTGGCAGCTTTCCTTTTCATAATATTGTGAATAGAGTTAGTAGAAAAGAAGTAATAAATTTAAATGTCTTGCACAGTGCACCAGTTTTCCATGCATTTTTATGTCAAATGGTTCAAATGGCTCTGAGCACTATGGGACTTAACAGCTGTGGTCATCAGTCCCCTAGAACTTAGAACTACTTAAACCTCACTAACCTAAGGACATCACATACATCCATGCCCGAGGCAGGATTCGAACTTGCGACCGTAGCAGTCACGCGGTTCCGGACTGCGCGCCTAGAACCGCGAGACCACTACGGCCGGCATCTTTATGTCAGTAACATCATTTCTCCTGTGCTATGTGACATATGATGATATACTTTTGTAGATGCATTTAGCAGCATTGTGGACGCTGTCTATGAAAGTTATTGCAAATTTAGTGAGTAGAATTAAATTTAGTGAGAAGAACTAAATTTAAGCGTCATACATGATCTGCCAGTTTTCGTGCATCTCATTGTTTATGATGCCATATCTTCTGATCTATGACAGGTAGGTGGTCCTTACCCTGACATCAATTATTGCCATATAGTAAGGGATATCTTTAGCAAGTTTAATTGAAATTGGTCCAGTTATTTAGGACAAAATGTGGAACATAAATACACACATAGATACATGTTGTTGTTGTTGTGGTCTTCAGTCCTGAGACTGGTTTGATGCAGCTCTCCATGCTACTCTATCCTGTGCAAGATTCTTCTTCTCCCAGTACCTACTGCAGCCTACATCCTTATGAATCTGCTTAGTGTATTCATCTCTTGGTCTCCCTCCACGATTTTTATCCTCCATGCTGCCCTCCAGTACTAAATTGGTGATCCCTTGATGCCTCAGAACATGTCCTACCAACTGATCCCTTCTTCTAGTCAAGTTGTGCCACAAACTCCTCTTCTCCCCAATTCTATTCAATGCCTCCTCTTCCATGTATACAACCTTCTTTCATGATACTTGAACCAAGTGTTAGCTATGATTAAGTTATGCTCTGTGCAAAATTCTACCAGGCGGCTTCCTCTTTCATTTCTTACCCCCAATCCATATTCACCTACTACATTTCCTTCTCTTCCTTTTCCTACTGTTGAATTCCAGTCACCCATGACTATTAAATTTTCGTCTCCCTTCACTACCTGAATAATTTATTTTATGTCATCATACATTTCATCAATTTCTTCATCATCTGCAGAGCTAGTTGGCATATAAACTTGTACTACTGTAGTAGGTGTGGGCTTCATGTCTATCTTGGCCACAATAATGCGTTCACTATGCTGTTTGTAGTAGCTTACCCATACTCCTATTTTTTTATTCATTATTAAACCTACTCCTGCATTACCCCTATTTGATTTTGTATTTATAACCCTGTATTCACCTTACAAGAAATCTTGTTCCTCCTGCCACCGAACTTTACCAATTCCCACTACATCTAACTTTAACCTATCCATTTCCCTTTTTAAATTTTCTAACCTACCTGCCCGATTAAGTGATCTGACATTCCACGCTCCGATCCATAGAACGCCAGTTTTTTTTTCTCCTGATAACAACGTCCTCTTGAGTAATCCCCGCCCGGAGATCCGAATGTGGGACTATTTTACCTCCGGAATATTTTACCCAAGAGGATGCCATCATCATTTAACCTTACAGTAAAGCTGCATGCCCTCGGTAAAAATTACGGCTGTAGTTTGCCCTTGCTTTCAGCCGTTTGCAGTACCACAACAGCAAGACCGTCATCCAGACTGTTGCCCCTGCAACTACTGAAAAGGCTGCTGCCCCTCTTCAGGAACCACATGTTTGTCTGGCCTCTCAACAGATACCCCTCCGTTGTGGTTGCACCTACGGTATGGCTATCTGTGACGTTGAGGCACGCAAACCTCCCCACCAAAGGCAAGGTCCATGGTTCATAGGGGGCATAGATACATACATTTTCATAGAGAGCAATCTCAAAACCATTCTCAGTAGTTAATGACTAATCCATTCATATTATGAAAACATAGATACATACCCTCCCCCCATGAACCATGGACCTTGCCGTTGGTGGGGAGGCTTCCGTGCCTCAACGATACAGATAGCCGTACCGTAGGTGCAACCACAACGGAGGGGTATCTGTTGAGAGGCCAGACAAACGTATGGTTTCTGAAGAGGGGCAGCAGCCTTTTCAGTAGTTGCAGGGGCAACAGTCTGGATGATTGACTGATCTGGCCTTGTAACACTAACCAAAATGGCCTTGCTGTTGTGGTACTGCAAACGGCTGAAAGCAAGGGGAAATTACAGCCGTAATTTTTCCCGAGGGCATGCAGCTTTACTGTATGCATAAATGATGATGGCGTCCTCTTGGGTAAAATATTCCGGAGGTAAAATAGTCCCCCATTCGGATCTCTGGGCGGGGACTACTCAGGAGGACGTCGTTATCAGGAGAAAGAATACTGGCATTCTACGGATCGGAGCGTGGAATGTCAGATCACTTAATCAGGCAGGTAGGTTAGAAAATTTAAAAAGGGAAATGGATAGGTTAAAGTTAAATATAGTGGGAATTAGTGAAGTTCGGTGGCAGGAGGAACAATACTTCTGGTCAGGTGAATACAGGGTTATAAATACAGAATCAAATAGGGGTAATGCAGGAGTAGGTTTAATAATGAATAAAAAAAGGAGTACGGGTAAGCTACTACAAACAGCACAGTGAACGTATTATAGTGGCCAAGATAGACACGAAGCCCATGCCTACTACAGTAGTACAAGTTTATTTGCCAACTAGCTCTGCAGATGACGAAGAAATTGAAGAAATGTATGATGAGATAGAAGAAATTATTCAGGTTGTGAAGGGAGACGAAAATTTAATAGTCATGGGTGACTGGAATTCGACAGTAGGAAAAGGGAGAGAAGGAAACATAGTAGGTGAATATGGATTGGGGCAAAGAAATGAAGGAGGAAGCTGTCTGGTAGAATTCTGCACAGAGCATAACTTAATCATAGCTAACACTTGGTTCAAGAATCATAAAAGAAAGTTGTGTACATGGAAAAATCCTGGAGATACTAAAAGGTATCAGATAGATTATATAATGGTAAGACAGAGATTCAGGAACCAGGTTTTAAAGTGTAGGACATTTCCAGGGGCAGATGTGGACTCTGACCACAATCTATTGGTTATGAACTGTAGATTAAAACTGAAGAAATTGCAAAAAGGTGGGAATTTAAGGAGATGGGACCTGGGTAAATTGACTAAACCAGAGGTTGTACAGAGTTTCAGGGACAGCATAAGGGAACAATTGACAGGAATGGATGAAAGAAATACAGTAGAAGACGAATGGGTAGCTTTGAGGGATGAAGTAGTGAAGGCAGCAGAGGATCAAGTAGGTAAAAAGATGAGGGCTAGTAGAAATCCTTGGGTAACTAAAGAAATATTGAATTTATTTGATGAAAGGAGAAAATATAAGAATACAGTAAATGAAGCAGGCAAAAAGGAATACAAATGTCTCAAAAATGAGATTGACAGGAAGTGCAAAATGGCTAAGCAGGCATGGCTAGAGGACAAATGTAAGGATGTAGAGGCTTATCTCACTAGGGATAAGATAGATACAGCCTATAGGAAAATTAAAGAGACCTTTGGAGAAAAGAGAGCCACTTGTATGAATATCAAGAGCTCAGATGGAAACCCAGTTCTAAGCAAAGAGGGGAAAGCAGAAAGGTGGAAGGAGTATATAGAGGGTCTATACAAGGGCAATGAACTTGAGGACAATATTATGGAAATGGAAGAGGATGTAGATGAAGATGAAATGGGAGGTACGATACTGCGTGAAGAGTTTGACAGAGCACTGAAAGACCTGAGTCGAAACAAGGCCCCGGGAGTAGACAACATTCCATTATAACTACTGACGGCCTCGGGAGAGCCAGTCCTGACAAAACTCTACCATCTGGTGAGCAAGATGTACGAGACAGGCGAAATACCCTCAGACTTCAAGAAGAATATAATAATTCCAATCCCAAAGAAAGCAGGTGTTGACAGATGTGAAAATTACTGAACTATCAGTTTAATAAGCCACAGCTGCAGAATACTAACGCGAATTATTTACAGATGAATGGAAAAACTGGTAGAAGCCGACCTCGGGGAAGATCAGTTTGGATTCCGTAGAAATGTTGGAACACGTGAGGCAATACTGACCTTACGACTTATCTTAGAAGAAAGATTAAGAAAAGGCAAACCTACATATCTAGCATTTGTAGACTTAGAGAAAGCTTTTGACAATGTTGACTGGAATACTGTCTTTCAAATTCTAAAGGTGGCAGGGGTAAAATACAGGGAGCAAAAGGCTATTTACAATTTGCACAGAAACCAGATGGCAGTTATAAGAGTCGAGGGACATGAAAGGGAAGCAGTGGTTGGGAAGGGAGTGAGACAGGGTTGTAGCCTCTCCCCGATGTTATTCAATCTGTATATTGAGCAAGCTGTAAAGGAAACAAAAGAAAAATTTGGCATAGGTATTAAAATCGAGGGAGAAGAAATAAAAACTTTGAGGTTCGCCGATGACATTCTAATTCTGTCAGAGATGGCAAAGGACTTGGAAGAGCAGTTGAACGGATTGGACAGTGTCTTGAATGGAGGATATAAGATGAAAATCAACAAAAGTACAATGAGGACAATGGAATGTAGTCGAATTAAGTCGGGTGATGCTGAGGGAATTAGATTAGGAAATGAGACACTTAAAGTAGTAAAGGAGTTTTGCTATTTGGGGAGCAAAATAACTGATGATGGTCGAAGTAGAGAGGATATAAAATGTAGACTGGCAATGGCAAGGAATGTGTTTCTGAAGGAGAGAAATTTGTTAACATCGAGTATAGATTTAAGTGTCAGGAAGTTGTGTATGAAAGTATTTGTATGGAGTGTAGTCATGTATGGAAGTGAAACATGGACAATAAATAGTTTGGACAAGAAGAGAATAGAAGCTTTCAAAATGTGGTGCTACAGAAGTATGTTGAAGATTAGGTGGGTAGATCACGTAACTAATGAGGAGGTATTGAATAGGATTGGGGAGAAGAGAAGTTTGTGGCCCAACTTGACTAGTAGAAGGGATCGCTTGGTAGGACATGTCCTGAGGCATCAAGGGATCGCAAATTTAGCATTGGAGGGCAGCGTGGAGGGTAAAAATCGTAGAGGGAGACCAAGAGATGAATACACTAAGCAGATTCAGAAGGATGTAGGTTGCAGTAGGTACTGGGAGATGAAGGAGCTTGCACAGGATAGATTAGCATGGAGAGCTGCATCAAACCAGTCTCAGGACTGAAGACCACAACAACAACAGATACATACATTTTCATAATATGAATGGATTACTCATTAACTTCTGAGATTGCTCTCTAACAGGAATGTTACAGAATCTATTATTATGTTGCGCCTTCTTATCAATGAAACTTCCCTTTCCAACTTCCCTTTTCAACTGGGTGTGTCCTCGTGATAATTTAAGAGGTGAAACTTCCCTTTCCAACTTCCCTTTTCAACTGGGTGTGTCCTCGTGATAATTTAAGAGGTGAAAAGAGATTGGCAGGTCAAAAGTTCAATTCGGATTTTAGTCGTCTTATAAAATAGACAGGAGTGACTTGTGTTGTTACTATGTGCCCGTGATAAGCACTGACTGTGCTTCAGTTCTTATTCTGGTGCACATTTTTATCTGACGGATGATTCTGTATACCTATATATTTTATGCATTACTTTCGGATTGTCCCTACAGCCATAAACCATGACCTCGGTTCTGTGGACTTATTGGGAGGTCTTTGACACCAGACCAAAATCAGTTTAGCAAATACATGTGTAGAATAACAAGGCATAACTGTAAGTATCCAAGCCTTTTATGATTAAAAATTGTCACGATTTTGCTTTATGGCTGTTATAGTATGTGAAGATAGTATTCTGAGCTGTATGGTCTGTAGGTCTGCAGAAATTGCAACAAATAGGATATCCCTGGTAAAGTTCCATCCAGTCCACAGGATTCTATAATGCACCAGTAGGACCACCTCCAAATTACAGTGTACCAAAACTCAGATGTCATTTTTCTTGTGGTTTTGTGTACTACCTTCAGTCTAACAATGGGTAGGACTTCTGAAATAAATATGTTCTATCAGCTTGGTTTTTTGTGGTTTCCACAGTCAGTAAGTGCTTAATAAAATGTTTTTGTTCCTTTTGGCTTTCTTTTTCAGCAGTACCAGACTCCAGAGGGAACAGTTTAACACTAACTGACCTCCCTCATGAATTTAGTCTCACAGTGTTGCAACAGTTTTAACTTGTTTATACAAATAAAATTCAGCTGGTTTAAGAGAGGAGCAGTAAATTGTCATCAAATCAATAGTTACTACACATTTTTAAGTAACATTTGCTATGATTAGTAAAATTTTTATATTTGGACCATCATGACTTCTGTTTAGAGCCATAAGGTGTCTCAATCCCATTAGTCTTCTAACTTTCACTTGAACAAATCTGGTTGTATCTGTTAAATCATTGGGGTACATCATTTCTAATGTAGTACAAGGAGGTTTGAAAAGTTCTTGGAACAGAATAGAAAATAAAATACTTACATCACTGAAACTTTTATATTTTTCAATCTAGTCTCCTTGTACATTAATGCACTAAGTCCAATTACGTTCCAGTGCCTTGATCCCATCTCAAAAGTGAGTTTGGTCCAGGCCTTCAAAATAGTTGTCATCTCAGGCTATCAAATTCTTTGTTTGAAGTGAATCTTCATCCTCCAAGAAAAATTTTCAGTTTTGGGAAGAGATGGAAGTCAGATGGAGCCATATCATAATAAGGCAGGTGTGGCAATTCATACCTTAGTTTGTGTAATTTTGCCACGCTGACGGCACATGTGTGTGGACGCACATTGTCTTGATGGAAGATGACTTTCTCCATTGCTAAATTTGGCCTTTGTTCCCGTATATTTTGTTGCAATTTGTCCATGAGGTTAGCATAGTGTTCTCCAGTAATTGTTTGCCCAGTGGGGAGATAATCTACAAACAGAATCCCCTTCGCATCCCAGTACAATGATGCCATGAACTTTCCCACCAAAGGAATTGCCTTTGCTTTCTTTGGTAGCAGAGAATCAGTCTGTTTCCACTGCTTTGACTGTTGTTTTGTCTCTGGGGTATAGTAGTGCACCCAAGTTTCATCTGTGGTCACAAACCAGTGCAAAAAATCTTGTTTGTTTCTCCTAAAATGGACCAAACATTGTTCTGTTATGTCCATTCTCGTGCATTTTTGATCCAGTGCCAAGAGTCACAGCACCCATCTTGCAGATAATTTTTTTTTATTTCTAATACTTTGGTTAAAATGTGATGTACCCTTTCAGATGACATCCGGCAACCATGAGCAATTTCACACTCTTTCAATTGGCGATCCTCCATGAGCATTTTGTGCACTTTTGCAATGCTTTCTGGAATAGTGACACATCTCAGCTGACCACTGTGCGGATCGTCATCTAAACTCTCCCAACCAAATTTACATTCATTTATCCACTTGGTAACAACTGAATATGAAGTCCCCCAGTGTATTCTAGAAATCAGCATGAATGTCCTTTGCTTTCATACCTTTCTTTATGAAGTACTTAATCACTGCTCGAATCTCGATTTTTTCCATCTTCACAAATGCGGGAACAACAATAGTGCCACAGCCACAGCTCTCTTCCAAGAGCACTGACATGGCATATGTTTACAGGCAACAGTCCAATGAATATCATGTGAACAACTTGTTGTGCTAGCACTGACTTCTTGTGGTGATTCCGAGAACCTTTTAAATCACCCTCGTATTTAACATTCAGATTCGAAGTAGCACTGTATTCTTTGTGACTGTATCATGGGTGTCCCTCATAAGGGTCATCAGGCACATTTTCTCTGATGCTTTGGCAGGTATTTGCAATTTTGTTTTTGCAATGCATAGCAGCAGTCAGTCAAGCAAATACTGCCCATGTCATCTTTCACGTTACACCAGGTTTCAATGGAGAGCGTCAGTTTGAATCCTGTTACAAACACAATGATTTTTAAAGTGGGATTTTACATACCCATTTGTTAGAGTGGTCCCAGATTAGTGTAGGACATTATGTATTTAGTCGACATGTATTAATGCGGACAGAAAACATGAAGAATAAGCAATACTCCAGCAGTGACTGACAAGCAGGCTAGGGTAGTGCTGTTGCTCCAAGAGTGTTAGTTATTCTTCCTGTCTTACTGTCCCTGTTAATACATATTGACAAAACAAATATCATTAATTTGGGACCACTCTGTTGAATAGGCACATAAAATTCTGATTTAAAAATAATTTTGTTTGTAATGGGAAACAAACTTCCACTTTCTAAAAACACTTGGTGTCACGTGAAAGACATGATGAATTATTTGGACTGAATCCAGCTGTACATTGCAGAAACCACATTGAAAATACCTGTCAAAACACCACAGGAAATGTGCCTGACAGCTCTTATGAGGGACACTTACATATCATATTAGAGAAGTTTTTCAGTATACAGATATGACATTTTCTACAGTCATGATTATTTTTGCAGTTCATACTAATCCACCTGGTAGGTTTCATTTACCACTTATAGTCCTAGGGAGTAAGAGTAAGGCAGAGACTTCATGCCACAATCACATCTTTGTCACGTGATGATGAATTTGCTGCTGCCTTGTCTACAATATTTGAGCTATAATGTTGTTATCCAAGTTCATATGTAAACTAATACAAAAATTCCTGTAGCTATTTTCAGTTGATCATGTATTTCTCACTAATTGTGCACATCAGGGATCTCATAATGCAAATTCATATTCCATTCTGATTATGTGACGTAAAGTGTTACATCATTAATAACATAAAACAAATTTTTCTATGCATTCCTCAATGCCACAACTGACTGCTTCAATCTCCCAATCTAAGCTAATGCTCTGTTCTTAATGACTGCAATGTTTATTGGCTGTCATACTGTAGCTTTCCAATTTTTGTGTAATAATGAAGCACAGAAATTTTCTGGCTATATTTATTCAGCATTTATAATACCACTCTAAGAGAGCTTTTAAATCAGTTGTTGTTGAATCAGAACTTTGGTCATTTTCATTCTCTATCTAGTATTTCTATGATTATCAGCACTACTTCACAGAAAACAGTCTTACCACCCACTAACAGTAAGTTTTGGACTTTCAAAAACTGTTGAATCGATTCTGAAACGTCTTCTGCCTTGGGGGTCAGTACTGGGGCACTTAACATGGCAACCTACTCTCTAGTTTGACGTGGGACAGGTCAACGGCCTTCATGTAATTTTTAAACACAGTTGTTTCCAGTCACAGCTAGAAAATAATTTATTTTTTATTTATGGTAATTGTGTAACTCCACATCATCAGGCAGAAGTTTCAAATACAACCTCCAGTGCGCAAATCGAGCGAGTATGGACAATTTCCAACTGGTATAAATTACCACAGAACCACATAAAAATTACAAAACTAGCATACTTCCTATGTTTGTATGGTCCCTTTAGACAGTAGGCTAACATGTAGGACAATACGAGTATAAGAAATATGTCACGGTCATGATTTTTATATGGTTTTGTGGTTATTTGTGTACCTTATGAATTGGATACTGTCCATACTCACTTGATGTCTGGATTCCTGTGCAATACCATAAATAAAATAAAAAAATTGTTTTACAGCTGTAAGCAGAAACAACCCTGTTTAACAGTCTATTCACTGACATCTTAAAGTCATGTTGTTGCTATTGTGATTGGAATGTTTGTACACCACGCACCATTTCTTCTGCATGCCATTATTCTTTTATGTTTTTACCTCTCTCTCTGCCCCTCTGTGTTCTGCCATACAGGAAACATAAGAATCTCATCTGTGTGCTGTTATTCAGGTTTTATCATTTTGACAAATAGCCCAGCATGCTGGTTTTAATTTCTCATTGTCAGCTCTGAATTATTTCTTTTCTCATTTGTTTGCATGGTAACCAGAACCATCAAAATGTGATATTTGTGTCTGCCTTACCTAGCGCCACTCCTCACATATGTTACCCTCATATCAGTGATAAGAAAAATACATATGGAACTGATGTGCAGCTAAATCTGAGAGGCAGTAATAAATGCAGCTTGCCAAATTTATCTTCCCAGTGTTCCCATTTATTGTTTTATTTCTCTTGTTATGTGACATGGTGAATTATGTTTATCTTCCATGACCATTCTTGGCACAGCATCAGTTTCAGTAAACCAAATTTGTTAAATTCCTTCACTGTACAACTATGCCAGTGACCTGTTGTATGCCCTCATCTTTCAACTTCTGCCCTGCTGTTCTTGCAGCAATGTACATTGACATTACAGATGATATGTTCAGTTTCCACACAGAACATCTGACATCCACGAAGTTTTCCCTTACATGTGAGGGTCATTCAATAATTAAAGAGACAAATTGATCTGGAGAAAAAGGTGTTTATTTTTACAAAATAATACTTTTTCTACTTTTCAACATAATCCCCTTGAACATTTATGTACTTGTTCCAACAGGCTACAAGCTTTTTTATTCCGGCTGCAAATAACTCTTTATCTTGATGTTTGAACCAATTTTCCACAAACTTTTTCACGTCCTCATTGTCCTGGATCCTCTTCCCACGTAATGCATCCTTCAGTGCATCAAACAATTCAAAATCACTAGGTGCTAAATCGGGACTGTAAGGGGGATGAGGCAGTACTTCCCAGCCCATTTTGTTGATGGTTTCACAGATTAGTTGAGCAATATGAGGACATGTATTGTCTTGCTGGAGAATCACACCTCTCCTCTGAGGTCCACGTCTCTCTCTCATGGCTGGCTTCACCTTGTTTAAAAGCAAATCCAAGTAGTACTGGCTGTTCATTGTACGCTGCTCCTTGAGATAATCACAAAAAACTGGATGTCAGCCTCCCAAAACACCGCCAACATGACTTTTCCTTCTGATGCTTGGGTTTTGAATTTTTTCTTGACAGGTGAGTTGGTGTGCTTCCACTCCATGCTTTGTCTTTTTGATTCTGGCTCATAATAGTGAACCCAAGCTTCATCACAAGTTAAAATTTTGCTGAGCAAGTGCTCACCCTCTCTTTCATAACGTTCCTTTAGCTCTGTGCACACTCTCAACCTTGTTTTGTTGTGTAGCTGCGTCAGCTCCTTTGGGACCCATCTTGCACATGGTTTGTGGTACTTCAGCTTGTTACAGATAATGTTACGAACTGTACCACTACTTACGTGAACCTTATCAACTATCATTTCCACAGTCGCACGGTGGTCGGCACAAATAATGTCATCAGTTTGACTTTCAAGTGAGGGAGTTGAAACTGCAGCTGGTTGGCCAGAACGGTGTTTGTCAATCACAGAGTAGGGACCATTTTTGAACTGCTCTACCCACTTGTAAAAATTTGCACAATTAATACAACCTTCACCATAAACTTTAGACTTTCTACAGTATATATTTACTGGTTTCTCACCTTCAGCAAGTAAGAAACGAATAACAGAAAGTTATTAAATTAATGTGGATGTTTCAAGTGTATTCACCATCTTGAGTTGTATTTTTGAGGTTATAAACAAAACAATGTTGATACATCAGCTGATCAGGGCTCATCCCAGTGATGCCAACTTAAAGCCATAAAAGTATCAAACTTGCTCTACTAACAGTTTTTTCTCCAGACTAATTTGTCTCTTTAATTAATTAATGATCCTCCTACAAAATTGTCACTCCTTTTTTGTCCACTTGTCTATTGGCACTTGTGTCAGACCATCAGCCAACATTGTTATAGTGATCCTTTTTTTTGTTTCACCAGCTAGAGCATCTGGCATTCACAAAGATTCAGCTTCTTGCTGGGGCTGCATTGGAGTTGGTCCCGTGGATGGAGGTTATATGTACTCTTCGCTAATGCCTCTGGGGGTGAGCATTTCCGTGGTCACTATCACTGTAGCTCCTCCATTGTTACTCAGTACAGTCATTCTCTGAGGCATGGGAATCCGGGATCTATTTACCTTGAGGCTATCTTCTTTCTTGTTAAAATTATTTCCACATATGTGAATTTCTACTTGTTCCCTGAACAAATGGGCACAATAGCTGTTCTCCACAGTGAGAAATGCTGTTGGGAAATTTTATCAAGTGGTCAGTCTCTCACAGTAAGAACTCTGCCATGGCCGATTTCTCGACCTGTCCCAATCTGCGATACCATTTATGTTTGGTCGTGGTGGTATTGGTGGATCATCTGGACATTTCCACAGAGGCTTTTTGACATGTACACATTTTGCAGTATAGCCCCCGCATTGTGAATGGGACCCTCTTGTCCTTTGTTGTTCTGAGACACTCTCTGATATACCTTCTCAATTTACTAAGCATTTGCACAGTATGAGGCCGATGTATGGAGAAAGGCTGTACTCGATATTTCTCCTTCTGATGCAGCACTTAGCTGGGTGTTGTATTTTGTGACATTTCTTATATAAATGATGGAGTACACTTAGTAACTCTGAAGGCATTCCTGATGTTGCATCTCACATTTGGGGTGCAGCAACTCACATATTCATCTTGCATGTTTATACTTACCATACCTCTTTTCGCAGACAGGTGATGAAAATTTGTGCAGGTATCACTTAGTGTGTGCAGTTTTTGATGCACATTGTGGCCCGGGCTCTCACCATTCCTCATAACCAGCATATCCAGAAAGGATAGCTGATGAAAAAATGTATCAGCATCTACCCTTTCTGCAAGCACAAGTTACAAGGTATAGTGAAAACTTGTGTAACATTGTATATCAGCAACTGACCCACTCAGATCGATACCTGCACAAACTTTCAAATTGGCACCCAAACGAGAAAAGAGGTATGATTAATGCACTCATAATATGTGTGAGATGAATGTGTGAATCATAGCTCATCAGACATGAGATGTAACACCAGGAATGGACTTTGAGGAACAGTGGGTGCTCCACCTCTTTTATAAGTGTCACAAAGCATGACATACTGGAAGAAGAAATGTTGTGTACAGCCTTTGTCCGTATATCTCAAGGGTGACAGACAGAATGGCCTTGTATTGCACAAATACTGTGTAAACACTATTTACAAACCAACCAGGAAGATCAGAGTCTGTCTCAGATTAGCAAAGGCTAGAAGACACCCACTCACAATACAGGGAGTGTGCACACATGGAAAAGTCTGTGTCAAATGATTGAACGATCCACTAATACCAGAATCGTGGAACATTAAGGATATTGCAGGTTGAGACACATCGAGAAATTGGACGTGGCAGATCATGCGTTGTGCGAAACTGACCATGTAATAAAACTCTCCAGCATGCTGGTTCTTTCTGTGAAGAAGTGCTATTGTGCCCATTCATTTAGGGAAGACATATAAATTCACAAACATGACAATAGTTTTGACAAGAAAGAAGTTAACCTCACTGTAAATGGATCTCAGATTTCCTTGCCACAGTTACAAGTAACAGTGGAGGAACTAGAGTGACAAGGACCTGTGAAACTGTGGGCATTAGTGTGTAGAGTACATATAACCTCCATCCATGGAATCAACTTGAGCACAATCCCCTCTCCTCAGGAAGAAAACTGAATCTTCGAGAATACCAACCAGATGTGCTGGTGAAACATCGGAACAATCGTTAAAGAAATGCCAGCTGAAGATCCCGAGACGAAAGTGGACAGGCAACATTTTCCTCGCACACTTTCAAACTGTGTTTACCCCTTCCCTTGACCCAATCCCTCGCCCGCTGTGTGCCGCCGTGCGTGTCTCCACCTGTGTTTTGTCTGTGTCGTGCAGGCGTGTGCTTTCGAAACGGGGCAGGCGGTGGTGGTGTGGGTCGGGGGCAGCTGCTTCGCCCCCGGGCACCTCACCCGCATGTCAGTCAGGCCGCTGCTCAAGGTCGCCCTGCCAGACGGCAGACTCCTCCACGAGGTCGACCCGTCCGCCATACTCGTGAGTAGCGGCTCTGTTCTCTGGGCTCTCCCCTTCCTCCAACCCTGTCCCTCTCCTCGCTCTCAGCAGATACCAAACTCTCTGAGGTTCAGGTATTTAATAGTAAGAAACTGTCTCTCTCCGCTGTATGTCAATCGAGAATTCCTGTTGGAATAAAACTGTGTGCCAGACCGGGACTCGAACCCGAGACCTTTGCATTTCGCGGCGAGACGTACGGGTACGACCCTGGACCCATTCTCACAGGTTTAGTTTCGAGGGTGCTACTCCTGCGAGGTAAGTGGGAGAACTTCTGTGAAGTTCAGAAGGCGGGACGAGAAGTACTCGTTGAAGTAAAACTTGTGAGGGCTCATCGTGAGCTGTGCCCGGATAGCCCGGACAGTAGTGCACTCGCCCGTGAAAAGCGACATACGGACGTACCACATTTGAGTCCCAGTCTGTCACACAGTTTTGGTCTGCCGAGAAGTTTCAAATTGGCACAACCTCTGCTGCAGAGTAAAAGTTCATTTTGGCATAAGTGTATTGTTTGTACAACATCTGACATACTTCAGCGCCAAATTGTTCTTTCACACACTTCAGTTTGAGTTTTTAGCTTTACTTCAGTGTCAGTTTTCCACCTAGTATTAAAACAAAACAAAAGTAGCTGCATTTGAATTTATTTTTACATGAAATTGAATATACAAGTAATTGTGACTGTGAATTTGTGACCCATAATTTTCTTCCAAACTGAATATTTGATTTCTGCATAGCAGAAAATTGTGTGCATTTGTGTACTACATGTACATGAGTCTAGAGCTACGTCTGTACTCTGCAAGCCACTGTGCAGTCTGTAGTGAAGGGGACCTCTTATCGACAACAGCAACCAAAATGAATACCTGCTGCCTCTGTAAGCATCTTTTTGTTGCGGTCTTCAGTCTGAAGACTGGTCTGGCACAGGCTAGTCTATCCCGAGTAAGAATCTTCATCCCTGCAGAAATACTGCAACCTATGAGTACATTCATTTTAACCTACTTCCTGCATTTGTGTGTAGATCTGTGATGCCTCAGGATATTTCCTACCAATTAATGCCCTCTTTTAGTCAGTTAGCATTATAGGTTCATTTTTTACCCATCATTTGATTCAGTACACCTAATTAGTTACTTGATCTGCATATCTTATCTTCAGAATTCTCTTATAGTAACATGCAGCTTAGTATTCCTTATCATATTCTCATGATGTCCACATGAGATAAATGGCAGTCTCCACAGAATTGTCCCATTACAGTATTTCCCATTACAGTTTTCTAAATCTGTGTGATAGGGTTCCACAAAAGCAGTTTCACTTTTCTTCCAAAGATTCTCATACAAGTTTCCCTATCACTTTTGTATGAACTATAATGGCCTGTTACAGTTTTAGCAGAGTGTCCCTGAACTGGTGTCTGCCATTATGCTTACTTTGTAGGGCTCTCAAATGCTGGACCAGTACTCCAGAATTAGTGGCACTAGAATCTTCTATGCAGTTTCCTGTACCAGACACTGTACTTTCTAACATCAGTATCAATTTTTGTGAAGTTCTTGCCCTACGAAGGTATAAATATTCAGTAATAATAATAAGGTAAACATCATAGTTTCATGTTCACAATTATTTTTGCACATTCATTTAACCTACTTACTGGAATTGTGCGTAGATCTGTGATGCCTCAGGATATTTCCTACCAATTAATGCCTTCTTTTAGTCAGTTAGCACTATAGGTTCCTTTTTTACCCATCATTTGATTCAGTACACCTCATTAATTACTTGATCTGCATATCTTATCTTCGGAATTCTCTTACAGTAATATATAGCTTATCATATTCTTATGATGTCCACATGAGATAAATGGCAGTCCCCACAGGATTGTCCCATTACAGTATTTCTTGAATACCAGTTTTCTAAATTTATGTGAAAGGGTTCAGCAAAAGTTTGTAGGGCTCTCAAATGCTGGCCCAGTACTCCAGAATTAGTGCACTAAAATCTTCTATGCAGTTTCCTGTATCAGTACACTGCACTTTCTAACAAATCTTCCATTTGCCTTCCCTGACACTAGTTTGTGTTGCTGTTCTTGGTATTGACACTAAAAATTTCAATGATTTTTGTGAAGTTCTTGACCTACACAGGTGTAAATATTCAGTAACAATAATAAGGTAAACATCATAGTTTCAGGTTCACAATTATTTTTGCATTACATTTCATACAGGGAGCAAGACTTGTAAAATTAATGATTGTATCACTTTGTATAGTGTTAGGTGAAAACTGAAGCAGTCATAAACTTGAAAACTGAATTGTTGTATTTGGAATTGTGACTTATCTCCAAAACAAAAAAGGAATAAGGACAATAAATATGCAGTGGGTGCAGAAGGTTTGACATTTGTAAATAATTCAACATTAGAGCTGCTGTGTCAGTAAATCCACAGGCAAAAATGTCAGTCAGTAATGTAAACTCGCTACCTAGTTTTTAAGCGTCGCTACATAGTTTTTAATCTGAATGTGAAGTAACTATGAGTGAACTCTTTTACTATCATTGGGCCTTATTTGGAAACTTTGTAAGGAGAATATGATTAATCACACATATATACACAAACCAACAAAATAGTGAAAAGTTTTATTGATGTTCTACAAAGGTTAATTTATTCACAAATTGATTTTAATTTCCAAAATCGCTTTGTGGCCAAACAATTTTTGTAGAATATCAGCAACAGTCAGATTTTTATTCTTGTTATTCTGATAATATTCTGCCAATAACTGAAGGAATATCTGTTTAATAGACTTTGATTAGCTGCTGTTGTGAAATGAGTACACAGATAGACAGGCTGCATTTTTCCCCTAGTCCAGGTAACTCGAACATTGGTTGCAATGGTCTGAGGCCCATGCTGGGGTCTCAGTAAGAAGTAATTACTTGTTTTGAAGCTTGCTGAATTACAGACATTTGTATGTACTGAATGGAATCCAGAGAGTTTTGGCTATGCAAATGCTGGAAAAGATTAGCATTTCCTTTCATGTCTCTGGAGAAAAGATACTGGATGGTTAAAAAATCTTTTAGTCCTTTTGTCTGTGTCCAATCTGTAGATGACTTAATTTAAATGTGATGAAAGTTTATCTTTACAACAGTATATTTTTATCAGTTTTCCCTTCTTGTCATCGCTTTTATTTTTAGAAACCCCAACAAATGTTGCAATTTTAAAATTCACGCAAAGCAGTCAAAATGCTACATTAAATTGTGAGTTCATAATATCAAATACTGCTTTTATTTTATTGCATGTGAGTATGTGGAGATGTAGAAGTGTCCGAGAATATTCAAATTGTAGTTGCTAATTTGTGGCATATATATCTTTGAATACTTGTAAATTACAAGCAGAGGAGTGACAGATGAGAACTACCACTGTCTACAACATTGGTATCAAATCTACAGCTCTAAACAAATTGGCAGATTAAAACTGGCTGCCGGACCAGGCTTCAAACCTGGATCTCCCACTTACCACAAGCAGAAACCTTTAACCAAATAGGCTCTCCGTGCATACTCTGTGTACATAAGGATGAAGACAGTATATGTGGAAGTTTAGTTCAGTCCAGGGAGTATGTACAGACAGCCAAACAAGTTAAGGTGTCTGATCACAATAAGAAGGAAATTCAAGCTCAAGTTCCAGTGCAGTACAAATTTTCATATGTCACTATTGGGTAGTACACTGAAGAGCCAAAGAAATTAGTACACCTGCGTAATATCATGTACGGCCCCTGCGAGCGTGCAGAGGTACCACAGCACTATGTGCCATGGACTTGACTAATGTCTGAAGTAGTACTGGAAGGAACTGACACCACAAATCCTGCAGGGCTGTCCATAAATACGTAAGAGTACGAGTGGGTGAAGATCTCTTCTGAACAGCATGTTGCAAGGCATCCCACGTATGCTCAATAATGTTTGTATCTGGGGAGTTTGAAGGCCAGCAGAAGTGTTAAATCTCAGAACAGTGTCCCCAGAGCCACTCTGTAGCAATTCTTGACGTGCGGGCTATCACATTGTCTTGCTGGTATTGCCCAAGTCCGTCAGAACGCACAATGGGCATGAATAGATGCAGGTTTTTATTATTTCGTTTGGCATCAAGGATACATTACTTGAATTGAACAGCAATGATGTTACTGGTAACACAATATGCATATACTACAAATAAAATAGATTGCATTCATTTATGGTAATAAAAGTCTTAGATTAGATCGATAAATCAATAATATACATACGGATAAAAACACTGCGATGAGTTACATGTAAAAGAGAAAATGTGGTTTTTATAAACAGTAATATCGACAAACAGAGCTTCAAGTTGTAATAAAAACTATAGGTTAATATCTAAAGTATCCAGCCAGGAGATTGCTTCCTCAGAGACCTCATGTATGCTGGTCAGAGTTCCAGCATATTTCCGTAGGGGACACTCTGTGACTATGTGGTGTATTGTTTGTCGTTGGTGTCTGCAGTCACACTTGGCACTTTCAGCGATTCCCCACTTATGCTTCAAGTCCTGGCATCTTCTGTGCTTGGTGCGCATGCGATTTAGGGTGGTCCACGACCTCCTAGATAAGTGGAATCCAGGAGGGACTCGTGTAGGATCAGCAATGAGACCTGCAGAATCGGGATTGGCTGCAAACCATTCTTCCTGCCATGCTGTTTCTAGTTGGAATCCTTCAGAAGTAAGCCTTTTTCCAAGTCTCCAGGAGGGTTTCCTGGACTTAAGACGTTGCCTTTGAGTGGCATCACAGTCCTGGTGTAGCAGTAACTCGGGATTCTTGGAGCATTTCTCCCATTCCCTTTTCAACGCTGCTTGACGTTGTAACTTCGGTGGTGCAATATTAGACAGAACAGGTAGCCATTCTGTGGGTGTGGATTTTATTGTCCCGGATACGCTTCTCATGGCTACATTCAGCTGCGTGTCTACCGTGGCTGTAAGAGTGCTGTTCAGCCATACTGGGCTACAATATTCCCCAACAGAGTATACAAGTGAGAGGGCAGTTGTTTTGAGTACTGATGCCTTAGCTCCCCAGCTTGTTCTGGAGAGTTTGTGCAATATATTGTTTCTGGTTCTCATTTTTAAAGCTGTTTCAGTTAGGTGTTTTCTATATGTTAGCGAATGATCCAAGGTCATGCCGAGATATTTTGGGAATGGGTTATATAACAGCAACTGATTTCTAAAGGAAATTTGCAGTTTATAGTGAGCGTGCCTATTACTCAGATGGAAGGTGGAAGATTCAGTTTTATTTCTGTTTACTTTGAGTCGCCATCCATTAAAAAATTCATCTAGAATTCGCAGATCCTGAGTGAGAGTCATTTCTGAAGTTGTAAAATCGTTAGCCTGCATCACCATGGCTATGTCATCAGCATAGATAAATGTTCTTGCTTCCGTTTCGGGCAAGTCAGTGACATATAAATTGAAAAGTAGGGGGGCCAATAATGATCCTTGTGGTAGTCCGTCATTTAAATTGTATTCCTTGCTTACTTGATCTTTTAGGTGAACTTGGAATTTCCTGTTGGACAGCATGTTATTGAGTAGTTGTGCAATTCTTTTACATGGAATTATTCTTAAGAACTTAAGAAGCATGCTTTTCCGCAACACTGTATCATATGCTGATGTTAGGTCAATAAACACGGCCATTGTTTTCTTCAGGTCTTCGAAGCCCTTCTCTATGTATGTTGCAGGTGATGAGACAGGATGCTTATGTACCTGTCAGAGTTATATCTAGACTATCAGGGATCCCATATGACTCCAATTGCAATGCCCCACACCATTACAGAGCCTCCACCAGCTCGAACAGTCCCCTGCTGACGTGCAGGGTCAATGGAATCGTGAGGTTTTCTCCATACCCGTACATGTCCAACTGCTCAATACAATTTGAAAAGAGACTCGTCCGACCAGGCAACATGTTTCCAGTCATCAACAGTCCACTGTCGGTGTTGACAGTACCAGGTCAGGCGTAAAGCTTTGTTCGGTGCAGTCATTGAGGGTAAACAAGTGGGCCTTCTGCTCTGAAAGCCTATATCGATGACGTTTCATTGAGTGGTTCACACACTGACATGCGTTGATGGCCCAGCATTGAAATCTGTGCGAATTTGCTGAAGGGTTGCATTTATGTCATGTAGAACAATTTTCTACAGTCATTGTTGGTCCCATTCTTGGAGAATCTTTTTCTGGCCACTGCGATGTTGGAGATTTGATGTTTTTTTTACCTGATTCCTGATATTCACCATACACTCGTGAAATGGTCATACGGAAAAATCCCCACTTCATCGCTACCTCAGAGATGCTGCGTCCTATCGCTTGTGTGCCGACTATAACACACATTGAAACTCACTTAAATCTTGATAACCTGCCATTGTAGCAGCAGTAACCAATCTAACAACTGTGCCAGACACTTGTAGTCTTATACAGGCATTGCTGACCATAATGCTGTATTTTGCCAGTTTACATATCTGTGAGTTTGAATATGCATGCCTATACCAGTTTCTGTGGTACTTCAGTGTATATCTCTACCTGTGCAGATGATGCCAAGGAGTTCACAACCAGTAAATATATTTCAAAATCATTTGAGAAAACTACTTAACTATGAGACAGGTCTGCAGACCAGTACTGGACTCTCTCTCTCTCTCTCTCTCTCTCTCTCTGTGTGTGTGTGTGTGTGTGTGTGTGTGTGTGTGTGTGTGTGGTAATTACAACAGAGACTGGTATTGGCACCTTCTTCTCCATTTTTCGTGAAGTGAGAGTTTTGAAAGTCACGTGATTTTGAAATTTATTTTATATCCAGCTGGTACAGTTTGGAACAAGGGTTGCTTATCAAAACATTACCTACTAAGTCCAGTGTTATGGAAAGGATAGACTGCTACTCATCATAATGAGAAGCTGTTAAGTCACAGACTGGCACAAAAAAAAACCCTCTATACATTTGAGCTTTCAGCTGAAAGGCCTCTTTTGAAGTAGAAAATGTGTATACGCTCATGCAAGCACAACTCACACATATGAGTACTAAGTTCCCTCTACAAGGACTAGAAGGCCATAAGAGCAATTCTGAAACACCCTGTTGGGCCATACAGAAGTGGAGGGGACACACTACTTGGCTTTCAGAACTTGTAGTTATTTCAGTGGGAAGGAAAGAGAAATGGGATAGAGGAGTTTAGAAAGGAAGGGTAGCTTATTCAGCATGACTGGTACTGAGTAGTGACGAGGAGATACGGCTGTGGCACCACCCTCCGCTCACACTGCGACTAAAACGCCTCCTACTTCTAAACAACTCAGAAGCATTGCCTATGCCATCCCTGCCTCTATGCCTCAATACTTTATACTACTGAAGCCATAACTTTCTCAAACCTAGCCCCGAAATAAGATCTTCTGCAAACCACCCACTGACACCTTCTGTCACCTCCTAACCTCTGTAACATCCTAGTAAAATTGTACAACTCCCCAAACTGTTACCTGTACTCCAATGTCCCTACCTGTGCAATACCTCCCGCTGTAAAACCTGCTCCGTTTACTCATTCACTACCAGCTGTTTTGACCTTAGAACTGGTAAATCCTACAATATCAAAGGGAGAGGAACTTACAAAACAGTGTTCGTCATTTGTCGACTAACTTTTATGTAGGTTTCACCACCACAAAACTGGCTGAGCACAGGAATAGACATAACAGAACTGTCTGCCTTTGGAGCAGCCAGCACCCAGTTGCTGAACATGCTCTTCGGGGACCTGCTACTGCTACTGCTACTGCTACACCGAACAGGCTACTCAGATCCTCCCACTCAATGCTAGTCTCCCTGGATCCTGGAGTGGGAACTTGCTCTTTAAAGTGGCCTCGAATCTTGATACCTTTCCAGAAAGACAAATCAAAACATTCATCCTTTTACATGAGCTCAACTCATACACACACACACACACACACACACACACACACACACACACACACAATGGCACCGTCATCTCCGGGCACTGCGATACGACTTTGACTCCAGACGATGTGGGAGACGAGCTTTACTGGGGTGGGTAGCAGTGGTGCAGAAAATGTTTGGGGCTGAGAGGGGGAGAGACATTAGGTTAGGTGCAGGTGAAGGCACAGTAGTGCTGTCTGTAGGAGCATGCGAGGTCTGCCGATCGGAAACAGAGCGAGTACGTGTCTAGTATTGCAGTTCATGTACTTTAAAAATTGAGCTGCTGCCTATTTGTCACTGTGTGTCACCTTCCTTTTGCTCTGCTGCAGTAATATGTGTATGGTAAGTCTGAGAACTGGGTTGCAGGAGTGAGACTAGTTATGACTCAGTACAGAAGTCGAGTACATGATCTCGCTGTTCTACAGTAGCACTGACGAAGCGAAATTGCCGAATATCAGTATTGGATGGACTTTAATACGAGGGAGGATCGGTAATTAATGCTTAGTAATTATTTTCTCACCTGGTATTGCAACTGGAATGTGAATTTTCATGACAATATAATTTGCGGTTTTTGCTACTGATGGTATTTTGCTTTCACGTTCAGCTCTAGCGAGAGAGTCCTCAACTACTAAATGAGCGTGGCGTGCATGTTACTGTTGTCAGGTCACAAAGAGCAGTGAAGTGTAGTTTGATATTTGTGGGTCGAAGGGCATAAAGCGAGTGAAATTCACAGGGACGTGTGTGGTATGTATGGGGATGACTGTACAGCTGTAGCAATGTCTCCAGGTGGTATGCATAGTTCTGAGAGAGTTGCGTGAGCCTTAGCAATTTGTTAAACTCCAGGCAACCATTAACAGCTGCAATCATGCAGAATGTCAGAGCCACTGAGGCAGCAGTTTTGAATGATGGGCATGTGCATCTATGAACCATGGTTGCATCTGTTCAACATTTCCTATGTGCAAAGTACAATGCTGTTTATGACATGAAGAAATTTTGTAAAGTGAACGTGACAGACAACCACAAGGGCCATAGAGAGATGACGGGCTCACATCACCTAACATGTTATGGCCCAGTACAGCACGAGTTTGTGAAGGAAATTGTCACTGGTGATGAGTCACGGATGTACCACAATGTGCCCGAAACTGAGTAGGCGTTTGTTGAGTGGAAACGTGCTGGTTCCTCAGTATGAAAAACAATTCAAAGTTACTCAATCTTTTAGGGAAGTGCTTGTGACAGTGTTCTAGGATATGCATGGTGTGCTACTGGTGGACTTTGCTGAACATGGGACCACTGTGAATGCTGCAGCCTACATTAAAACATAGGTTAAATTGCAGCATGCCCTTCATGACAAATACCACAACATTAATGTGACAGTATCAGACTTCTTTGTGACAATGCTCACTCAAATGTTGCTGCTCCTGTTTGTGGGAAAATCTTCAAATTTGAATGGGAGATCCTCCAGCACCCACTATACAGTCCGGACCTTGCACCATCGGACTTTCATCTGTTTGTTCCTCTGAAGAAATTCCTGTCTGGCCAATACCTTTCAATAGATGCAGAAGTGAAATCAGCAGTCAAAAGATGACTATACTCCAACAAAATCGATTTCTATGAACAGGGCATATTGAAACAGGTACTACGATGGATGAAATGTGTTGAGGATATTGGTGACTATGAAGAAAACTAGTTAAAAGATGTAAGTTCATTTATGATTTTTTCTTTCATTACCTGTTAAACTTATGAGTGATAAAATTATTGTCCATTACTTTTTAATCTTCCCTCGTAAACCTGTGTTTTCTGGGACTGTGGATGATGTAACACAAAAATTAACTGATGCAATGTATACAATTGCAAATGTGTTCCATCAGAGAAGGGTCACATCTAGAAGAAGTTTCATGCTACAACCCACACTTGAGATGAAAAACGTACAAATTTTCTTGTATGCAAACAAAGTAATTGCATTCTTGTTTATTTCATCTCCACTGTGAGAAGACACACGTGTTGTGTCAATCAGAAACTGGCCACATAGCAATGTCTCTGTTATCTACCTGTGAGCATGCTACTCTTGTATTGTTTTGCTCATGGCAACTTTCGTTTATGGGCTGCTAACAGTGAGTTGTGAAAAAGCTTCATATCAGTGCACACTCCGCTGCAGAGTGAAAATCTCATTCTGGAAACATCTCCCAGCCTTTGGCTAAGCCATGTCTCTGCAATATCCTTTCTTTCAGGAGGTCTAGTTCTGCAAGATTTGCAGGAGAGCTTCTGTAAAGTTTGGAAGGTAGGAGGTGAAGTACTGGCAGAAGTGAAGCTGTGAGGACGGGGTGTGAGTCGTGCTTGGGTAGCTCAGTTGGTAGAGCACTTGCCCACAAAAGGCGAAGTTCCCAAGTTTGAGTCTAGCTCCAGCACACAGTTTTAATCTGCCAGGAAGTTTCATATCAACGCACACTCTGCTGCAGAGTGAAAATCTCATTCTGGAAACATCCCCGTGGCTGTGGTTAAGCCATGTCTCTACAATATCCTTTCTTTCAGGAGTGCTAGTTCTGCAAGGTTCGCAAGAGAACTTCTGTAAGGTTTGGAAGGTAGGAGATGAGCTGTGAGGACAGGTCATGAGCCGTGCTTGGGTAGCTCAGTTGGTAGAGCACTTGCTCGCGAAAGGCGAAGGTGCCGAGTTCAAGTCTAGGTCTGGCACACAGTTTTAATCTGACAGGAAGTTTCACATCAGTGCACACTTCACTGCAGAATGAAAATCTCATTCTGGAGTGAGTTGTGTAGCTTAACATTAATTTCTGTAACTTTTTTGAAGGCTGTTGTAAATTTATTTTAATTATTAATCACCATTTAGAGAATGCACTTCATCCTTGTGTCATGTTTTCTTGCACTGTTGTCAGAGACTTGGTGTATGTCACTGTCACTGCTAGACAATCTCTGAGTATTATGTAAATTGAGGGTGATGGGGGAAGAAAGGAAAGAAAGGGGAAGAATTGATGACATCAGATACATCAGAACTCTATGCGGAATCAGCACTGACAAATAAAAATGTGTTCAGACCGGGACTCGAACCTGTGTTCTCCTGCTTTCTAGACAGCTGTATCACCCAGACTCAGTGTTCATCACAATTGCGCGAACTATCTCGGTACGCCTCTCGGCCGACCCAAATTCCCACCTAATGCCACCTATCCACATCCCAATCTGTGTCCTCCATGTTCACTGCTTCAAGATTCCCGTGAGAGGTCAAACATTGATTACCTGCAGAAATCTCAAAGTAGTGAGCACAGAGCACATGGACAGGGAATGCAGATAGGTGATACTAGGTGGGAATGTGAGTCGGCTGGGGAGCATGCTGTGATAGTCCACGCATTTGAAATAAACGTATCGGTTAATGCAACTGCCTAGTACACTGGACTCACATTTGAGACACTATCAGTCCAATTCCATATCCAGTCACCTAGATACAGGTTTTCTGTGATTTCCCTAAATTGCTCCCGACAAATGCCAGTATGATTCCTTGAAAGGGCTCGTCCGAATTTCTTCTCCATCCTTGAAACAATCTGAACTTGTGCACAGTCTCTGATGACCTCTATATCGACAGGACGTTAAACTCTATTTGTACTTCCCTCCTGCCTTTCTTCCTTTCACAAGAAAATAGTAGGAAAATTGCTCACAGAACGACTGCCTCTCATTGCAGAGATGTGTCAAACTGTATGACCAAGACCACCTGGTGGAGGTCCTTCCATTGTGACAACACTCCTGCGCACCAGTAAGATACAGGGTGTTTATAAATGAATATCGGGGTTTTAACACTTTATAACATTTATTATGTTAAACTTACAGTTATAAATGATATGTCAAATGAAAGAGCAACTCAAACAGTTTTACCAAGAACCTTATAAATGTTCAATGTGAGCACCATTTGTCACACGGCACACATCAAGTCGATAGCCGAGTTCTTCCCAAACATTGCTAAGTGTATCTTCAGTGATTGTAGCAACAGCTGCTTCAATCCGGTTTCTTAATTAACGGAGGTCTGCTGGTAGTAGAAGCATGTACACACGATCCTTGATGAAGCCCCAAAGGAAAAAATCGCGTGGAGTTAGGTCGGGTGAATGTGGAGGCCATGCAAAGTGAGCCCTGTCATTGGGCCCCTTGCGGCCTATCCAGCGCTTGGGTACAGTGAAGTTCAACCAATCGTGTACTTCGCTATGCCAGTGAGGTGGTGCACCATCTTGCTGGAAAATGAAGTTCTCTGGCTCATCTTCTTCCAACTGAGGGAAGAGCCATTGCTCTATTGTATCAAGGTAAGAAATGCCAGTAGGTTCACCAAAAAAGAAAGACCCATAAACTTTCTGCTGGGATATGGCACAAAAAACAGTCTCTTTAGGGGAATCTCATTGCATTTGTACTACCTTGTGAGGATTTTCTGAGCCCCAGATGCGAACATTGTGAGTACTAACATGTCCACTAAGATGAAAGGTCAATTCATCACTGAAGACAACATGATCCAGAAAATCTTCATCATCATGAAACAACATTTCGTTTGTGAAGTTGGCACATAATCCATGGTCTGTTGGCTTTAGAGCCTGTAATAACTGTAAACGGTAAGGATGTGGTTGTATGCATTTTCTTAAAACTTTCCAAACAGTCAACATGGGAACTTGTAATTCACGACTAGCCTTCCGGACTGATTTCTTTGGGCTACGAGTGAATGACTCTCTCACTCACTCAACAGTCTCTTCACTAACTCTAGGTTGTCCTGTGCTCTTCCCTTTAAAAAGGCATCCGGTACCTTCAAATTGATGATACCATCTACGAGTGTTGTTATCATCTGCAGGATCACAACTGAACTTCAGCTGGAACTCACATTGCACAGTAACTACAGATTCAGTCTTTGAAAACTGCAAAACACAAAACGCTTTCTGTTCACTACTTGCCATCTTCGCTACTACCGCTGTCTACTGGATTGTAGCAGAAACATTGCGCATACGCACTTGTGCCTAACAAAACTGTTTGAGTTGCTCATTCATTTGACATATCATTTATAACTGTAAGTTTATTGTAATTAATATTATAAAGCATTAAAACCCTGATATTAATTTATAAACACCCTGTATGTACATATTGAAAAGTAGTTTGATTCCAAGCATTTGTCGATCCTTCCTGTAACACTGAATTTTCTCCACATGACTGTCTTGTTTCCATGAGCAAAATTTTGGCTGGAAGAATGACAATTTCTATGTATGAAGGGCTGTTGCAGATGAAGAACAATATATGTATGCAGCAGCCAAAATACACAGGGAAACTCTAGTTTGGAGAGTGGTTTCAAAGGGTAAAGAAGTGTGTTTTGAAGAAGGAATACAAACACAACAGAGAGCCAAAATGTTATGACCACATGCATATTAAAATGTTAGCCCACCTCTGAAATTAAAAACAGCAGCAATTCTATGTTTTGTGCATTCTGAACATCCTCTGTAGGTTTCTGTAGGTGAAGGGCACCAAATTGTTATAACAAGAACAAACCCAGTTTATGGAACACAGTACTTTACAGAGCAACACATACAGTGAAATAGAGATTGTGTGTAGCACTGAACACATTGACTGAACAACAGTAATACAGTGCAAAGAATAGGACGAGCACTCTTTGGTGATCACTTAAATAATACTGTTTCTTTGGTGGCTCACCAGAGCGCACCAGAGGACCGACCCAGGTGATTTCTATTAGCAGAACTATGAACTGTACAGATATGCAATCTCTGAAATCGCACCTGTCATGAGTGAAGGTACATCACTCTTCCCTTTTAGGGAGTGAGAAAATCACATACATTCATTAAAAAAATAGGCGCAGAAAAATACATAGTACAGAAAAATTGTGTGCTACCAAAATAATGCACTGGTACCAAAAAAGCACCCGCAAAGCACTGAGATTACAAGTCACAGAAAGCACCAATTTTTATTATTCTCTTGTCAGAAACATACAGGTACATGTACATACATTTTTCGCAGTTATGATTAAATTACTTTTGACCAAAACTTGGCCACTTCCAGTGCATCTTCTGTTGCTTGTTGAAGGTCATCTTCTGCACAGGAGACAGGACACAGTCGGCACCGAAGCATGTGCCAGACTGTCTGTTCTTCTCCACAGTCACAGTGAATATCAGTTGGATCAGTGTATCTCTATTTTGCCAGGTTAAGTTTTTATCTTCCAACTCCAGATCTCAGTCTATTCAGGGACTTCCAAGTTGTCCATTCCCCATCATTGCCTGGAGGTAAAGCTTCAACAACTCTCTTCCAACCAGGGTCGTAGCCCTTCATAGTTGTTACCTAGCTTTTTCAGCAGCGGTTCCTTTGATGTCCTAAGAAAACTCTTCCTTGACTTCAGTCATTGCGGATGTGGTTCATGCCCATACAGAGGATGAGTAATCTCCTGTTCCACTGCCTTTCTTTCCTTGTTTGCAGCTATCTCTCTTCAAGCAGGTGGTGGTGCTATTCCTGCAAGGTGGTAAAGCCATTCGACTAGAGTGGGTTTCGAGCAACCTGTTATAATTCTGCAGGTTTCATTGAGAGCTACGTCCACCTGTTTGGCGTAAGTTGAATTATACCAAACAGGACAGGCATTCTCTGCTGCAGAATAACATAGTGCCATTGCAGATGTTCGGATTGTTTCAAGTTGAATACCCCACTGTGATCCAACCAGTTTCTGTAGGAGATTGTTCCGAGTGGAGACTTTTGACTTGCATTTCATGCATTGCTTTTTCCTACAGCCCCTCAAGAGAGGGCCACCATTAACAATTATGTCTATTAACAAAGAAGGCATAACACCAGCCGAAGAAGAACTGCTTTGAGAACTTTGCAGTCAGCATTAGTGCCATATACTGTGCATACAAGAGATCCCTAGAAAGCACCAATAACGGTGCCGATATCCATTTCATTGCCAGATGATGGCAACTGCTGCATCATGTAGTGGGCAGGCACTGGTGAGTAGGGGCAGAAATAATAAGGGGGCAGGTTGGTGCACCATCTCCCTTCTCATGAGAGGCTGTAGGAAAGGACCGGGGGTGACATCTCTACAGCGACTTCCTCATCGAGGTCAGTGGCTGGTGTCGGAGGCATCAGCGGCGATGTCAGAAATGACCCAGCAGTGTGGGCTGCAGTGTCAGGTGCAGCAGGGGCAGCACTCGAGGAGTGAGGGCAGATGCAGGAGCCCCAGGCAGTCTGTGACCCAGCAGGAACATGCATCAGTGAGGGAGGTGGTGACCCCTACAGAACAGACTCTCCATGCTCAGCTGCAACTGCTCAAAGTAATAGGATGTCTGCCTACGAGGAGCGCAAATGACACATAGGTGCTGACCCCAGCAATGTTCAGTGACAGCAGAAAGCCAGTTCCATTCTTCCACATCTGAGATTTAAATGTCTGAACTGTGTGTTCGACCTCACCGTTAGATAAGGATGAAACGGGGGAGCTGTGAGATGGTGAATGCCACTAGTCTGACTAAAAGATGTAAATTCTCAAGAAACGAACTGGGGGCCTTTATCAGTACCCATGCTGCATGTAAGTCTTTCTATTGCAAAAATCTTAGACAGCGCCAAAAATAGTGTCTGCTGCAGATGTGGACAGACAACGTGCCACATAGGGAAGCTTGGAATAGGCATCCACTACAATGAGCCTATAATGATGTAGGAAGACCCAGCAAAATTGACATGTAGACTCTCCCACGGCACTGTGGCATCGGCCAGAGAGATAAGGAAGCCTGCAGTGCCACCTGTTGGAGAACACACTGGGTGCAAGCAGCTTAAGCCGTGTAATGTCTCCATGTATGCCTGGACAATACACATGCTGGTGACCAAAGTTTTGGTGCGAGAGGCCCCCGGTGACCAACAAACAGAAGCCAGAGTGCATCACGGCATAAGGAAGCAGGAATCAGAATCCGGGGACCAGCATCCTCCATAATTAACAAAAGAACCCTGTCAGACACAGAAAGTTGGTACTGGAGGGAAGAGTAACTACACAAGGCATCCGAGGCAAGGCCCGCAGGTTTTTCTGGCCAGCCGTACTGCACAAAAGAGAGGACCCAGCTAAGTACAGGATCCACAGTGACAGCTGATGCTATCATAGCTCTAGTTACGAGAAAACTGTCAACTGCATTTTGATTCACAGTGTCTAAACAGAAACAAAGCAACTCGTCTTGATCAAAGTCTGGGTTTGGCCCAATTGGATGGTGAGATAAACCTTTGGTTGGGCATGTTGTACCTTCAGCCAGTAATGGATCTGACGAAGATATTGAGAGAGGAACAGAGCCCACTGCTGCAAGTGATGCGCTGCCTTGTCCAGGACGGAAGCTGAAGGATTAAAAAGAGCAACTAACTGCTTGTGATCCGTGATTAAATGGAAGTTTGAATCATACAAGAAGACGTGAATTTCCTGAGGGCAAACACAGTCACTAAAGCCTCCTTTTCAATCTGAGATTACCACTGCTGAGCGGGAGTTGCAGACTTAGAAGTGTAAGAAATGGGTCGTTCAGACCCGTGAGTGTATTTGTGCACCAACACTGCACTGAGACTTTACTGAGAAGCGTCTGTAGCCAACACAAGATGCTGACTGGGTTTTAAAGTGGCCAGACATGGGGCAGGTTGAAGCTTAGATTTAAGCAAAGCGAATGCTGGATCACAATCTGGGGGGCACAAAAGAGGCATATTTTAATGCAAAAGTGCATGGAGAGGCTGAGTAACAGTGGATGCATTTGATAAAAACTTATGGTAGTACACAGCTTTACCTAGAACAGAGCTTGACCATGGCGAAGCCGCAATTTTGTCAACACAGTCATGCAGTGGCTTGGCCCCTGTGTGAGACACCCCAAAACCTAGGTACTCAACTGATGGCTGAAAAAAATTGAGATTTGACAAGATTTCACTTGAGACCTGCAGACTGCAAAAAAGAAAACAATGATCAGAGATTCCTAAGACAGTATTCAGTGGAAGAACAAAAAACATTGGTATTGTCAAGGTAATTGATTCAGTCCAGTACAGAGGCTGTTAGCTATTCCAAAAAATGCTGAAAAATTGTGGCCGCACTAGCAACGCCAAAAGCAAATGTTGATATGGGTATAGGTTGAAAGATGTATTGACAATGAGGAGGCATGTAGTGGCCTAAACCAAGGGGTGCTGGAGGTACACTTATGACAAATAAATCTAGGAAAAATAGTGGCCACCTGATAATTTTCTGAGCAACTCGTCAGGGTGGGCAAAGGGTATTTATCTATCATGGACTCTGCACTAATTGTGACTCTAATTCATTCTTATAATTATAGATTACTGTAAAGATGAACTGCAAGTTAATCTGAGAGCAGAAAGGGAAGGAAGTAAAATTGGAGTTTAAAACCCAGTCCACAACATGCTCATTGGAGATGCAGCACACGCCAAGTTGCCCTATTTCTTGGTGAATCGGTGCAGAGTCGTGATGATGAGGAATGGTACCCCACTCACAGCTGCGTAACACTGTGTACTGACAGTGGTGGTAACAAGATCCTGACTGGCCAGAACTGTAGACGAGTGTCACATCTTGCAACTGGGAATCGGCTTCAGACGTGAGAGGAATTGCTGCTGTCAATGAATGCTCGTTTGTCTCAAGTATTTTCTTAGCAAACGTTGTGCTCACAGTGCAGTTTTTCATCAGGTACCTTGCAGAGGACCGTTGCTCACAGCAGCAGGTAAAGCTGCACATCTTCACATTTTCAAACAAGCGCATTCTTAATCATCTTGTGGTGCAGTTCTTCTTCTTGTATCCGCACTTGCTAAGTAAATGGGATAAGTTCCACCTTATGAAAGGCACCTTTTTTTGTTTTGTTTCACCCATACATGTTTCAGCACCTTTGTGCTATCGTCAGTGGGTTCAATTTTTTATTTTTAACTGTAAAATGGTTGTTACATATTAACATTTGAGTTGTTTACAACATTATGTAAAAGTTGCATTTATAACTCAATTGGCAAAAAGTGGGTGTAAGCATTAGTTAACATTCCTTACATGATGTTGTTGTCCATTTATTTTTGTAGCTATTCTGCTACACAATATACAACTTATCATCTGCAAACAGCAAAACGTAATTTATTTTTCTGTTTGTTATGCATTTACAAATGGAAATGAGATTATCATGTTTTCTGTGTAACTTACAGTTTTGAAGTTGTGGTGCATTCTTCTGTGTTGTTGGCAAAGTAAATAGACTTACTTCTTAACCTATGGTCACTTGGCAATGCACTTTTTTGATTACTCAAAACATAGGCCATTACATGTTGTTGTGGCTGTGTGGTGTTCATTTGTTTCGTAGCTTGTTTTGCTGAGTGAGGCACACAAGTTTGAATTGTATCTGGTGTCAGTGGTGTATGGTTTGTGTGGGTTTGCATGTGTGTGTTGAGTACTTGGGCAGAGATAGAGAGAGAGAGAGAGGGGGGGGGGGGGGAGGTAGAAAGATTCCCCCCCCCCCCCCATGAGTAGTTTTCGTGTGTGGTGTGGGTGTTATTTGTATAGTTATTCTATTTTGACGAAGACGGTTTTGTTGCACACTGATGTGTATTCATTGAGAACTTTCTTTCCTTGGGCTATTGGTTTTTGGATGTGATAGTTTTCGTCTATAGTTAATTTTTGGTATAGGCTGCAGCTATTTTTTAGGATGTGTAAGTCAGTTTCAATGTTTGTTGGGAGGTGATTGTGTGCTATCAGGTGGTCTGCAAATGTTGAGTGTGAGCTATTGCTGCAAGTAAGTTGGTATATACCGGACTGGCTGTATTTGTCAGTGTTGGTGGTATACAGATACATTCTTAATTTACATAAACAGTTTAGGAGACAATCTGAGCAGCCCCCTTCGATTGTTTGCAGATGATTTTGTCATTACCATCTAATAAAGTTACCAGAAGATCAAAATGGGTTGCAAAATTATTTAGGTGAAATTTCGCACAGTGAAAAAAATGCAATTGACTCTGAACAATAAAAGGGGTGTGTTCTCCACACGAGTATCAAAAAAATTCGATTACATTTAACTTGTACAATGAATCACACAGATTTAAAAGCAGTTGATTCAAATAAATAGTTATGGATTAGAATTACAAATAACTTAAATTAGAATGCTCACACAGAGAGTGTTGTGGAGAAAGCAAAACAAAGACTGCATTTTTTTGGCAGAACTCTTAGAAGAGCTAACAGTTCTACTAAAGACACTGTCTACACTACACTTGTCCATTCTCTTTCAGAATATCGCTGTGCAATATGGGAACTTTACCAGATAGGACTGGCGGAGGAGTTAAAAAATGTTCAAAGAAAGGCAGCTCTTTTTGTATTATCGAGTATAGCGGAGAGAGAGTCACAGATGTAATAAGTGAGATGGGGTGGCAATAATTGAATCAAAAGTGTTTTTGATTGTGGTGATATCAATCGTGCACTTTCTTCTTGCAAGATGAAAATATTTCTTGGACTCCCACTACAGAGGGCAAAATGACCATCATAATGAAATAAGAGAAAGCAGAGCTCATGCAGAAATATTTAGGTGTTCATTTTTTGTATGCGGAACGGTAGAAAAACAGTTTGGAAGTGCTTCTAAGAAACCCTCTGCAATCACTGGAGTGTGAATTGCAGAGTAATCATGTAGATGCTGGATGAGGATGGGAAATAAAATCAACCGTGCCCCATTCGAGGGAATCTTTCTGGCGTTTCATTTTTCCTGTCAATTTATGGAAAAGATGGAAGAAGTAAATCCAGATGACGAGATGATGCCAATTTTAGTGCCTCAATTGCTGTGCAAATTTCCCTGACTGTGTTTGGTGATACAGGAAGTCTAGTCATTAGATTTATCAACGTCCTCCTCGTGCAGTCACTCTGGTCTATGGTCCACTGTGCATTGCAGCTTCTCAGCCCGACGGGTGAACACATGCGTTAGACGAACCCCGACCGTAGGTGCTCGAGGGGTTGAATGCAATGCCGACCTGTTTTTCTGCTGCTTCACACATGAAGCAAAAGTAGATGTTGCAAGTCTTGCACCATCTGTGATTTATACTCTATGATCATTCATCACAAGATAGTCACTCTCACATAGTCTACTTATTTCTCTAAAACAAAAATCTTTGCCCAGCATTCCTAATGTTTTCACAGTTTTTAGCTGTTGCTTCAACACTAACATCTCTCAGCAATTTGAAGCTTTCAGAGCTACATTCATTGTTCCAATCCACATTTTTGTAGGTGAAAGACATTTGACTGACAACTGCAGTGCTGAATCAGATAATATGGAAGTGCTTTTCCAAAAGTTAAAATTCTACACTACTGGCCATTAAAATTGCACCAAGAAGAAATGCAATTGATAAATGGGTATTCATTGGACAAATATATTATACTAGAACTGACATGTGATTACATTTTTACGCAATTTGGGTGCATAGATCCTGAGAAATCAGTACCCAGAACAACCACCTCTGGCTGTAATAACAGCCTTGATACACCTGGGGATTGAGTCAAACAGAGCTTGGATGGCGTGTGTAGACACAGCTGCCCATGCAGCTTCAACACGATACCACAGTTCATCAAGAGAAGTGACTGGCGTATTGTGACGAGCCAGTTGCTCGGCCACCATTGACCAGACATTCTCAGTTGGTGAGAGATCTGGAGAATGTGCTGGCCAGTGCAGCAGTCGAACATTTTCTGTATCCAGAAAGGCCCGTACAGTACCTGCAACATGCGGTCGTGCATTAACCTGCTGAAATGTAGGGTTTCACAGGGATCAAATGAAGGGTAGAGCCACGGGTTGTAACACATCTGAAATGTAACGTCCACTGTTCAAAGTACCGTAAATGTAAACAAGACCAAGACGTGGCACCCCATACCATCACGCCAGGTGATACGCCAGTATGGCAATGATGAATACACGTTTCCGTTGCGTTCACCACGATGTTGCCAACTACGGATGCGACCATAATGATGCTGTAAACAGAACGTGGATTCATCCGAAAAAATGATGTTTTGCCATTAGTGCACCCAGGTTTGTCATTGAGTACACCATCACAGGTGCTCCTGTCTGTGATGCAGCATCAAGGGTAACCGCAGCTATGGTCTCCGAGCTGATAGTCCATGGTGCTGCAAATGTCATCGAACTGTTCGTGCAAATGGTTGTTGTCTTGCAAACGTCCCCATCTGTTGACTCAGGGATCGAAATGTGACTGTACGATCCGTTACAGCCATGCAGATAAGATGCCTGTCATCTCGACTGCTAGTGATACGACGCCATTGGGATCCAGCTCGGCATTCCGTATTACCATCCTGAACCCACCGATTCCATATTCTGCTGACAGTCATTGGATCTCGACTAAAGCGAGTAGCAATGTCGCAATACGATAAACCACAATCACGATAGGCTACAATCTGATGTACATCAAAGTCGGAAACGTGATGGTACGCATTTCTACTCCTTACACGAGGCATCACAACAACGTTTCAACAGGCAACGCCGGTCAACTGCTGTTTGTGTATGAGAAATCGGTTGGAAACTTTGCTCATGTCAGCACGTTGTAGGTGTCGCCACTAGCGTCAACCTTGTGTGAATGCTCTGAAAAACTAATCATTTGCAGATCACAGCATCTTCTTCCTGTTGGTTAAATTTAGCATCTATAGCACGTCATCTTCATGGTGTAGCAATTTTAATGGTCAGTAGTGTGATATGGCACACATTGGTCTAGTCTTTGGACTGCTCGTTGTAAAACTAAGCAGGTCTCTTGTAAGACTTCTGCCACTCTAAGGTAATTTCATTCAAATGTTTAATGGCCTTTAGAATCACACACAGTTTTCGAAATGTTATATTGTGATTTTTTCCCGCTTTCCTCTCATTTTTAACAGACTTATAAGTAGACATCTTTATTAGTATCATACACTATACATATTTATATAAATTCTGTCCCAGTTATCTTGACCACACCAAATAACTTTTTGTGCAGGAGCAAAATAAAAAAGGTATCAGGCAAATGATGTTCTGTTATCTGGGGGACGTTACCAGAATTATGGCCTTTCTTGTAACATTGTTATCTACATGTACATCTATACTTTGCAAACCACCATGATGCGCATGGCAGAGGGTATATCCCATTGTACCAGTTATTAGGGTTGCTTTCTGTTCCATTAATGTCTGGAGCACAGGAAGACCGATTGTTGAATGCCTCTGTGCCTGCAGTAATTATTATAATCTTATCTTCACAGTCCATATGGAAGTGATATGTGGGGGGTTGTAGTATATTCCTAGAGTAATCATTTAATGTCAGTTCTTGGAACTTTTTTAATAGACTTTCTTGGGATAGTTTACACCTATTTCAAGAGTCTTCCAGATCAGTTCCTTATTTATATCTGTGACACTCTCCCACAGATTAAACAAACCTGTGAACATTCGTGCTGCCCTTCTCTGTATACATTCAATACCCTCTATTAGTCCTATTTGATACAAGTCCCACACACTTGGCAATACTCTGGAACTGGTCACACGAATGATTTGTAAGGAATCTCCTTTGCAGATTGAGTGCACTTCTGCAAAATTCCACCAGTAAACTGAAGTCTTCTACCTGCTTTAGCCACAACTGAACATATGTGATCAATCCATTTCATACCTTTACAAAGTGTTACACTCAGGTACTTGTATGACTTGACTAATTTCAACAGTGACTCAGTGTTATTACACTTATAGGATAGTATGTGTCTACATTTTGTGAAGTGCAGAATTTTATATTTCTGAACATTTAGAGCGAGTTGCCATTCTCTGCACTGCTTTGAAATCTTGTCAAGATTTGACTGAATATTTGTGTAGCTTCTTTCAGATAGTACTTCCTTACAGATTACTGCATGATCTGCAAAAAACTTGATTTTACTATTGTCTGCAAGGTCATTAATATACGACATGAATAGCAAGGGTCCAAAAACACTTCCCTAGGGCACAGCTGAAGTTACTGCTACATCTGAGGATGACTCTCCAGCTGAAATAACATGTTGCATCCTCCCTAACAAAAAGTCCTCAATCCAGTCACAAATTTCACTTGATACCCATTTGATCGTATGTTCGACAATAAGCGTGTGTGTGGTACTGAGTCAAATGCTTTTCATAAATCAAGAAATGCTGCCTCTACATGGTTGTCTCGATCCAATGCTTTCAGACGTCATGTGAGAAAAGTCCGAGTTGTGTTTCACACAAGCGATGTTTTCGATCATGTGAAATCTAACTTGCACTTTCCTCACATACTGAAAGCTTTGGATCGAGGCATCAGATAGATGGTGTATTTGTTGATTTTCTAATTATGAAGATAACAACAACAGTATGTCTTTTTTAAATAGCACCCTATATTTTTAATTCAGTAATACACTTGCTCTCCTGGAGACTTGTTCAAAAATTTGTTAGTGTACCATTAAAAAAAAGTAACACAAAACTAACTGACTCTCCTGTACTAGCAAACAGTGCAGGTAACTAGAGTAACATAACTCATCCACCTGGTGGAGCTGGCTGTACACGTGGAAACATAAGAAGAATGCACACCAATTGTTCACCCAACTGTCTTTAGTTAAAGATTTCAGTGATCACAATGTTCGCAGACAAAATGAAGGTACACTCATGCTCATAAATTAAGGATAATTGCAGAATGTGGTGCCACACAATGTGGCACTACACAAAACTGGCGCTAGTAGCATAGGCACATAGGGAACACACACTACACAGATTTGTAAGTCCACGGTATTGATGATAAGTTGAGAAAACTGTCCCGAAACACATGTGCTACAAAATGACACTGTTTCCTGCGCACGTACCCTGACATCAATATGGGATATGATCATCATGCATATGTACACAGGCCGCATAATGGGTTGGCATACTCTGGATCAGGTGGTCGTGCAGCTGCTGGGGTATAGCCTCCCATTCTTGCACCAGTGCCTGTCGGAGCTCCTAGGGGTTTGAAAATGTGCAGCGATACATCGACCGAGAGCATGCCAGACATGCTCGATGGGGTTTAAGTCTGGAGAACAGCAGGCCACTCTATTCGCCTGATATCTTCTGTATCAAGGTACTCCTCCACGATGGCAGCTCGGTGGGGCTGTGCGTTATCATCCATCAGGAGGAAGGTGAGACCCACTGCACCCCTGAAAAGGAGAACATACTGGTGCAAAATGACATCCCGATACACCTGACCTGTTACAGTTCCTCTGTCAAAGACATGCAGGGGTGTACCAGCACCAATCATAATCCTACGCCACATCATCAAACCACGACCTCCATACAGGTACCTTTCAAGGACATTAAGGGGTTGGTATCGGGTCCCTGGTTCACACCAGATGAAAACCTGGTGAGAATCACTGTTCAGACTATACCTGGACTAGTCCATGGACATAACCTGGGACCACTGTTCCAATGACCATGTACTGTGTTCTTGTCACCAGGCTTTACGGGCTCTCCTGTGACCAGGGTCTGTGGAATGCACCTTGCAGGCGAATAAACCATGTCTGTTCAGTCGTCTGTAGACTGTGTGTCTGGAGACAACTGTTCCAGTGGCTGCAGTAAGGTCCATAATTTTGAGATCACACTTTGTGGCACACGGAGGGCCTGTGCTACAACCTGCTATGTTCGACCAGTCTCCAGTTGCCCTAGTATTCTGCCCCTCATAACGTCATCAAAATATGTTCTTTCAGCCGTTTCCAACACACAATCCCCATTAGTGCATCTGAAAATGTCTGCACACTTACTTGCTGCACTTTACTCTGACATACACCAACACACGTCTGCATATGTGGACTGCTGCCAGCACCACCGTGTGAAGACCGCAAGTCAAATGCACAGCATGGTCAAACCCTGAGGTGATTTAAACCCACAAACTGCCCACCAGAGCATTGTTTTGCCATGTGTCAGCATTGTCCTTAATTTATGAGCATGAGTGTAGAAATGCTATTCTCTTATGAAAAAGGTAAGTTAGCCAACTGTAGGTTAACAAAACAATTTCTACTTGGTACTTATCTCGCACACTTGACCAGTATTCTACATCTACAGCTACATAGGTGCTCCACAACCCATTATATGGCACATGGCAGAGAGTATCCTGTACTGCTAATAGTCCTTTCCTTTCCTTTTCCACTCAAAAATAAGGTGGCAAAAAAATAACTTTCCATATGCCTCCATATGAGCCCTAATTTCTTGTATCTTATCTTCGTGGTCCTTAAGCTCTTTCGGCCAACTGGGCCTTTGTCAGAAGTGGACAACAAACACAAACACAAACACACACACACACACACACACACACACACACACACACACACACACACACACACAAATGTTACCATCATACACGTGACCACAGGCTCCGGCAGCTAGAGCCAGACTGTGAGCAGCAGGGCATTAGAGGATAGGCAACTGGGTGGGGGTAAGGAGGAGGTTGGGGGAAACAAGGAGGAGGGATAGTAAAGTGTTGCTTGTGGGAGCATACAGGGATGAGGTGGCGAGGGGGTAGGCAGCTAGGTGCAGTCGGAAGATTAGACAGAGAGGGGGGAGGGGGGGGGGGAGGAGGGGTAGCAGCTGAGAAGTAGAAAGACTGAGGGTGCATTGGTGGAATGATGGAGGGCTGTGAAGTGCTGGAACAGGAGCAGGGAAGGTGCTAGATGGGTAAGGACAATGCCTAATGAAGGTTCAAGTCAGAAGGATTACAGGAACAAAGCATATATTGCAGGGACGGTTCGCGCTGTGCAGTTCGGAAAAACTGGTGTTGATAGGAATGACTGAGATGGCACAGGCTGTGAAGCAGTCATTGAAATGAAGAATATCGTTTTGGTTGGCGTGCTGATAACTGGATGGTCCAGTTGTTTCTTGGCCACAGTTGTTGAATGCCATTCATACAGACAGACAGCTTGTTGGTTGTCATGCCTACATAGAATGCAGCACAGTTGTTGCAGCTTAGCTTGTAGATCACGTAACTGGTATTACAGGTAGCCCTGCCTTTGATGGGATAGGTGAGCTTGTGACTGGGCTGGAGTAGGTGGTTGTGGGGTATGTATGGGACAGGTCTTGCATCTGGATTTATTGCAGGGATATGAGCCATGAGACAAGGGGTTTGGAGCGGGGGTAGTGTAGGGATGGATGAGGATATTGTGTATGTTCGGTGAGAGGCAGAATGGCACTGTGGGAGGAGTGGAAAGGATAGTGGGTAGGACATTTCCCATTTCAGGTCATAATGAGAGGTAGTCGAAACCCTGACAGAGAGTGTAATTCAGTTGCTCCAGTCCTCAGTCATACTGAGTGATGAGAGGAATGCTCATCTGTGGCCAGACAGTGGGATTTTGGCAGGTGGTGGGTGACTGGAGAGATAAGGGGTGAGTGATCTGTTTTTGTACAAGGTTGGCAGAGTAATTATGGTCAGTGGAGGCTTCAGTGAAAACGTTGGTATATTTCGAGAGGGACTGCTTGTCTCTGCAGATGCGATGACCGTGGGTGGCTAGGCTGTATGGAAGGGTCATCTTGGTATGGAACGGAACGGGTGGGAGCTGTCACAGTGTAGGTATTGCTGGTGGTTGGTAGGTTTTATATGGATAGAGGTACTGATATAGCCATCTTTGAGGTGGAGGTCAACATAAAGGAAAGTGGCTTGTAGGGTTGAGTAGGACCAGGTGAAGCAAATGGGGGAGACTGTGTTGAGATTCTGGAAAAATGTGGATAGTGTGTCCTCACTCTCGATCCAGATCATGAAGGTGTCATCATTAAATCTGAACCAGGTGAGGGGTTTGGGATTCTGGGGGTTTAGGAAGGATTCCTCTAGATGGCTCATGAATAGGTTGGCATTGGATGGTGCCATGCAGGTGCCCGTAGCCATACTCCAGATATGTTTGTAGATAATGGCTTCAAAGGAGAAATAATCATGGGTGAGGATATAGCTGGTCATGGGGACTAGCAAGGAGGTTGTTGTTTTGGATATGTGGGGTGTTGGGAAAGGTAGTCTTCAATAGCAGTAAGGCCATGGGCATTAGGGATGTTAGTGTAAGGGGAGTGATGAGCAGGTCACAGTGTGGTTAAAGGACAGGAACTGTGGAGAGTCAGTGGAGAAAAGTGTTCATGTCTTTTGTGTAGCAAGGTAGGTTGTGGGTAATGGACGGAAGGTGGTGTTCTATGAGAGCAGAGAATCTCTCAGTGGGGACACAGTAACTGGCGACAATGGGGCATCCTGTGTGGTAGGGTTTATGCACTTTAGGAAGCATGTAGAAGGTAGGAGTGCCGAAAATGGTGGGCATGACAAGAGAGATGGGCCTCCAGGAGAGGTTCTGGGATGAACCTAAAGATTTGAGGAGAGGCGGGAGATAATGGTGGTGGAGTCTTTGTAGCAGGTAGGATTACAAGGTTGGGATCAGTTTTTAGGTGGTGAACTGAAGTTCTTTCTATGGATTTGAGGATAGTTTGCATATTGTGGTCATTTGGGGACTGATGGTGAGGCAAGGTTCGAGATTAAGAAATTCTGGAAAGTTAGCAGGGTAATTTGGGGCCAGTAGGGGTGGATCACAGTTGGATGGAGAAGTGAACTGAGTCAGGCAGGGAGAGATTGACCTTCAGTTGAGTCTGATTGGTAGTTAGGGTTGGTGGTGAAAAAGTGTTTCCTGTGACCGGGAGAAGGAGAGAAGGTCTTTAACGAGTCCTGCATGATTGAATATCGGGGTGGGGCAAAAGTGAGCCCTTTGGAAAGAACTGATTCTTCTGCGGGCCTAAGGCTTTTGGAGAAAAGGTTCATGACTGTGTTTTGAGTCTGGATTCTATGTAGTGGTGGGAGGGAATTTTGGAGGATGGGGTAAATGTAGTAGGACTGTGAGGCAGAGTTTGTCAACTGTGAGGGGACGTGGGGAGGGGTGGGGGTCTTTCTACCTCTACAACAGTAGAGGTAGTGGACAGTGGTAGCCCAAAGTGGGAGTAGGAAGTGAGCAGGTCGGAGAGTTTTTTGAGGTGGCATTGTGCATGTTACTCTAGTTTTTAGAGGGCAAGAGTTTCAATGTATGTTATGGGATACAGGAATTTGGGACTGTATAGCAGGCACCAGCATGGCACTATCCTATGCCAACCTATTCAAGGGCCATCTAAAACAATCCTTCCTAAACACCCAGAATCCCAAACCCCTCTCCTGGTTCAGATTTATTGATGACATTTTCGTGATCTGGATTGAGGGTGGGGACAACCTATCCACATTCCTCCAGAACCCCAACACATTCTCCTCCATTGACTTCACCTGGTCATACTCAACCTATCAAGCCACTTTCCTTGATGTTGACCTCCACCTCAAAGATGGCTATATAAGTACCTCTGTCCATAGCAAACTTACCAACCACCAGCAATACCTCCACTTTGATAGCTACCACCTGTTCCATACAAAGAAGTCCCTTTCATACAGCCTAGCCACCCATGGCTGTCATGTCTGTAATGACGAGCGGTCCAACTCGAAATATACCAAGGGTCTCACTGAGGCCTTTATAGATCATAATTACCCTCCCAACCTTGTACAAAAACAGATCTCCTGTGCCTTATCTTTCCAGTCACCCAACCCCTAAAGCCCCACCACAGACGAGCATTCCCCTCATCACTCAGTATTACCGAGGACTGGAACAACTTAATTACATTCTCCACCAGGGTTTCAACTACCTCTTGCCATGCCCTGAAATGAGAAATGTCCTACCTACTATCCTTCCCACTCCTCCCACAGTGGTATTCTCCCACTCACCAAACCTACACAATATCCTCGTCCATCCCTACAAAACCCTTGCTTCCATCCCTTTGCATCATGGCTTATATCCCTGTAACAGGCCTAGATGCAAGTCATGCCCATACATCCCCCCACCACCACCTACTCCAGCCTGGTCACAAACATCACCCATCCCATCAAAGGCAGGGCTACCTGTGAAACCAGCCATGTGATCTACAAATTAAGCTGCAACCACTGTGCTGCATTCGATGTGGGCTTGACAACCAACAAGTTGTCTGTCCACGTGAATGGCCACCTACAAACTGTGGCCAAGAAACAACTGGACCATCCTGTTACTCAGCATGCCACCCAAGAAGTTGTCCTTCATTTCAGTGACTGTTTCACAGCCTGTGACATCTGGATCCTTCCCACCATTACCAGCTATTCTCGACTGCACAAATGGGGTCTCTCCCTGCAATATATCCTACATTTCCATGACCCTCCTGGTCTCAACCTTCATTAGCCATTGTTGTTACCCATCCAGCTCCCTGTTTCCATTCCAGCACTACACAGCCTTCTATTTGACAAATGCACCCTGTCGTTTTACTTCTCTCTTTTCCTACTGATCACCCACCCCTCTCCCCCACCCTCTATCTAACCTCCTGACTGCAGCTAGCTGCCCCACTCTTCACTTCATCCCTACCTGGTCCAACAAGCAGCACTTTACTGTCCCCCATTCCTACCCTGCTGTTGTTCCCCCTCCCCACATCAGACTCCTCCTTACCCCCCCCCCCCCCCTTTCCCCATTTGCCTCTCCCATAATGCCCTGCGGCTTGCAGTCTGGCTCTTGCTGCCAGAGACTGTGGTCACATGTGTGTTAGTAGCATTTGCATGAGTGTGTGTATGTTGTCTACTTTCAACAAAGGCCCAGTTGGCCGAAAGCTAACTTTCCGACACTCTTTTTGTTGTGCCTTTCTGTGACTCAGCATCTCCACTATACGGTGAGGAGCAACTCCCCTTTTCACATATTGTTCGCAAGATATCATGTGACAAAAGGGCGAGCTGAGTTTTATGCAATCAGTACTTTCTAAAACTGTGCCGATTTGTGGACACGAGAGTCTCAGTCTCAAGAAAATTTATTATATTCAAACTGAGAATGTATCCAAGAATTCTGCAGCTTGATATATCTATTCTCATGCGTATTTGATCCCGTGTCAAAAGTCATGGCACCCATCTTATAGATAATTTTTTCATTTCTAATTCTTCAGTTAAAATGTGACATAGGCTTTCAGATGACATATGTCAAGCCTGAGCAATTTCACGTACTTTCAATCGGTGATCCTCCGTGACCATTTTGTGCACTTTTGCAGTGATTTCTGAAGTAGTGACACATCACAGCTGACCACTATGCAGATCATCATCTGAGCTCTCCTGACCAAATTTAAATTCATTTGTGCACTTGGCAACAGTTGAATATGAAGGAGCAGAGTCCCCCAGTGTATTCTGGAAATCGGCATGAATACCGTTTGCTTTCATACCTTTCTTTACAAAGTACTTAATGACTGTTCGAATCTCGATTTTTCCCATCTTTGCAAATCACTACATGGGAACAATAACATAGCCACATCCCTGTCCCAGCTCTCTTCCAAGAGCACTGACATGGCACGTGTTTACAGGTAACAGTCCAATGAATATCACATGAACAACTTGTTGGGCTAGTGCTGACTTCTCGTGGTGTTCCGAGAACTTTTCAAACCGTCCATGTAAGGAAAAGCAGCACAGAGCTGGGCCAGGTGAGTAAGGTTTGTGGGGTGGTGGAACAGTGACATTTTTAGCCAAAAACTGTCTAATAGTGATGGCTGTGTGTGCAGGTGCGAGGAACAAACTTTGCAGCTATCCTTTTCATTCCCAAATCATCCATTAAAATTCACTGAACTGAAGTCCAAGATAACCCACTAATCTCTGACAATTGATCAGTTGTCTGTTCATGGTCTGTGAGCACAAGATCTCGAATTCTTTCAATATTTTCGTCAATTTGGGCAGTTGATTGATGTCCAGAATGAGGTTTGTCATCAGTCGACATGTTAGCATTTTTAAATCAAGCAAACCACTCGTACACTTTAGTTTTTCCCATAGTGTCATCTTGCTAAGTTATTTCTAACATTAAAAAAGCAGAGTTTTTACTGAGTAGAGAACAAAATTTCACAGTTGCACTTTCTTCACTTAAACGTACCATCATAAAAAACAAAACAAGAACAAAACAGCACTAGCAAAAACAATCACTGCAGATAAACATAACAAGCCAGGTTGACAACAATGGTGGTGCTGAAATGATAACGAGTTGTGCTATACACACTTAGTGGCAGAAATGTGCACTAGATGAGCTCCGCCCCACAGCAGTTTTTTTTTTTTTGGGTACCCCGTCGGACTGCAATAGCATTGTCATAAGTGTAATAAGGGGAGCAAACCCTAATGACAAAAAAACCCTCCATACCATAAGATTACCTCCTTTGTGCTTCACTGAGAGCACCACACAATGTAACATTTTCCGTGCGTTTGCCACACTGAAACCCATGCATCAAATTGGCACGCAATATAATGTGATTCATTACTCCACTGTCCCGCAGTGTCACTCTTTACACCACAGCAAGCTTTGCGTAGCATTGGCCACAGATATGTGTGGCTTATGAGGAACTGCTTGGTCACTGTACCCCATCCTTTTTAGCTTCTTACACACAGTCAATGTGCTAGATGGGCTACTTGTAGCACTTTGGAACTCACGGGAGATTTCTTCTGCTGATTTCCTGTGATTTTTTACAACCGTCCTCAACAGTGCTTGACGATCCCCGTGCTTCGCTGTGTGAGGTCTGCCTCATATTGTGTTAGCTGTGAATGTTCCTTTGCATTTTCACTTCGTAATCACATCACTGACAGTGCATTTTCATATTTTTGCGGCGCAAATTCTGATAAAATGCCCATTCCTTATTCGGGTGACGTCCAGTGGCTAGTCCACACTGGAAGTCACTGAACCATTGTTCTGTTACTGCTCCTCTACTACGAGGTGCATTCAAGTTCTAAGGCCTCCAATTTTTTTTCTCTGGACTGGAAAGAGATAGAAACATGCACATTGTTTTAAAATGAGGCCGCGTTCATTGTCAATACACCCCAGAGATGGCAGCACCGTATGGCAGATGGAATTTTACTGCCAGCGGCGAGAATGAGAACTGTTTTAAATACTTAAAATGGCGATGTTTTCCTTACTTGAACAGCGTGCAATCATTCGTTTTCTGAATTTGCATGGTGTGAAACCAATTGAAATTCATCGACAGTTGAAGGAGACATGTGGTGATGGAGTTATGGATGTGTCGAAAGTGCTTTTGTGGGTGCAACAGTTTAATGAAGACAGAACATCATGTGACAACAAACCAAAACAACCTCGGGCTCGCAAAAGCCGGTCTGACGACATGATCGAGAAAGTGGAGAGAATTGTTTTGGGGGATCGCCGAATGACTGTTGAACAGATCGCCTCAAGAGTTGGCATTTCTGTGAGTTCTGTGCACACAATCCTGCATGACGACCTGAAAATGCGAAAAGTGTCATCCAGGTGGGTGCCACGAATGCTGATGGACGACCACATGGCTGCCCGTGTGGCATGTTGCCAAGCTATGTTGACGCGCAACGACAGCACGAATGGGACTTTCTTTTCGTCGGTTGTGACAATGGATGAGACGTGGATGTCATTTTTCAATCCAGAAACAAAGCGCCAGTCAGCTCAATGGAAGCACACAGATTCACCGCCACCAAAAAAATTTCGGGTAACCGCCAGTGCTGAAAAAATGATGGTGTCCATGTTCTGGGACAGCAAGAGCGTAATCCTTACCCATTGTGTTCCAAAGGGCACTACAGTAACAGGTGCATCCTACAAAAATGTTTTGAAGAACAAATTCCTTCCTGCACTGCAACAAAAACGTCCGGGAAGGGCTGCGCGTGTGCTGTTTCACCAAGACAACGCACCCGCACATCGAGCTAACGTTACGCAACAGTTTCTTCGTGATAACAACTTTGAAGTGATTCCTCATGCTCCCTACTCACCTGACCTGGCTCCTAGTGACTTTTGGCTTTTTCCAACAATGAAAGACACTCTCCGCGCCCGCACATTCACCAGCCGTGCTGCTATTGCCTCAGCGATTTTCCAGTGGTCAAAACAGACTCCTAAAGAAGTCTTCGCCGCTGCCATGGAATCATGGTGTCAGTGTTGTGAAAAATGTGTACGTCTGCAGGGCGATTACGTCGAGAAGTAACGCCAGTTTCATTGATTTTGGGTGAGTAGTTAATTAGAAAAAAAATCAGAGGCCTTAGAACTTGAATGCACCTCATACAAAACAGTTCCTGCCTCCTTTTACACTGGCGGCCCCACTTCTCGTAAAATCTAGCAGTCACTTTCACATTACGTAGGTATGTCCAGATATGTTTGATTGGATAGTGTAAGTTCTACAAAACTGAGCACATCACGTGTTCTCATTTGTGCTGATGAACAAACAATAGTTGCGGCTAGCATTCTGGCAGCAATAGTAAAGGAGGGTGTACGGGCGGGGGGAGAAGATGCAGCAGATTCAGATGGTATGGGTTCTGAATCAGACACTGAAATTGAGCAAGCTGTGCTGACCAGTCTGTTGTTGCAGCTGGTTGTGTCAAGCAACCCATTGATGACAGTTTTGTGCTGGCATTTCATGCGGTTAGAAAGTTGATTTGTGATCATTCGTACAAAGCAATTGGCATGCAATGGTGTCTGCTGTCAGAAGTTGGCTCTCTCCTGATCAGATTAAGACATACTAGTGACAGGACTGGAATGGGTGTGTAGTTACTTTAGCAAATGCTCCAACCTCTGGTAAGAATGTAAAGAATGTGATGGGTGAGTGCACGGGTCTGTTAGAGGGACATAGTGCTATGGGACAGCTATCAGGAACATGGAGCTTAAAGATGGACCGAGACATTTTGTAAGGTATGTATATCCCAGGGGTGTCATTGATCTTAAGAGGACCATTCAGTGCTATAACAAAAGGAAGCTGAAGCCCTGGCTTGCTGTGTTAACATCTTCATGGGGCATTTAGAGCTATTCTTTCAGTCCACCTGAGCTCCTAAACCCTTTGTTTGGTTTAGATTCATTCAGCACGTCATCATGATTCAGGACTGATACCTCATTTGCTTATTTCTCCAGACCCTCTATACAGTCTCTCCAGTCCATTTCCCCTGATTCTCTACAGCTCACATGTGAAGATTGTCCTCCCCGTCTGATAGAAGACCTTCTCACACGAGGACCAACCACCACTAAAATGGTATCTATTTATGCTCCTTCCATATACTAGATACTACTTTCCCTTCATATATTGATCTGATAGTAAGCTACCACCACATATAAGTCACATCCCTAAATATCGAGGACTGAACAAGGTGGCGCAATGGTTAGCACATTGGACTCGCATTCGGTAGGACGACAGTTCAATCCTGCGTCCAGCCATCCTGATTTAGGTTTTCCGTGATTTCCCTAAATGACTCCAGGCAAATGCCAGGATGGTTCCTTTGAAAGGGCATGGCCAGCTTCCTTCTCCGTCTTTCCTTAATCCAATGAGACCGATGACCTCGCAGTTTGGTCTCTTCCCCCAAACCACCAAACCTAAATATCGAGGAAGAAGCAAAAACAAATGATACAACACATTGACACCTAATATACTAGCAGGTTGTACTATATTTTGTCTTGTTTACGCTGGTCACTATCAGTACCAGTATTCACTCTGACTCTGACTGTCATCATTTTCTTCATTCTCGTCTCACAGTACATCATCAACACTGCCATTCAGTGCATTTGATATGCAGCGCTTCTTCAGCCCCTCGATCATAGGCTGTGATGATATAGATGACCGTGAAGTGGGACTCCACTCACAGAATGTTGTCTGATGGCTTCTTACTCTTCCCAGTCAGTGTGAGGGCATCTGTCATTTATCGGAAGCCAGTCTGAACACATTTGTCGAAGCTTGTCCTCGAAGGGCCCGTCTGTGGGGCCACATCTGCAAGTAGCACCTGTAGTTTTGAAGTCATTCCTCTGGGCATAACGACAGTGTCAGTCTTTTGTGCAGTCTGCTCATCTTTTTCTACAGCAGTTAAATGTCCAGTATGCAAAACTAGCATGACTCTCTTAGCAAGAAGTGGCCCCCATCTGCAATTCCAAATGGCAAATGGGACTCAGTGAGCAGCGTTCTGTGGCCATTTACTGACGGTGATGTTGTGGTGTATGGGAAGGTATCAAAGCTGAGTGCCTGTTGGAGGATACGTGATAACTTAGACAAAATTTCTAGTTGGTGTGATGAATGGCAGCAGCCTCTAAATGTAGAAAAATGTAAGTTAATGCAAATGAGTAGGAAAGATAATCCTGTAATGTTCAAATACAGCATTAATAGCATGCTACTTGACACAGTTAGGTCAATTAAGTGTCTAGCGATAATTTTGAAATGAGCTTGTAAGGATTGTGGTGGAAAAAGTGAATGGTTGACTTTGGTTTATTGAGAGAGTCTTAAGAAATTATGGTTCACCTGTAAATGAGACTGTATATAGAACACTAGTACAACCCATTCTCGAGCAGTGCTCAAGTGTTTGGGATCCCCATCAAGTCATATTAAAGGGAGACACTGAAGCAATTCAGAGGCAGTCTGATACATTTGTATCAGTATGTTCACTCAATGTGCAAGTATTCAGGAACTCAGATCGGAATCCCTGGAGGGAAAGCAACATTCTTTTCGAGGAATGCTATTGAGGAAATTTAGAGACCTGGCATTTGAAGCTGACTGCAGAATTATGCTACTTCTGCCAACATATGTTTTATGTAAAGATCACAAAGACAAGATAACAGAAATTAGGTCTCATACAGAGACATATACACTACTGGCCATTAAAATTGCTACACCACAAGGATGACGTGCTACAGACGCAAAATTTAGCCAACAGGAGGAAGATGCTGTGATATGCAAATGATTAGCTTTTCAGAGCATTCACACAAGGTTGGCGCCAGTGGCGACACATACAATGTGCTGACATGAGGAAAGTTTCCAACCGATTTCTCATACACAAACAGCAGTTGACCGGCGTTGTCTGGTGAAACGTTGTTGTGATGCCTCCTGTAAGGAGGAGAAATGCGTACCATCACGTTTCTGACTTTGATAAAGGTCAGATTGTGGCCTATCGCGATTGTGGTTTATCGTATCACGACACTGCTGCTCGCATTGGTCGAGATCCAATGACTGTTAGCAGAATACGGAATCGGTGGGTTGAGGAGGGTAATACGGAACGCTGTGCTGGATCTCAATGGCCTCATATCACTAGCAGTCAAGATGATAGGCATCTTATCCGCATGGCTGTAATGGATCGTGCAGCCACGTCTCGATCCCTGAGTCAACAGATGGGGACGTTTGCAAGACAACAACCATCTGCACAAACAGTTCGACGACGTTTGCAGCAACATGGACTATCAGCTCGGAAACTGTGACTGTGGCTACCCTTGATGCTGCATCACAGACAGGAGCGCCTGCGATGGTGTACTCAATGAAGAACCTGGGTCACGAATGGCAAAACGTCATTTTTTCGGATGAATCCAGGTTCTGTTTACAGCGTCGAGATGGTCGCATCTGTGTTTGGTGACATTGCGGTGAAGGCACATTGGAAGCGTGTATTTGTCATCACCATACTGGCATATCACCCGGCATGATGGTATGGGGTGCCACTGGTTACACGTCTCGGTCACCTCTTGTTCGCATTGACGGCACTTTGAACAGTGGATGTTACATTTCAGATGTATTATGACCTGTGGCTCTACCCTTCCTTCGATCCCTGTGAAACCCTACATTTCAGCAGGATAATGCACGACCGCATGTTGCAGGTCCTGTACAGGTCTTTCTGGATACAGAAAATGTTCAACTGCTGCCCTGGCCAGCACATTCTCCAGATCTCTCACCAATTGAAAACGTCTGGTCAATGGTGGCTGAGCACGTGACTCGTCACAATACGCCAGTCACTACTCTTGATGTAGTGTGGTATTGTGTTGAAGCTGCATGGGCAGCTGTACCTGTACATGCCATCCAAGCCTTGTTTGACTCAATGCCCAGGCATATCAAGGCCGTTATTACGGTCAGAGGTGGTTGTTCTGGGTAATGATTTCTGAGGGTCTATGCACCCAAATTGCGTGAAAATGTAATCACATGTCACTTCTAGTATAATATATTTGTCCAATGAATACCCGTTTATCATCCGCATTTCTTCTTGGTGTTGCAATTTTAATGGCCAGTAGTGTAGAATGCTGTTTTTCCCTCACTCTATTTGTGAGTGGAACAGGAGAGGAAATGACGAATAGTGGGTCAGGGTACACTCTGGTATGCACCGTACGGTGATGTGAAGTATGTATGTAGATGTAGACAGGCAGCAAAGAGTCAGTTACATTGCCATCCAGCCCTTTTCTTGGCTGCAAATACTAAGCCATTAGGAAAGGTTTCTTTGGGCATAGTTTTTCTCTTCAGAATGACATAAAGGGTTAAGTTTCTCCTTATCAGGTGTTACAGCTAACATCACAGTTATTCCATTTTTTTCATTCCTGGGATACTTTTTGCTCCTTTTGTGTATACTGTCATATTGCTTGGCGCATCATAAAATACTGGTGTTTCATCAGCATTGCAGATCTGATGCAAAGGGTACAAGTGACACATTCACACCTGCGTAACTTACCAATGGAAGTTAACCAGTTTCTTTTCAAAATCTGCTAGCATTCTTGGTGCTAGTGTGGTCCTCCATTGGAGATCAAGGCCATTTCTCTGCAGAAACTGATGACACCGACCAAAACTTGCATGGAATTCTCCTTGCAAAATGTTTAAGGTTCTTGCGATGTCTAAGATCTTTGGGTGGATTATTTGTTATGAGCAGCTTACCTTTTTTCTTGCACATACCAAAGAACCTTACCTTCAAGTTCCATATGTCTGCCACAATTAGATCCCTCGTAATTTTGACAAAAAGTATGTCTTGTTTTCCAGCCACTACAGTAAATGTATAATGAGTGTCATTTTGTAAACTGTAGTGGGATTCATCTATGAAGAGCACACTCTTCTACTGATTCACAGTCCAGACCAATGCTCCACAATAAATGGGTTACCTTTGCTCTGTCATAACCTAAGGAAACCCCATATTTATAGCATTTGTAGACAAAGAAAGCTTTTGGCTCTACTGACTGGAATACTCTATTTGAAAGTTTGATGGTTGCAGGAATAAAATACAGGGAGCAAAATTTTTTTTACAACCTGTACACAAATCAAACAGCAGTTATAAGACTCAAGTGACATGAAAGGGAATCAGTTGTCCAGATGGGGTTGAAACCAATCCCCAATGTTATTCAATCAGTACATTATTCAATCAGTACATTGAGCTAGCAATAAGGGAAACTGGAGAGAAATTTGAAAACTCCAAGATGTGCCAACAACATTGTAATTCTGTCAGAGATGGCAAAGGACTTGGAAGAGCAGTTGAGTGGAATGGATAGTGCCTTGAAAAGTGATTATAAGATAAACTGTAACAAAAGTAAAATGAAGGTAATTGAGATAGTTTAATTAAAATCAGGTGATGCCAATGAAATTAGACTAGCACTTGAGACATTAAAAGTAAAGTAGTAGATGAATTTTGTTGTTTGAGCAGCATAAGAACTGTTGCTGGTTGAAGTAGAGAGGATTTAAATGCACACTGGAATTAGCAAGAACAATAATGCTGAGAAAGAGAAATTTGTTAACACCTAATGTAAATGTAAATGTTAGAAAGTGTTTCCTGGCAATATTCGTGTAGAGAATGGGCATTTTACATAAGCAGTTCAAACAAGAAGACAATAGAAGCTTTTGAAATGTTATGCTACAGAATCATGGTAATGATTATATAGGTGATCAGGTAATTAATGAGGAGATAGTGAATTGAATTGGCAAAAAAGAAATTTGTGGCACAACTAGACAAAAGCAAGGAATCAGTTGATAGGACACTTCTTGTAACAATGAAGAATTGTTGTACTGGAATGTTCTGTAGCTGTATATATACTGTAAGTGTTCTGGCTGGAGGCATTTCGCTTCGCGCTCTTGTATGTGCAAATGCTGAATAAACCTCCGTTAAGTGAAGTTAGTGTTCGTCATTCATCTAATTACACCTTCTTCTGTGTGACAGTATTGTTGGAATTCGTCAATAATTTTGCCTGCCAGCCTGCCCTTATGGTTCTACCATAAGGAATTTTCCTTTTTCTCAACCTTAGTTTCAACTTCGTCAGCCTGTTATTCATCTTCTTCTAGATATGATCCACACACTCCAGTTTTATGGTAACCTTATCAGCATAAGGCCAAGCTGCTACTATGCTGTTGTATGCTTTTGAATCCTGTTCACCTAAGGACTTAGAAAAACAAACACCCATTTCATTCATGGATCGACTGAAAATTTTAATGCCTGCAGATTCATCCATTCCACTGTTTCTTCCTTCACAGTTCCTGTAACAGATATATTCTACTTTTTTTAGTGATTAACATTTATATCAATATTTTGTCAGAATCTAGAAGTGGATTACCTTTCTCGTAGCCGTGCTGGTCACATAGCGATAGGATTCTTGCAACTTCTGAATATTACGTGGATTTATATTATGAAAAGCTACTATACTGTTTTTGACAATGTTACCAATAGAAACAACATAATTTCACCTTTTAGCAGAGATGTTCACTCGCACATAGGCACAACAAAAAAATCAGTCAAACGAGCCTCGGCAGCCAGAGACTATGGTCGTGTGCATATGTGTGTGTGTGTGTGTGTGTGTTTTGTCTAACCCAGATGAAGATCTTTCTGGTTAAGAGCTTACTTATTTTATCACTTTTTCGTTGTGCCTATCTACAACTCAACATTTCTGCTATACTGCTAATACTGTTACTATAACATTGTTTTGTAATTTCAGCTTTGTAATACTTCAACTCATAGCCTTAAACATGTGCAGGGCATTGGAGTCAGATTATCTGAAAGTGGCTCCCTCCCCTCCCCCATGAACTGTGAACCATGGACTAGCCATCATGAGGTGATTTGCATGCCTCAGAGATACAGACAGCCATACCATAGGTGCAAGCACAAAGGGGTATCTGGTGAGAGGCCAAACAAATGTGTGGTTCCTGAAGAGGGGCAGCAGCCTTTTCAGTAGTTGCAGGGGCAGCAGTCTAAATGATCGACTGATCTTGTCTCGTATCATCAACCAAAATGGCCTTTCTATGCAGTACTGATATCTCGAAATCTTTGAAGCTAATTTTATTGACTAATTTTGAGAATTGTGTTGTACTATTTCAGGAGTTGTGTTGGGTCGTTTTCGGGGAGGAGACTAAACAGCAGGGTCATCAGTCTCATCGGATTAGGGAAGGATGGGGAAGGAAGTCGGCCATGCCCTTTTCAAAGGAACCATCCTGGCATTTTCCTGAAGAGATTTAGGGAAATCACGGAAAACCTAAATCAGGATGGCCAGATGCTTGATTGAACCGTCATCCTCTGGAATGTGAGTCTAGTGTGCTAACCACTGTGCCACCTTGCTCAGTACTGTTTTAGGAATTTCATGCTGGGCAATGAGTTTGAAATCCTGTAAGTTTGTAGAAGATTGAAAAGTCCACTTCTGACACTCTCACGGCCCTCCCCTGTCTATTGTGAGCATTCTGCAGGAATTTTGCCAGTGGGGGAGGGACTCTAAAATCACCATTTTGATATGAATGAGTTGTTCAGTTTCATAAATGTCATGCCATAAGAACTAAATTTAAAGGTGACACTAAAAATGTTTTGTATCCTGGAGAACTGATGTTATCCACTCAGTATATGATAAACAATTGCACTCCACACTGCAGAAGAGTTAGGGTAGGTGCCTATGCTTTCTGCTGTTGACAGTTGAATCAGTTGGACTGTAGCACCATTTACATGTGGTACTTCCATCCACTAGTGCTGCTGTAACAACATACTCCATCTTTGTGCAGTATCTTAATGGTTTCCCTGATGACTGTTGTGTTAGGAATTTTTCACTAATTTCTGAAAAACAGCCTATTTAGAATATGAGCTTGGCGCAAACAGTCTGTGGTCAAAGCAGGCAAGTATCTGAACTGCAGGATCTCACAGTGATATGAAGTTATAAAATCTTCCGAGCATTGCAGGTATGTGAAATACTGTATCACTATAACAGTTGACAGCCTGATAAGATTTTACTTATCCATTTTGCTGTGAGAACACACAATTGACATACTCATTTATTATGTCAAAAGACTGTCTTCTCCAAGCTTTCATTCTAAATGCACTGTTTTCATAACCAGCCCTAGAAGATTTTAGTAACATAAGCAGGTCATTTTTGTAAGTCTGATGTGTGCCCCGCTAAATTATATCAACAGTAAAATTAGACAGGGGTAGGAAGTATTTCTACTTATGGAGTAGTGGCAAAGATGTCATACAGTGATATTTGTAAGCATGCTGCCTATCTAAACCAAATATTCGTTCATTTTCCAAAAAAGAAAGGGTTTGGAGGATAAAGACATAATGGGGGCAAATTAGAAAGCATTCATGTCTCTAGGTGAAGAGAGATACACCGAGACAGAACAACAAGATTCTACAGGCTTTGGAAGTTCACTGTATTGTGGTGTAAATTGTTCCAATATTATCCTCACGTTCAACAGTGACTGTAACAAGGGCTGTATTACAAACTGTATAGATGCTGTGTTTGGGCTCTATCAGAAGAAATTTTGTGATAAGTAGCACACAAAAACAGAATTATAGAGAAATTTTTGAATTAAAGGTAGTAATACATCATTTAAGACTTATTATTTAGCTCCATAAACTTTCACTGCAGAATTTATAATTTAATTAGGTAGCAAAGAAATGAAAAGTATTAAAACATTAAGGCATTCAACACTGTTTACTGTCATAACTATGACCAACTATATTTTTTTTAGAGAGAAAAGAAAATAAAGCTTGAGACTCATGACCAAGTAAAACTCAGTGTTTTAGTTTTAATAATAATGTGTTGTAACTACAAGCAAACATGTTTGTTAGGTTAATGCAACATAACAAAAGCAAAATTTACTTGTATTAAATCCAAATACAATACTTTCTTGCAATACTTCATTAGTGAATGAGGTCATCTTTGAAACATCTTTCTCCAGCATCTGGAGCTCAAGAATCTGCATCTGTCAATAGGTTTGCTCGAAATGAGGTATCGAAGAAATCAGCTTCGGGGGGAAATCAAAATCACTTCAAACTGTACATATGTGAACATTGGCTGCAACTGGGCATCAATGTGAATTGGTGGGGGAGATGGAAAATTTATGCCAGACCGGGATTCGAACCCAGCTTTCCTGCTTACTAGACAGGTGTGCTGAACGCCATGCTGTTCGGACACAGTGGTCATCACAGCTGTATAGACTACTGTAGCATGCCTCTTGTCAGACCAAGATTCTCAGCCTATCCACACACCACAAATATAGTGCCCCTTGTCTAGTATCCTCATTACTTGCAGCATTTTGTGAATTCCTGTAAGAGTTTGAGCCTAGTATGGATCTGCACTGCAGGGATCGTTGGCCGTCCTTGCCTTAATTTTATATATGTGGTGTCTGTTCTGTTGGAACAGATACCATTTTGGTCCAGCAGCCACTTTGAATTAAGCCACAAAGGAATTACAGACATTGTCTGCAAGTGGGCATCGATTTAAATCGACAGGGAAGGTAAAAAGTTTGTACTGGACATGGATCCGAACCCAGGTCTCCTGCTTACTAGGCAGACGTGCTGAACACCTTTGTGTCTAATTCATAGCAGCTGTCAGATCAAAATGGTGTTTGTTTTTCAGACATATCTGAAAGAACAGACAACACTTATATATAATTAGTGTGAGGACAACTAATTGGTAACATCAGTACAGATGCACACTACACTTGAATTTGTACAGGAATTGGTAAAAGTTGCGAGTAATGAGGAAATGGGCATGGGGCACTACATTAGCTTGTGTGTATAAGTTGAGAATTTAGGTCTCACAAGAGGCATGCTAGGGCACTCTGTGCAGTTGCGATGATCCCTGTATCTGGGTCAATAAGCAAGAAACCCAGGCTTAAATCCCACTTTGGTACAAATTTTCAATCTCCTCCATTGATTCAAAATGGTGCCCACTCACAGCCAATGTCTGTAATTCTTTTGTGTTTTAAATCACTTCAAACTGAAATAAAACCCTGTTAACCACTCTTTTACACTGGAAGTGCACAAGTGACTTAGTATCCCGAGTTCACATCACCATTTCCTGACACATTTTAGCAGCACATGTGAATTGATAGAGCTACAGAGAGTATGACAGTAAGCTGTGAAGTCTCAGTAACAAAACTGTGCTCCGACCACTGACACTTCATAGTCGTCTCACTGATTGTCATGGAGCAACAGTCATTGTTGGAGAACTGGTTAGTGCACACGTGATAACCCTTCCACCAGCCTGCCACGGATGCAGCCTGCCTTAATGTGGAATTGTTTATTGAAGAAGTGAATATGGGGCACATCTCACAAGGAGTATCACTGTAAGATTAAGAAGAGAGCCATACAATTTCAAGTGTGTGAGAGGTTCTGTGAGGGTTTCACATCTCTTAAATCTATAAACTGTATCACAAACACTCCTTTCTGCATCTTTGAAATAATTGATGGATGAGGCCAAAACCTGCTCTAGTATTCATAACTGAAATCATAAAATATGGCCCACATTCTTTTGCCTGTGTCTGTATGGGCCATCTTCTGATCTGTTGGGTTGGTGCATAACTGTTTAGAGTTTTTGTTTTGCATGTTGGTATTCCAGTTGCTGTTGGTTTATTTATCAATTGTCATTATTTATTTGTAGTTCACTGTTGAAATTTTAGTTTACATTTTGTCATTTGGAGATAGTGAGTGGAGCTGTGGATGCTAGAAAAAGCAGTGCCAAGTCGAGAAATTGTAACATTTCTGACATATTCTTCTGTTGAGTTCAGTAGAAGGATGACAGAAGCAGAGATAGCCAGAAACTTTTTCGTCTGTATGGGTGTAATGCACCATTGTTTACAGGGCTATGGATCTCATGGAGAAACAGAATGAGCGGAGCTTCACAAGGTGTCTGTTTGTGGAATCTGTGTTGATTTTTATAGAAGAGTTTTTCATTCTCCAAAAAGTGATAATTCTTGAGCATGAAACATGTTCCATAATCCTACAACAGATTGACATCAATGATATAGGTCTATAAATGTGTGCATCTGTCCTGCGGCCCTTCTTGTAAACAGGAATGACTTGCACTCTTTACCAGTCACTAGGTACCCTTTGTTGTTCCAGTGATCTACAATAAACTGCTGCCACAAGCAGAGCAAGTTCTTTCACATAATCTTTGTAGAATCTTACAGATATCTCATCTGATCCTGATGCTAAATGATTCTCATAGCTTTTCTATTCAACAATCACTTATCTCAATATCTGCCATTTTGACATTTGTATGATGATGGAAAGAATGGACTGTGTTACAATCTTTCATCAGAAAACAACTTTGGATGACTTAATTCAGTATTTTGGCATTTCCTATGTTATCTTCCACTTCAGTGCCAATATGGTCTCTGAGTGAAAAATAGATTACTTCGAACTGCTTACTGATTTTACAAAAGACTCAAACCTCTTAGAGTTGTTACTCAGATTGGTCACAAAAGTTTTAGGTTCAAAGTCATTGAACACTTCTCTCATTGCCCTCCTTACACTCATTTTCACTTTGTTCAGCTTTTTTTGTCAGTGAGATTTTGACTTCTCTCGAATCTGATATGAAGCTCTGTTTGTTTATGGAACAATTTACTAACAAGACTATTAAACCATGGAGGGTCTTCGCTATCCTTAAGACCTTGCTCAGAACATATTTGTGTATGGCATATTGAATGATGTTTCTGAATTTTTTTCCATTTGTGTTCCTTATCCAATAAGAAAAAGCTTTAAAATGGGCACAGTAGAAACACTGCCATACTCTTCACTGTGGTTTGCAGAGTATGGTTAAGTTATAGATTTTGCTACAGCAGAGAAGAAAGACACTGCGAATGGCATAGGAAAATTCTTGTGCTCTCTCTCTCTCTCTCTCTCTCTCTCTCTCTCTCTCTCTCTTTATCTCTCTCTCTCTGTTTGTCTCTCTCTGTCTCTCTCTCTCTCTATTTCTCTTCAAAAAGTATTTGTGTTAATTTCCACTCATTTGTTTGCACATGACAGGTTATTTCAGGGGATTACATCTCGTCACTTTACTTTTGCAGAGCCGCGATTGCTCACGCCTTGGCACACCTCTTCTCAATTCTGAAGTGGACGTCTGGCTGAATGGCATGAGGTGTTCAGCGACATTTCAAGGTGTGACAATCAAGCAGGAGTTTGACGTGAGTACAGGTGTACGTGGCAGTAACATTATGCATGTTAAGTAGTCTACAGTACAAAATTAAGTTCATTGTGAATTGAAATTAAGGTAACCGGATTCTAACATCTTTGCAAAATTTTTCACAGACATTATGGATAAAACTGGACATCATCAGAAATTAAAAAATAATTTGAAAGTATTTCTTATTAACTCACCCTACAATTTGTATGGATATCAGGATCCCTGAAAATCAAAATAATTCTTGGAACTTGAAAGAAATTATATATATAGAGCATATCAACAGTACTTTTACAGACTTTGGGAACAGGTTCCTTATGCCAAAAAAAAGGAAAAAAGTTTGTAAAAAACACATGCTGAAAAATCTTTTGTTTTTGAGTTATTAATGAAAGTTAACAATTTACGTGATTGGAGCTCATCTACACATAAATTTGTAATAAATGCTCAAAATGTCATCCTGTTGCTTCTAATCACACACGCTCTTGTCGAATTGTGGACTATTGCACCATTTCAAATACTCCCTGATAGTTTTGAATGGTTTTACAGGCTTCCGTATCATTTTGATGAAGAGTTTATGTATTCGGGTGGTCTGCTCCATAGACCTATTGTTTAAGGTGTCCCCTGAGATAATAATGCAAAGGACTGAGGTCAGGGGAATATGCAGGCTACGGAACTGATCCTCATTTGCCTATCTGTCTGTCGCACTAGATACCAGTTGGCGAATCTCGAACACTGAGACTGAAATTTGCTGTAGCTCCATCGTGCATAAACGACGTATTTCTTCTTCTTCAAGAGGCACATCTTCTAGGAGTCTTTGAGGGTGTTCCGAATAGAGTCCCTGTAGACTCCACTGTAAGACCTGCTGGGAGAATCTTTGGTCCTACCAGTCAGTCACCTACAATTGCAGCACACACATTAATCTTAAACTGATGCCGATATCTAGCCCATGGGGTAGTAAGAGGATGTGTATAGGTTGTGGAAATTTATCATTTCATCTCTTCCAAATATTACCTCAGCTGTAAGCAAAAGTAAAAAGACAAGAAACAGATTGGCAGATTGTGTGACAAACTGTCAGTGAAAGGTTTCCTGGAGTGGGAGATTGGCAAGCATAAGGCCCTGCACCTGATACGGATACATGAGTTGCTTGTGAAGTGTCCTCTGTGCTGAAATTGGGAAATGTACCACATGCCAGGGTCACTCATCTTGTGCTGATACCTGGCTCTTCTTTGACAGCCTGTATAATGTACTCTTTCTGGTCAGACAAATGAGCAATGCATTGTCTTCCTCAGTCAGTAGTCTGCGGTAATCCAGTGATACACAACACCAGATGTTGGATGTCTTGTCTGTCTTCTGTCTGGAAACACCATCTGATACACAGCTGTGCAGAACTGTGTCCATTACCAATGGTGCAGTCCTACATAAAAATTGTGTCTCTCTGTTCGCAAAATGAATGTTGTTGCATGTCTAACTGAGTACTTCCAATTAACTCACTACTTGAAGTACATATAGGTACATCGTGGACATGTTGAAAACAGGCAAGTGACAAATGTAAACATCACAATGCTCTCTAGCACACAGCAAGTCAAACAGGTGCATAGATAAGTGAAGTTGTTGGGTTGTACCTGGAAAGCCATTGAATTTCATCTTTCATTAATACTCTGAAAATGAACAGTTTTTGAACATATGTTTATATGAGATTTTTCTCAGAATTTGGGATATTAAACTGTCTCCAAAGGAACATAATTTTTTTTGAAACACCTAGTATCTATTTTTTCTCATTGTGCATAATATGGACAAAATTGATAATAATACAGGGATGACACACTACCATGTCTAGGGGGAGGATTCATGGTGAGATATAAAAATAGCGAAAAACAATTTATTATATATAAAAACAAAGATGAGGTGACTTACCGAACGAAAGCGCTGGCAGGTCGATAGACACACAAACAAACACAAACATACACACAAAATTCAAGCTTTCGCAACACACTGTTGCCTCATCAGGAAAGAGGGAAGGAGAGGGGAAGACGAAAGGAAGTGGGTTTCAAGGGAGAGGGTAAGGAGTCATTCCAATCCCGGGAGCGGAAAGACTTACCTTTGGGGGAAAAAAGGACAGGTAAACACTTGCACACACGCACATATCCATCCACACATACAGACACAAGCAGACATATTTAAAGACAAAGAGTTTGGGCAGAGATGTCAGTCGAGGCAGAAGTGTAGAGGCAAAGAAGTTGTTGAAAGACAGGTGAGGTATGAGTGGCGGCAACTTGAAATTAGCGGAGATTGAGGCCTGGCGGATGACGAGAAGAGAGGATATACTGAAGGGCAAGTTCCCATCTCCGGAGTTCGGATAGGTTGGTGTTGGTGGGAAGTATCCAGATAACCCGGACGGTGTAACACTGTGCCAAGATGTGCTGGCTGTGCACCAAGCCATGTTTGGCCACAGGGTGATCCTCATTACCAACAAACACTGTCTGCCTGTGTCCATTCATGCGAATGGACAGTTTGTTGCTGGTCATTCCCACATAGAATGCATCACAGTGTAGGCAGGTCAGTTGGTAAATCACGTGGGTGCTTTCACATGTGGCTCTGCCTTTGATCGCGTACACCTTCCGGGTTACAGGACTGGAGTAGGTGGTGGTGGGAGGGTGCATGGGACAGGTTTTGCATCGGGGGCAGTTACAAGGATAGGAGCCAGAGGGTAGGGAAGGTGGTTTGGGGATTTCATAGGGATGGACTAACAGGTTACGAAGGTTAGGTGGACGGCGGAAAGACACTCTTGGCGGAGTGGGGAGGATTTCATGAAGGATGGATCTCATTTCAGGGCAGGATTTGAGGAAGTCGTATCCCTGCTGGAGAGCCACATTCAGAGTCTGGTCCAGTCCCGGAAAGTATCCTGTCACAAGTGGGGCACTTTTGTGGTTCTTCTGTGGGGGATTCTGGGTTCGAGGGGACGAGGAAGTGGCCCTGGTTATTTGCTTCTGTACCAGGTCGGGAGGGTAGTTGCGGGATGCGAAAGCTGTTTTCAGGTTGTTGGTGTAATGATTCAGGGATTCCGGACTGGAGCAGATTCGTTTGCCACGAAGACCTAGGCTGTAGGGAAGGGACCGTTTGATGTGGAATGGGTGGCAGCTGTCATAATGGAGGTACTGTTGCTTGTTGGTGGGTTTGATGTGGACGGACGTGTGAAGTTGGCCATTGGACAGGTGGAGGTCAACGTCAAGGAAAGTGGCATGGGATTTGGAGTAGGACCAGGTGAATCTGATGGAACCAAAGGAGTTGAGGTTGGAGAGGAAATTCTGGAGTTCTTCTTCACTGTGAGTCCAGATCATGAAGATGTCATCAATAAATCTGTACCAAACTTTGGGTTGGCAGACTTGGGTAACCAAGAAGGCTTCCTCTAAGCGACCCATGAATAGGTTGGCGTACGAGGGGGCCATCCTGGTACCCATGGCTGTTCCCTTTAATTGTTGGTATGTCTGGCCTTCAAAAGTGAAGAAGTTGTGGGTCAGGATGAAGCTGGCTAAGGTAATGAGGAAAGAGGTTTTAGGTAGGGTGGCAGGTGATCGGCGTGAAAGGAAATGCTCCACCGCAGCGAGGCCCTGGACGTGTGGAATATTTGTGTATAAGGACGTGGCATCAATGGTTACAAGGATGGTTTCCGGGGGTAACAGATTGGGTAAGGATTCCAGGCGTTCAAGGAAGTGGTTGGTGTCTTTGATGAAGGATGGGAGACTGCATGTAATGGGTTGAAGGTGTTGATCTATGTAGGCAGAGATACGTTCTGTGGGGGCTTGGTAACCAGCTACAATGGGGCGGCCGGGATGATTGGGTTTGTGGATTTTAGGGAGAAGGTAGAAGGTGGGGTGCGGGGTGTCGGTGGGGTCAGGAGGTTGATGGAGTCAGGTGAAAGGTTTTGCAGGGGGCCTAAGGTTCTAAGGATTCCTTGAAGCTCCGCCTGGACATCGGGAATGGTGTTACCTTGGCAAACTTTGTATGTGGTGTTGTCTGAAAGCTGACGCAGTCCCTCAGCCACATACTCCCGACGATCAAGTACCACGGTCGTGGAACCCTTGTCCGCCGGAAGAATGACGATGGATCGGTCAGCCTTCAGATCACGGATAGCCTGGGCTTCAGCAGTGGTGATGTTGGGTGTAGGATTAAGGTTTTTTAAGAAGGATTGAGATGCAAGGCTGGAAGTCAGAAATTCCTGGAAGGTTTGGAGAGGGTGATTTTGAGGAAGAGGAGGTGGGTCCCGCTGTGACGGAGGACGGAACTGTTCCAGGCAGGGTTCAATTTGGATGGTGTCTTGAGGAGTCGGATCATTAGGAGTAGGATTAGGATCATTTTTCTTCGTGGCAAAGTGATACTTCCAGCAGAGAGTACGAGTGTAGGACAGTAAATCTTTGACGAGGGCTGTTTGGTTGAATCTGGGAGTGGGGCTGAAGGTGAGGCCTTTGGATAGGACAGAGGTTTCGGATTGGGAGAGAGGTTTGGAGGAAAGGTTAACTACTGAATTAGGGTGTTGTGGTCCCAGATTGTGTTGCTCGGAATTTTGAGGTTTTGGAGGGAGTGGAGCTGGAAGTGGGAGATTGAGTTGATGGGAGAGACTGGGTTTGTGTGCAATGAGAGGAGGTTGAGGTTTGCTGGAAAGGTTGTGAAGGGTGAGTGAGTTGCCTTTCCGGAGGTGGGAAACCAGGAGATTGGATAGTTTTATGAGGTGGAGGGTGGCATGCTGTTCTAATTTACGGTTGGCCTGTAGGAGGATGCTCTGAACAGTCAGTGTGGATGTGGGAGAGGAAAGATTAAGGACTTTTATTAAGGATAGGAGTTGACGGGTGTGTTCATTGGCTGAGTTGATGTGTAGGTGAAGGATTAGGTGGGTGAGGGCAATGGATTGTTCAGTTTGGAACTGGTATAGGGACTGATGGAAGGAAGGGTTGCAGCCAGAGATGGGAACTTTAAGTGTGAGGCCTTTGGGGGTGATGCCAAATGTCAGACAAGCCTGAGAAAATAGAATATGGGAGCGTAATCTGGCTAGGGCGAAGGCATGTTTGCGGAGGGAATGTAAATAAAACTTAATGGGGTCGTTGTGGGGGTGTTGTGAGGGTGACATGGTATTAGAAGGTGGAAAGTGTAACATGAGGTGAAATGAAAATGAAAATAAAAATATATGGGGAGAGATAAAGGTGAACCGGAAAGTAACTGGAGATCTGGAATGAAAAAAGGCGAAAGGTGTTGGTTACAGCTGGGCTATGTTGGACTTGGGTTGGTAGACAGCGATGTGCATAAAGGTTAGGTGGTTGTGTTGCCGCCAAAACACGTTAAAGGACGGAGAAATTCGGGAAAATTTCGAAAAAACTGCGTGTAGTATATTAAAAGGAGTGGGATTGTGGTGGCAGATTATGAAAATGTGGCTAACAATTGTCTGACGAAGAAATAATGGCGTTAAAACCTGTGGGAAGCGGCTAAAAATAATCAGTGATGTGGGAAAAACGGAAATGGAAATAAAGCGAAAGTTATTAGAACTGGCCGAAATGGTTGTTTAAAAGGTGAAAGGAGCTGTTTGTGAACTATAAACGGTGGATATTATAGCGGCGGTAGTGCTGAAAGCGGCAAAAAAATTTTTTTGGTTATGGTTTGGAAGTGGGTTACGTATTATTGAGTATATATATAGGCGGGATAAAATAGTATAGCAGATTACGGTAAAAAGGAGAAGGTGAATACAAAGTGAAACTACTGGCAAAAACAGAAAGAGGAAAATAAGATGACAGAAAAGATTTCGAAATGCAACAGTGACAATAACAAACGTAATTGTTGGATTCAAATTAATGATATCAATATAATAGAAGGAAACATTCCACATGGGAAAAAATTATATATAAAAACAAAGATGAGGTGACTTACCGAACGAAAGCGCTGGCAGGTCGATAGACACACAAACAAACACAAACATACACACAAAATTCAAGCTTTCGCAACACACTGTTGCCTCATCAGGAAAGAGGGAAGGAGAGGGGAAGACGAAAGGAAGTGGGTTTCAAGGGAGAGGGTAAGGAGTCATTCCAATCCCGGGAGCGGAAAGACTTACCTTTGGGGGAAAAAAGGACAGGTATACACTTGCACACACGCACATATCCATCCACACATACAGACACAAGCAGACATATTTAAAGACAAAGAGTTTGGGCAGAGATGTCAGTCGAGGCAGAAGTGTAGAGACAAAGAAGTTGTTGAAAGACAGGTGAGGTATGAGTGGCGGCAACTTGAAATTAGCGGAGATTGAGGCCTGGCGGATGACGAGAAGAGAGGATATACTGAAGGGCAAGTTCCCATCTCCGGAGTTCGGATAGGTTGGTGTTGGTGGGAAGTATCCAGATAACCCGGACGGTGTAACACTGTGCCAAGATGTGCTGGCTGTGCACCAAGCCATGTTTGGCCACAGGGTGATCCTCATTACCAACAAACACTGTCTGCCTGTGTCCATTCATGCGAATGAAGGCCAGACATACCAACAATTAAAGGGAACAGCCATGGGTACCAGGATGGCCCCCTCGTACGCCAACCTATTCATGGGTCGCTTAGAGGAAGCCTTCTTGGTTACCCAAGTCTGCCAACCCAAAGTTTGGTACAGATTTATTGATGACATCTTCATGATCTGGACTCACAGTGAAGAAGAACTCCAGAATTTCCTCTCCAACCTCAACTCCTTTGGTTCCATCAGATTCACCTGGTCCTACTCCAAATCCCATGCCACTTTCCTTGACGTTGACCTCCACCTGTCCAATGGCCAACTTCACACGTCCGTCCACATCAAACCCACCAACAAGCAACAGTACCTCCATTATGACAGCTGCCACCCATTCCACATCAAACGGTCCCTTCCCTACAGCCTAGGTCTTCGTGGCAAACGAATCTGCTCCAGTCCGGAATCCCTGAATCATTACACCAACAACCTGAAAACAGCTTTCGCATCCCGCAACTACCCTCCCGACCTGGTACAGAAGCAAATAACCAGGGCCACTTCCTCGTCCCCTCGAACCCAGAATCCCCCACAGAAGAACCACAAAAGTGCCCCACTTGTGACAGGATACTTTCCGGGACTGGACCAGACTCTGAATGTGGCTCTCCAGCAGGGATACGACTTCCTCAAATCCTGCCCTGAAATGAGATCCATCCTTCATGAAATCCTCCCCACTCCGCCAAGAGTGTCTTTCCGCCGTCCACCTAACCTTCGTAACCTGTTAGTCCATCCCTATGAAATCCCCAAACCACCTTCCCTACCCTCTGGCTCCTATCCTTGTAACCGCCCCCGATGCAAAACCTGTCCCATGCACCCTCCCACCACCACCTACTCCAGTCCTGTAACCCGGAAGGTGTACGCGATCAAAGGCAGAGCCACATGTGAAAGCACCCACGTGATTTACCAACTGACCTGCCTACACTGTGATGCATTCTATGTGGGAATGACCAGCAACAAACTGTCCATTCGCATGAATGGACACAGGCAGACAGTGTTTGTTGGTAATGAGGATCACCCTGTGGCCAAACATGGCTTGGTGCACAGCCAGCACATCTTGGCACAGTGTTACACCGTCCGGGTTATCTGGATACTTCCCACCAACACCAACCTATCCGAACTCCGGAGATGGGAACTTGCCCTTCAGTATATCCTCTCTTCTCGTCATCCGCCAGGCCTCAATCTCCGCTAATTTCAAGTTGCCGCCACTCATACCTCACCTGTCTTTCAACAACTTCTTTGCCTCTACACTTCTGCCTCGACTGACATCTCTGCCCAAACTCTTTGTCTTTAAATATGTCTGCTTGTGTCTGTATGTGTGGATGGATATGTGCGTGTGTGCAAGTGTATACCTGTCCTTTTTTCCCCCAAAGGTAAGTCTTTCCGCTCCCGGGATTGGAATGACTCCTTACCCTCTCCCTTGAAACCCACTTCCTTTCGTCTTCCCCTCTCCTTCCCTCTTTCCTGATGAGGCAACAGTGTGTTGCGAAAGCTTGAATTTTGTGTGTATGTTTGTGTTTGTTTGTGTGTCTATCGACCTGCCAGCGCTTTCGTTCGGTAAGTCACCTCATCTTTGTTTTTATATATAATTTTTTCCCATGTGGAATGTTTCCTTCTATTATATTGAAAAACAATTTATGTTATTGTCAAATCCACAGTAACCTGTCTCCAATGTTTGTAAAAGGTTTTTTGAAACACCTGTATACATAATGAGATTTTCACTCTGCAGTGGAGTGTGTGCTGATATGAAACTTCCAGGCAGATTAAAACTGTGGAAAGTAGGAGATGAGGTACTGGCAGAAGTGAAGCTGTGAGGGCGGGGTGTGAGTCGTGCTTGGGTAGCTCACTTGGTAGAGCACTTGCCCGCCAAAGGCAAAGGTCTTGAGTTCGAATCTTGGTCCAGCACACAGTTTTAACTTTATACATGTTTGTTTTCTCTCTGTACAGAATATGGAAAGGATTAATAATAATATAGGAATGACACTCTAGCATATCAAGTGATTGCATTCGTAGTGAAACCTTGAAAAAAAAGATACTGTTGTCGCATCCACAGCCTTTGACATACCGGTGACATTCTAGATAACATCTACGTGCAAATGTAGCTGAATAGAATGAAAAGAACACTATAAAACCTTCTGGGAAACTTTGGAAATGAATATCAATGTGATGAACCTTGAAGAAGGAACTTAACACCCAAGAAAAAATATTTGTAAGCCTTTACATGCTGATAAATCTTTCATCTTTCTAGAGAAATATATATAAAGCTACATTTATAACTGACACTTGGAGTAATCAGAGGAAAGTGGGGTGGTTAAATGCAAAGCTGGGAAGTGTCAGGTAATCAGCTAGCTCTCAAATTCATTAATTTACTCATCATGTTTCAAAGGTTCCATCAACAAGGAGGACCTTCAGTGATGTAAAATAAGCCAAGATATATGTTAACAAAAAACAAACAAATTGTAGCAACTTGATGTGTTTGGCTAGATTTACACATAGGTTGCCGAGAGACATCTATAGGTGGTCATATTCTCAGTATGCTGGGTCACACATGACTGAATGTAATTTGCAAGTGTGGAAGACGAGGATCAGCTGGCAGCACTATTGCCATCATCAGTGTAGTGCCTGGTATGCTGTTGGGTTCAGTATGAGGGCAATTGATAGTGTCACTGATCACAAGTTATCTATAGTTGTGTTCCACATTGATTCATGTACAAGTTCACATTGTTGTGGTGATCGGATGTTGTCGCTGCTGCTCTGGAGAAGCCACGGCTTCCTCTGCTATATTAGGTTTATCTGCTATTGGTTGAAATTCTTTCCTTGGTTTTCCTCATATTGGTCAAGGAAAATAGTTACTTGCATATGCAAATGGAGAGGCCTTTTAACAACACACATTTTTCCTCAATTTTGATTTATTATTCTCATAACATTCATAATCTAAATCATTGTTTCAGGTACAGGAGGGACGTCAAAATCTTGTAGTAGACCTTGATCATAAACATAGAACAATTTATGTTAATAATAGTGTTCCATTAATAATACAGTTATTAAGTTAGCCCAAGCTCAAATTATCATTTCATCCTACTTGATTTCTTCTACCAGGTAGAAGCATTTCTCCTACAGAATCTGCCACAGCACTGTTTTCACAGCATATAGCTTCATATTAAGTATGTTCTTGACTATTAGTTTATTACATATTTTCATTTCCATATGCTGTGGAATCTGTGTGCATCATTTCAATTGGTGTGTCCAAATCGTAAAATTCTCTTTGTTTCTCAAGATTATTCATAGGTAAAATGGTCCTCCTTGAACAATTTTTGTCTGCTGTGTAAGAAGATTGTAATTTTCTAAATGTATAGGGAGAGAACAGCTAGGATTTGTAGTTTTTGAAACATTCTTTTCACTTTGTGTGGGAGTGCACAGAAATGTGGAAATACTAAAAACAAAACACATTACCATCCCTAAAATGGTGTAGAAAAATCATTGGCTTTAGAAACAGCTTCCAGTTGTCTCAGAATATATAAATATGGGTCCTGTATGGTTTTCAAGGAAATCGTATACCGTTTGTCCGGCAAAGAAGGGCAACTTTAGGTAATGATGGTGCAGGTGGATAGCGATTACACATCCATCTCACTAAAGTAGGCAATAAGGGCTCAATAATATTGTTATCAGGTGATTGTGATGGTCAGGGAAGGTGCAACAATTAGTGCTCATGCTCACGAAAACAGTCCTGGATCCTACAAACTGTGTGGACAGAGGCCCTGTCATCTGGGAACACAGCATCACCATCGGGGAACAACCATTGTACTGTGGGATGGACCTGATCAGCAAAAATGGTCATATAGTCGTAGGAAATGATGTGTTCTTGCAGAGTAACCATTGTGTTCCTGGAATACTCAACCAACCAAATGACTTTCTTTCACTGTTCCATTACCCAAGTTTCATGGCACTGGCACTATGTTTGCCTGTTACTGGCATTTGAATCACTGACGAGTGGCTTTTGAATTCCAGCTTGCCTTGCAATCCCCAGCTTAGGGAGCTCCCTTTATGCTTTTCTGGTGCTGATGGGGTTCACGAGTGTGTCGTTGAGTTCTGCGGTGACTTTTGCACCTGTCGTCCTCTTATTTTTTGTCACAATCCTCTTCAGTAACTGTCTGTCACAATCTCTCAACACACACTTTCATTCAAGTGGCAAGACGCAGACAATACCTTCGCTGCGCAGTGCCGATGGCACTGTTACTGACGACTGTGCCGCTAAAGCGGAGTTATTGAACACAGTTTTCCAAAATTCCTTCACGAATGGAATATTCCAGAATTTGAAACACGAACAGATGGTAGAATGAGTTTCTTAGAAGTAGATACCTTGGGGGTTGCGAAGCAACTCAAATCGCTTGATACGGGCAAGTTTTCAGGCCCAGATTGTATACTGATTAGGTTCCTTTCAGATTACGCTGATGCAATAGCTCCCTACTTAGCAATCATATACAACCGCTCGCTCAACGATAGATCTGTACCTACAGACTGGAAAATTGCGCAGGTCCCTCCAGTGTTTAAGAAGGGTAGTAGGAGTAATCCATCGAACTACAGACCTATATCATTGATGTCAGTTTGCAGTAGGGTTTTGGAGCATATACTGTATTCAAACATTATGAATCACCTCAAAGGGAATGATCTATTGATGCTTAATCAGCATAATTTCAGAAAACATCGTTCTTGTGCAACACAGCTAGCTCTTTATTCGCACGAAGTAATGGTCGCGATCGACAGGGGATCTCAAGTTGATTCCATATTTCTAGATTTCCGGAAAGCTTTTGACACCGTTCCTCACAAGCGACTTCTAATCAAACTGTGGGCCTACGGGGTATCGTCTTAGTTGTGCGACTGGATTCGTGATTACCCGTCAGGAAGGTCGCAGTTCGTAGTAATAGACGACAAATCATCGCGTAAAACTGAAGTGATGTCAGGTGTTCCCGAGGGAAGCGTCCTGGGACCTCTGCTGTTCCTGATCTATAGAAATGACCTGGGTGACAATCTGAGCAGTTCTCTTAGGTTGTTCGCAGATGATGCTGTAATTTACCGTCTAGTAAGGTCATCCGAAGACCAGTATCAGTTGCAAAGCGATTTAGAAAAGATTGCTGTATGGTGTGGCAGGTGGCAGTTAATGCTAAATAACGAAAAGTGTGAGGTGATCCACATGAGTTCCAAAAGAAATCCGTCGGAATTCGATTACTCGATAAATAGTAAAATTCTCAAGGCTGTCAATTCAACTAAATACCTGGGTGTTAAAATTACAAACAACTTCAGTTGGAAAGACCACATAGATAATATTGTGGGGAAGGCAAGCCAAAGGTTGTGTTTCATTGGCAGGACACTTAGAAGATGCAACAAGTCCACTAAAGAGACAGCTTACACTACACTCGTTCGTCCTCTGTTAGAATATTGCTGCGCGGTGTGGGATCCTTACCAGGTGGGATTGACGGAGGACATCAAAAGGGTGCAAAAAAGGGCAGCTCATTTTGTATTATCACATAATAGGGGAGAGAGTGTGGCAGATATGATACGCAAGTTGGGATGGAAGTCATTAAAGCAAAGACGTTTTTCGTCGCGGCGAGATCTATTTACAAAATTTCAGTCACCAACTTTCTCTTGTGAATGTGAAAATATCTTGTTCGAGCCCAACCTACATAGGTAGGAATGATCATCAGAATAAAATAAGAGAAGTCAGAGCTCAAACAGAAAGGTTTAGGTGTTCATTTTTCCCACGCGCTGTTCGGGAGTGGAATGGTAGAGAGATAGTATGATTGTGGTTTGATGAACCCTCTGCCAAGCACTTAAATGTGAACTGCAGAGTAATCATGTAGATGTAGAAGTAGGTGTAGATTCACATTGTGCCATAGTGTATGATGTTTCCCACTTTCCCCCTGTACGGTATAAATCTTTGATACAGAGCCTCCTGAAACACCAAACAGTTCTGCTACTTTGGTTACAGAAGTACCCACCCTACAAGCACCAACAATTTTCCCACATCTGAATTCACTTAGCTCCAATGTAACACAATCACAGCTACTCAGAACACTGTTGTGACAATGAATGATACTTGCAACATATTCAGGACACTGTACAGGTGTCATTTCTGATCAAATTCAACAGCCAACGTGCAGGCTCAGCTAGCATCTGTATTTGTGTTTGAGTGTACATTTCTCCCAGTGTTTTCATATTTTTGTCCACCAGCTGTAACTATGATATGCTATTTTTCATGTACTCACATCAGTAGCATTTGCTCGTATTTCCACTTACAATGCAATTCTAATTCATATATTTGGTAGGGAGTCAAAATTCAAATTGTTGATTAACTTCTTGTCTGCATTTACTACAAGGAATTTGATTGTGTCAACTTGTTCCATAAGAAAGAGAGACAACAGGGGGCGGGGGAGGGGGGGGGGGGGGGCAGGCTCTTTAAAACAGCTAACGCCTACTGCTATTGTTAGTCTTGCCTAATTCCATATTCTTGAAGCATTTCCTGCAAAATTAGATCTGCAGTTACACCCTGAGAGACAGCTGGCTGTATTTCCCTTCCCTGAAACCAAACTGAGCATTTTACTCTCTTAGTAAACACCCAGTACCTCTGGTGTAATATTTTCACCTCATTGCTGGTTCAAATTTAAATAATTTGCAGTTCCAAAAATGTATGATTTGTATAGGTAGTTAATCCTTTGTCACCTAGGGAGTCATGATTATTTAAATCATGAAGTAATATGTAAAACTGCTGATTTGGAAAAAGAATCCACACTACAGTTACACTTATGGTAATGAAATGGAATGACCGTATGGCATTGTTGGCCTGGAGGCCCAATTTGGGGGAGCTCGCCGCCATATTGCAAGTCCTCTTTCGTGGACGCCACATCAGTGACTTGCGAGTCAATGATGATGAAAATGATGATGGACACACAACACCCAGTCCCCTCCTGGGAATCGAACTCAGGCCTCCTGCATGGTAGGTGGTAATTCTACTGCTATGCTACGGAGGTGGACTACACTTACAGTGATATAACTATTGAAGATACAGTGAAAACAATCAATTTTTGACCATATGATGTAATTGGATAGATAAAAAAATCTGTTCACCAAATGGCAACAGAACACACTCATAAAATAAGATTATAATTAGGGTAAGCTTTTGGAGCCAGTCTTTCCTTCTCATCCCAACCAGTAAATGCAAAGCAAATTTACATATGTCTACCTGTGTCTGTATGTGTGTGGATGGATCTGTGTATGTGTGCGAGTGTATACCTGTCCTTTTTTCCCTCTAAGGTAAGTCTTTCCGCTTCCGGGATTGGAATGACTCCTTACCCTCTCCCTTAAAATCCACATCCTTTCGTCTTTCCCTCTCCTTCCCTCTTTCCTGATGAAGCAACCTTGGGGTTGCGTAAGCTTGAAATTTGTGTGTATGTTTGTGTGTTTTTTATTCTGTCTATCTACCAGCGCTTTCCCGTTTGGTAAGTCACAGCATCTTTGTTTTTTATATACAGTTACATTATACTGAAGATACAGGATTGAGTGATAACATTTCTATGAAAAGATTAGACTGCTACTCACCATATAGTGTAGATTTTGAGTCAAAGACAGGCACAACAAGAAGACTCCTTAACAAATGAGCTTCCAGCCAAAAGGCCTTCTTCTGAACTAGGCAACATACACACACACATTCATGCAAACACAACTCACACACACACACATGTTCAGTGCCTCCAGCTAGCAAGACCAGCAGCGCACAATGGGAGACTCGGTCAGGTGGTGGGTGTAAGGAGGAGGGTGGGGCAGAGGGCAGGGCAGGAGGAGGGGGTTAGCAGGGTAGGGGTGGGGGACGGTATACTGCTGCCTGTGGGAGTACACAGGAATGAGGAGGAGAGAGGGCCGGGCAGCTAGGTACTGTCGGGAGATCAGATGGAGGGTGGGAGGAGGAGGGGGGGGGGCAGTAATCTGGCCGGCTCAGCAGCCAGAGACAATGGTCTTTGTGCGTGTGTGTGTGTGTGTGTGTGTGTGTGTATGTGTGTGTGTGTGTGTGTGTGTGTGTGCGTGTGTGTGTGTGTCATTTTGTATTTGCATGAATATGTTTGTATGTATATGCTGGCTATTTCAGAAGAAGGCCTTTTGGCCAAAAGATGACTTGTTTGACAGTCTTTTTGTTGTGCCTGTCTGTGATTCAACATCTCCACTGTGTGGTGAGTAGCAATCTATCCTTTTCGTAGTATTGTTATTATTCCATACAGTATTTTCCATTGTTTGGTTTCGCCTCACTTTTCTCCCACACTGTAACCTAGTGCTGTTACTATTTTCTAATGCACTGCTTTACTCAGGTTCCATCCTTTTGTTTCTCTTCTTTCCTGTGTTTTACATGTCGCCTTCCAAACCACACCACTTATGAGCCACATCCTATTGACTGTCTCGTTTGCGCACCACACAGTTTTCATGTCGATTTCAGTTTGTTTCCACCTTTCACTATCGGGCCTACTCTCTCAGGTTTCATCTTGATTCTCCATACTTCATCTGCTCCATCCTTTCTGTGATTTTTCCAAAGGATTTAGCATATTTTTGCAAATATTTCGCATGTATTTATATGTAAGTTACATATTTTGTTCCTTCATAGTTATTTAACTCACAGAAGCCCCCCCCCCCAATGGCCATAAAATCAAATCTGTCCATCACTGGCTGCAACCCATCCTTCCACAATGATGTCCATCTGTTCAGATTCTGCCAGTCTTTAACACTCACCGACATGCTCCTGCAAAACCATGCCAACCAGGTCCCAATCTCCTTGCAATACCTTCTCTATGTCCATAAAATTCTCCTGTTATGCAATCCCAAATTCTTGTATCCCGTCTCTCACAGTGAAACTGTTGCCCTAAAAACTCTCCAGCCTGCTCACTTCCTACTCCCGTGTTGGACTACCACTGTCTATCACCTCCACAACAACCTCCAAACCTGTTCCACATCCTCTCACAGTTGACAAGCCCTGCCTCACAGTCCTATTTCCTATTACACCACCCCACCCTCAAAAACTTCCTTCCACCACTACACAGAATCCAAAACCTAAACAGATGCGAAACACAGTCATAAAGCTTTTGTCCAAAAGCCTTAGTTCCACAGATGTATCAGTCTTTTCCAAAGGCCTTATCTTTTTGCTCCATTTCCAAATTCAGTCATGCTGGACTTGTTTAAGACCTTCTCTTCTTCTCCTAGTCCTCTGCAGTGTCAACACTTTTTCATCACTAACTCTACCAATCAGAACCAATGTTGAATCTGCCTGACTCAATTCACTACACCATCCAACCATGATACCCACCCACAGCCCCCAAATCACTCCTTTCATCTACCCAGAATTTCTTAACCTGAAATCTTGCCTCATCATTATTCCCCAAGTCCCTCAACATGCAAGCTAACCTTACAGCTGCAGAAAGAACCACAATCCAACACCAAAAACCTGCCTGATCCCAACCTTATAATCCTACCTGCTTATGAAGGTGCCACCACTGTGGTTTTGAACTTCAGGGATTGTATTGTGAGAGAACTCTACCAGCTGTCAGATTTGTCAACCTAAACCCTGCCACAGTCACCTCATTCCAGAAATGCAGCAGAATCACCAAATCCGTAGCCTCATCCCAGAACCTCTCCCTTGAGTCTATCTCTCTCCTCACCCCTACCACTCCTTGCTTCCTAAAGTCCATAAACCCAGTCACCAAGGTGCCCCATTGTGACCAGATACTGTGTCCCCACTGAAAGAACCTCTGCTCTCATAGATCAACGTCTTCAAGCTATTACCCACAACCTACACTCCTTCCTCTACCATGTGGTGCCCTGTTTGTCATTATTGGAGCCACTCCTCATTACAACAATGTCCCTAGTGTCCAGGACCTTGCCACTATTAACTCTACCTTTCCCAGTGCCTGATGGATTCCAGACGTATAACCTCTGTCATGGTGACCTACGAGCTCAGTCATGGTCACCATGACCGATTGTATCCTTACCCACAGTTACACTACTGGCCATTAAAATTGCTACACCATGAAGATGACGTGCTACAGACGCCAAATTTAACTGACATGAAGAAGATGCTGTGATATGCAAATGATTAACTTTTCAGAGCATTCACACAAGGTTGGCGCTGGTGGTATCACTAGCAGTCTAGATGACAGGCATCTTATCTGCATGGCTGTAATGGATTGTGCAGCCACGTCTCGATCCATGAGTCAACAGATGGAGCCGTTTGCAAAACAGCAACCACCTGCATGAACAGTTCGATGTCGTTTGCAGCAGCATGGACTATCAGCTCGGAGACCATGGCTATGTTTACCCTTGATGCTGCATCACAGACAGGAGCGCCTGCGACGGTGTACTCAATGACGAACCTGGGTGCACGATGGCAAAACATCATGAAGCATGTATTCGTCATCACCATACTGGCGTATCACCCCACGTGATGCTATGGGGTGCCACTGGTTACACATTTCGGTCACCTCTTGTTCGCATTGACGGCACTTTGAACAGTGGACATTACATTTCAGATGTGTTACGACCCGTGGCTCTACCCTTCATTCGATCCCTGCGAAACCCTACATTTCAGCAGGATAATGCACGACCGCATGTTGCAGGTCCTGTACGGGTCTTCTGGATACAGAAAATGTTCAACTGCTGTCCTGGCCAGCACATTCTCCAGATCTCTCACCAATTGAAAACATCTGGTCAATGGTGGCCAAGCAACTGGCTCATCTCAATATGCCAGTCACTACTCTTGACGAAGTGTGGTATCTTGTTGAAGCTGCATGGGTAGCTGTACCTGTACACACCATCCAATCTCTGTTTGACTCAATGCCCAGGCGTATGAAGGCCGTTATTATGGCCAGAGGTGGTTGTTGTGTTCCTCAGGATCTATGCACCCAAATTGCGTGAATACGTAATCACATGTCAGTTCTAGTGTAATACATTTGTCCAATGAATACCCGTTTATCATCTGCATTTCTTCTTGCTGTAGCAATTTTAATGGCTAGTAGTGTACTTCACCTCTGAAGGCATCACCTACAAACAAATTTGTGGTACAGTAATGGGCATCCCCATGGCTCCATCCTAGGTCAACCTGTTCATGGGCCATGTAGAGGACTTCATCCTAACCATACAAATCTTAAATCCCTCACCTGGTTCAGATTCATTAATGAGATCTTTGTGATCTGTATTGAAGGTGAGGACACACTATGCACATTCATCCAAGACCTCAACACCTTCTCCCCCATTTGTTTCACCTAGCCCTCCTCAACCTAACAAACCACCATCCTTGATCTGACATCCCTCTCAAAGAGGACTACATCAGTACCACTGTCCATATCAAACCTAACAACCATCGGCAATACCTGCACTTTGATAGCCGCCACCCACTCCATACCAAGAAGTCCCTTCCGTACAGCCTAGTCACCTGTGGCCATCGCATCTGTAGTGATGAGCAGTCTCTCCTGAAATACACCGAGGGTCTCACTCAGACTGTAATTATCCTCCCATGTTTATACAGAAGCAAATCTCTCATGCTTTGTCCCCTCCAATCACACACCACCTCCAAAGCCCCATCATCTGGCCATAGAGCAGCATTCCCATCATGTCTCTTCTACCACCCAGGTCCAGAGCAACTGAATCACTTCTGCACCAGGGTTTTGACTACCTCTCATCATGCCCTGAAATGAGGAATGTCCTGCCCACTACCCTTCCCACCACTACCACAGTGGTATTTAACTGTCCATCGAACCTACGCACTATCCTTGTCCATCCCTACTCCACACCTGCTCCCTACCCCATACCACATGGCTCATATCGCTGTGATAGTCCTAGACCTGTCCCATACATCCTCCCATCACCAATTACTCCAGTGCAGTCACAAGCATCACTTATCCCATCAAAGGTAGGGTTTCCTGTAAAAGCAGTCACATTATCTACAAGTTAATGTGCAACCACTGTTCTGCCTTCTTCATGGGCATGACAACTGACAAGCTGTCTGTCCACATAAATGGCCACCAATAAACAGCGGCTGAGATACAGTTGGAGCATCCAGTTGCTGAGTATGCTGCCCAACATGACATTCTTCATATTAATGACTGCTTCACAGCCTGCACCATCTCGGTCTTCCCTACCAATACCAGCTTTTCTTAATTGTGTGGGTGGGAGCTCTCCCTGCAATATATCCTACATTTCTGTAAACCTCCTGATCTCAGCCTCCATTAGTCACTGTCACCCACCCCCTTCCCTGTTTCCACTCCAGCATTACACAGCCATCAATTCTACCAACGCACAGACAATCTTTTTACTTCTCTCCTTTTCTGCTCCCCCTCTTTCTAACCTCCTGACTGCGCCTAGTCACTCTACCCTCTCCCCCCCTCATCCCTGTGTGCTCGCATAAGCAGCGCACCCCTGTCCTGCTATCTCTTCCCTCCGTGCTCCTGCTTTTCCCTTACCCCCACCATCTAGATTGCTTCTTCCATTATGCACAGTTGTTCATAGTCTGGCATCAGCAGCCAGGGACAGTGTTGTGTGTGTGTGTGTGTGTGTGTGTGTGTGTGTGTGTGTGTGTGTGTGTGTGTGTGTGTGTGCGTGCGTGTGTGTGTGTGTGTGTGTGTGTGTGTGCGCGCGCGTGCATGCATCCTTGCATGTGAGTTGTCTACTTCACAAGAAGGCCTTTTGGCTAAAAGTTCACTTGTTTAACAGTCTTTTTGTTGTACCTCCCTGCAATTCAACATCCCCACTATATGGTGAGTAGCAGTCAATCATTTTCATAATATAATCACATGAGCTGAACTATAGTTTTCATTTCTAGAAGATGTGAATTGATACAGATTTCTTTCCTCTAAAGAATGGCAAAGTGTGCCATAGCAGGTCTCAGTTTTTGCTACACTACTGGCCATTAAAATTGCTACACCACGAAGATGACGTGCTGCAGACACAAAATTTAACTGACAGGAAGAAGATGCTGTGATATGCAAATCATTAGCTTTTCAGAGCATTCACACAAGGGTAGAGCCGATGGCAACACCTAGAACGTGCTGACATGAGGAAAGTTTCTAACTGATTTCTCATACACAAACAGCAATTGACCGGCATTGCCTGGTGAAACGTTATTGTGATGCCTCATGCAAGGAGGAGAAATGCGTCCCATCACATTTCCAACTTTGATAAAGGTCGAATTGTAGCCTATCATGATTACGGTTTATCGTATCGCGACATTGCTGCTCGCGTTGGTCCAGATCCAATGACTGTTAGCAGAATATGGAATCGGTGGGTTCAGGAGGGTAATACGGAACGCCGTGGTGCATCCCAATGGCCTCGAGCTGCGGTTACCCTTGACTCTGCACCACAGACAGGAGCACCTGCGATGGTGTACCCAACGATGTACCTGGGTGCACAAATGGCAAAATGTCATTTTTTCGGATGAATCCAGGTTCTGTTTACAGCATCATGATGGTCGCATCCGTGTTTGGCGACATCGCAGTGAACACACATTGGAAGCGTGTATTCGTCATCACCATACTAGCATATGATGCGGCATGATGGTATGGGGTGACATTGGTTACACATCTTGGTCACCTCTTGTTCGCATTGACGGCACTTTGAACAGTGGACGTTACATTTCAGATGTGTTACGACCCGTGGCTCTACCCTTCATTCGATCCCTGCGAAACCCTACATTTCAGCAGGATAATGCTCGACCGCATGTTGCAGGTCCTGTACGGGCCTTTCTGGATACAGAAAATCTTCGAATGCTGCCTTGGCCAGCACATTCTCTAGATCTGTCACCAATTGAAAACGTCTGGTCAATGGTGGCTGAGCAACTGGCTCGTCACAATACGCCAGTCACTACTCTTGGTGAACCGTGGTATTGTGTTGAAGCTGCATGGGCAGCTGTACCTGTACACGCCATCCAAGCTCTGTTTGACTGAATGCCCAGGCATATCAAGGCCATTATTACGGCCAGAGGTGGTTTTCTGGGTACTGATTTCTCAGGATCTATGCACCCAAATTGTGTGAAAATGTAATCACATGTCAGTTGTAATATAATATATTTGTCCAATGAATACCCATTTATCATCTGCATTTCTTCTTGGTGTAGCAATTTTAATGGCTAGAAGTGTATATGTCCATTTTACAAATTGCTAGGAAGGAAGATAAGTTACTGTTTAACATTTTTCCAAGAATTTTATTATTATAAATGGAACACAAACTCATAGAAGCAGGACAAGATAGAAAGTAGGCTGTGTCCCATCCCTAGGATCCATGGTGGGTGGCATTTGCGTTTACCGATTTAGGGAAACTGTCGAAAACCCTAATTTGAGGTAACCTGACTCGCTTCTTGGATGTGAGTGCACTCTGCTACCCACTGCAGGGCCTCGGTTTATGCAGGTTATTAGGAGGTGCTATCCTAATCAAGTACAGATAGTAAAAAGAGACTTGACATAGTTCAGCAACAGCTGTAATTTATTTACTTTTGAATGTCTGGTCCAAATGTCGGTATTGTGGAAGTGTTTACAACATTTAGGGGGCAGTTAAATGAAAGTGAGGCAGATGGGAGAAAAGTAAGTAAACTTGTTATTATTTCAAATTTAGCTGTTAATACATTTATCCAACTGTGAGATGAAATTGTAAATGCCTTCATGGAAATATGTTTGCAGTTGCTACGGATCTACCTAGGCATGCATCTCTCTGTTAGGAGCAAATAGACAGCCACGAATGTCATTATTCAAGATTCCAAAAATATGGAAATCATGTGGGGAGATATGGGGATTTTGTGGAGGATGTTTAATGACTTCCCAGTGATATTTCTGCAGCACAGTTGAAATGGCCTCAGAAAACATGGATGGGCATTGTTCTGCAACAGAATTGCTGTCTGCCAACTTGATGGTGTATTTCAGTTTTTGCAAGCTGTCCACATACCACTGTGTGTTAACTGTGGTGCTATGTTCCAGAAAGTCAATGAGGAGCAGATCAAAGAAAAAGATCATTATGACTCTCTTTGAATGGCATTCAGATCTTTGGAATTTTTCAGTAGAAGTGATCCCGTATGCTTCACTCTTGGCTCTGATGCTTACTCTCTGGCTCAAAATTGTGATACTGTGTTTCATCTCCCATAACTATATGAGACAGGAAGCAATATTCTTCATTGTGATGTCATTCCAGGTGCAGCAGTGTTTCACCAACTGCGACATGGTCGCTTATACAAACAGTGATCCAATACTGTCAAATGTTTTTTATTTCAGTCTTTGATCACAATACGAATTCTTTAGACGATGACCAGTTTCAGTCCGTAATGACCATCCTCAGATCTATAATATACAAATATATACACGTGGTGAGCAGTGTGTCTTTCAACATAATACAGCAATTCATATCACAGTACACTATCATACAATCATGGAGATGTACAGAAAATACTGTAGAACGTACCTTTTTTACACCATGTCCTAAAGTGATTAGGCCATAATGGCATCATCAAAACATATAAATATAATCAGCATAGCATCATCATAAAGATCTAAAATAAGGTGTAGAAGAGGTCACATCGACCCAACAGTCATTATTGCAACTGGCTACTGAAGTACAGTAGCTAACAGAAATCTGTTTCCCTACATCATCCCTTGATGTCTCTACAGTCAGCTTAGATGTAGTCATCATTTGCGCAAAAAAGATAATCTGATAAAAGCACATCATGTAAAATAAATGTAGCAGACTTTTAAAATTGATAACTATCATAGAAACTAAATTGTGATACATTAAAAGACGAATACAGTTACCCGTATAAAAGTATTAAGAGAAATGTATGAATAGAATAGGACCAATCCTTTTTATGGTGAATTTACGGTCAACAATTAATATACGTATTACATTGCCTGTAGCAAAAAAGCATGAGCCCACTTGGGTGCTCAATGGACAAAGCGATTTTGTGCCCAACGCCTACTTTGCTTTGTTTGATAACGTACTACGATAACCAAATAATGCCTCGTTTATTTATACCTAGCCTTACTTGATGATTTATGTCGAGTACAGTAGGCATTTGCCTTACTTCCGTACATTAATTGCACTAATCCTGTTACTGATAATGTCCTACCTACTCATTGAATCTATAACCAGACTATATAATTTTGTTTATTGACTGTTAATATGTTGTTTAAAAGTTTACATTGTATGTAAAGCCCTCTAGTGGTTAAGTTCTTAAGATCTGTGCATGCCTACATAACATCAGATCAGTGATCTGTCCTTTTTCAGCTGTCATATAGACATTTTATCTTTCATAGGCAATTTATAGGTTGTTACAGGCAATGTAATACGCATATTAATTGTTGACCATAAATTCACCATAAAAAGGATCAGTCCTATTCTATTCATACATTTCTTTTAATAATTTTATATGGGTAACTGTATTCATCTTTTAATGTATCACAATTTAGTTTCTATGATAGTTATCAATTTTAAAAGTCTGCTACATTTATTTCACATAATGTGTTTTTATCAGATCATGTTTTTTGCATAAATGATGACTACATCTAAGCGGACTGTAGCAACATCTAGGGATGATGTAGGGATACAGATTTCTGTTAGCTACTGTACTCCAGTAGCCAGTTGCAATAATGACTGTGTGGGACGATGCGGCCTATTCTACACCTTATTTAAGATCTTTATGACAGTGCTATGCTGATTATATTTATACGTTTTGACGATGCCATTATGGCCTAATCACTTTAGGACATGGTGTAAAAAAGGTACATTTTACCATATTTTCTGTGCATCTCCCTGGTTGTATGATAGTGTATTGTGATACGAATTGCTGTATTATGTTGAAGGACACACTGCTCACTAGGTGTATATATTTGTATATTATAGATCTGAGGATGGTCATTACAGACTGAAACCGGTCATCGTCTAAAGAATTCACATTCTGATCAAAGACTGAAATAAAAAACATTTGCAGCAGTGTTGTTGACATTCTGTTCAATTTCTGCTCCTCTGGCAGCCTGTGAGGAACTGACAGTGCACAAACTTTCCGGAACTTTTGTCATGATGGTATGTGCGGTACTGTGACTGATCTCCAACATCAGCCATCCATTATTGATCATATTTGGCAGCAGCATCATCCACCGCAGCGGCATCATGTCGTGTAGTGATAGCTCACATTTTCTTTGAGACCCGCAATATTTTTCTCTCATTCTTTACTTTGTTTGTCAGCTTGTCTCAGTAGTAGACCCTGTTTATGGTAATTTTTGTAATTTGTAATTTATTTGCGTGAAACATGTAATTACATGCATAGCAATTGGTAGTACAATACAACAGTATACTTTATATTAGGAACTTAAGAATGTAGTCCAAATTATTTGACATAATAATACTTTAGATTTTAGTTTCTACAGCAGGCTATAGAAGCACTCCTCAATGAGCCATGATGTTAGATGTTTTTTGAACATCTCTCCAGTTATTACTTCAGTTCATTTGGCAGTGCAGTGAAGTATTTTGCTTCATTAATATATGGACTGTTTGCAGTTTTTTTCAGTCTTCTGTGTATCACATGGTAATTTTGTACTTATCTAGTATCGTGATGATGAATTTCTGCATTACGACAGGTATATTTCTTATCTTCTATGGTTAATATGAATAGATAGTCAGAATTTTAAATTCTATAAAGAATTCCTTACATGATGTTTTAGCATCTTTTTTGCCTAATATTCTCAAGGCTCTTTTCTGGAGTTTAAATACATGGTCTACATGAGTTTTGGAAGCCCTGCCCCACAGTGCAAGACCATATGCTAGAAATGGATGTATTAAACCAAAATACATCATCCTCATCATTTGGGTATTGACATATGGAGCTATTCTTCTTAAAACATACAGGCTAGATGATAGCCTTGCACATACATTGTCAATTTGTTGTTTCCATAGTAGTTTGCTATCTATGCATATACCTAGGAATTTACACTCACTGCAGATTTTCCCTACAATATTACTATCTTGAGAATCAATACAAGTTTGCAAATCACCAACATTGAAGGGGATTATATTTGTTTTTTGTCAGTTGACTTTTAGATTGTCATTTTCAATCTTTTCCTTTGCAATATCTATAATTTTTTTTTTTTTTACCTCTATGCTGAGATTAAGAATATCATTTCATTTCCCCAACAAAGGCCTGAAGTGTCATCTGCATACATTGTAATGAAGGTATCATTACACTGATCTTCCAAATAATTATGAAAGATAACACCTCGGGCATCCAAAAAGACAGTCAATGTGACTTTTCTGCTGATGCTTGCATTTTGAATTTCTTTCGAACATGTGAGCGTTGTGTTGCTTCCATTGTGTGCTTTGTCTTATGGACTTGGGTTCAAAACTGTGAACCCAAGTTTCATCACACATTAAAATCTTGTTTAGAAAAGGGTCACTTTTCCTTTCATAGCATTCTGTCAAGTCTGTAAATACTGCAAATCTTCTTTCCTCGCATTGTCGCATCAACTCATTCAGTTCCCATCTGATGCTTGTTTTGCTGTAGTAGAGTGTGTTACTGATAATGTTATGAAGTGTCCCAACAATTACTACAACTGTTTTTGCTGTTATGTTCACCTTTATGGATAATGTTGTCAGGGAAGGTATTGAATGAAGAAGTTGACACTTCTTACCAGCTGGGAGGGACACTGCTCACCGGTCACTGAGGTTCGACCATTTTTGAACTGTTCTACCCACTTATAAAAATTTATGTGGCTCGTACAACATTCACTGTACTGTGAAATTGTTTGAGAAAAGATTTTACCAGTAATTGGTTTTTACCTTTAGAAAGCAGAAAACAGATCACTTAATGTTGTTCAACTAATGTGCAAACTCTGAATGGACACTTCATTGTTAAATGCAGTATTGATGTTATAAGCAGTACAATTTTTATATGTCGGCTGTTCTCGGCTCGTCCCAGTGATACTGACCTAAAACAATGAAAGTTCAAATCTTGTCCTACAGACTGTTCCATTTCTATATCAATTTGTTTTCTTTAATTATTGAATACCCCTCATATATTTAGTTTTGCATCTGACTGACATTTGTTTAATGTGAGGCTTCTACATTCCAGGTTGTTCTGAACAACTCAGAGAAGAGAACATTCAGACACGAAGAACTTTTTCGTGTTAAGGATGAGAATTTGTGATAACTGGTAAGGAATTTAAATGTCATAAAGAGAACTGACAGTTGTATCTGCAATACTTTATGAGGTACAGTGACAATGAGAAAGATTATAAGGAGATTTGTGCAAAATTTTATGTAATTTTTTCCTTTAATTTGCTTCCTAATCTTATTGCTGTGTAAGATTCAGTTAATTTGCTGAGACCAATATTACCTGCTGTGGGGATAGTTGCACATTATGTAAGAGAAGTGCCTCACTTTTTTCTAATACAGATGCTGTATTTATGTAGTACTATATATTTAGTTATGATCTACTCCTTATTTTTCAGTTTGTCAGATTCCATTATAAGAGCATCATGCTGTGATGTGATAGAAGACAGGAAAATATATCAGCTTAAATTAAATACAGGGTGGTGCACGAAATGTGTTACCAATTGTTTCTTTCACAATTTACAACGCACTTTAGATATCCCGCTGGGGTCTCTACAGCAGTACCAGCAGAGCTTGGAAAAACAAATGAGTTACGAAATGACGTGTAATTCACAATACTGCTGCTAGGAGACTAGTAAGCAGCAATGGCTGACAATGGAACACTGACAACACAGCAATGATCGGCAATTGTGGTACTTTTTCATGAAACAAAAAGCCTTGTTGTGACTCACAGGCATTTTCGAAAACAGTTTAACACACGATGGGTCCCTTGCAAGAAGACTGTCCACAGGTTGCACGATGCATTTGTACAGGAAGGAACAGTATTGGAAGCGAAGCAACCTCGGCCTAAGCCTGTTTGTTTGCTGGACAATATTGAAGCAGTACAAGTTGCTGTACAGAGAAGGCCCGGGAAATCGTGTAGAAAAGTGGCAGTGCAACTGGAAATATCCAGACGCTCCGTTCAACGCATTCTTAAAAGTGACCTCCATATGTACCCATACAAGATGACCTGTGCACAGAAGCTCACTGAAGAACAGCAGCAGCAGAGACTACTGTTTGCTCAGTGGGCGGAGGATAGGGAAGAAACTCTCAACAACGTTTGGTTTTCAGACGAGGCGCATTTTCATTTAGATGGTGTGGTTAACAAACAAAATGTACGCTTTTGGGCCACTGAAAACCCACAAGTGCTTCATGAACGACAACATTATGCTCCGAGGATTATAGTGTGTGCAGCAATTTCCAGTCACGGACTTATTGCACCCTTTTTCTTCGAAGAAACTGTGAACAGCGAACGTTATTTGAGCGTGCTTCGCAATAGCTTCATTCCACAGCTTCTTGCTACTGCCTTGCTCTTCAACACGCAGTGGTTCATGCAACATGGAGCAAGGCCACATACTGCAAACACTGTGTTGGAGTTTTCACACGAGCATTTCACTCAGGTTTCCAGGTCGCTTCAATGATGGACAAAATTGGCCCCCCAATAGTCCAGACTTCAATCCATGTGACTTTTTTCTTTGGGGGTACCTAAAGGAAAAAATTTTCCCGCAACGTTCACGTGATTTAATGGAGCTCAGAAGACTTATTCTTCAAGCTTGCAGTGACATTACGGAAGACATGTGCCGTAGGGCAATCACTAACTTCAGTGTTCGTTTGAAGGAAGTTAGGAAATGAAATGGTGGACGTATTGAGCATGTGCTGAGTTAGAACAAATTTCCATGGACGGCTCTTCATTGTAGTATATGTTCCTTTCATATAGTATTGACAATAAAGTTTGTATTCAAAAACAAAATAGTAACACATTTCATGCGCCACCCTGTATGTAAAACACCTATTATTAGAAGATTTCTTACAGGGTTAGATCGTCCTTTTGTTCCAGGATAACTGCTGATTTTAGAAAACATGCTGTCTTATTTGGCAATGTTTCTGTCAAAAGGCAGTTAATTAGCTTAGAGGTAATCATGGATCTGAACTGGTTTGATGCACCGTAGATTTCCTTATTTTTCACATAAATATGACAGATGTCTTCATATCTTATCATAATGGTCTATTTTTTCACAGTGGCCCATCATGATTCCAAATCTGATGTATGGAATAATTGACTGTATTGTGGTTGTTGCTTCACCTTTCAAGTCAGTTACATTCTTTTCTTCTCATACTGTCTGTGAAATTATGTTGTCAGGATATCTCACGCTCCTCTAGTTTGCTGTGGCTAAATCTTCACTAGAGGCATTATCCTAACATCTATCCTCTGGTCATCATGTCTTTGACTTCTTGTTAAGACATATGTTATACAGGGTGTTACAAAAAGGTACGGCCAAACTTTCAGGAAACATTCATCACACACAAATAAGGAAAAGATGTTATGTGGATATGTGTCCGGAAACGCTTAATTTCCATGTTAGAGCTCATTTTAGTTTCGTCAGTATGTACTGTACTTCCTCGATTCACCGCCAGTTGGCCCAATTGAAGGAAGGTAATGTTGACTTCGGTGCTTGTGTTGACATGCGACTCATTGCTCTACAGTACTAGCATCAAGCATATCAGTACGTAGCATCAACAGGTTAGTGTTCATTACGAACGTGGTTTTGCAGTCAGTGCAATGTTTACAAATGCGGAGTTGGCAGATGCTCGTTTCATGTATGGATTAGCACAGGGCAATAGCCGTGGTGCGGTACGTTTGTATCGAGACAGATTTCCAGAACGAAGGTATCCCGACAGGAAGACGTTCGAAGCAATTGATCGGCATCTTAGAGAGCACGGAACATTCCAGCCTATGACTCGCGACTGGGGAAGACCTAGAACGATGAGGACACCTGCAGTGGACGAGGCAATTATTCGTGCAGTTGACGATAACCCTAATGTCAGCGTCAGAGAAGTTGCTGCTGTACAAGGTAACGTTGGCCACGTCACTGTATGGAGAGTGCTACGAGAGAACCAGTTGTTTCCGTACCATCTACAGCGTGTGCAGGCACTATCAGCAGCTGATTGGCCTCCATGGGTACACTTCTGCGAATGGTTCATCCAACAATGTGTCAATCCTCATTTCAGTGCAAATGCTCTCTTTACAGATGAGGCTTCATTCCAACGTGATCAAATTGTAAATTTTCACAATCAACATGCGTGGGCTGATGAGAATCCACATGCAATTGTGCAATCATGTCATCAACACAGATTTTCTGTGAACGTTTGGGCAGGCATTGTTGGTGATGTCTTGATTGGGCCCCATGTGCTTCCACCTTCCCTCAATGAAGCACGTTATCATGATTTCATACGGGATACTCTACCTGTGCTGCTAGAACATGTGCCTTTACAAGTACGACACAACATGTGGTTCATGCACGATGGAGCTGCTGCACATTTCAGTCGAAGTGTTCGTATGCTTCTCAACAACAGATTCGGTGAGCGATGGATTGGTAGAGGCGGACCAATTCCATGGCCTCCATGCTCTCCTGACCTCAACCCTCTTGACTTTCATTTATGGGGGCAAAAAGCTCTTGTCTACGCAACCCCGGTACCAAATGTAGAGACTCTTCGTGCTCGTATTGTGGACGGGTGTGATACAACACGCCATTCTCCAGGGCTGCATCAGCACATCAGGGATTCCATGCGACGGAGGGTGGATGCATGTATCCTTGCTAACGGAGGACATTTTGAACATTTCCTGTAACAAAGTGTTTGAAGTCATGCTGGTACGTTCTGTTGCTGTGTATTTCCATTCCATGATTAATGTGATTTGAAGAGAAGTAATAAAATGAGCTCTAACATGAAAATTAAGCGTCTCCGGACACATGTCCACGTAACATATTTTCTTTCTTTGTGTGTGAGGAATGTTTCCTGAAAGTTTGGCCGTACCTTTTTGTAACACCCTATATGTATTGTACAGAAAAGTATGGAGTTTTGCTACTCTGTACTAATGTGTAGTTTTTCAAATTGTAATGCAACTTATTCTTGTTTCAAAAAACATGCAAATACTTTGTATTGTACTTAATTTTAACCATTTCCTGGTATTTATGTATGTCGTCTGATCTACATCTATAACATACATATTCCACAAGCATCAATCAGTCCATTGTAGTGTACTTTGTACCATTATTAATGTTTTGTGTCCTATTTTGTTTATCCATTGGCTGGCTGCATATCTTTGTACATTCCCTATTTTTTATTGTCTTTTAATTTCTTAAGTTTCTCTACGAGGTTCAATGGGACTACGCCAGTCAGAGCCCCGTGGTTATAGAATGAGTGAGTACATAAAGGTCATAGTGCTCAGGTAGCTCAGATAGAAGAGACTTTTGTGTGAAGGATAAAGGTAGTGGGATCAAGTCCCAGTCTGGCACACGCTTTTAATATGCCAGGAAGTTTCAGTCAGTACATAGTTAAAGGATACTGATTAGAAAAATTGTAAACAAAGGAATTAAAGGGCTAATAACATACCTTCTAGTAATGATCTCTATGCAAGTTATACATTATACACTCTAAGGGGAAAAAAGGCTCACCATGAAGGAATTATCCAAATGAGAGTTATTTGGCTTGGCACTGGCTGATATAGTCATTGGATGTCCTCCTGAGGAATATTGTGCCATATTCTGTCCAATTGGCATGTCAGATCCTCAAGATCCCCTCTTTCAGCTATTTGTCTCTCCCCCATCCCTCCCTCTTGCCCCGTCCTTGCTTTCTTCGCATACAAATGATGTACTTCAAGTTATTTTATATTTGACTTAATTCATGGTTTCTATAAAAATTTTTGAGCGACAGCCAAATACAATGCCATGTGTTATTCTTTTATACTGCCATAAGGTTACTAAGTACCTCTTTTTCTTTATCAGTACTTTATTAATTTATCCATTTTTAGCAATTTAGTGCTATTCTCTTTCGCACTTTTACACACTTATTCCACATATACGTGTACAGCCATGTTGTGCCCTAAACTTTTCTCAACTCGGGAGACATCAGCACGACATCATTTCACTATTTGCATTTGTGAAGCCCTTTCTGATGAGAGTCAGGATGGTATTTTGTGGTTTTGTCGTTATGGAGGTGAATTTGACCTTCATGTGTGCCTTATGCCTACGTACTTAACATACCTCCACATCATGTAACCAGAAAGTGTAAAAATTCTTTGCAAGTCAGTGATTTGCTTTTCTTTTCCTTTATAACTATATTTGAACATGTATATAATGTTAAGCATCCATCTGAAGAAGATGGTTTTAAAGATGACAAACTATAGGTCAAGGGGTTTTCAATAAACTTTCTACTATTGCAACACTACCTCCAGCCATGTTCAACATTTTAAGCCAAGCATGTTTAATAAACCAATTTCACATGTTCCTCCATTTTATATCACCACTTAGTATCACTGTGATATATTCAAGAGGTTCAGCACTGGTGCTCTTGTAATTGGATACTGTTGGTTTTTTTCTCTTTTTTCAAGTGTTTAAAGAGAGCTACCAGTCATTAAACCAGTTAGAGATTTTGTCCAAGTCATTTTGCATTTTCTTATGACTGTCCAATGACAATACTTCCCTGCAGACCACAAGAGCTTCAGAGAACAATCTGATAGTGCTGCCACTTCTATCTGATAAATTGTTTGTTCATGGGGTGGTATAATCAAACTTTCACTGCTTGAGCAAGAGCAGACCAAAAATTATTTACAGTATAGGTACCCAAATTTATAGGAATGATGTTCAGACTGTGAGCTGCAGGATTTGAATTGGTAGCAGTGTTAGTGTCATGACTTGCCATTAGGCACCCATACTGGTACAGTGACATAGGGTTGAAACACGAGAATCAGTGTGCATTACAGTTGCAGACAGTCAGCATGAGTCTGGACAAGGTGAGCGGGGCTTTACTCAAAAAGCTGTTTTATCAAAACAACAGTAATAGTTCTCCTGCTTTTTGCAAATATTGATGAATATTGATGCATTTAAGCAATATGGTGAGGTGATCTTTCCCCACTGGAGTTGAAGAACATACTTTGGAAGTTTGAATTAACTAACAATTTGGGAAATTACTGGTGGGAGAGCCCGATGGCCAATTTCACCACAAATTGTTGAAGAATTTACTGTTGTCATGGCTGACAATTCTGGATGCAGTACGTGATCTTCAAGCAGTGTACAAGCCCTGTCATAACATTCCATGGTCCACTATTCGAAAGGTTCCATGAACAGTTGTGAAATGGTACCCGGACTGTCACGGCTGCATATGGTCATAACATTGAGCAACATTTGTAATCTGGAACCTAAACGTGGTATGAAATTAACAAATATTACTCTCTCACATGTGTTTGTTTCAATGGTTTTATCAATTTTCTCTTCCACATGTCCTTACAAAAGTTAACAGTCTGAGAACTGATTGTTTAGGATTGTACAGCTATGTCACATATGCTGGTGCAGATATTGGTTTGCTTTTGCATGATACTTTTTTGTTTGCAACAGAAACTGAGCCACCACATTACCATAGAGGGCCTGATGAAGGCATAGTGGAATACTGAAACTAGTTGCCTCCGGAAATCAATCAGAGATGAAAATACAGCTGTTGGTTTATTTACTGTTGTTTTTATCCTGTATTTTCATCCCAGGGTAATGGCGTGGTTACAAGGAGGGCATTTAGCCACGCCAATCCTACACTGATGCAGGACAAAGGCACACCTGATGTCACTTTCATTTCTGTTGAACATCCCCCCCCCCCCCCCCCAATACAATATAAAGGGTTTTATTATTCTAAAATTGATTGTACCAGTCACATATCTGTGAAAATATTCCATACCATCATAGCTCATATGTGAATGTAGAACTTCCAAGCTGTGGATGAAATCTTTTCAGGCTTCCATCCGTGTGGCTGTGTCGAAACTCTGCAAACTTTAAATGAGTTTCACTCTCGTAACCGTCTGGAGAAGTGTTGAAATTCTGCAGGCATCTCATATATGTACCTGAGTGGCAACTCAGATATACTCGTGGGATCCCACATAAACACTTCTCCAGAAGATGGTGAGAGTGAATCTCATTGGAAGTTTGCAGAGTTCTGACACAGTGAAATGGATGGAATCTGAGAAGTTTTATTCATCATAGCTCAGTTAGGAAACAAACCGTGTTGTACAGTGTAGAATAAGTTTCTGAAATCTGGGAATGGAATCCACCTGTTAACTTGCCTCTACTGAATGCAAGACTCTGTGAAGGAATGAAGTAATGCCATAATGTTTTAGCTTAGGATATTCTCCAGGACCTTGTAACAGATGGAAATCAGTTATCGGTCTGTAATTTTTTGCATCGATTCTTTTACTCTTTCTGTAAACAGAAGTGATGTAATCATATTTTCCAGTCACAGAGGACTATTCACTGCATAAGATATTCTCAGTTTATATGAATAGGGGTTATGTAATTAAATAATGCAGATCTGATGTAAATAACCTATTTCAGGTTAATGTTGATGTAGGTTCATTACTGAATGATTGTCTGTAACCTCCTCCTCTGCCTGATTTCCTGATGGTGGACTTAACCCAAACACCAGTGGCATAATAAAATTATTGAAATGCAACAGAGAGGCATTTGTTTGGAAATAAGATGCTGTTCATTAAATTTATGCAAGCTGCTATACACAGTTCATCTAAACTGTTTCCAACAATCTCTTACACTTCCTTGGCTTGTCTGCAACTGGAAACTTGTTAACTGCATTGCTTGTGTCCTGCAAGTCATTAAAATAGACTTTGTCCTCCATGAATCAAGCTCTGTGTTTAGGTAATATATGAAATTTGTATTTTTAACCACTGTAGGTGATTGTTAATGACACGAACATATTAATGAATTAGATGTCTTGACTTTTTCCATATCTGTGCTCTATCACAGGATACTGGATCTGTGAAATATGTGCCTCATCAATTATTTATTTGTTGGTGTCAAATCTTTAGCACTTCGTTAACAGGCAGTATTAACCCCATCGTGAACACGTGTCATTCGTGACTTTGTGGGTTTAACTAGAACTTCACAGTACTGCTGCTCCCTCACCAAACATTAACAGCTCAGTTCCTTTCTGAATACGCCAGTGTGAGGCCACTGGTCAGCATCCATCAGCTGTTACAAGTTTTATCACTGCTCACCAGTCCTGCCTTAATGGATCCTTTGTTGCACTGGCTGCCTACACAGTACTGCCACTCGTCTTCAGGAAAGCATTATAGAAACATTTGTGTACATATCACATATATAGGTTGTGTATATTCATATGTATTTGAATATAGCCACCAGTGTGCAATGTTGAATTTCCTTGGCAGATTAAAATTGTGTCCCAGATCTGGACTCAGACCTAATAACTTTGCCTTTCACTGGCAAGAACTCTACTCTCTGAGCTGTCCAGGCAAGACTAACCACCCATGCTAACAGATTCACTGTTGCCCATACCTCATCTCCTATCTTCCAAATTTCACAGAAGTTGCGAGACTAGCATACCTGGAAGAAAATGCCATTCCAATACCACTGCAGAGTGAAAATTCATTCAGGAAATATATCATGTTGCTTGCTTCATTGTGTTTCATTTTATACACCTTATAACAGTTGTTTTGTCAAGTTCAGTAGTGATTAGAAACCATATTAAGTACAGCTGTGTGAAGCAGGTATCATAATAAACAGAATTAAGAGTTGATTTTCCTCCACAACAAAAGCCAAGATAAGTATAATGTATGCCTCCTCTCCATATTGTACAACACGATCCTCAACCCCAGCCTCAAGTCCTATCAAAGACAAACTATCTGAGGCAAAACCAAACCATGAAAACTTGAAGCTAAACATAAGTAACTCTGTCCCTGATGAAATTGGTATGTGTAAGATATTAAACTTTAAACTTACTTCCTTCTGTCTCTCATGAATGAATTTACAGAACTTACACGGTGTTAAAAAAGGACTAATTGTTTTTAAAATTAAATAACATGAAATCAGAAATTGATAGAAGGGTGCAACAAAAGCATATTTATTGTGAATACAGTAAGAAGTTCATACAATTTCAGAACAGTAGAAACTGCTAATAGATTGCACTGTGTGCTGTACATTTTGTATCAGCATATATAAATAAATTCATTCTCTACAAAAAGTTTTTGTAATCACATTTCAATCTTTCCAAAATGTCCTCTACCTTCAGTAGAGAGGTGGTGTGAATGAACAGTGAAACTTGCCCTCACATCTTGTAGTGTCTCAAGGGAAATAGTTTCAGTCGCCACAGAGATTGATGATCTGACCTCATTTGGCATGATGGTATAGTTCTGGTAGGGAGTGTCTTTCAATGCAGTCTGCAAAAAATATTCACAAGTCAGCCTGCGTGAACAGAGAGGCCAATTCATGCTTGTATCAGTATATGTTGGGTAATCCAACACAAAGACAGTATTCCTGAAATATTTATCGAGAAAGCAAAACACCTGTTTGGTGTGATGTGGACAGGTCCCACCTTGTGTAAACTACAGTTGTTCTGAAGTTGCAACATAACATTCATCAGATATCAATTATTGCATAAAAAAGAACTGATAATGCCTTTTCAGCCTAAACACTAAATCTGGGAGATTGCAACGCTTAACACAAATGGGGATTTTTGGAAACATAAATTGCCACTTTTGTTTATTCCTGTGGACGTGTGCTTCATCTGTGAACAAGAGATGAATATACAGCTGTTGGTGTATTTACTGCTGGTTATATCCTGTATTTTCATCATTGTATTGAACATCAACTCCTTCATTATCAATTGCTGCATTCACAAAGTCAGCCATTTATCACACAGTGGGTGTGGGTGTGACCTGCTGACTTTGAATTTTGAAGGAAATGTGTGGATTTTTTTTCAGTATTGTACCCATGCTCGAATGCTTCAAACAAGTGTCCAGTGCAGTTCTTCAGATGGATTTGTTCAGATGTGTCCAGAAAGTGTGGCGGCATTTTCAGGGGTAACTACAGTTGGTCTGGACCTGACATTCCATATGAGCTCATCAGCCACATTAACCGACCTTTTGACATGTGCTGAAGAGCTTACAAATGGTTTTCACATTGGAAAATTAAACTGTGTTTCAAAACTGCATCTTTTGCTGTAGTACAGTGTCCTGCACCAGAAATGCATGCTGTTCAGTGGAATACATGATTTCAGTATCTTCCTTTGGTATGCTAATCTCATTTCACATTTCAGAGGTGGAAGTGCTCACTCTGGGCTTTCGAATACAATTTATAGGCCAAGGTATTGCAGTGACAGTGCCATCTATTTGCAGCATTTTTGTCTATTACTTCAAAACTTCTGCATAAAATTCTCACAACTTTCACAACAATCATACCATTTGTTGCATTCTTCCATCAATCTTTGATTTCATGTTATTTCATTTTAAAACTAGGCAGTCCAACTGGACATACTGTACTATGTGGGTGAATGGATGTGTGGGTGAGCTGTCCACTAACTGTAGTAAATGCTTATAACTGACAAGGGGATGACATCTACTTGTCACCACTGATTTTGTCCAAATTTGTGGTAAATGCTTGGCTTCACCAGAAACAAGTGTGACAGACATTGGAGCTCCAGGTGGCTAAGTGTTTGGAAAAAATAGCGTTTTTGGAACAGATCGGGTGATGCACGAGCCATTTAAGGTAGATCCATATGGTGCCTCTTTCCACGTATGCAAGTGCAGACACTCGGGACCAGAAGGGTGTGCACAAAAATTGGTGGAAAGAATGCATGCATACACATGCATTCTTGCATCCGCACATTGCCTCACAGCACAAGCAGTCTGCTGTGGATCTTTGTCTGGGACCTTATGGTGTGTGTACTGTGATGAGAGGGTGACAGAAAAAGAAAACGCAAAAGTGATGTAGGTAAAAAAGTATGTAAATATGAGAGGTATGAGAAATACAGAGTGACAATATTTTGTTTACAAATTTCAGGAGCAAGTCACAGCGAGATTCTGGATTTTCTAGTCAGAGAAACTTCAGCAATAAGGCTACAGTAACATTTTGTTAGCTGGTAACAGGTGACTTATATACCAGTACCACTTTGAACTGTTTATTTTGTACTTCGAAACAAACTATTTCAGTCATTATTCCTGAAAGTGAGAGATAGTTCATGGAGGTTCTTGGTCATAATGTGTATGTTAATTAACTGTGATTGCATCTTTTGTATTTTATTGTATATAAAAAAAAAAAGTTCTTCACAAAACTTTAATCGTGAAAGATTACATATAGATTAACATCCTCAGGCTCAACAAATTTAGAATTTTATAGATGTTGGAATCCACTAGAGCAGAGGTTGTGCTTTCCAATTTTGTATTTTTTGCATCATTTCTATTTCTAGTAGTTTGTTGAGGGCCTACACATACCCCATCATTTCTTTCATTTGGATGTCAGGTTCCTCTGTTGCACTATTAAGTCACTGTAGCATGAATATTTGTCCACAGTTTTCATAAATGTTTTTCATAAATTCTGGCTTATACTGCTCTGTTTTCCAGCTTTGAAACTTATGGTATCTTATTATTTAAAGTAATATGATCAGAGCTTTTTATCTACTACTTGATGCTCAGAACATCACATCTCAAAATTTTATTCAAATAATCTTTAGGAGCAGCATTCCATTGCACTAAATCACTTCACAACATAAGGCATCACACTACGCAGTCAAACACATATGGGCCCAACTGCCTGTCATTTGCTCAACAGCGCAAAGACTCCCACCAAAGCCAGAAAGCAATGTGCTTTATATGTGGCCTCCATTTCCAGGTAATTACACATGCACAAGTGTGCATGTGTAGTTGCAGTACTGGAAATTTATGCACATGCGCAAAGTTGAACACAAGAAAGGCATCATGTGGGCCACCTTTACATTATCTTAGATTCCATGCAGCAACTGGTGTAGGAGAAAGTGTGGGGAATGGTATTCTGAAGCTTGTGGCATTGAGTAGCTTTGTGCAAACTTCTTTTTTCTTCTTTTATTTTCAATGTCAATCTTTCTTTCTTTGAGCAGTATTGAAGTGATTCCCACACTACGCTTGTGCAACCCTGTGATTTCTGTTTTTGTCATCAGGTAAAGAATTTGATCAAAAAGCTTCAAAACTACAGATGTATCACTGAGAGAGGAAAACCAATCACATCCAAAAAGGCTGCATCAAAACACATTCCACTGTATGTCACCAGCTGTCCTCACCAATATTCGAGCAAGATGGCGCATTCTGCACAATTTTCTGCCAAATTGTGCGATGAAACAGAACATTTTATAAATGTAAACCAAGTTTGTTATTCTATAGAGACTTTAAAACAACTGTAGTTGTAAAAATGCAGGATCTATAACATGTGCAAAATGGTCTGTAAACTACTGCTTCATACATGTTTATGATGAATATCACCACCGTGCATGTAAACCATCATCTGTAACATGATAAAACTGCCAAATTTTATATAAGAAGTATGCCTTACAATCCATTCCTGGAAATTTATTTGCAGTTCCAAATTCCTATTGACTGTTCCCTTTACGCTCTTTAAAAAAAATATAAATAAATACAATATACTGAGTATTCTTTTAGATTATCTGCAATGTAATTAATGTAAAATTTGAAAACGGAAAAGACAAAAATATGAGGGCTATCCACAAAGTACATTACGTTTTGGAATTAAAAATAAGGGCACAGTCCCTGAGAATGAAAACTAATTTAATGAGTGCTAACGAATGATTTTCTACTTTGTTTCAGGCTTGCCTAGCTTCCAGTTTGTGAGTAACTGCCAGCTTCCATCTCCTGTCAGCCGTGCCCACACGTGGCCATTCCACCGAGGAGTGCTCTGTCTCTTCCCTCAGATTTAGCCGAAACTTCCAGTTTTTGTAGCATTAGTAGCTCATACGTTATATTGACACTTTGTGAACATTCTATTGTAAATAGTCACAAAACAGTGTGAATTTATTTTGTTCTCGAAAATGCGATCGGCGTCACTGTGAGAGCCACATAACACATGCTCTGATTACGACAGAAGGTGGTCGATCGCCCGACGATTGGTGTTGTGTCTCAGAGAAACTGTACAATCCTGCTTCCATATATTTTGTATTATGTATAGATTTGAGTGAGTTCTTAAGTATTTTTTTTGTCTCTAGAGACTGAGTTGACACAGACTATTAGTGTGGAACTGTCTGTCGGAGTACAGCATTGACTATAGTTTCACTTAGATTCACTGAGTTGCACTGTAAACTGGCAGCGTTTTCTTTGACATTTCTTGTCATTACAACAAAAGCACCATTAAAAAAGTTTTAAATATGGAGAAAAGAGAGAAGTTTTATTTTATATATTAACGAGCGAACCTTTCAGTTGTTTCTTACTGATGTACTATCTCCTCCATTCCTTTGTCCCATCTACACACACTTATGTACACTGTGAGAACATTATGACCATCTACCTAATAGCTGGTATATCCGCCTTTGGCACAGATAACAACAACGGTGTGTTGTGGCACGGAATTAGTAAGGCCTCGGTAGGTCGCTGGAGGGAAATCTCACCACATCTTCACACACGAGTCACCTAATTCCCATAAATTCCGGGGAGGGAGGCGATGAGCTCTGATGCCAAGTTCAGTCACGTCCCAGAAGTGTTTGATGGGATTCAGATCTGGTAAGTTGGGGGGCCAGCACATCAACTGAAACCCACCGCTGTATTCCTTGAACCACTCCGTCACATTCATGGCCTTGTGACACAGTGCATTATCTTTCTGAAAAAATTTGTAAGGAGCACATTGTGCTCATGTGGGAGTGATCTAGATGCTTGTAAAACAATAAACTGGTAGCCAAGATCGCAGAAATTCTTTTTATTCCATGATTACCGGTTTCAGCGAAACTAAAGCCGCCATCATGGGATCTTAGGACACATACAGGTTACAAAACAATAAACTGCTAGCCAAGATCAGAGGAATTCTTGATTACCAGTTTTGGTGAAACTAAAGCCACCATCATCGGATCTTAGGACACATACAGGTTACAACATCAAGGCAGACAATGGTGATATTAATAGTTGCCTACAACACGTAGGCCTTACAAAATTGTTGTAAGTAGGACATAGATGTCCAAGAGAGATGATGTTATAAATGTTAAGTGTCTCCATCATACAAGTGCAAGCTAGGTACTGATGATGTAACCTGTATGTGTCCTAAGATCCGATGATGGTGGCTTTAGCTTTGCCAAAACTGGTAATCGTGGAATAAAAAGAATTCCTGTGATCTTGGCAACCAGTTTATTGTTTTTCTGAAAAATGCCACACCTGTCAGAAATATGAAGGGGTGTACGTGGTCCGCAACCAGTGGACGATGCTCCTTGGCTGTTGTGGTGCCTCGCACAAGCTCCACTCGACCCGTGGATGCCCACGTGAATGTTTTCCAGGCATAATGGAGCCACTGCCAGCTTGACTCTGTCCCACAGTACAGATGTCAAGGAGCTGTTGCCCTGGAAGATGACAAATTCACACCCTCCCATTGGCAGAATGAAGACGGTATCGGGATTCATCAGACTGTGTGACACTCTGCCACTCCACCACCATCCAGCTCTGATGATCATCTACCCAGTCCTGTTGTAGTTGCCAATGTCATGGTGTTAACATTGGCATACATGTGGGTCATCAGCTGTGGAGGCCCATTATTAGGAGTGTTCGATGCACTGTATGTTCAGACACACTTGTACTCTACCCAGCATTAAAGTCTGATGCTAGTTTTGCCACAGTTCGCCGCCTGTCCTGTTTTACCAGCCTGCCCATCCTACAATGTCTGACATCTTCAGCGAGGGGTTGCCGCCCGACCCAAAACATGTGGACATGATTTCACCTCGGTTTTGCCATGTGTTGAAGACATTCACCACAGCACTCCTCGAATGCCTGACATGTTGTGCCAAGCCTGGGGCCATCACAATCTGCCCTCAGTCAAACCTCGTGCACCTTCTCCATTCTACACATGAAAAGCACACTCACTGATACCACATGTGCCATGTGTATGTCTAAGTAGCAGTCACTCCTCTCCAGGTGATGCTGCTATCACCTACAAAGCTATATATTGATAGCAGGTCAGTGGTTTAACATTCTGGCTGATCAGTGTATTGTGTTTCCGTCCTTTAGTTACCACTTGTGCTTTCAGTGACCATTTATGTTGTAACTTGGTCAAGGAAAATACATGCTGGGTACTGGGGGCACATTTCAGTTGTGTTGTTAATTATCAGAAGTTTATTGATCATAACATACAAGTTCTTATCAAAAATGTAGGAAAAGATAGACTGCCAGCTACTGTAAAGAAGAGACGTTAAGTTGCAGACAGGCACGATTAAAAGATACTTACATAAAACTTTTGGTCACAGCCTTCATGAGCAAAAGAGAAATGCACACCTCATGCACACTTGACCACCAAATCCAGCAGCATGGGCCGGCAGCTTGGCATTCCGATCCAAGCTGTTGGAGTTGACGATCACTTGTGCACGAGGTGTGCATATCTTTTTCACTGTGGCCAAAAATGTTATGTAAGTGTCCTCTAATGGTGCCTGTCTGCAACATAACATGTGTAATTTACAGTAAGTGTCAGTCTGACTTTTCCTACATTGTTGATTTTTCTACCTGAAATTTCCATTGTTTGACAAGTTCTTGTCAGTAATTTATTGTACAGAAAAACCAGCAACATTATATTCTGCTAAATTCTATTTTTAGGATATTTTGGTGTTAACTATTTACAAGTAATTATAATATACAACATTTCATATTGCATACAACATAAAAATTTAGTCACTCCTAAATATTTCTTTTGTCAGTTTACATACACTACTGGCCATTAAAATTGCTACACCACGAAGATGATGTGCTACAGATGTGAAATTTAACCGACAGAAAGAAGATGCTGTGATATGCAAATGATTAGCTTTTCAGAGCATTCACATAAGGTTGGCGGCAGTGGCGACACCTACAACGTGCTGACATGAGGAAAGTTTCCAAGCGATTTCTCATACACAAACAGCAGTTGACCGGCGTTGACTGGTGAAACGTTGTTGTGATGCCTCGTATAAGGAGGAGAAATGCGTACCATCACGTTTCCGACTTCGATAAAGGTCAGATTGTAGCCTATTGCGATTGCAGTTTATCGTATCGCAACATTGCTGCTCACATTGGTCGAGATCCAATGACTGTAAGCAGAATATGGAATCGGTGGGTTCAGGAGGGTAATATGAAACCCCATCCTGGCGTCATATCACTAGCAGTCGAGATGACAGGCATCTTATCCGCACAGCTGTAACAGATCGTGTAGCCATGTCTCGATCCCTGAGTCAACAGATGGGGACGTTTGCAAGACAACAACCATCTGCACAAACAGTTCGAAGACGTTTGCAGCAGCATGGACTATCAGCTCGGAGACCGTGGCTGCGGTTACCCTTGACTGTCCATCACAGGCAGGAGCGCCTGCGATGGTGTACTTGACGACGAAGCTGGGTGCACATATGGCAAAACATCATTTTTTCAGATGAACCCAGGTTCTGTTTACAGCATCATGATGGTCGCATCCGTGTTTGGCAATATCGTGGTGAACGCACATTGGAAGCGTGTATTCATCGCCATACTGGTGTATCACCCGCCGTGATGGTATGGGGTGCCATTGGTTACACGTTTCGGTCACCTCTTGTTCACATTGACGGCACTTTGACCAGTGGACGTTACATTGCAGATATGTTACGACCCATGGCTCTACCCTTCATTCAGTCCCTGCAAAACCCTACATTTCAGCAGGATAATGCACGACCGCATGTTGCAGGTCCTGTACGAGCCTTTCTGGATACAGAAAATGTTCAACTGCTGCCCTGGCCAGCACATTCTCCAGATCTCTCACCAATTGGAAAGGTCTAGCCAATGGTGGGCGAGCAACTGGCTCGTCACACAATACACCAGTCACTACTCTTGATGAACTGTCGTATTGTGTTGAAGCTGCATGGGCAGCTGTACCTGTACACACCATCCAAGCTCTTTTTGACTCAATGCCCAGGTGTATCAAGGCCGTTATTACGGCCAGAGGTGGTTGTTCCAGGTACTGATTCCTCAGGATCTATGCACCCAAATTGCGTGAAAATGTAATCACATGTCAGTTCTAGTATAATATATTTGTCCAATGAATACCTGTTTATCGTCTGCATTTCTTCTTGGTGTAGCAATTTTAATGGCCAGTAGTGTATTATCAAAATTAGCAGTTCATACTATTTTGTATTCATTCACTATTGAAAACAATGTTCTCAAGATAGGGACCATTCACAGTGAAACACTTATGGAGATAATCTCCAAAGTTTTGAAGAACTAATTTACATATATTAGAAGGTATGGCACTCACTTCGTTGACAGTCTGTTTCCTTAGCTCTGGTAGGTTGTGACAGCAATGTTTAAATACCTTTCCCTTCAGATATCTTCAAAGTAAGAAGTCGCTAATCCTCAAATCTGGAGACTCTCCAGGCCACCCCACATCACCCCTCAAATAGACCAGACCTCCTGGAAACAGTTATTGAGAACATTAAAGGAATTTCAGCCTGTGTGAGCTGTAGACCCAGCCTGTTGGAACCACAAGTCCCCCAGACCTCCTTCTTCAACAGTCTGTTCGTCTCTGGGCTGCATAAAATTTTACAACTTTGAAATGTAGCATCTGGAATACACAGTGACAGTTACGCCTTTTCTTCAAATGAAATATGGACCCTTCACACAAAATTTTGATATGGGGACACCACAGCATCAGTTTAGTGGAAAGTAGAGGTTATTTTTAGCCCAGTAGCTAAAATTTTCTTCATTCACAATAGCACTGACGCAAAAATATGCCTTGTCACTACTAAAGAAAGCTGCCTCCAGAGGGCTCTATGTAAGCACTTGCTCACTCAGATTTCACCGGATGGCATAGTCTGCTGGGCTCATTTCTTGAACCATCATTATTTTGAAGGGATGGGAATGCAAATCAAAATGCAGAATCCTTGTCAAACTGTGGCCCGAAACCCCTATGTAGCAGTACGTCTTCGAGCAGAGCGTCTTGGCAATTGCTCTACTGCTGCTCTCACAAGCTGTACATTTTCTGGAGTTCTGATGGATCTGCATCAGCCATGTAAATCTCTTCTTAGTGTGCTACCAGTTTGCTCCAACTGCCAAACCAGGACTGAATTGTGTTCGTGTTAGGAACGACACTGTTGGTGCAATGTTGAACTGTTGCCAAAAAGCTCTTTGGGTCACAATCACAGATTGATTGTTCTCAAAAATGTGCACATGTGGTAAATTCCCAATGTCCTCCAGTTCAAGCCATGTTTGGTGACTGAAGAAGAGTTATCGGCAGAACAAAGGTAGGCTACATGCAACTGCCTACCCACACAACCAACTGAGCAGTTAGTTATCCCTCGAAATTGCGTAGTCACTTCTGCTGTACTCTGTAGAACTATAACGTGATATGAGTCTTATTGTAATGTATTCTTGTACGTTTTTTGGCTGATGATTGTTGAAATCTAGTGAGATCTGCAATAAACAGATTGTTAGTGAGTGATTGCAGCATGTTTCTCAATTTCCATGGAATAATTAAAAAAAGCAGGAGCTGAAAAGTGGAACTGGAAGAGGCTTTTATCAAAGTAGCACCTTTTCTAGTTACATGAGAGCTACCTATTGATCCAAAATACATAACAAAAGAAATCTAAAAGTGAGACCTGTACTTGACAGTGTGGGTAGATTAAACTAATTGTAATTGGATGTTAGTGTACTTTACAGTAGTAGCCTGCACTGCTTCCAACTTTTAATGTGTAACTTGACTTGGTCCACATCCCTGGTGCCTATCCTTCATGATGGGATCTACAGAACACAATGTGTGAATGAATGAATATGTCATGCACTTTTTTTACCCTAGAGTACACATCACAACAGCTTAAATTAAAATGAAATTTTCATGGTCTTTTAGTAAATTGTTCCTAGCCAATTCTGTGTTGCTGAACTTTGAAAAGATGTACTATACTGCACATTGTTCAGAACTAGTAAGATGTTTCCTCCCAGTATACACCTTAAATAAGAGAAAAGCAGGAAGAAGATGTTAACAGTGTTAAATTATTGTGATTACAGCCTAATATTAACTTGAAATGGCAACAGCACACCACAGACCTGCTGAAACACCTTAACAAATCTTTATACACAGTCCAGAGGTTGTCAGACTTATGTTGTGTTCTGGGGTAACTCATCTTTGAGGAAGAAAGTCTTCATTGCACAAAAATGTGCTGTAAGAATAATATGTGATGCTTAACCGCAATCCTCTTGCAGACATTTGTTTATGGAGTTGGGAATTCTGACTACTACTTCAGAGTGTATTTATTCCCTCATGAATTTTGTTGTAAATATTCCACTGCTGTTCGAAAGGAGCAATAATGTAGATAATTGACACCATCCCTTCTGTAGAAGAGTTTCTATTATTGTAATGTGAAAAGGGTGGTGTGTAGGAATTACAGTATCACATCTGTATATATATAAAAAAAACACTAATAATGATCAGATTGTAGACAAATTCATGAATTAATATGTCATTTGCAAAATGATCCATGGAACATAAAAACTAACTAATGAATAATGACAATATTATGAAACGGATATATTACTATTCACCATATAGGGGAATGTTGGGTCGCAGACAGGCACATCATCTCCACTTCATGGTGAGTAGTGATGTACCCTTTTCATAATATTGTAACTAACTAATATCATTTTTAGTGGCAAAAAAACTCAAGCTGTTATCATAACCATTAAATTTGTGCTGTATACAGACTGAATGCCACGAGTGAAGATGTTGTAGTAATGGGCATCTTTTGTTGAAGATTGGAAGCAAAAATGTTTCTGATGACAGAAATGGCAATCTGTCTGCAGTCAGTAAGTAATTGGTGCAGGAAATTGATAACAATATTGTGGAATCTGGTTTTTCACTACATCTCAACTGTCCAACAACTATTCACAGATTTCTCAAAGTGTTTTGCATGAAACTTTTTTCCATTACAGATGAGGATCACTGCAAATGTGATGAATAAATTTTTCACAAAATTACTGCAACCACGCCTTTTGTTTCCATCTCCAATTTTTATTATCCCATTAACAGTTTTAAACAGCCTAGTGATTCATCTTCAGATGGTACAAATTTATTGGTTGTCTGCAGCAGTATGGGAGTCGTGAAGCTGTGGCAAGATGTATAAACAAAACACTTAATGGCTGAATGTGGTAAGAATCATCCACATTCTCACCCACTCAGTGCTCACACAGTATATTTACATGTCTCACCACAGCTATATAACTCCCACACTGCTGCAAACAATAAATAAATAAGTACCATCTGATGACAAATTGCTAGGGGGTTTGAAACCGGTAACGGGATAATAAAAATTGAAGAACAAAATGAAAGGTGACTGGTTGGAGTAATTTTGAGAAACCTTTGTTTTGCACAAGTTTGCGACTGTACAATTATTGTACTACAATCCCTGTTCTTGTTGAGTACCAAATCTCCTTTTTGAGAATCACATAACTCAACAGATGTCTGATTTTATGGACCTCCTCCTTCAAAAATGGAACTGCTATAACTAATGGAAAAAAGTTCATTCTTTTGCACTTTTAAGCAGTTATTTCATTTTAAACTTGATGTTTTCCCTGCACAGGAAATCAAACGATTTGAAGACCGTACATCATCATCGGTTATCTGCTATATTAGCAGGTCCTTTGCCTCTCCATTTTCTGTGATCCATTACTTCCTTCTTAAGGTTGCTGTATGTTGTACCGTCCGTCATGTCATCCAGTATCTGGGATCTCTTCCTTCCTCACTTCCTTTTCCCTTCTACATAACCTTCTAAAACTGTTTTTATCAGTCCAACATTCTTTCTTAATATATGCCCAATCCGTACATTGTGGGACAAATACAGTGCCTGATGAAAAAGTGAAGGACCCAGAAGTGGAGGAGGAAACAAAATGAAACTTCACGGATCGAGAGATTACACGGTGGTGTCTCAGCGATTAGAATGTAAAGAAGTCAAATGTACGAAGAAGTTGGAAGTACGAGCCCACTTTTCAGTGTGGCACTGCACCTCCTCCAGCTTGGAAGGCTGTCGTGATGTCATCATGTCCTCTCCTGAGGTGAGCTCGACCCACAACTGTTTGTAGCTATTCCTGTGGCCAGCAAAATCCCCAGATCTGTTCCCCACAGAACACATGCGGGACCATCTCATGATATCGTCCCGGATACTGGTGCTGAGACGGAGTTGACACCCGAGCTGGTCTCGCACGTGTTCGATCAGGAGCAAATATGGGGATATTGCCGACCACAAGAGTAGCTCAGCGTTACACAGACCATCTGTAGGGACACGGCCCACTTGTGGACGAGCATTATCTTATCAAAAAATGGCACTGTGATACTGTCCTCGAGAGGTAACACATGGAGATGCAGGACGTCTGTGATGTACCGACATGCCATCAGAATTCCCTCACTCTCTACCTGACAGCTCCCCGCACCGTGACGCCACGAGTAACACAACTGCATTTCTCCAAACTGAACCAATCAGACGAATGGGGCCTCTTCACACGTTGCCACGTCACTGATGGTCACCCAGGGTAGTATGGAACTGTAATTCGTCACTGCCACTTGTCAGCAGTCCACACTTTCCAGACATGGCAGTGTCCTGAATGCAGCCATCTGTGTTGTGGCATTAACGGCAGCCTATGCATCGGACGGTAATTCTCTAGCTCGGCTGCTTCTAGTCTCAGACCGATGGTGCGGGACAACACAGGATGTTCAGGGAGTCCATTACTCATTCCCAGATGGCAGGTGCAGAGGTGAAGGCCTTACGACGGATGTGCTGGGTGCACGATACTGCGATTGTCCATAGTTGCGGTCAGCCACGATTGACTGGAATGGTGACAGGTACGCCTGCCCTCACATTCTTGCACAGTCTGACATTGAGCCACTGCCACACCTGAATGCCTCAAAAATCCAGATACTGCTCGATTTCACCGGCTGTCCGAACTGAAATCTACAATGACAGTGTCTCATATGAGCACACGGCATCTCCGTGCCCTTCATAGTGCTCACTCAACATCTGACACTGTTCGTGGCCCTTATATACCATAATGGGCCTGGTAACAACACTAAAAACACTACTGGCCATTAAAATTACTACAGCATGAAAATGACGTGCTACAGACAGGAAGAAGATGCTGTGATATGCAAATGATTAGCTTTTCAGAGCATTTACACAAGGTTGGCGCCGGTGGCGACACCTACAATGTGCTGACATGAGGAACGTTTCCAACTGATTTCTCATACACAAACAGCAGTTGATCGGCATTGCCTGGTGAAATGTTGTTGTGATGCCTCGTGTAAGAAGGAGAAATGTGTACCATCATGTTTCAGACTTTGATAAAGGTCGGATTGTAGACTTTTGCGATTGCGGTTTATCGTATCGCGACATTGCTGCTCTCGTTGGTCGAGATCCAATGACTGTTAGCAGAATATGGAATCGGTGAGTTCAGGAGAATAATACGGAATGCTGTGCTGGATCCCAATGGCCTCGTATCACTAGCAGTCGAGGTGACACGCATCTTATCCGCACGGCTGTAATGGATCGCGCAGCCACGTCTCGATCCCTGAGTCAACAGATGGGGACGTTTGAAAGACAACAACTATCTGCACAAACAGTTTGACAATGTTTGCAGCAGCATGCACTATCAGCTCGGAGACCATGGCTGCGGTTATTCATCACATGGTCACATCCGTGTTTGGTGACATCGCGGTGAACGCACATTGGAAGCGTATATTCTTCATCTCCATACTGGCGTATCACCCAGCGTGATGGTATGGGGCACCATTGGTTACACATCTCAGTACCTCTTGTTCGCATTGATGGCACTTTGAACAGTGGACATTACATTTCATATGTGTTACGATCCATCGCTCCACCCTTCATTCGATCCCTGCGAAACCCTACAGCTCAGCAAGATAATGCACGACCGCATGTTGTAGGTCCTGTACGGGCCTTTCTGGATACAGGAAATGTTTAACACCTGCCCTGGCCAGTACATTCTCAAGATCTCTCACCAACTGAAAACGTCTGGTCAATGGTGGCCAAGCAACTGGCTCGTCACAATACGTCAGTCACTACTCTTGATGTACCGTGTATCGTGTTGAAACTGCATGGGCAGCTGTACCTGTACATGCCATCCAAGCTCTGTTTGACTCAATGCCCAGGCATATCAAGGCCATTATTACGGCTAGAGATGGTTGTTCTGGGTACTGTTTTATCAGGATCTGTGCACCCAAATTCACATGTCAGTTCTAGTATAATATATTTGTCCAATGAATACCCATTTATCATCTGCATTTCTTCTTGGTGTAGCAACTTTAATGGCCAGTAGTGTATGAGTGACACTAATGCACTCAAGTGGCCTTTCTACCTGTGACAGAGATTTGCATTTCTAATCATTTACATACAAGGCAATGGTGTGTATGTGTACGAAGTTATGCTGACATCTGACAGTTTCTTCTGGGCACTCTACTTTTTTCTCTCTCATGCAGTGTTACTGAAATTTCGGAAACTAATTAACAAAACAGAGCTGGTGAGAAACAAATATGGTGAGGTACCAGCTAGTAAGTAGGGGATGTTTTTCCCACTTTACCATTCATGTTTCGTGTGACTCTAGCACCACATTCCCAATTGCTGAGGAATTCTCCGCATAAGGTATGCTGATGTAGCAACATTCAGATTTTTTAGATCACATGAAAAATTCACATTCAGCAGGTACAGAACACTCAATATAGCAATATTGCTGAACCTACTACATATGAGACTCGCAATAAAATAATAGCTGCTATGATGAGTTTTCTTATTGACACACAGGGTACATTTTAATAATTTCCACCACTTGCATGGGTAAGGGCTGTGATGCTACTCAAAGTTAAAGCAGTCTACAACATCTGCAATAAAATCAAAATCAGTTCCATGAAATTTTGAACAAACTGCTGGATGCCAGTAAGATGCTCCCACAATATTTTGACAAAGAGTTTTTAAGCAATCTTCGAGTGTATACTGAGAAAATTACACTGAGCTTTCCTATTTAAGAGCCTGCTGGCACACGCACAGTATACCCAGTTGTCACAGCACATGCTTTGCTCGAGTGCATGCACTTCTGCTGCAGATCTTTGTGCTGACGAGAGCACCCGCTGCAGTGAAAGTTCACCTCACCAATATCAGATCGATCATCTTCACACGGTAAAATCATGGAATAATGTCTGCTTCACAGGGCACAAAGTTTTTCTATGTAGAGTTCTATGCAGCCTTTAAATGGAGGAGCAGATAATGTACAAGCAGAATTCAAACACCTCGAAACTGCATTCCTGAACAATGAGTATTTATCTTGGCAGGTACAGAGAGTGCTATAAACGTGCAAATGTCACAACAAGGAAAACGATGGGGCCTCCAACATGACAGGTTATGTATGTATACTTACAGCAGTGGCACACCTGTGCCGGCAGTATCGTGAATGGGGAAGCTTGGTTTACTGTTACCCGTATCACCTGAAGGTGGCCAGAAGACTCTGCAGTGAATAAAACTAGAAGTGATGAAGGAAAGAAATTGCATTCATAGTAATTGAAACCTTACAACTTTGCCATTTACGAAACATTGATGGGATTTACCATTTTTTTTAAATTACTTCCTTCAGATGGCATAAAAATAAAAATTCAAATGTTGTCCACTATCAATTGCTGTCTTCATATTTTGCAGTACTATTTTATAGGAGCACAGGATAACAAAATCAGGAATAAGCATGTCTCACTTACACAATCGATCTTCATGGAGGCAGCATCAGAAGGGAATAGGATTTTTTTAGGCAGGGAAGAGGGCGGGACAAACCAGCTGTATGAAGCACCAAATCATAACTAAAGCACAGATTTAACATACATACAAGAGGCTTGTTTATCTTGAAAGGGTGCAAGTTGGTAATATTCAACAAATAATTCTCCATAAAAGAAAAGGCTATGTTTGGCGCACCAGTTTATTTAACAAGACATTCATTAAATACCTAAGAGAATCACAGATGTGCTAAGCCAGTTTTTGATCACTTTTGGCAATAAGGAGAGAAAAAAAAAAAAAAAACAAACATACAAAGGCTTTACAGACCGAGCCTACATTTTAGTCAGATCGCGAGCTGCCTCCAAACGATAACATACAATATTAATGCGATGCTTTGTAAACAATTAACATGTGCGTAAATCATTAACACATTAATAATGTGTGAGTAACATATACTGCTTCTTCGATATTAACACCAATTACATTTCAGCATTTTTTTCTGTTTTTATTTATTTATTTCATTTTTTTGTGCGCCTGTGGACACTATATCAAACTACGCATTTGATGCCGTATTTACAGAGAGAAAAATTCACAGTCAGTACCGCATGGAAGCTGTGAGCTGCTTTGGAATGCCATGTACAAAGTTGCTAATGTGCTCACAGTTTATCACAACAAAGAAATCGCACCAACAGAAAAACATTCCTTCTCAAGTAGCTTCTCTTGTCTATGCTGGTCCCACATTAAACATTTAGCTATGCACCAATAAGCTACTGATATATATTTAGTATGGAGACTTTTTACTTTCCAGCTTTTCACAAATCGTGATACAGATTTTTGCCCTCAATTTTCACAAATCAGTTTGCCCTTATAAGATAAAAAGAAAAAAATACAATTTTTCTCTTGCCTGTTCTTAACATATATAAATATGCTGAATGTGGACATGGTAAGACGTGAACAAGTTAACAGTTATAATATGCTAGTAACACACACACATCGTGAATTGTTTTTAAAAATAAAGATGATAAACATTTAAATGCTGTAATTTTAAAATCTTCAGATGACTACCACATAACATTAAAGATTTATGTGATAGTGACACCACCACATTATTAAAAATATCAAATTAAGTTGGTGAAATAATATATATATATATTTTTTTTAATGTTTGCTATAACTTTATATTTTGATTAGCTAGGCATCAGATATACTGTTTTCAAAGGGGTTTCTTCTTTGTTTATTGTACCATCTCCAGCTGTTTTTACACTGTTCCCATAAGTCACTGACAAATCACAACTAAGTTTGTGCTTCTCACATTTACTGTGTGGCCGTAAGATGAACTTTTGCTCTCAGTTTAGAACCTAGCTTACCAAATGCACAAATTGGTCAGCAAAATATGGTCATAATTAAATGAATCCAGAAACCGGTATTTCCAGAACAAATTCGACACTGCATCATTTGCACCGAGCGATTTTTACTTATATTTTTTATGTCGTTTGCTGTTTTTAAGTTGAAATCCTGTAAAAACTCTACCTGATGATAGCTGCACATGAAAAAATAGTTGTGCCCAACAAACCAAACGATTCCCCATTGAGTGACTGGTGCAGAATTGTACTGTCAGCACAAAGTCACGTGAAAAATAAATAGAAAATAATGTAAAAGCAATGCTTGTCCTCTACCTAAAGTTCCACAGGATGGACACTCAGAGAATTTTGCTCTCCCAGGTATTTGGCCCGACACTGATCCTCCGAGCAGATCTTCAGGTGTCCCCATGATAGTGACAGGACACCGCTCCATCTTTCCTCCAAGAGAAATGTCCTCGAAGATACAGAGTTACAGCAGAAATATGCCATCCTGTATTTCTACTTCAAATCGCAAGTGGCAAGTAGCAGACATCGAGCAAAGTGGATCTCTTTTTTGATCGGAACCACATTTACAGGGATGCTATCCAGGCTGTTCTACAAAAACCTTAAGTAGAGAAATTGTCTTCGTTTTAATACTGCGGCAACAGCCTACTTATATTCGTAAAAGGTGTGAACAGGATTATTTTGTGTAGGTTTTTCAGCTGAGCTGTTTAGTGGACAGCTAAAATTATTCCAGGGAGCATTTACTTCTCAGAACCTGCACTTCCTCATGTTAAATTTGAACATGTGCTGCTTCAGTTGGCAAAATATGACTTAAAATAATGGTTAATGCAATTTTGGCTGCTCGAAATTTGTTATATTCCACAAGTCTGATATATCTCCTCAAAGTATTGAAGCAAAACATTTCAGTGAGTGTCCTCGGTATAGTTCTATTAATTTTCCAAAGTTTTGACGATTCCACTCACAACTCACTTTGAGACAGAGCGTAAATTAATTCGTACACTACTGTCTCATTTCAATGAAGGAGAACCTGTAAAATGTCAGAGGTATTTTCCTAATACTGTAATTGCTGCTCACTTGTGATCACAGACAAGAGTGGATAGAGGTAATTTTCAAAATTGCGGTCAATCAGGATTCGAACATCCGCATCAGTAGACGAGTCCGGTATTAAACGATATATTTTAAGTCAGCTAAGCTATGAAAACATAAGGAACATTATTAGCGTGGAGTCTAGATGAAAATCAGTTAGCTAACAAGATTATTTAAAACTTCATTTTTAAAACTGATTACTTGGGAAAGTATTGTGCTTGAATAAAATGTGGGTGTAACTTGCTTCCCTTATGTTATCTTGCATTTGCCTACAAAACATGTTTGCTTATAGGTACAATACATTACTCTCAAAATAAAATACTGAGTTTTGAATGAACATGAATTTCTACCTTCTGTTTTTTGTTTTTTTTCCTTCCATATTGATGTTAATAAATTGTGTGGAATAACTTAATGATTTAAATTTTTTAGTCGCATTGATTCATAAAACCATAAATTGTGTGGTAAAGTTTTACATAATTAAATAATGAATCCAAAATGCTGCATTATTCAAAATGGTATGCTTGTGGGTTAATTATGATCAAATTTGACCTGCCCAGATAGTCACACATGTTAGAAGACCACTTCCAGGATTCAGAAAGGCCCAGTGATGCCTGATCAAATCAACACAGAAAATAAATGATGAGAACTGGTATGCCAGCCACCCTGAATATAGTTTCTAGGTGGTTTTCCACACCCTACTAGCTGAATACTGGCCAGTACCCACATACTGTAAGTTACACAACTCGTACACATTTCAAAAACATTCGCACTTCCATATCAGATAATGCTAGATACAGGCAGATGGAGTATTCAAATGCCACCCCAGGGAGGAAGGGATTAGGGATTGCAACAGGAAGGGCATACAGCTGCCCTCTACCACTATCATTGCCAAATACAAACTTAATGTGGTGACCCTGTGAAGATATATCGTAAGGATACGAAAAAGAAGAGGAGGAGGAGGAGTCATCACAAAATTTGTGACGGTAGGGCCGGAACCCCAGATTCGTTCTAGGAAGCTACAGATCCCAAATATGGCAAACATAGAATCCAAATGGAACCCTGATCTTCCACCTGCCACACTTCCCCAACCATGACCTGTCTAGATGTGCCTCACCACCCACGACTTCCATCTGCCGGCACCTCTCTCATACTTTCTGTAACACTCGGAAGCTGCTGTTTGGTGCCTCACTGAAGCAGCACCCTGGACAAAGAGGACACATCGGACAATTGTTTATCCGTAGTCTGGCAGTTATTTCCAGAATTAAACTCCCACATTAAATATTCACTTATAGTCAGTTGCAAATGCTCAAAAACTGCATCAACTCGCATACTGTAGCAAACTACATGGAATTGAAATGCAGTATACTTATCTGAGCTCACAAAAAAGTGCCAATGGAAGATATATACAATCTGTAACATGAGGGTGTTCCCATAAGTACCTGGCATGACCGAGAGATGGCAGTTGTTGAAAAATATCGCTGTATTAGAAAGTAAATGATCTACGAAGCATATGTTTCAAGTTTGAAGACACCACATTGTTTAGTATTTGTTTGGTAGCCATAGTAAACAGTGTGAGTGAACTTGTGAAAATGGAGAAAATTGGTCATTATCATGCGATACATTTATTTTTTTTTTTTTGAAAGGCCACAGCTCAACCAATATTATAACTGAGCTGGATTGGGAGAGTTTGCTCCTTCGCTGACAACAGTAAAATATTGGGTAGCTGAGTTTAAACGAGGCCGTATAGCTGCCAAAACAAGCATTGCAGTGGTCGACCAAATGAAGCGACGACTCCAGAAATGGTGAATAAAATCCACAAAGCTGTACTGGACGATTGTCGACTAAAAGTGTGTGAGCTAGCAGGTACAGTAGGCATTTCAAAAAGTGTGGTATATTGCATATTATCTGAAAATTTGGACACGAGAAAACTGTGTGCAAGGTTTCAGCCCCGTTTGCTCAACTCAAGCAAAAACAGTGTCGTGAAGAGGTTTCAGTTGAGTGTTTAGCGAAGATTCGCAGCAACGAAGCTGATTTTTTTGAGCTGTTTCATAACCATGGATGAAACATGGGTCCACCACTTCACCCCGAGACAAGAGAACAACCAAAACAATGGACACAAATTGGAGAACTGACTCCAGAGAAGGCGAAGACCATTTCATCTGCAGGCAAGGTCGTGGTGTCGGTTTTTTGGGATGTGTGTGGGATAATTTTCATTGACTACCTTGAAAAAGGAAAAACTATCAATGGTGAGTATTATGCGAACTTATTGTAACATTTGGGTGAAGAAATCAAGCAAAAACAGCCGCATTTGTCCAAAAAATAAAGTGTTGTTTCTTCAAGACAATGCACCAGCTCACAAGTCTGGTCAAAATTAATGAATTAAAGTTTGAATTGCTACCTCATGCACACTTTTCACCAGATTTAGCCCCCTCAGATTATTTTCTGTTCACAAACATGAAAAAATGGCTCAGTGGTAGAAGATTTTCAACAAATGAAGATGTGATGTCAGCAGTTAATGGCTATTTTGAGGATTTAGACAGTTCTCATTATAAAAAGGGTATCAAACGTATTGAACATCGCTGAGAAAAGTGTATAGAGCTGAAAGAAGATTATGTGAAAAATAAATACATTTTCTTCCAAAATTTTTGTGTTTTCTTTGTTCGGTCGGGTACTTATGGGACCACCCTTGTACAGATAGGTTATCGTGCATAAAACAGCCATTTTTGTGAAACAGTAATGGCAATGGTGAGTGTCAGAATAAACAGGCTTTAAATAAAAATATGTCTAGTTCAGCTGCACTGTTATTCTGGTGTTGAGAGTAACAAGAATGGAGAGGAGTATGTGGGCACAGCTCCACATTCTGGCCAGACAGACCAATTGGTACCGCTCGACCGCCGTGTCGTCCTCACCCGATGGGGTCATTTGGATGTGGTACGGAGGGGGACGTGGTTAGCACATCGTTCTTCTGGTCATTGTCAGTTTTTGTGACCCGGAGCCACTGTTGTTTGGTGAAGCTGCTCCTCAACCTGCCTCACAATGGCGAGTGCAGCCCATTCCAGGCCTCCCACTGATGGGAAATTGTTGGCAGTACTGGGAACCACCCCCCCCCCCCCCCGAACTAGGGTATTCCATAGAGCAGCCAGACATGCTAATTGACAAGCTACAGAGGCAGACATTGAATATGTGAGACTACCATTATTCACTTAAAATGCATTTGACGTGGACATACCTTTGGGAATTCCTTATTATAGGATGGTTACAGTTAACAATATATCTATAAAGGACCCTAAGGGTAATGCCAAAACTTTGTAATGCTTTTTTTAGGTGATGGGACTGCAAATAGGTGAGTTACAACACAAACGTTTTATCCAAAGACTTCAAGAGGATCAACATTCTGTGTAAATAATTGTAGTTAACTTTCAATGTAAATAGACATGCAGCCATCTTCCTGCAGGTTTTCATCTAAATTTGATACTGTTTTAGAGTATGTGTGTATGCAAATGAGGGAAGACATAAACTGTAAGGAAACTGAAATGACCATTTGGAAATAATATAAAGAATGTGGTGTGTGTGTGTTTCCTTTTTACCAGTTTCAATATCTCTCTCTTAGTTAATGAGTACATTTTCTTTTTCCTACTTTTCAAACACTGGATTATCAGTGTACTTGAGGTAAACTTAAGCAAACAAGAGTGAAGTTCATCAGCACCTGTATATTCTTTATGTCAAAATGTAAAGAACACACACACAAGAAATATTTGTCACAAAATTACAAATAAATAAATAACATAAAAAATGAAAGAAAGTGAAAAAGGAAATACGAAGCAAAATATTATGCTTAAAACAGAAGGCATCAAAAAATTATTACCTTATAGCAGTCTTAGTTTTTGTGGACCATATTCCACCAGTTTTGATCTCTTTGAAGTTTCTGTAAAAAGTCTCCATACATGACTATTTTTTTCTGTTCTGTTCGTTCCAGAAGTTCAACAAATGTAACATACCCCATTGCTATAATGTTCACAGCACACATACCTGCTCTGTGCAGAATATGGCTCAATCAAATAAAATGTACATCATTTAAAAGCAAAAGGATTTCTTTCTCAGCTCGACATGGGGTTTTGTAAGCATAACATCGATATTACTAAAGACCAGCTTTAGTTCTCTTGCAATAGTGTTTGTGTGCTGACAGTGCTTTTAGACTGTTGGTTATTGCAGGTCCCTAAATACTATAAGAATTAATATTAGAACTTCTTCTTAAATCTTATATACATTTACCCCTTACAATGTACTTAACATTACCATAAAACTGTATCACAAATGAAAACATTGCACACTTCCACATAATACTGTAGAGCCAAGTTCAAACTTGCATATTACATTTTCACCATCTCTTGTGCAGGAAAATGAAGGAAATGATGATTTAAAAAAAGTAATAAGTGACTCAACATTGTCCTTATCTTCTCTTTTCCTCCTATGAACAAAAAAGAGACAATTGTGGGATAATTCTGTCGGTTACAGTGGATTCTCTGAAGGTGCAAGCACATTGCTAATAGTTGTAGTGCTTTTGCTCTCTTTAATCTGAGAAAGTTTTTACTCAGTGGAAGCATATGAGTCGTTTGTAAGAGCACTATTACTTCGGAAAAAATTGTGTCAAATTTTACAATATTTTTCATGTTAAAAGATTCAATAACACTGTGTTTTCCTGATCAAAGATGCCTGTTTGGTGAGGAATGAAGTAGTGGAAGATGTGTGTGGCAGTTTACATATTCTTACTAACATCTGATGTGCTGTAAACAACAGGCATGTGATCCACAGGAAAAAATACACCAAAGATCAGCTGATGCACAAACCACTGAGTTCTTGTGAAATGGAACTATAAACCAGGGGGGTGGATCAGTGTGGACACACGAAGTGTAGATATGTATGCCTAAAGTATGAGGTGGTGAAGATGGTATCAGTGATGTACAGAAACACTATTGTTTACCTGTAATGAATATTTTAACTCGGCAGGGGAGTGCGCACTGAAATCAGATTCCTTGGTAGGTTACAAGTGTCAGCTGGACTCAGATTCCAAACCAGAAGCTTGGCTCTTGTGGAGGTAGAGCTGTTAACAACCAACTGAACCATCTGTATACCACTCACAGCTGGCTAGCTCAGATGGTAAGTGTCTAGTCCCGGTGTGGAACACAGTTTTAATCTCTCAGTGTACTTTGTGTGAAGGATTCGATCTGAAATTCTTGCACACTGTATGAACCACATCTCCATTTTGTCCAGACAGTTACCATATTTCGTGATATAGTTTGGTTGGTTGGTTTGGGGAAGGAGACCAGACAGCGTGGTCATCGGTCTCATCGGATTAGGGAAGGATGGGGAAGGAAGTCGGCCGTGCCCTTTCAGAGGAACCATCCCGGCATTTGCCTGGAGCGATTTAGGGAAATCACGGAAAACCTAAATCAGGATGGCCGGACGCGGGATTGAACCGTCGTCCTCCCGAATGCGAGTCCAGTGTCTAACCACTGCGCCACCCCGCTCGGTGATATAGTTTGAGAGGAGAGCTTCAGCAATAACTTTTTTTAACGGAGTTTAATATGCAAGTGAAACAAAGAGCTCAAATTTTCGAATTGCAGCATCATGTATGGTTGGAATTACAGTCTACAAAATGCAACAGAAGTATAATTTGAAGAATATATCCCTTGAAGACACTGGTCAATGGAAAATAGAAACCTATCAGCTGGAACTAGTACACCATGAGAAGTATCTATACTATTCAAAGCACAGTCTTTTAAAAATTTCTTCATAGCAGCCATCACATTCGAGTTATAAACATTCTCAAAAGTAAAAGAGAAAAGACAGTATTCCAGATTGAACAAAGGAATTTTAGCGGAAATGCCCCACAAAATGATTGAATACATCCCAAGAAATGACAAATGTCTCAGAACATTCTGTCCGCTAAATCAATGAACCAAAATAAAAATGAATTAAAAAATCAAGAGGAGATGATGTACCCAGACAACGGTGGACCAAGTGTTGCAACTACAAGTCTTCTTGGAAACTACCTGACTGACCTCATAATACAGATTTGTACACAGCACCAGTTACTTTTATGTCATATTATAATTTCTAAAGGAAACCTGATACAGGTACTCATAACCTGAAAAGCAACTAGAAGGGCATTTTCTTTTCTTATCTGCAGAGCAGGGAGTTCTGCAAAATTATTTGTATTTGAAATGGCAGAGAATCCATTGTAAAATGCTTCAGTGACAGATGTAGCCTTGGTCATATATGGCACTGATGACTATCTTCTATAGAGAGCAAATTTTCCATATTCTGATCTTATTTCAAAAGGCTGCAGGTGCATCAAACAGATGTGCCAGTTCAAACCAATATAGATCTATCATTAAAAAAAAAGTCATTAAAAATACTCTACTTGTGTTGACCATTTCAGTCAGTGTTTCACGTAGAGAAGCTAGTGGCTGTTTTGTTCCCGTCCAAATGAGTTAACACACCTACTATCTATTGTCATGTACAGAGATGTACAGTCGTCTCAGGACGGATGTCCTCCTCCGATAATGCAGCGGTAACTCATTCGAGGGCATTCTACTGGTGGCAAAATTTTTACTATTTTTGGGGAAAAGGAGGAAGAAATGAGAAGATTTATTTCAGTGTGTACAATACAGAAAACACATTCACGTTTCCTCTTCGCTCCCGCTATACGCGTCTCCGTGTGTGCAGATCTCTGCCACCTCTCGGACCGACGGTGCTCTGCCACCGCCAACCTTCGGTGAGATGAACTACAAAAGGTTAAAAAAAGGACACACAACAAAAATGACTTTTCTGAAACGGTGACATCAGCGGAGTCACCAGAGACAGTAGCTGCCCAGACGACTGCAGGACGCCGGTGCAGGTGAAGTGCACGTCCCCCGGCACTGCGACTCACGGAGAGCCGGGCGGACGGCCGTGGGGCAGCAGGCAGACTAGCAGCCGCAGCGCCACGACTCGGCTCCGGCGGGCAGTTTCGACTTGCTCAGGTCCACTTTGGAGCCTTCGGACTTCTCGTTGCTGTCAAAGAGGCTCGCCTGCAGGCAGAATGTGGATAGATACATACAGTGCGAAATGAAGCTGGCCGGTGCTGCACACACACACACACACACACACACACACACACACACACACTGTTTACTAAACAACATGGTACACTAGTTTAATATACAACACAATGCACCAGTTTAATATACAACACTAACATATTTCGTTTACAATTTATGCAGATTTTGTCATTTCTTTGTCTAATCTATTCTTTTTGTAATTCAGAAAACATTTTTAATTGTGAAATAAAATAATCTCACACATGCAAATAACTGTAATGCCATCAAATTGTCCTTATGATGTAAATAATTCCACATACCCCATTACAAGTACTTGTTTCGAGTTTTCTGTCTTCAAACTTTTTTGCTCAAGTGCCAATACTGACATTGTTTGGCGACATCTTGGGTCTCAGGGGGGTGGGGGATGGCCACTCAAAGACAAATTCAGTTTGCACCAAACCATGGTTGCTGTATTGAATCTACATATTATAACTCACCAAATACTTATAAGTGAAAGAGAAATATGTTGGAACTATGTGCGTTTTTGTGAAGACTTTACCAAGTGACTCGTTTCCCATACCTAAGCAGGTACTGTGGGCAGTGTTATTGCAGCACGGTCCCACGTCGGTTTTTCTGATTTCTGGACACAATTTCTAGGCACTTTCACGCCTTATATTTGAAAGAATAATAAGTGGCTGCAATAGACCATAATCATTTGGAAATTTGTGTTGTGCCAAATATAACACAACACAGACAGTTTTCAATAAGTTACGCAAAGTTCTCTTTTTATTTTCTGTACATGACTAGAACAGCACCTCCTAATGACCCACACAAAGCAAGGTCCCCCAGTGGGTAGCACTGAACTCCTGTCCAGCCATCTCAAATTAGGGTTATCGACAGTTTCCTAAATGGATTAAGGCAAATCCCACATCAGACCTTACAAATGGGAGACAGCCTACTTCCTACCTTGCCATGGCACTATGAGTTTGAGTCCATTTATTCAAGGGTCACTCCAAAAGAAATGCACACTATTTTTGTAAAATTACAGCTTTCATTCTGCATGTGTGAAAGTTTTACAGTGTGTAAATACATCCTTCCCACTTGTTTTCAAACTTAGTTCAACCTATTCCCATGAGTGGCGCCGTCACAGTATGTCTTCGAGATGGCTGCTACACTTGACATTCATCACAAGCAATGTACTGTCATAGAATTCCTGTGCTGTGAAAATGAGACAGTGGGAAATATCCACAAGAGGCTGAAAAAGGTGTAGGGAGATGCTGCTGTCGTTCGCAATACAGGTAGTCGGTGGGCAAGCAGGTTACGTGATGACATCGGGCACGGCAATATTGAGGACTGTCCTCGCAGCGGCAGGCCTCGTACTGCCCACACTCCAGACAATGTGCAGAGAGTTAACGAATTGGTGACTGCTGACAGACACATCACAGTGAACAAATTGTCACGCTATGTTGGCATGTGGGAAGGAAGTGTTTGCAGAATACTGAAAGTGTTGATGTTAATAAAGGTTTGTGCCAGGTGGGTTCCCAGGATGTTGACAGTGGCTCACAAAGAAACAAGAAAAACTGTGTGTAGTGAACTTTTGGAACAGTATGAGACTGGTGGAGATGAATTTCTTGGAAGAATTGTGACAGGTGATGAAACATGGCTCCATCATTTTTCACCAGAGTCGAAATCAATGGAGTGGCATCATGCAAACTCAACCAAGAAAAAAAAATTCAAAACTACACCTTCTGCTGGAAAAGTTATGGCTACGGTGTTTGTCCTGTGGACATCATGCCAAGTATAACCACCATGAATTCTGATGCATATGTGATGATACTGAAGAAACTTCAAGCTCGACTGATGGCAAAAGCAGGATGTTTTGCTGTTGCACGACAATGTATGGCCACATGTCAGTCAAAAAAACACGGAAACAATCACAAAACTCGGATGGACAACACTGAAACACCCACCTTACAGTCCTGACTTGGCTCCACGTGATTATCATATCTTCAGGATACTGAAAGACTCTCTTTGTGGCACAAGGTTTGAAGATGATGACTCCCTTGTGCACGCTGCCAAACAATGGCTCCAACAGGTTGGTCCAAAATTTTAACATGCGGGTATACAGGCGCTGGTTCCAAGACGGCGTAAGGCAGTTGAGAGGGATGGAAATTGTTGTTGTTGTGGTCTTCAGTCCTGAGACTGGTTTGATGCAGCTCTCCATGCTACTCTATCCTGTGCAAGCTTCTTCATCTCCCAGTACCTACTGCAACATACATCCTTCTGAATCTGCTAAGTGTATTGATCTCTTGGTCTCCCTCTACGATTTTACCCTCCACGCTGCCCTCCAATGCTAAATTTGTGATCCCTTGATGCCTCAAAACATGTCCTACCAACCGATCCCTTCTTCTAGTCAAGTTGTGCCACAAACTTCTCTTCTCCCCAATCCTATTCAATACCTCCTCATTAGTTACGTGATCTACCCACCTTATCTTCAGCATTCTTCTGTAGCACTACATTTCGAAAGCTTCTATTCTCTTCTTGTCCAAACTGGTTATCGTCCATGTTTCACTTCCATACATGGCTACACTCAATACAAATACTTTCAGAAACGAATTCCTGACACTTAAATCTATACTAGATGTTAACAAATTTCTCTTTTTCAGAAACGATTTCCTTGCCATTGCCAGTCTACATTTTATATCCTCTCTACTTCGACCATCATCAGTTATTTTACTCCCTAAATAGCAAAACTCCTTTACTACTTTAAGTGTCTCATTTCCTAATCTAATCCCCTCAGCATCACCCGATTTAATTTGACTACATTCCATTATCCTCGTTTTGCTTTTGTTGATGTTCATCTTATATCCTCCTTTCAAGACACTGTCCATTCCGTTCAACTGCTCTTCCAAGTCCTTTGCTGTCTCTGACAGAATTACAATGTCATCGGCGAACCTCAAAGTTTTTACTTCTTCTCCATGAATTTTAATACCTACTCTGAATTTTTCTTTTGTTTCCTTTACTGCTTGCTCAATATACAGATTGAATAACATCGGGGAGAGGCTACAACCCTGTCTCACTCCTTTCCCAACCACTGCTTCCCTTTCATGCCCCTCAACTCTTATAACTGCCATCTGGTTTCTGTACAAATTGTAAATAGCCTTTCGCTCCTTGTATTTTACCCCTGCCACCTTCAAAATTTGAAAGAGAGTATTCCAGTTAACATTGTCAAAAGCTTTCTCTAAGTCTACAAATGCTAGAAATGTAGGTTTGCCTTTTCTTAATCTTTCTTCTAAGATAAGTCGTAAGGTTAGTATTGCCTCACGTGTTCCAACATTTCTACGGAATCCAAACTGATCTTCCCCGAGGTCCGCTTCTACCAATTTTTCCATTCGTCCGTAAAGAATTCGCGTTAGTATATTGCAGCTGTGACTTATTAAACTGATAGTTTGGTAATTTTCACATCTGTCAACACCTGCTTTCTTTGGGATTGGAATTATTATATTCTTCTTGAAGTCTGTGGGTATTTCGCCTGTCTCATACATCTTGCTCACCAGATGGTAAGAGTTTTGTCATGACTGGCTCTCCCAAGGCTCCCCATGGAAATTATGTGGAGAAATGAAAATATTGTCCCTAAAGGATGTATCTACAAACTGTAAAACTTTCAAACATGTAAAATAAAAGATGGATTAAAAAAAAGTGTGCATTTCTTGTGGAGTGACTCTTGTAATGATAAAATTCTTGACGGAATATTAAACGGTAAATTTTCTTCCTTCTTAGCAATTTGTCAAATGCTGATACAGAAAAATTGAGACATTTTACAGCCCTCTTTGCCAAACTTCAGAGGAAAGAGGAAAGAAATCTGTATCAACTCAGCCGGCCAGGGTAGCCAAGCGGTTCTAGGCGCTACAGTTTGGAACCGCGCGACCACTACGGTCGCAGGTTCTAATCCTGCCTCGGGCATGGATGTGTTTGATGTTCTTAGGTTAGTTAGGTTTAAGTAGTTCAAAGTTCTAGGGGAGTGATGACCTTAGAAGTTAAGTCCCATAGTGCTCAGAGCCATTTGAACCATTTTTGTATCAACTCTGGTCTCCTAGAAGTGAAAATTACAGTTCACCTCAAGTCATGGAAAGGATTGACTGCTACTCGCCATATAGTGGAAATGTTGGGTCACAGACGGGCAGTTGGGAGGTTAGATGGAGGGGAAGTGAAAAGGAGAGAAGTAAAAAGACTGCCAGTGTGTTCGTGGAATTGATGGCTGTGTAGTGCTGCAGTGGGAACAGGGGAGGGGACAGGTGACTGAAGGACAGTGACTAACAAAGGCTGAGGCCAGGAGGGTTACAGGAATGCAGGATATATTACAGGGAGAGGTCCCACCTGAACAATTCAGAAAAGCTGGTGTTGGTAGATAGGATCTAGATGGGGTAGGCTGTGAGGTAGTCATTAAAATGAAGAACGTTGTGTTGGGCAGTGTGTTCAACGAGTGGGTGGTCCAGCTGTTTCTCAGCCACCATTTGTCGGTGGACAGACAGCTTGTCAGTTGTCGTGCCCACATAGAATGCAGTACAGTGTTTGCAGATTAACTTGTAGATCACATGACTAGTTTCACAGGCAGCACTGTCTTTGATGGGATAGGTGATGCTTCTACCAGACTGGAGTGGGTGATTGTGGGAGGATATATGGGACAGGTCTAGGACCATCAGAGGGATTGAGCCATGAGGCAAGGGGTTGCGAGCGGCATGGTGTAGGCATCGATGAGGTTAGTGCATAGGTTTGGTGGGCTGTGGAATACCAGTGTGGGAGGGGTGGGGAAGACAGTAGGCAGGACATTCCACATTTCAGGACACGATGAGAGGTTGTCGAAATCCTGTTGCAGAAAGTGATTCAGTTCCTCCAGATTTAAGTGGTTCCGAGACAAGAGAGGAATGCTTCTTTACATCTACATCTACATCTACATCTACATTTATACTCTGCAAGCCACCCAACAGTGTGTGGCGGAGGGCACTTTATGTGCCACTGTCATTACCTCTCTTTCCTGTTCCAGTCGCGTAAGGTTCGCGGGAAGAACGACTGCCAGAAAGCCTCCATGTGCACTCGAATCTCTCTAATTTTACATTCATGATCTCATTGGGAGGTATAAGTAGGGAGAAGCAATATATTCCGTACCTCATCCAGAAACACACGCTCTCGAAACCTGGACAGCAAGCTACACCGCGATTCAGAGTGCCTCTCTTGCAGCGTCTGCCACTCGAATTTGCTAAACATCTCCGTAACACTATCACACTTACCAAATAACCCTGTGATGAAATGCGCTGCTCTTCTTTGGATCGTCTCTATCTCCTCTGTCAACCCCACCTGGTACCGATCCCACACTGATGAGCAATTCTCAAGTATAGGTCGAATGAGTGTTTTGTAAGCCACCTCCTTTGTTGATGGACTACATTTTCTAAGGACTCTCCCAATGAATCTCAACCTGGCACCTGCCTTACCAATAATTAATTTTATATGATCATTCCACTTCAAATCGTTCCGCACACATACTCCCAGATATTTTACAGAAGTAACTGCTACCAGTGTTTGTTCTGCTATCATATAATCATACAGTAAAGGATCCATCTTTCTATGTATTCGCAATACATTACATTTGTCTATGTTAAGGGTCAGTTGCCACTCCCTGCACCAAGTGCCTATCTGCCGCAGATCTTCCTGCATTTCGCTACAATTTTCTAATGCTGCAACTTCTCTGTATACTACAGCTTCATCTGCGAAAAGCTGCATGGAACTTCTGACACTTTGTGGCCGGACAGACAGACATTGAGAGGTGGTGGGTGACGAGCAATACGGCATGGGAGATCTGCTTCTGTACAAGGTTGGGTGGTTAACTTTGGTCTGTGAAGGCTCAGTGGAGCGCTCAGTATATTAGGAGAGGGACTGCTCATTGCTACAGGGTGGCGGCCACAGGTGACTAGGATGCACAAAGAGACTTCTCAGTATGGAATGAGTGGCAGCTGTCGAAATGGAGGTATTACTGGTGCTTGGTATGGACGGAGGTACTGATGTAGCCATCTTTGAGGTGGAGGTCAACATCGAGGAAGGTTGGGTTGAGGATGACCAGGTGAAGCAAATGGAGGAGGAGGTGTTGAGGTTCTGGATGAATGTGGATAGGATGTCCTCACCTTTGATCCAGATCATGAGCATGTCATTAATGAATCTGAACCAGGTGAGGAGTTTGGGATTCTGGATGGTTAGGTAAGATTCATCTAGATGGCCCACAAATAGGTTGACACAGGATGGAGCCATGTGGATTTCCATTGCTGTACCACATATTAGTTTGTAGGTGATGCCTTCATAGGTGAAGTAATTGTGGGTGAAGATATAGTTGGCCACAGTAACCATGATGGATGTTGAAGGTTTGGAATCCGTCGGGCGTTGGGAAAGGTGGTGTTCAATAGTGGCAAGGTCATGAGCATTAGGGATGTTAGTGTAAAGAGAGATTGCGTCAGTAGTGATGAGCGGGGCACTGTGTGGTCAAGGAAGCAGGGTAGGTTGTGTGTAATAGGCTGAAGGCTATGAGAACAGAGATTCTCATGGTGGCTCCATAGCCAGCCACAACGGGGCATCCTAGATGGATGGATTTATGGATGTTAGAAGGTGGGAAGTGGTAGCGGTTAGGAGAGAGATAGGCTCAGGAGACAGGGTCTGGGATGGGCCTAAGGATTTGAGGAGGAACTGGTGATTCTGTTGGATTTCTGAAATGAGGTGACCGTGGCAGGGTTTTTAGGTTGACATATATTACAGCTGGTGGAGTTTTTCTACCAGATAATCACTGCAGTTCAAACTGACAGTGGTGGAGCCTTTACCAGCAGGTAGGATTATGAGCTTGGGATCAGTTTTTAGGTGGTGGATTGTGGTTCTGCAGATGTAAGCTTAGATTGCATGTTGAGGGATTTAGAGAATGTTGGTGAGGCAAGGTTTGAGGTTAAGAAATTCTGGAAGGTTAACAGGGGGTGATACAGGGGCAGCAGGGGTGTATCACAGTTTGATGGGGGCGTGAACTGAGTCAGGCAGCATTCAATATTGGTTTTGGCTCGAGTCTGATTGGTCAGGTTGGTGACAAAAAAGTGTTTCTACTGTAAGGACTTGGAGAAGGAGAGAAAGTCTTTAACAAGTCTGGCGTTATTGAATTTTGAGTGGGGTAAATGCTAAGGCATTTGGGAAGGACTGATACTTCTGTGTAACTAAGGCTTCTGGATGAAAGGTTTGTGACTGGGTTTTGGGTCTATTTAGTTTCTCAGTTCTATGGTAGTGGTGGAAGTGAGTTTTTGAGGGTGGGGTACATGTAGTAGGACTGTAAGGCACGATTTGTCAGCTGTGAGGGGATGCGGGGGATGTCTGGAGGTTGTTGTAGAGGTGGCGGACAGTGGTAATCCAAGGTGGGAGTAGGAAGTGAGCAGGTTGGAGAGTTTTTCGAGGTGGCGTTGTGCATGCCGCTCTTACTCCTAGAGCGCAAGACTTTCATTCTGAGAGATGGGATACAGGAATTTAAGATTGCATAGCAGGAGAATTTTATGGATGTAGAGGAGGTATTGCAAGGAGGTTTGCACCTGACTGACATGATTTTGCAGAAGTGTGTTGGTGATTGTTAAAGAGTGGCAGAATCTGAACAGATGGAGGTCTTCTGGAAGGAGCGGTTGCAGCCAATGATGGGTAGATTTTATGTTAAGACCATTTGGGGGGATTCTTTGAGCCCAGCAACAATGCAAGAATAGTGTGTGGGACTGTTTTTTGCGTAAAGATAGGGAAACTTTTTGTATTGGCACAGATGGAAAGAGTGAGGATCCAAATTGGAGGATAAAAATGAAATGCATAAAAATATGTAAATTATATAAAAATACATGTGAAAATATTTGCTAAATGCTTGGGGAAAATCACAGAAAAGGTGAAGCAGATGAAGTATGGGAAATCAAGATGAAATCTGAGAGAGAAGGCCCGACAGTGAAAGGCAGAAACAAACTGAAATCGATGTAAAATCACAAAGAGATCAAAGATAAAAATAAGCAAAAAAGATGGTAATGCGGGATGCAGGTTAGTGGGCAGATACATCTGAAGAATGGGGACAGCCACACTGCATGTGAATGGAGCAGGTTAGACCAGTACATGTGTATTAGAATAACAGAGGAGAAAGAGATCTGGGGCAGTGAGAGGTTGATAGGATGAGGTGCCAGTTCACATGGCACAGGAAGGTATGGAAAATTACACACAAAAATACATGAGAGTGAGCCAGGAAGAGTGATCAATTTGAAGGTCTAGGATTGAGGACCCCTGGTCTAGGGGTAGCGTCTTTGATTCATAACCATGGGTAACAGAAGAAATACTTCAGTTGATTGATGAAAGGAGGAAGTACAAACACGTTCCGGGAAAATCAGGAATGCAGAAATACAAGTCGCTGAGGAATGAAATAAATAGGAAGTGCAGGGAAGCTAAGACAAAATGGCTGCAGGAAAAATGTGAAGACATCAAAAAAGATATGATTGTCGGAAGGACAGACTCAGCATACAGGAAAGTCAAAACAACCTTTGGTGACATTAAAAGCAACGGTGGTAACATTAAGAGTGCAACGGGAATTCCACTGTTAAATGCAGAGGAGAGAGCAGATAGGTGGAAAGAATACATTGAAAGCCTCTATGAGGGTGAAGATTTGTCTGATGTGATAGAAGAAGAAACAGGAGTTGATTTAGAAGAGATAGGGGATCCAGTATTAGAATCGGAATTTAAAAGAGCTTTGGAGGACTTACGGTCAAATGAGGCAGAAAGGACAGATAACATTCCATCAGAATTTCTAAAATCATTGGGGGAAGTGGCAACAAAACGACTATTCACAATGGTGTGTAGAATATACGAGTCTGGCGACATGCCATCTGACTTTCGGAAAAGCATCATCCACACAATTCCGAAGACGGCAAGAGCTGACAAGTGCGAGAATTATCGCACAATCAGCTTAACAGCTCATGCATCAAAGCTGCTTACAAGAATAATATACAGAAGAATGGAAAAGAAAACTGAGAATGCACTAGGTGACGATCAGTTTGACTTTAGGAAAAGTAAAGGGACGAGAGAGGCAATTCTGACGTTATGGGTAATAATGGAAGCAAGGATAAAGAAAAATCAAGACACTTTCATAGGATTTGTCGACCTGGAAAAAGCGTTCGACAATATAAAATGGTGCAAGCTGTTCGAGATTCTGAAAAAAGTAGGGGTAAGCTATAGGGAGAGACGGGTCATATACAATATGTACAACAACCAAGAGAGAATAATAAGAGTGGACGATCAAGAATGAAGTGCTCGTATTAAGAAGGGTGTAAGACAAGGCTGTAGCCTTTCACCCCTACTCTTCAATCTGTACATCGAGGAAGCAATGTTGGAAATAAAAGAAAGGTTCAGGAGTGGAATTAAAATACAAGGTGAAAGGATATCAATGATACGATTTGCTGATGACATTGCTATCCTGAGTGAAAGTGAAGAAGAATTAAATGATCTGCTGAACGGAATGAACAGTCTAATGAACACGCAGTATGGTCTGAGAGTAAATCGGAGAAAGACGAAGGTAATGAGAGGCAGTAGAAATGAGAACAGCGAGAAACTTAACATCAGGATTGATGGTCACGAAGTCAATGAAGTTAAGGAATTCTGCTACCTAGGCAGTAAAATAACCAATGACGGACGGAGCAAGGAGGACATCAAAAGTAGACTTGCTATGGCAAAAAAGGCATTTCTGGCCAAGAGAAGTCTACTAATATCAAATACCGGCCTTAATTTGAGGAAGAAATTTCTGAGGATGTACGTCTGGAGTACAGCATTGTATGGTAGTGAAACATGGACTGTGTGAAAACCGGAACAGAAGAGAATCGAAGCATTTGAGATGTGGTGCTATAGACGAATGTTGAAAATTTGGTGGACTGATAAGGTAAGGAATGAGGAGGTTCTATGCAGAATCGGAGAGGAAAGGAATATGTGGAAAACACTGATGAGGAGAAGGGACAGGTTGATAGGACATCTGCTAAGACATGAGGGAATGACTTCCATGGTACTAGAGGGAGCTGTAGAGGGCAAAAACTGTAGAGGAAGACAGAGATTGGAATACGTCAAGCAAATAATTGAGGACGTAGGTTACAAGTGCTACTCTGAGATGAAGAGGTTAGCACAGATGTGCGATACGAGATGCTGCACAAACTGTCAGCGTGGTGTGACTCATAAGCCAGAGCGTGTGGTGTGGTTTGGAAGAAGATATGGACACTGAGTAAAGTAATGCAATAGAAAATAGTAACAAAGGAAAACAGCACTGGGTTATGGTATGGAAGAAAAGTTGTGAGGCAAAATCAAACAATGGAAAATCCAGTACAGAATAATAACAATACTATGAAAAGGATAGACTCCTACTCATCACGCAGTGGAGATGTTGAATCCCAGACAGGCACAAAAAAGACTGTCAAACATGTCAACTTTTGGCCAGAAAGTATTCTTCTGAAATAGACAACACACACACACACACACACACACACACACGACTGCTGTCTCTGGCTGCTGTACTGCCACCTCTCACCCTCCTTCTGAGCTCCCACCTCCTGGCACATCTAGCTGCGGTACTCTCTCTCCACCTCATCCCTGTGTGCTCTCACAAACAGCACTTTACAGTCCCCAACCCCTACCCTGTTAACCTCCCCCCCTCTTTCTCTCTGCCCCACACTCCTCCTTACCCCCACCACCAGGCTGCATCTCCCATAGTGTGCTGCTGCTCACAGTTTGGCCTCAACAGCCAGAGACTGTGGTAACGTGTATGTGAGTTGCATTTGCATAAGTGTGTGTGCGTTCTATCTCTGACAAAGGCCTTGTTGGCTGAATACTCATTTTCTGACAGTCTTTTTGCTGTGCCTATCTGCGACTCAGCATCTCCACTGTACTTGATTTGTTGTTTATGTAACATGAATTTGCAATTTGTTTATAAAATTAAGGCTATCACAAAAATTAGATTGTTCACCATTATATTAAAATGCTGATTCGCTGGATAAGTATGGACAAGTTTTGAAACCCAATGTTACAATAAGCTGAGTGTGTAAGTACACTATTGAAAATAAACAAATGATCAATTTTCAGGAGCAAAAATACTGTTTTCTGAAGTAAAATATGATAGATCAAGATAAAGAAACTAATATACTCTATAATAATAATAAAAATAACAGTAGTGTTGACATCTTCAACTTTTGTAATCCTGTCTTCCTCAGTTGTGTGTAATATTACAGTACATAGATAATTTTTACTTATGGACAGTCTGACAGCAACTGAATAAAACACAATTTTAGTGCCATACGCGTTTCGCCTTTATTTTCTGCAAGGCATCATCAGTGGCCTGAAACATGTACATATGTTTGCTATTTAATTTACATTTTTGTTACTGTACCTATAGGTTATAAACAGTTCTGGTGATTGCTATTTCCTATTAAGTAGTAAGGTTTTGAATTGTACTTACAGATTGCGTGGACAATTTCTTACATATTACACTCCTGTTGAATTTTTGGTGTAGTTCTTTGTTGGCTGTGTGTGTGTGTGTGTGTGTGTGTGTGTGTGTGTGTGTGTGTGTGTGTGTGTGTGTGTCCAGAAGGAAAAGGGGGAAGAGTTTTTTTGTTTTATCTTATCATTTCCTTTATTAAGTGTAGAAAGTCATAGCAGATAACAAACATGTGATAAATGAACAAACACACATCAGCACAGGCTCCCTACTACACTTAATAAAGGAAATGATAACATAAAACAAAAAAACTCTTCCCCCTTCTCCTTCTGGACACACACGCACGCACGCACACACACACACACACACACACACACACACACACACACACACACACACACACACAGCCAACAAAGAACAACACCAAAAATGCAACAGGAGCGTAATATGTAAGAAATTGTCCATGCAATCTGTAAGTTCAGTTCAAAACATTACTACTGGAAATAACAACCACCAGACCTGTTTATAACCTATAGGTACAGTAACAAAAATGTAAATTAAATTAAATTCAATTCAATTCAATTTATTAGCGTCCTTGTAGTACATCATCGAAATGACATAGGACTTGTCAATAAACATTACAATTTAAAATACATATACATGAAAATTTGTAATTGAATTTACTTGTCACTTAGACATTACAATTTTAATAGAACTTTTAGAACATTAACATAAAAATATACAAGTAGGATAACAACGTACAAAAAAAAAAGTTAGTGATTCTCACATCAAAGATTATTTACATTCTTACATTAACACTGTTTCACACTTTCATAGAAACAGCAAGTATTTAAATGTGAGCAATTACACATATTTATTATGTCAGCGAAATATTAACTGCAATTTTATTGTCAACGATTCGTAAACTCTTCAATACTGTAAAAACTATTGCTCAATAACATGTTTTTTAATTCTCTTTTAAATATGTACAGTTTTGGTATTATTTTTAGTTCTTTGGGGAGAGCACTGTAGAGGATTTTGGGTTGGTATAGTACACCTTTGTGATACATAGCTGTTTTATGAATTTCTCTGTGGAAATCATTCCTATTCCTTGTTTCGTAGTTGTGAAATTCTCTGTTTAATGTAGAAAATTCCTCGTGTTCTTTTAAGAAACATATGCTTTCATATATGTATAAAGATGGTAGTGTCATGATTTTTAATTCTTTGAAAGCTTGCCTACAAGAGTCTCTATATCCTATACCTTTTATTATTCTGACTGCCTTCATTTGTAGTTTAAATGAGTGTTTTGTTAGACTGATGTTCCCCCAAAACTGTACGCCGTATCTTAATAAACTGTGCATGAATGAGAAATAAACACATAACACTGTTTTAATATTACATGAGCTTTTAAGCATTCTAAGTATATAACATGTTTGACTTAATTTTTTGTTCAATGATATTACATGCTTTTCCCATCTAATAGCAAACATATGTACATATTCCAGGCCACTGATAATGCCTTGCAGAAAATAAAGGCGAAATGTGTATGGCACTAAAATTGTGTTTTATTCAGTTGCTGTCAGACAGTTGATAAGTAAAAATTATCAATATACCATAACAATGGTGTTGTCTGACCACTATACACACCGAACAAGGTTTCTTTTCCAGGTCTGAAAGTTCTCCTTGTGAAATAAGGAACACAGCACTAGAGTACGCATGAAAAGTTAATTCTAATGAGGGTAGCAGTAATGTAAAATTATGACTTCATTGTTGTAGATTTATGTACAGGTGAAGAAGAACATCACAACCACTGCCAACTGCAAGACTGATTACTATCCAGTGGCAGTGCGGGCACAATAAGTGGCAAGGATAGTATACAAACAGAGCACAGATGAATGGGGAAACAGGGCACAAATGTAGAGATCCACTGACATAAGCAACTCTGACAAAAGGCTGTTGTTATGGTCCAGTACCTGGGAATGAACATCTAGCAGATGTGGAAGTTGGGCAGCTGTTTTACAAGCATCTAGGGAACTGGTTGAAGGGCAGTCAAACCACAGTAGGTGAGAAGCTGCTGAAAGTCCAGACCTCATCACACGTGAGGCATCTAGTGTCAAAATTGGCCGAGTCACAAAATTTGCGAAAATGGGTTAAAGTTATCAATTTAAAGTAGAAGTATATCAGGTGAAACAATAGTACGCTTCAAAATCAGCCATGTCCTCATGTTATAGAGCACTGAATTCTTGGTAACATAACAGAGTGAGCCAAGTCTTGCAGACAGTGAATTCATAGCCAGCTGTGTCAACGAGCAAACAACAATCTTCTTGTCACAGCATTTTTTGTCTGGCAAGTTATGTTGTTCTGGAAAGTTGTGTTGTTAGGTTATGCAACATTGTGGTCATATAATTAGGCAAAATAATTCCTTGTATTGTATATTTTTTGAAGACATAATATTTCATCTGTACAATGGCAACAACAATCCTCCACGCTAACTTCCATATTTGTGGGATTCTTACTGTGATCACACAGTGATCAAAGGCATTGGTCTTCCTGTCTCTAAAATAAAAGGACATAAAAATGTCTCCTGCAGAAATACTTTGGCCTAACATGGGAAGAATATGAGTCACTGCAGTTTTGTAAAATAGCTACATCTACATGCGTACTCCGCAAGCCACCATATGGTGCATGGCTGAGGGTACGCTGCACCACTACTGGTCTTTTCCTTTCCTGTTCCACTTGCAAAAAGGGTGACTGGAAAATGTCTGTCTATTTGCCTCCATATGAGCCCTAATGTCTCATATTTTATCTTCATGGCCCTTAAGCCCAATGTATGATGGTGGGAATAGAATTGTTTGGCAGTCAGCTTCAAATGCCAGTTCTTTAAATTTTCTCTACAGTGTTCCACAAAAAGAACATTGCCTTCCCACCAGGGATTCCCATTTGAGTTCTGAAAGCATCACCGTAACACTTATGGGTTGTTCAAACCTACCAGAAACAAATCTAGCAGTCCGCCTCTGAGTTTGATGTCTTCCTTAAGTCCGATCTGGTACAGATCCCAAACACTTGAGCAGTAGTCTAGAATAGGTCGCGACAGCATTGTATCGGAAATTTTGTCTAAGTCATCTTGTATTTTCCTATAGTCACACAACTTCGACACCTTACTGTATGCCACACCACATTAAATGGCAAATCATTTATGTCTATAGAGAACAATAACCATCCTATTACACTTCCCTGGGGCACTCCAGATGATATCCATTTCTCTGATGAACACTCACTGTTGAGGACAACATACTGGGTTCTGTAACTTAAAAAGGCTTCAAGCCACACACAAATCTCTGAACCTATTCCACATGCTTGTACCTTCATCAACAATATGCAATAGTCATCATGTCAAATGCCTCCACAAGTCTAGGAATATGGCATCTGCCTGTTGCCCTTCATCCATAGTTCTCAATATGTCATATGAGAAAAGACCAAGCCAAGTTTCGCACAGGTAATGCTTCTAAAAACATGTTGATTCATTGACATAAGCTTCTCTGTATCAAGAATATTTATTATATTCAAAGTGACAATATGTTCAAGGAGTTAAGAAATTCAGCCTTCATTTGCAAGGTAAAATTTTATTAGTTTACCCAGGTTTTGATGAGAATAATTGTATCTTCTTCAGAACAATAATTGAATTATTTTGAGGGCCAAACATTGGCCATGTCACAGGATAAAATTAAAAAAAAAAATAAAGATGCATAGTCATAAGATTATGTCTGGCAAAACTAAAAACATTAACACAAACATAGACGGAGAAACGCTGGCCAGGAATCTGATTCCGAAACATCCTTAAAAACATTTCTGCAAAATGTACAATTATCTTCTTTGCTTAATATTCTTAATGTTCACTTGTGCTCAATAAACACTTTGTTTACTTTAGGTGCACAGGCATAGAATGTTGGTTTAGCAAGTTACAGAGAATATAATTAACTATATAAAATGGAAAATTCAAATCAGAAACAAGAGAAACCTTTTAAAATTGTAAAGAGACAAGGAAGGAAGGCCAGTGCTTGCCTTAAGCGGCACAACTGCCAGTACTGTTGATAGAAACAGTTAAAGCAGGAAGACAAAAAAGAAAGGAAAAAACACTCCTAACTTTTGGAACAGTGTGTCCCTTCCTCACAAAGGACACGGGGATTTGATTGGGGGATGGGCATCTCACAAGCATATGGCATTTGAAGGTCAATGCCTGGACATCAATTCACTAAATCAGTACCATACAATTCTCAAAAAAAAAAAAAAAAAAATTACATTTGCACATAAGATAATTTCAGAATGCTGTCAATAAAAAAAAATTCAGCTGCTTTTCACATACTTCGGGAAGTGAGTGTGTAGTATACATGAGTTGGCATCTTTTTATTTTTCTTCACTTGTATTTAAATTAAAAGATGTTACTTTTATTAATAAAATCATTGCTCAATATTTGTCAAGTAACATTTTCAGTTGGTAATAAACATTGAATTTTAATGAAAGTAACAAAACTCCGTTGCTGCAGTGGGACTCAAACCTCCGACTTTACATTTGCCCAATCTCTACACTATGCACTCACCTACCAATGAATACAAAAATACACTGGAAATGATTTTTACTTGCAAATCTTCAAATTTTTGAAGGTGGTGTTCTTAAGTTTTTTGTCCAAACATTGATCTTCAAATCCTACAACTTGTGAATTGAGAGTGATCCAGATGTTATGTGGTGGAAAGGGGAAGGTGAATACATAATTTTCAAATTTGATGCCAGGTTAAGAAGAAAAGTCCTTTAACACAAGAATAACATTGCATGAAAGGGAAACTCAATGGCTAGCATAATGCAATCAAACCAACATAGCAATAAGAGTCCAGAGAGTATTGATATCTTAGGTTGTAAAAAATGACTTCATATAAAAGCATGTTCATAAAAACTTGTCATTTCTTCCTAAAATATTCATATTCTGCATATCTGAATTAATGTTGAAGCATTTTGCCTAAAATTCTGTTACTCATTTTAATAATTTTTTAATGATGTACTAGTGATTGTTATTCTCAGAGACATAAAGTCTTTCATTTATGTGTGATACAAGTGTTGTTACGAACAGTCTTGGTGGGACTCTGGTTGTAAATGGAGATGGTGTGCTTTTGTAGAACTGCTGCAGGCAGATGTATTTCGTGTTACTAGTTCGGGGTGTGAAATATTGTTGAACATAATTATTTCAAAATTCAGAAACTTTATTTCATTCAATAATCTTTGGAAACCACCCGAATATCACACTCCTTTCAGCAGTTAATCTTCATACACGAATAGGATCCACAGACACCATCGTGCACTACTGGAGACAGCAAGAACACCGACAAAATAATCAGCCAAGAAATAACTTAGAATTTTAGATGTGTACGTGGCTTTTGAAGCAACTTACCTCAAAATAATGATCAATACCTGGTTTGAAGAATGATAATTGAACATTAAGCACTTAAGAAGCGCATTACACTAGACACAGTTATGTAGAATGTCAAAGTGTGTAACAGTAACACATTGGTTATCACATGGGCTATTGTATATGTACAAATTTATTGAAACAGTTACATAATTTCAGAATGAATATTTCAAAATGGGGCAGAGTGCATCCATTTTGTTATTTAGCAGATATTTCCTGGATTTGAACTCAGAAACTTGCCTTTTGAAGGCAGTGCTCTTACACTTAGGCTGTGAGCATTCTATTTCTCCAGTATATCCCTTCTGCCAGTAGTGCACAACCAGTAAGGTACGCAGGTGAACTTCTGTGAAGTTTGGTAGGTAGAAAAAGATGTGATGGTGTAAATAGTGCTATGAGAGGCAGGTTGTGGGTCACATCCAAATGAGAACTGCCTGAGAAAGGTGCGAACAGTCGGACTGGGCTGAGGTCTAGTGTAGGATACAGTTATAGGCTCTGCAGTAAATTTTGACAAGAGACAGTTTTCTCAGTTCTCATTCCTGACTGATTGTTTCTTAAATACGATATTAGAACAAAGAAAACACTAGCTTTGAGAAGTGAGATGTGCGGATACATACCCTGCGCTCCCGCTGCTCTCGTATTCTCCTGGCTAACGTCAGGAATGCTTCTTCGATGTTTATGTTCTGTTTGCATGAAACTTCAAAAAATGGCATGTCAAAGTTTTCAGCAATCTGGAAAAAAAAAGACAGAGGACTAAGTACTCATGTGTTTAGGTCTCAAAAACATAGCTAAGAGTTATTACACTATGACCACACTGTAATTAATACTCCACTAGCTTTCATAAGCAGATCTCCCTTCATTCAATCAAACAGGGGCAAAAGTTAGCGTAACTAAGCAAGTTGTGTTTAATCATTTTTTCACTCATCATGTTCCATAAATCCCAGCATGAATGAGACTTTAAGGGCTGTGAAATGAATCAAGTTATATATCACCCACTAGAAGGAGTCACAGCTGACTGACGCTGTAAACTATTCAGTCACTCAGGTCTAGTGATAAATCTGTTCGAACAGATGGTTATGGAAACTACTTCTAGATTAATTTATTAATGCATGGAAACCAGACACTTCAAAAAGAGTCACTTGTCTTCTTCATACATCACCCAGCTATTTTAAATGTGAACATTTTAGATTAGGCTTTATCACGAGTGTTATTGACATCAAATGAAACAACAACTTTACTGCTACCAGTCACTGTTTATTCATCTCTACGACACATTTCAAAGGTTTAAATCTCCATTGTCAGGTGGATTTACATCTGTTAGTATGATGTATGTGGCTGTAGTATTACTTTGTATCACAAATTTAGGAGGAGCTTATGGCACTGTGTAGTGGAGAAATAAAACACTATTTCAGAACAAGTTTTTGGCTTTTTATTTTTTGGACAAAAACCAAACATAGATCTATACGTAAGAATAAAATAAGTAAAATAGAATGCCTCCAGTGGTCATAGCTTCCATTCACAGCCATCTACTATTCTTTATTCTAATAATAAAGTCTAAAAAATATGTACTGCCACCTGCTTGGTGTTCAACTGTGAATTTTATGTTTTCATGGGAGGTGTTGAATAACTGGTTCAACTCACTGATGTCATCTTTTGTGCCATTGATTGAAATGATGGTATCATCTACATATCTGTAAAAGTAGATGATATTTTTGAGGAGGTGATGATTGGAATTCAGCATTTTGTCTTCTAAATTCTTTATAAATATTTCAGGCAACAATCTGGAAAGATCTGAGCTCACTGCCAGGCCATCTGCTTGTTTGTAGAGTTTACTGTTAAATTTTTATACCACCTGAAATATTTATTTCAACACCTCACAATAAAGCTCTTCAAAACTTATTTGTAATAATGTTGTTATGATGTATATTCTTTGTACTTTGTGATAATGTTTCTCTTTTGCTATATGATCCTTGCACCTAATAGTTTCCAGATGCCATCTTTGTTTACAAAATATGACAAGATACATGTGATATTTACAACAGTGAAAGAAACCTGTGATCACTAGAGGCATTCTGTTTTACTTATTTATTTTAGCTATTAGATACATGTTTAGTTTTTGTTAAAAACTTTCTGAAATAGTGTTTCGTTTCTTCACTAGACAATGCCATAAGTTCCTCCAAAAATCATAATACAACACACACATATGGCATACTAACAAGTGTAAATCCACCTGATGAGGGAGGTTTAAACTGTTTAAATGCATCATGGAGATAAACAAACAGTGACCTGATACTTCTTACTAGACACAGAACATCGTCGCCCATTTGTACAGGTTGAGACTGCTAGGACAGGCCATCCCAAATATATCCAGAATGAATAAATACAGAGGGGTCCAAAAAAATGTATCCACTGTTTAAAAGTTCATAACTGGCAAACTAATTGACGGAGTTGTCTCATCTTTGGTAGTGTAATAGTTTGTAGTTCCGGCAATCGCCACACAAGCGTTGTATTGCATTGTTTGGTTTTGTCAGATGACAGTCGCCAGATAGTCAGTGTTTTGTTCTTAGTTGCACCTAGTTACTCGAGTAAACATGACTGGCGCAAGGCTTACATTCGATGAAAGGAAGTCAGTTTTGAAGTTGTATTTTAAGTACGAAAACATTAATGAGGTTCAACGGCAAGGGCGAAATGAGTGTCAAACAGAACCACCGACATGTTTAACGATTCATCGCATTCGAGACAAATTTGAAGCTGAAGGCTGTGTTAAAGATGTACACAAACAATGATCTGGATGACCTGTAACGGTAACAAGCCCAGCTAACTCCCGTCGCGTGTTACAACAATTCACTCACTCAACACAGAAGTCTGTGAGACAGTGTGCCTGTGAAAGTGGAGTGAATTGCTCAAGTGTTCGGTGAATTTTGAAGACAGCAAAGTGGCAGTGCTACATCCCATGATTGCTACACGCAATGAACGAGGATGACCCAGATCGTAGAATGGAGTACTGCGAGTGGTATACTAACATGATGCACAACGATGAAGAGTTTGCGGAGATGATTCTGTGGTATGATGAGCCACAGTTCAAACTCAATGGTACAGTAAATCACCACAATTGCATCTACTGGGCTGCTGAAAATCCAAACGTCCATGTAGACAAAGCCATGTATTTGCCAGGAGTAAATGTGTGGTGTGGGTTGTCTTACCGGGACTTGATTGGGCCATTCTTCTTTGACGGCACAGTTACCGGTGAGGTGTACCTTCAGAAGCTTCAGACATCCATCTTACCTGCCATCCAAGACTTGTATGTAGAAGGAAGAGTTTACTTTCAAGAAGATGGTGCCCCAGTCCACTACCAAAATCGTGTTAGGGCGCATCTCAACGAAAATCTACCAGGAAGATGGATAGGCCATAGAGGTGCTGTGGAGTATCCACCACGTTCCCCAGATCTAACTCCCCTGGACTTTTACCTGTGGGGAACACTAAAGGACATCATTTATCGACAAAAGCCACACACATTTGATGAACTTTGAGAATCCATCGTACATTCATGTGCAAATATCCAACTGAACTCGTTGCAGGCAGTAGTTTGTGCTGCAGTTCAGTGGCATTGTTTGTGTGTGGATGTTAATGGCGACCATTTCGAGCACCTACAGTGTTGAAACTTCCTAGCAGATTAAAACTGTGTGCTGGACCGAGACTCGAACTCAGGACCTTTGCCTATCGCGGGCAAGTGCTCCACCATCTGAGCTACACAAGCACGATTGACGCCGTGTCCTCACAGCTTTACTTCTGCCAGTATCTCGTCTCTTATCTTCTCGTCTCCCGAGTTCGAGTCTCAGTCCGGCACACAGTTTTAATCTGCCAGGAAGTTTCATATCAGTGCACACTCTGCTGTACACTGAAAATCTCATTCTGGACCTACAGTGATATCTTTAAGTTGGACTTTAAGCTACACTTTCACCACAAATGAGACAACTCCATCAATTAGTTTCCAAGATAAGGATTTTTAAACAGTGAATATATTTTTTTGGACCCCTCTGTATATTGAGGCGCAGTTTTCACCAAGTTATAGAGGACAATATGGTATATTTGCTGATGTCTGCAAGCAATTTTTATCGTTTACAGTCAGCAAATTACAACACTGACTTTGCTTTTATTCCAATAGAACTATATACTTTTTTCTGTGGCATATGAAAGAAGCTTCTAGAAAAACTTCAGTGACAGAAAATGTACAGGGCTCAATCAAAAAGTATTGAGATAACAGTGCTGCAAACCATTGTCCCCTCTCAGGAGAAAAGGTTCCACAAACTTCTGCCCTATTATGCCAAATATAAGCCAACAGGTAACTCAAGTATGGTTCGCATGTTTACTATCACAGCTGACATACCAAGTGCTCAAACTGTCAACCTTGAGTGTTGCTATACACTATAAAATGATTCTGCAGAAACAACACTGTACACAGAATTTCATCTGGAATTAATGGAGGCACAGGCCTGTGTTAAAAGGCATTTCATGCCTTCAGAAGTCATCGCCTCATTGGTGTTTCCTAATAGACATCCCATTTTAATTTCTGCCACAATTAAAGATATGGAAACATTAAGCTTGGTGAGTGTGCAGACCATTCTGCTTTTCCTGAATGACCGTTTAAATGCTCTCCAAATGTTCTCCTAAGAGAGTCAGTTATTACATGTCCAGAATGAGAGGGACTTCCATCATGTTGCTACCAGCCTGATTGCCTTATATCCAATGGGATATCTTCCAAAGACTGCAGCAGTAGCATATCTTGGGAACTTGAGATACTTGAGTGTATTTAGATTCCCACCAATAAAAGAGACACCAATGATGCTGGTCTTGAAAAATATGCACCAAATACCGATAGAACAAAAGTGTCACTTTTATGCACTTCTTTGAGTTGGCATGGATTTTCAGCTGACGACTCGTGCATACTACGAAGATTGACTTGCCTGTGGCTGGTAAATTATGTTTCTTCCTTAAATAAAATTTTGCATGGATGTGTCGCAACTCTTTGTACTTTTGCAGATAACAATTGGAGAGCTGTAACCAATTTTGGAATTCTGCTGCTAAAATGTTAGTATCGTTCATTTCATCAGATTCTCTTCTTTTTCCAAGGTGCATTATATTCTCCACATTTCCAGTTTCTAGCACTTTTGTTATAATGTTTGCAAAAACAGATCATGAGTGTTTGGCATGACGTGGGTGCTCTTCAGCGTACAATGGCAGTGGTGCTCTAATAGTTTGGCAACATTAACTCTAAACTGTATCAATTTTTTTTTCTACTGCCATATACATTATGATTGTCTCAATTGCTTTACAAGCAAGTTATCTGATTGCTACAACAGCAGAATACTGATGGGCTTCAAGTGCGCAGGTAAACACAAGAACCTTACATGAGTTATGTGCTTGCTCACATTTGGTATGACATGGAAGAAGTTTGCGAAATTCTTCTCCTGGTGAAGGGACAGGGTCGGCATCACTGTTATCTTGATACTATTCGATCAAGCCCCACACATGTTATGTAGCTGAGGTTCTCTGAAGTTCTAATGCCATAGTAAAACCATATAGTTCCACAAGAAAGAAGAAAGTAATTTAGTGACTATAAATGATAAAAATTACTTGCAATGGTCACTTGGTGAAACCACACCTAAATATATTTATTCATTCTAGACATATTTGGGGTTGGCTGTCTTACCTGACTAAAACTGCATATTAGAAACGCAGAAAACCTATGTAATGCGAACTTCAGTGACAACCGTAATTTACATCCTGACATGTAGCTTGCCAACCATGACAGCTGGTAAATGAAATACCGTGATCCCAAATCTATTAGGTGTAAGGAAAGCACACTTCAATGAAGTATGTGATACATTGTAGTTTTTATATATTTCTGATTTTGTTACTTTTCTTCACATATATAATACTATTTAGCACTATTGGAAGTAATTTAATGATCCGCGGAAGACAAAATTCATCATCTCCTCTCTAATGCAAAATTATGAATCTGTACTGACTGAAATTTAATCATGCTTCTGTTCAGTTCATTCAATAGTTTTAAAGCCAGGAAGGTAGAAATTCATTCAAGCAATATAGCTTTTTGTACAAAATACATATAATTTTCAGACAGATGTATCTGGGAAACACAGTAATGGTTAAGGTCTACTCTTTGAAATGTAAAAAGTCCAAAGGTTCACAATCTTTAGCACAATGTTAAAGATATATTGAAGTGTAAACTGATGGTATGTTGATATGGAAACAAAACTGATTAATTTTTTTCACAATTTGCACATTTCTCATATTATTTTTAAAATTAAAACCTTGCAAAATTTTATATTGGGAAGTTTTATGTTTAACAAATATGTTTCTCTGCAATGTCATTTGTTTATGCAGAACATGCTGTCATACTTAAAACTCTGTGTACATTCTATTCCTCTATGTAGATCATGATAAATAAAAAAATGTAACAATTTATAACTTACTGGTAATTGTTATTCATTTATATACAGACTTTGAAATGTCAAAGGCCTTTTTTAAGGAGTCGCTAATGACTGGAGTTGTCAGTCAGTTATGTGGCAAATTTATAGCAACATTTCGACGTAGAAAGGCAGCATATATTTTCCATGTATAACCTTGGGGAAGATCAGTTTGGAGTCCGTATAAATGTTGGGACATGTGAGGCACTACTGACCCTGCAACTTATCTTAGAAAATAGATTAAGGAAAGGCAAACCTACATTTATAGCATTTGTAGACTTAGAGAAAGCTTTTGACAATGTTGACTGGAATACTCTCTTACAAATTCTAAAGGTGGCAGGGGTAAAATACAGGGAGCGAAATGCCATTTACAATTTGTACAGAAACCAGATGGCAGTTATAAGAGTCGAGGGACATGAAAGGGAAGCAGTGGTTGGGAAGGGAGTGAGACAGGGTTATAGCCTCTCCCTGATGTTATTCAATCTGTATATTGAGCAAACAGTAAAGGAAACAAAAGAAAAATTCGGAGTAGGTATTAAAATCCATGGAGAAGAAATAAAAACATCGAGGTTTGCCGATGACATTTTAATTCTGTCAGAGACAGCAAAGGACCTGGAAGAGCAGCTCAACGGAATGGACAGTGTCCTGAAAGGAGGATATAAGATGAACATCAACAAAAGCAAAATGAGGATAATGGAATGTAGTCGAATTAAATCAGGTGATGCTGCGGGAATTAGATTAGGAAATCAGGCGCTTAAAGTAGTAAATGAGTTTTGCTATTTGGGGAGCAAAATAACTGATGATGGTTGAAGTAGAGAGGATATAAAATGTAGACTGGCAATGGCAAGGAAAGCGTTTCTGAAGAAGAGGAATTTGTTAACATCAAGTATAGATTTAAGTGTCAGGAAGTTGTTTCTGAAAGTATTTGTATGGAGTGTAGCCATGTATGGAAGTGAAACGTGGATGATAAATAGTTTGGACAAGAAGAGAATAGAAGCCTTCGAAATGTGGTGCAACAGAAGAATGCTGAAGATTAGATGGGTAGATCACATAACTAATGAGGAGGTATTGAATAGAATTGTGGAGAAGAGGAGTTTGTGGCACAACTTGACAAGAAGAAGGGATCGGTTGGTAGGACATGTTCTGAGGCATCAAGGGATCACCAATTTAGCATTGGAGGGCAGCGTGGAGGGTAAAAATCGTAGAGGGAGACCAAGAGATGAATACACTAAGCAGATTCAGAAGGATGTAGGTTGCAGTAGGTACTGGGAGATGAAGAAGCTTGCACAGGATAGAGTAGCAAGGAGAGCTGCATCAGACCAGTCTCAGGACTGAAGACCACATCAACAACAAATACATATGTAATATACAAAAGGGAAATGTTCACAAAAATCTTGGAAAGTTCTTGACAAATTTATTTCAAATTTTTACACATTACTCTAACAAACGCTGGGACAGTCATAGGCTATACATTTTTTTGAAGCAACAATATACAGGTTTTTGTGTTATAACTGATCATGAGAAAGTTAACACTGTGCTGTTCTGGACCATGAAGTGAAAATGTACAGGTTGTGTTTTCTTTCACGCAGTTAGTTTTAATTATGATAGCAAGGCATTTAAATCATTAGACGAATTGTTTTTACTCTGTGTATTATTTTTCCTTTTATATAATTTTAAAGAAAGTTGATTGAACAACTACTTGTTGTTTTCTCTTCTTCCTCACAGTCAGTTTTAGCAGAAAATGGGAAATTTGTATTTATGGTTGATCAGCTTATAATTAGAATACTACAAAGGAATCTGAACTGTCCAAAACTTTGTAATCCTATTGTTTCACAGATTACAACTAAGCTAAATGCTGTAACTGAAGCTACTACTCTCACAGATCCAGCAGGTGGAGAGGCCTCTCTCACACCCCATACACAACCAATTTACCCATTCATTTTAAGTGACTTCAATTCCCAATCGAGATTTAGTTGGCAATAACAATAAACAACAGAGAGAGAGGTTAGAGATGGGCAGATTGGGGTGGGGGAATGAATATAGAGAGGGGGAGGAGGAAATGGACAAGGAGAGAGAGGAGCGAAGGAGATCAGGACATAAAGCCAACTCCCGTACATAAGACGGCTGTTCAAAAAGTAAGGTCACTTTTACAAAATGCGCGGGTGACATACATTCAATTATTGATCTCTTTTTGTTATGTTGGTACGCATTTTCCAAACATATATTCACAGTTTCAAGTGTACAGCATGCTTCATTTGATTTTGACAGATAGGAAAGTTAAGCGTTTTTTAGTGTGCTTGGCAATTTTTGATGTTTATAAAAAATGGAGCAAAGAAGTTGCATCAAATTTTGTGTCAAAAATGGAATCATGCACTCTCAAACACTATAAATGTTGAAGTGGCATATGGTGAGTCTGCTCTAAGTAAAAAAAAAAAAATGTTTACAAATGGTACAAGCTCTTCTAAGATGGCCGAGAAGATGTCAATGACAAACCTTGCTCTGGACACCCCAGCACATCAACAACAGATGATAATGTCAAAGCTGTGAAGAAAAGCTTTTGGAAAATCATCAAATTACCATAAGAGAAGTTGCTGAGGATGTTGGCATGTTGGTCAGCTCATGTCATGCAATTTTTGTGGATGCTTTGGGCACAAGATGTGTGTCTAAGTTTGTTCCAAAACTTCTTAGTTTAGATCACAAGAACCGTTGCATGAGCATCACTCAGGAGCTCTTGAATGATGTCAATGATGATCCTGATTTGCTCAAAAGGGTCACAACTGGTGACAAAACATGGGTTTATGGTTATGACATCAAAACCAAAGCCAAATCAACCTAATAGAAGCATCCCGGAGATGCCGAGACCAAAAAAAGCACGCCAAGTTCGATCAAATGTCGAAGTTTTGCTCACTGTCTTTTTCAATCACTGTGGCATAGTGTATCATGAATTTTTGCCTTGAGGTCACATGGTCAATAAGGAGTATTACCTTGATGTTATGCGCCGTTTGTGAGAAGCAGTATGGAAAAATTGTCCAGATTTGTGGAAAAACTATTCATGGCTTTTGCATCAGGACAATGCACCTGCTCATTCTTTGTTACTTGTGAGAGATTTTTTGGCCAAAAACAACACGACATTCATGCCTCAGACACCATATACACTGGATTTGGCCCCGTGACATTTTCCTGTTCCCAAAACTGAAGAGACGTATGAAAGGATGAAGACTTTCAGCGACTGAGGAAATAAAAACTGCATCACTGGAAGTACTGAAAGCTGTACCAAAAAGTGCTTATGAGAAGTGCTTCAAGATTTGGAAGAAGCAATTGGAAGAAGGATTGTATCTGAGGGGGATTACTTTGAAGGTGACAACATGAATATTGATGAATAAATAAATATTTTTCATAAAAATATAGTCACCTTACTTTTTGAACACACCTTGTATTTAGCAATTGTGAAGCACTACTAGGTTCTCTAGGACTGTATATTATCTATTTTGCCCTATAGCTTACTCCTATTTTCCTCAGAATTTCAAACATCAGGCACACACCATTTCACATTGTTGAACGCTTTTTCAAAGTTGACTGATTCTATGAAAGTGTCTTGGTTTTCTTAAGTCACGATTCCATCATCAGTCATTATGACAGAAATGCCTCTCTGCTGCCTTTATCTTTCCAAAGTTCAGAGTGACCATCATCTAACAGATGATCAGTTTTATTTTCCATTCTTATGTACATTATTCTTGTCAGCAACTAGGATGCACGGGCCATTAAGCTGATTGTCCAACAGTTCTCACACAAATCTGCCCTCACTATCTTCAGAACTGTGTGAATGATATTTTTCTGAAGATGGTATACCTCCAGACTCATATATTCTACACACTATCTTGAATAGTGGCTTACTTGCCACTCCCCCAAATAATTTCAGAAATTCTGAATGAATTTTACCTACACCTTCTGCCTTATTTGATTGTAAGATCAAAAAGCAGATCCTACTATTGGATCCTCTGTGTCTTCTGTATGGACTCCAATTTCTTCATCAGTCACATAGTCAGGTAAGTGCTTATCTTCAAAGGTGCCTTAATGTATTCTCTGTCTTAAAAATAATCTTATTATTAACCACATGTATCAGTAGGGACTAAATTTGTTGGCTTATGGGTGTAAGAACCCAAAGGTCTCGAAGAGATTACAAACTTTACATAAAACTCTTAATGCACAATTTACATATACATACATATCGGCAATCACAGATGGTGAAGCTCATGCACTGACGTTACAATGTTCCTTCACAGATGGCAATCTTGTGCTCTCTTTGGATTCAGTTATAGTGGACACCCAGCTGCTGAAGTTGCTTCTGTCGTTCATCCTCTAATCGCTTCCTTGATGTTCCAATTGGATGAACTCCATCAGATTTTCCCATAAGCACTCTATAGCCCAGCAAGTGTCTAACAATGTGTCCTGCCAGGTATATTTTCCACACTTTCATTTTCTGAAAGGTGTTCAGTTGTTTCACTATGTTGCACAGTTCCGTGCGAGCTCTGATTTCTCTTACTTTGTTGTGATGATCATTGCTACCAATGCAGCTGGGCACCAACAAAATATTTATGAATTTGGATGGTAAAGTTGGTGATTGAAATTTCGTGAAAAGATCTCACTGCAACAAAAAATGCCTTTGCCTTAACGATTAGCACCTGAATTCGTGTATGATATATGTAACACTCTCTCATAATTTGTGAGAGTACAAAACGAGCTGCCCTTCTTTGAAATTTTTCAATCTCTTGTTCAATCCTATTTGTATGAATACCATTGTTGTTGTTGTTGTTGTTGTGGTCTTCAGTCCTGATACTGGTTTGATGCAGCTCTCCATGCTACCCTATCCTGAGCAAGCTTCTTCATCTCCCAGTACTTACTGAAAACCTACATCCTTCTGAATTTGCTTGGTGTATTCATCTCTTGGTCTCCCTCTATGATTTTTACCCTCCACACTGCCGTCCAATGCTAAATTTGTGATCCTTTGATGCCTCAGAACATGTCCTACCAACCGGTCCCTTCTTTTTGTCAAGTTGTGCCACAAACTCCTCTTCTCCCCAATTCTATTCAATACCTCCTCATTAGTTATGTGATCTACCCATCTGAACTTCAGCATACCCACAGCAATACTTTAGCAGGGGATGCACAAGTGTAGTGTAGGCAGTCACTTTAGTAGACCTGTTGCATCTTCTAAGTGTCCTGTCATTAAATTGCAGTCTTTGGTTTGTTTTCTGCACAACATTATCTGTGTGATTATACCAATTAAAGTTATTTACAGTTGTAATCCCTACATATTTAGCTGAATTCACAGCCTTTAGTTTTGTGTGCCTATCATGTAAATGAAGTTTAGCAAAGTCCTTTCGGTACCCATGTGCATGACATAACACTTTTCATTATTTACAATTGCCAGTTTGTGCAGCATACACATACCTTGCCCACAGGATTTTCCAGTTGGTTGGCTTGCTGAGCTCATTTGAGTTTATAAGTGTTTTCTAATATTGACTCTGATGATGTCTTCAGCATTGGAAGGCAAAGGATAAGATCTACTGTCCATAGAAATAAAATCATCAAGGATGGTTTAACTCTCCTGTTTTTTTCTTCTCCCATCTATGCACTAAACAAAAATCTCAAACTGTTTTTATGACTTCACTGTTAATTTGTACTAGTTTATTTTGGGAATATTTTTTTACACACACACACACAGATATAGGGAAACATTCCACATGGGAAAAATATATTTAAAAACAAAGATGATGTGACTTACAATACGAAAGCGCTGGCAGGTCGATAGAAACACAGACAGACACATACATACACACAAAATTCAAGCTTTCGCAACAAACTGTTGCCTCATCAGGAAAGAGGGAAGGAGAGGGAAAGACGAAAGGAAGTGGGTTTTAAGGGAGAGGGTAAGGAGTCATTCCAATCTCGGGAGCGGAAAGACTTACCTTAGGGGGAAAAAAGGACGGGTATACACTCGCACACACACACACACATATCCCGGGATAGAACCACGGATGAATTTTGAGTTCAGTAGTTTTCGTGTAACAGCAGTGTTCATTGCATACAGTTTACCTTCTGGCCACGTTCCGCATCCACAGCCCTCTCAGCCACCGCGTCGCACTTGTTCCCGGCGAGAACTTTCACCACATCCGGGGATGCGTTCTGCAAACAAAGAGAGTACAGAAACAAACTTGCATGCATTTACAATGAGAATGGCTATGCAGTGGAGTAATGCCTTGCAGAACTTTACCTACACTGATAAGCCTAAACATAATGATTACTGTGCACCTCGAGACTGAATACACGGTGGCACTGCAAGCACGTGATGTGGCAAGGAAAGTACACGAGTGCAATTGACACAAATGTGGGATCATTCTAGTGACGATACAGACCACAAATGGGGAAATACATTGACATAAATGAAACAATGGAAAATCCAGGATGGAATGTAACAATATTATGAAAAGGAAAGCTGCTAGTCACCAGAGTAGTGGAGATGCTGAGTCACAACAGGCACAACAAAAAGACAGTTCCCAATAAAGCTTTCAGCCATTACATTAAGGCCTTCATCAACAATAAACGAGACACACACACACACACACACACACACACACACACACACACACACACACACACACACACAGTCTCAGGCAACTGTAATCACACTGTGTGTAGCAGCACCAGTGCATGATGGGAGTGGTGACTGGAAGTGCTGCAGGCTAGACAGAGGACAGGGGAGAGGTGAGGAGGGGAAGGGGTGAGGGGAGTAGCGGAGAAGGAGGGAAGAAAAAAGACTGGGTGCGATGGTGGAATGATGGATGTGTAGTGCTGGAATGAGAACAGAGAAGGGGCTGGATGGGTAAGGACAGCGACTAGCGAAGGTTACGGGAATGTAGGATGTATTGCAGGGAAAGTGCCCACCTGTGCAATTCCGAAAAGCTGGTGTTGGTGGGAAGGATCCATATGGCACAGGCTGTGAAGCAGTCATTAAAATGCAGGATGTCGTGTTGGGCAGCTCGTTCAGCAACAGGGTGTTCCAGCCACAGTTTCTCAGTGGCCATCCATGGGGACAGATAGCATTTTGGTTGTAATGCCCACATAGAATGCAGCACAGTGGTTTCAGCTTAGCTTGTAGATCACATGACTGGTTTCACAGGTAGTCTTACCTCTGATGGGATAAGTGATGTTAGTGACCAGACTGGAGTAGGTTGCAGTGGGAGAATGTATAGATCTTGCATCTAGGTCTATTACGGGGGTATGAGCCATGAGAGATGGGGTTGGGAGCAGGGGTTGTCTAAGGACAGATGAGTATATTGTGTAGGTTCGGTGGATGGTGGAATACCACTGTGGGAGGGGTGGGAAGGATAGTGAGCACAACGTTTCTCATTTCAGGGCACAACGAGAGGTAGTCGAAACACTGGCGGAGAAAGTAATTCAGTTGCTCCAGTCCTGGGTGGTACTGAGTTACGAGGGAAATGCTCCTCTGTGGCTGGACGGTGGGACTTCAGGAGGTGGTGGGAGTCTGGAAAGATATGGCACCAGAGATTTGTTTTTGCACAAGGATGGGAGGATAATTACGGTCTGTGATAGCTTCAGTGAGAGTCTGGGTATATTTCAAGAGGGACCACTTGTCACTGCAGATGTGATAACCACAGGCTGTATGGAAGAGACTTATTGGTATGGAAGGGGTGGCAGTTGTCGGAGTGGAGATATTGCTGGTGGTTCGTAGGTTTGATATGGACGGATCTCTGCTGTATGGTGAGTAACAACTTACCTTTTCATAATACTGACTTAAGTGACTCTGATAAAGGGCATGTCATTACGGCCCAGTAGCTGCGAATGAGCACCTCAGAAATGACAAAGCTGGTCGGCTGTTTGTGTGCTGCTGTCTTGAGGGTCTAAGGAAACTGGTGGACCAGTGGTGAGACCGTGGCTAGGGGTCGAGGTGTTGCACATCCACGCCTCTCCACAGCATGTGGAGGTCGGAGGCTTGCCTGCTCTGTAAAGCAGGATAAGTGTCAGATCTGATGACAGTGCCGGAGCAGGCATAAGTGTTTTGGAGCACTCTGTTCACTGCACACTGTGGAGTACCGAGTTCTGCAGCAGGTGGCCTCTGTGTGTTCCCACATCAGTGCGATGACATCGTCAATTGAGATCGTTGTGGGTGCTGGGTCATGGACATTGGACCGACAGAAATGACTCGCTCGATCTGACGAATTGTGTTTCTCCTTACACCAGATTGACAGTCGCAAAGGGGTACACTTTCATCAAGGCAAACAGCTGTTCAAAACACACACCCTGATACCAACACATGCTGGTGGAGGCAATATTGTGCTATTGGGAACATTGACATGGGCTTCCGTGGAACTTGTAGTAGCAATTGCAGTGACCAGAAATCTGGAGTATGTCAACATTGTTGCTGGCCACCTGCATCCCTTCACACTCTATGTCGTCCCCAATGGCAACAGCATTTTCCAAGAATATAATATCCTTTGTCAGAAGCCCATAATCTTAGCACAGTGGCTTCTGGAGCACGACAGTGAATTGGCATGGAAGTCCTGGGCACAAAATTCGTATGATCTCAACCAGAAGGAACATGTGGAAGTTACGGGAGTGCCAGTTCAGCATCCACACACCATTGGCCCGCAGTTTACGAGAATTGCATTGCCTTTGCATAGAAGTGTGATACCACATACCTCCAGAAACATATCGAGGACTTGTCAAATCCATGCCACGCAAAAACACCACTGTTTTACATGCCAAAGGTGGAGTGACATGCTATTAACTACCTGTTAATGTATGTCTCATCATCAGAGTTATGTCTCATCAGAGTATACAGTATGTCATGGATAGGTTCCAAATGCAACTGTCAGCACATGTGAACACAACAGAAGAGTGCACAGAGAAATAACTTGATGACTGAGGAGTATAGAGGGGTCTGTTCTCTCAGAGCTTCAGTAATGCAGCACTATTTCAATGAACGACTACCCTTGGAGCAGGCCACTACATCTACACAAATACTCTGCAAGCCACCATACAGTGGAATGTGTGTAGTGCACCAGAATCATCTTCGAACTTCATGTGCTCTGCTGGAGGATGTTCAACTCGAAGAAAGGCTATCAATAAGGCTCTACACAAAAGGGCCAAAACATAATGACTACGGTTCTCATGTATTCAATAAGCCATCAGTAGGTTTCTGCAGGTGTGTGGCACCATACAAATACGCACCAGTCATGGAATTCCTGTAAATTAAGGGCCGACAGTTTATGGGAGCAGAGTTGGTCTTCAGTTCCATCACAGATGTCTCGCGCCAGGGTCACATCGGGCGGTTTGGGTGGTCGAGACATCAACTTGCGTTCGCTATCATGCTCCACAAACCTCTATAGTGCGATTCTGGCCTCGCCACAGGGGCACTTATCCCACTGAAAGATGCCACTGAGATTGGGGAAGACATTGAGCACGAAGGAATGCAAGTGGTCCCCAATAATCTTCACGTAGTGCATAGTTGTCATGGTGCCACCGTTTACTACCAAATATTCCGTGGAAGTGCGGGTTATAATGAATCCAATCCTGTCAGAACTTTTGTTCGACTACTTAACTTTTCAATACCATGCAAATTTCGTTATATAAATTATATGAATCTTATCAGTGGCTGTTGACAGAGATTTCTGACTGTCAAATAAAATCTTTCCGCAAATATATTTCTCTACTTTTACTACACTAATGTCCATTAAAATTGCTATACCACGAAGATGACGTGCTACAGACGTGAAATTTAACCGACAGGAAGAAGATACTCTGATATGCAAATGATTAGCTTCTCAGAGCATTCACACCAGGTTGGTGCCGGTGGCGACACCTACAGCGTGCTGACATGAGGAAAGTTTCCAACCCATTTCTCATACACAAGCCGGCCGCGGTGGTCTAGCGGTTCTAGGCGCTCAGTCCGGAGCCGCGCGACTGCTACGGTCGCAGGTTCGAATCCTGCCTCGGGCATGGATGTGTGTGATGTCCTTAGGTTAGTTAGGTTTAAGTAGTTCTAAGTTCTAGGGGACTGATGACCATAGATGTTAAGTCCCATAGTGCTCAGAGCCATTTGAACCATTTCTCATACACAAACAGCAGTTGACCGGCGTTGCCTGGTGAAACGTTGTTGTGTTGCCTCGTATAAGAAAGAGAAATGCGTACCATCACGTTTCCGACTTTGATAAAGGTCGGATTGAAGCCTATCGCGATTGCGGTTTATCGTATTGCGACATTGCTGCTCGCGTTGGTCGAGATCCAATGACTGTTAGCAGAATATGGAATTGGTGGGCTCAGGAGGGTAATACGGGACGCCGTGCTGGATCCCAACGGCCTCGTATCACGAGCAGTCGAGATGACAGGCATCTTATCCGCATGTCTGTAACGGATCGTGCACCCATGTCTCGATACCTGAGTCAACAGATGGGGACGTTTGCAAGACAACAACCATCCGTACGAACAGTTCGACGTCGTTTGTAGCAGTACGGGCTACCAGCTTGGGGACCACGACTGTGGTTACCCTTGACGCTGCATCACAGACAGGAGCGCCTACCGTGGTGTACTCAACGACGAACCTGGATGCACAAATGGCAAAACGTAATTTTTTCGGATGAATCCGTTTACAGCATCATGATGGTCACATCCGTGTTTGGCAACACCGCGGTGAAGGCACATTGGAAGCGTGTATTCGTCATCGCCATACTGGCGTATTACCCCGCGTGATGGTATGGGGTGGCACTGGTTACACGTCTCGGTCACCTCTTGTTCGCATTGACGGCACTTTGAACAGTGGACGTTACACTTCAGGTGTGTTACGACCCATGGCTGTACCCTTCATTCGATCCCTGCGAAACCCTACATTTCAGCAGGGTAATGCACGACCGCATGTTGCACGTCCTGTACGGGCCTTTCTGGATACAGAAAATGTTCGACTGCTGCCCTGGCCAGCACATTCTCCAGATCTCATACCAATTGGAAACGTCTGGTCAATGGTGGCCGAGCAACTGGCTCGTCACAATATGCCAGTCACTACACTCGATGAACTGTGGTATCGTGTTGAAGCTGCATGGACAGCTGTACATGTGCACGCCATCCAAGCTCTGTTTGACTCAATGCCCAGGCGTATCAACGCCGTTATTACGGTCAGAGGTGGTTGTTCTGGCTACAAATTTCTCAGGATCTATGCACCTAAAAATAGCGTGAAAATGTAATCACATGTCAATTCTAGTGTAATATATTTGTCCAATGAATACCCGTTTATCATCTGCATTTCTTCTTGGTGTGGCAATTTTAATGGCCAGTAATGTATGATATATCAGTAGGTATCGATCTCAATCATTGAAAACTAGCAGTCACAACTTTAAAAGTATACAATCTGAAATCACGGGGTGCACTCAGCCGTTGTGAGGCAAAGTGAGCAGCGACTTGACTCCGAAACTGACATACGGCCGGGAGGGCGGTGTGCTGACCACGTGCCCCTCCATATTCACGTGCAGTGACGCCTTTGATCTGATGATGACACGGCGGCCGGTCGGTCTCGTTGGGCCTTCATGGTCTGTTCTGGAGGAGTTTAGGTTTTTATTTATTGATGTGAAAAGAAGTCTACATTATATACAATAGCTTTTATTCTTCAGTCAAATAAAACTATATGGTTCCAGACAACTTTTCAAGCCTGTAAAACGTATGATGTAGATACACAGGCTGAAGCGATGAATGAAAATTTGTACCAAGGCCAGGATTCGAACCCGGGTCTTCTGCTCACTAGGCAGATGCACTAACCCCATGGTGCCCAATCACAGTGGCTTTGCACAACAGCACAAACTGCCCTAGAAAGCTCCCCTTCTAGATACAAATTCCCAATCCCAGATTCGAATCCCAGCCTTTGCAAATTTTCATTCAGCACTTCAGTTTGCATATAAAAGGCGAATCACATGAAACCTGTGCTGCAAATATTCTGGAAATGGAAAGTGTTACTGACGTGCGGTTTTCACAGTATGGATTGGTAGTCAGGGGCTCGTATTGTTAGCCAATAGCCGGCCAATGTGGCCAAGCGGTTCTAGGCGCTTCAGTCTGGAACCGCGCGACCGCTACGGTCGCAGGTTCGAATCCTGCCTCGGGCATGGATGTGTGTGATGCCATTAGGTTAGTTAGGTTTAACTAGTTCTAAGTTCTAGGGGGCTGATGACCTCAGATGTTAAGTCCCATAGTGCTCAGAGCCATTTTGTTAGCCAATAAACCACTGTAATTATACTTCAAAAGTGTATATTGTGTGCAAGCATACACTCTTTAAATGGAACAAAATAGGGTAACCTGGACTGTCGTGGTGTTTGTTGCACAATCCTAGTGCGAGTGGTTTGTGAGGTATTGTACACTTCTGGCCATTAAAATTGCTACACCAAGGTGAAATGCAGATGATAAACGGGTATTCCTTGGACAAATATATTATACTAGAACTGACATGTGATTACATTTTCACCCAATTTGGGTGCATAGATCCTGAGAAATTTGTAGCCAGAACAAGCATCTCTGGCCGTAATAACGGCCTTCATACGCCTGGGCATTGAATCAAACAGAGCTTGGATGGCGTGTACAGGTACAGCTGCCCATGCAGCTTCAACACGATACCACAGTTCACCAAGCGTAGTGACTGGCGTATGTGATGAGTCAGTTGCTCGGCCACCATTGACCAGACGTTTTCAATTGGTGAGAGATCTGGAGAATGTGCTCGCCAGGGCAGCAGTCGAACATTTTCTGTATCCAGAAAGGCCCATACAGGACATGCAACATGCGGTCGTGCATTATCCTGATGAAATGTAGGGTTTCGCAGGTATCAAATGAAGGGTAGCCACGGGTTGTAACACATCTGAAATGTAGCGTCCATTGTTCAAAGTGCCGTCAATGCGAACAAGAGGTGACCGAGACGTGTAACCAATGGCAACCTGTACCATCACACCGGGTGATACGCCAGTATGGTGATGACGAATACACATTTCCAATGTGTGTTCACCGTGATGTCGCTAAACACGGATGCGACCATCATGATGCTGTAAACAGAACCTGGATTCATCCGAAAAAATGACGTTTTGCCATTCGTGCACCCAGGTTCGTCGTCGAGTACACCATCGCAGGCACTCCTGTCTGTGATGCAGCGTCAAGGGTAACCGCAGCCACAGTCTCCGAGCTGATAGTCCGTGCTGCTGCAAACGTTGTCGAACTGTTCGTGCAGATGGTTGTTGTCTTGCAAACGTCCACATTTGTTGACTCAGGGATCGAGACGTGGCTGCACGATCCGTTACAGCCAGGCGGATAAGATGCCTGTCATCTCGACTGCTAGTGATACGAGGCCGTTGGGATCCAGCGCGGCGTTCCGTATTACCCTCCTGAACCCACCGATTCCATATTCTGCTAACAGTCATTGGATCTCGACCAACGCGAGCAGCAGTGTCGCTATACGAGAAACTGCAGTCCCGATAGGCTACAATCCGACCTTTATCAAAGTCGGAAACGTGATGGTACGCATTTCTCCTTCTTACACGAGGCATCACAAAAACGTTTCACCAGGCAACGCCGATCAACTGATGTTTGTGTATGAGAAATGGGTTGGAAACTTTCCTCATGTCAGCACGTTGTAGGTGTCGCCACCGGCGCCAACCTTGTGTGAATGCTTTTAAAGGCTAATCATTTGCATATCATAGCATCTTCTTCCTGTCGGTTAAATTTCGCGTCTGTAGCACACCATCTTCGTGGTGTAGCAATTTTAATGGCCAGTAGTGTATTTTGAAAAGTGGTAGCACACACTAAAGAACAACACAAGTGCATTCACTAGTTATACGGATTCTGACCATTAAAGAGACAACTGATCTCACAGGTTGTCTTGAAAACGATCAAGATTCCAGTCTGGCAAGGAACGACTGCTGCACATGTGCTAGCTTTTCAACAGCGATGTCTGGATAGTCCGCAGTGATACGTCGACGTAAATCATTGGGTGTAGTCGATATATCCTTGTAGACAACGTCTTTCAGCTTCCCGCCACAGAAAAAATGTCTACAGGCGTCAAATCCGGGGAATGGAGCAGCGAAGATGTAACTCCTTTGCGTCCAACCCAATGATTGGTAACAATTCTTGAAGATATTCTGTAATAATTCATGCACTATGGCTATCATGCTGGTACCATGGGCTGCTCCTAGTATACAAAGGAACGTCTTCTAGCACCTGTAGAAGATGGTTTGATAGCAGGGTGCAACACTTTTACGATTTCAGTGTTATATTCATGAAAAACAGGCCTATAAGCTGACCGTTAACTATACCACACCACACGTTTATGCTCCATGGACACTGACGTTCCACCTGACAAAGCCAATGAGGATTGTCAACAGACCAAGAACGCACGTTTCGACGATTTATGTGGCCCTGATTGGTAAATGTAGCTTCATTGTTAACGAGATACATGATCCATTTGGAGTATCATGTCTTAATGTCCATGTACAGAAGTTAATAGGATTTCACAATTACTTCCATGATGGAGAGAGTTGTGATAGGGGTGGAACCTATGTCGATGGAAAATGCGTAGGACGCTTGCCTGACTCATGTCATTTCCTCTTGTGATTGCACGGGAGCTAATGTGCGGATCAACAGCAACAGCAGCAAGAACATTAATTTCTTCCCTATTCTGTCATCACTTGTTTCCTTTTGTTATATTGTCTAGGTGTTACAGTACTACATTGACGTAACTTGTTGAAGAGATTGATAAATAATGACTGAGATGTTTGACGTCTTTTGTGATATCTTGCCACAGACACCGCACAAGAACGAGCTGCATTATTTCTACATTCTCTAAACACTGTGAGCATATCGACTTTTCCTGCAGTCACGACCTACTCTTTGTACTGTCAACTACTAACTGTCTAGCAAGTCGCGATGCACTGTAAGCAATCATAACAATGTCATACCTAGCAACGACGCAGGCTGAGTGTCACGAATAAGTGTCAGTGGGGGAACTTTTAAAAACACAATACCTAGTCAACTACTTGCACTAGAATCCTGCAACATAAACTACTGACAGTCCAATTTACACTATTTTCAGGTCCCTTTAAAAACCTATATGTTTGCACAAAAAAAGCACTGCAGGGTAAAGTAACCAGTAAGTACATTGCACAGGTTGTTATGCTACTCCCATTTCTTCGAGAGAAAGGTGGTGTGCTTTTTCAGCAGGACAATGCACGACCATGTACGGCTGCTGCAATGGAACGTGCTCTTCGTGGTGCGCAACAAGTGCCCTGGTCGGCAGGATCATCACACCTCTCGCCAACTGAACACATACAGGACACAGACGAGTGGAAACTTATTCGTTCTCCAGAGCCCGCAAGGACTGTTACCGAACTGCAAGAGAAGGTCAAAATGCTTGGGACAATTTACTGCAGGATGCCAGTCAGCAACTTAATGATCATTTGCATGCAAGAACACATGCTTTCATTGCCTGCAGAAGGGCATACGCTCTGTATTGATGCGACTGTTTGGCACCCTTTACTGTGGAATGTGTTTCATTCAGTCTGAATTTTCTATCGTATACTCGTACAATGGTGAATTACTTATCACACCACTTATTAATCAAATGATCTCCTAAGAGTGTTTCTTTTTCTCCGGCATTGTACAACTTTTTTTTTCGCTAACAGCTTTTAATTATCTCAGGAATGGTCTCAAATAGAAATGAATTGTCTCTTCTCTTAATACAGGGTGACACAGAAAAACGGGAACAATTCCACACTACAATAAAATTAGAAGTGATGACGGAAAGAAATTGCATCCATAGTAATTGAAACCTTACAACATTGCCATTTACGAAACACTGATTGCATTTTTCTTTTTTTTTTTAATTACATCCTTTAGATGGCGTCCTCATGTACGAATACATTCGTGAAATCTGCTGTTGAGATTCCTCTTTGACTGCTGCAACATTAAGCTGGGATAATGTGAATTGTAACCCGAATTCTCTGTTTTAACTCATCCAGGTTTCTTGGTCGAGTCGTGTAGACTTTGATATTATGGTGGGCCCACAAGAAAAAAATCACAAACGGATAAATCTGGCGATCTAGGAGGCCAAGGAATGTTACCGAATCGTGAGATCACACGGTTGCCGAACAATTATCGCACATATGCCATTGACTGCAGTGCAGTGAGTGACGTCATTCCGTCCTGTTGAAATCAGGCTTCTCGAACGTCTGGAAAGTTGTTCAATGTAGGTGTAACAAAAGTTCCTAACATCTCCACATAATGATCGGCATTGACATTTATTGTGTTTCCCTGTTCACTTCCGAAAAAATACGGTCCGATAATCCCATGTGACGAAACACCACAGCATACTGTCACTTTACTAGTGTGTAAAGAGCGCTCATTAGGATTTGTGTTTACCCAATGACGGTAGTTCTGTTTATTTACATAACCTGTCAGATGAAAATGTGCCTCATCTGACATCCACAACTTGTTTAGAAACTCATTGTCATTGTTTATTTTTCTTATCATTTCTTGACAGAATCCTAGTTGTAACCGGTAATTGTTGTCCTTCAGTTGTTGCATCATCTGTAGATTGTACGGATGAAATTTTATATCAAGATGAAGAATTCTACGAAAACTCTCCCAGGACATCCCAGTCACTGCTGTTCGTTTAAGAATTGAACACCGTGGGCTCAGTAAGACAGACTCGCGTACATCATCAATGTTCGCTGGAGAACGCACACTTCTTGGCCGTCCTGTTGATTTCTTCTTGAGGGCACATCCAGTCTCTTCAAAGTTATTAATCCAACCTTTTATCGCGTGCTTAGAAGGAACGGTATCATAACATCCTACATTATAAAAAACGTCAAAATACCCTCTGTGCCACTACCAGACTGTCATTGTTTTTATAAAACATTTTTATGGCTTACGCGCGCTGTTGTCCGCTCCACTGAGCCATGATTACTGAAATGGCGGACTGTTTAGTCGCTAACGGTCACGAACCCGCAGTGCTGCCATCTGCCCATGGCTGCCACTACTCATTTCAAACATTCCCATTACTCTGTGTCACCCTGTATTTAGCAGTAGAATAAAATTTAGACATTTGTTTCTGTTACAGAGTGATGTCCATGCAGCAGTTATTTTTGTTGTGGATTGGCAGAAGAGCCAACCCGTATGAATAGAGGAAGCCGAAAGGCACGCGTTTAGCTCACGCAGGCTGGCGTGAGGTCTGGAACAGGACAAGGATATTAGAACTTAGAAAAAAAGGAGGTAACTGGTGGAATACTTAACTGTAATCCATTAATGCTGAACGTAGCTCTTGTCTGTACATTATTTACAATATCAATAGCAACTGATAATGGCGCCTTGCTAGGTCGTAGCAAATGACGTAGCTGAAGGCTATGCTAACTATCCTCTCGGCAAATGAGAGCGTATTTTGTCAGTGAACCATCGCTAGCAAAGTCGGCTGTACAACTGGCGCGAGTGGTAGGAAGTCTCTCTAGACCTGCCGTGTGGTGGCGCTCGGTCTGCAATCACTGATAGTGGCGACACGGGGGTCCGACGTATACTAACGGACCGCGGCCGATTTAAAGGCTACCACCTAGCAAGTGTGGTGTCTGGCGGTGACACCACAATTTTAAAAGAAGGAAAACAATCCTCTTGCATGATCACTAGATTCAGATCTCTTTTTCACAGTCTTATCAAAAACCCAACGGAAGATAACATACGTCTGTGGGAGGGGGGGGAGAGACAAATGACGTGTCGCTCGTGTGGAGAAACGTTTCCTTTACCGGTCCTGGGTTTCTACATCTACATGGATACTCCGCGTATCACACTTAAGTGCCTGGCAGAGGGTTCATCGAACCACCTTCACAATTTTATATTAATCCAATCTCGTATAGTGCACTTAATGAACACCTATACCTTTCCGTACGAGCTCAGTTCCCTTATTTTATCGTGGTGATCGTTTCGCTCTATGTAGGTCGGTGTCAACAAAATATTTTCGCATTCGGAGGAGAAAGTTGGTGATTGGAATTTCGTGAGAAGATTCCATCGCAACGAAAAACGCCTTTCTTTTAATGATTTCCAGCCCAAATCCTGTATCATTTCTGTGACACTCTCTTCCCTATTTTGCGATAATACAAAATGTGGTGTCACCGCCAGACACCACACTTGCTAGGTGGTAGCTTTAAATCGGCCGCGGTCCATTTAGTACATGTCGGACCCGCGTGTCGCCACTTTCAGTGATAGCAGACCGAGCGCCACCACACGGCAGGTCTAGAGAGACGTACTAGCACTCGCCCCAGTTGTACGGACGACGTAGCTAGCGATGCACACTGACGAAGCCTCGCTCATTTGCAGAGCAGATAGTTAGAATAGCCTTCAGCTAAGTCAATGGCTCCGACCAAGCAAGGCGCCATTAGCCTTACACAGTTTGTATCTAAAGAGTCTCACTTATATCATCAAGAACGATGTATACAACAAGGATGGATTAAAGTTAAGTATTCCAGAAGCTACGTGCTTTTCTTTATAGCATTCATTACGTAACCTGTTTCAGACCTCACGCCCATCTGCGTGAGCTTAGCGCGTGCCTTTCGGCTACTTCCGAGTGGCGTGGCTGTCTTGTTACGCCAAAACACAAAACATGCTGCCTTTCTTTGAACATTTTCGATGTACTCCGTCAGTCCTATCTGGTAAGTATCCCACACCATGCAGCAGCATTCTAAAAGAGGACAGACAAGCATAGTGTAGGCAGTCTCCTTAGTAGGTCTGTTACATTTTCTGTGTGTCCTGCCAATAAAACGCAGTCTTTGCCTAGCCTTCCCGAAACATTTTCTATGTGTTCCTTCCAATTTAAGTTGTTCGTAACTGTAATACCTAGGTATTTTGTTGAATTTACGGCTTTCAGATTAGACTGATTTATCACGTAACCGAAGTTTAACGAGTTCCTTTTAGCACTCATGTGGATGATCTCACACTTTTCGTTGTTTAGGGTCAACTGCCACTTTTCGCACCATTCAAATATCCTTTCTAAATCGTTTTTCATTTTGTTTTGACCTTGTGATGACTTTATTAGTCGATAAACTACAGCGCCATCTGCAAACAACCGAAGACGGCTGCTCAGATTGTCTCCCAAATCGTTTATATAGATAAGGAACAGCAAAGGGCCTATAAAACACTACCTTGGGGAACGCCTGAAATCACTTCTGTTTTACTCGATGAGTTTCCGTCAATTACTACGAACTGTGACCTCTCTGACAGGAAACTGCAAATCCAGTCACATAACTGAGACGATATTCCATAAGCACGCAATTTTTCTATGAGCCACTTGTGTGATGCAGTGTCAAAAGCCTTCCGGAAATCCAGGAATACGGAATAGATCTGAAATCCCTTTGAGAGGTGAATGAGCCCCTCTCATATTTCTGTCTTACTCTGAGTAATTCGATTTTCCTCTTTAATTGCATGCGGTGAAAAGTTGTTATCAAATTTCTTTTCTTCAGAAAGGCTTTCCTTGCCATTGCCAGTCTACATTTTATATCCTCTCTACTTCGACCATCATCAGTTATTTTGCTCCCCAAATAGCAAAACTCCTTTACTACTTTAAGTGTCTCATTTCCTAATGTAATTCCATTAGCATCACCCGACTTAATTCGACTACATTCCATTATCCCCATTTTGATTTTGTTGACGTTCATCTTATATCCTCCTTTCAAGACACTGTCCATTCCGTTCAGCTGCTCTTCCACTTCCTTTGCTGTCTCTGACAGAATTACAATGTCATCGGCGAATCTCAAAGTTTTTATTTCTTCTCCATGGATTTTAATACCTACTCCGAAGTTTTCCTTTGTTTCCTTCACTGCTTGCTCAATATACAGATTGAATAACATTGGGGAGAGGCTACAACCCTGTCTCACTCCCTTCCCAACCACTGCTTCCCTTTGATGTCCCTCGACTCTTATAACTGCCATCTGGTTTCTGTACAAATTGTAAATAGCTTTTCGCTCCCTGTATTTTACCCCTGCCACCTTCAGAATTTGAAAGAGAGTATTCCAGTCAACATTGTCAAAAGCTTTCTCTAATTTCTACAAATGCTAGAAACGTAGATTTGCCTTCTCTTAATCTAGCAGGTGCCAAACTCTTTTCTACTCCACTTGCAGGGTCGATTACAGTCAGTTCGGGTTTCTTCTTAATCGACGTGCAACAGAAAAAGTCGGCGTTAGAAAAGGGAGGGCTTAGAGCATCATTTCCAAATGTAGATTCTAGAAGAATTTAATCTTAAATACGCTTCTAGCCCCGGCACCTCACAGCCTGTCAATAGCACTCAGCACTTCATGTGAATAAAGAGCTAGTTTTGTTTCACAGGAACGATGTTTTCTAAACCCATGTTGACTGTGTGTCAATAGACCGTTGCCTTCGAGGTAATTCATAATGTTCGAACACAATATATGTTCTAAAATCCTGCTGCATATCGACGGTAACGATACGGGTCTGTAATTTAGTGGATTACTCCTACTACCTTTCTTGAATATTGGTGTGACCTGTGCAACTTTGCCGGCCGGAGTGGCCGAGCGGTTAAAGGCGCTACAGTCTGGAACCGCACGACCGCTACGGTCGCAGGTTCGAATCCTGCCTCGGGCATGGATGTGTGTGATGTCCTTAGGTTAGTTAGGTTTAAGTGGTTCTAAGTTCTAGGGGACTTATGACCACAGCAGTTGAGTCCCATAGTGCTCAGAGCCATTTGAACCATTTTGTGCAACTTTCTAGTCTTTGGGTTCGGATCTGGATTTGGGGAACATGTGCAAGGCTGAAACTTCCTGGCAGATTAAAACTGTGTGCCGGACCGAGGCTCGAACTCGGAACCTTTGCCTTTCGCGGGAGAGTTTCATATCAGCGCACACTCCGCTGCAGAGTGAAAATCTCATTCCGGAAACATCCCCCAGGCTGTGGCTAAGCCATGTCGCCGTAATATCTCATTCTGATGTGCAAGACTGCCTCACCTCCTGTATGTTTCGCAGCCAGTACGACAGGTGGTTGAAGGACTCCATGCTGGTGACGTCATACATGAGGAGGATGCCCATGGCGCCGCGGTAGTAGGCCGTCGTCAGAGTACGGAACCGCTCCTGGCCCGCCGTGTCCCTGTAACACAGCCAAGCAGTCGCAAGTCAGCAGTCGTCCAGAAAAACTCTACCCAAATGCAACATCTTTACAGTCAAGACTTGCTGCAGCGGCTGGAACCGAAGCGTCAACAGCAGGGCCATATTTACACAGCAGACCACCTGAAAAAAATCTGAAACGAAAAACCGTCATTGTTTTAAAACTATTACCGTACTAAAAGACGTAGACATTTGTGAAAATCAGCATAAAGGCAGGATTCATACGAAAGTAAGATACACTACTGGCAATTAAAATTGCTAGACCACGAAGATGACGTGCTACAGACGTGAAATTTAACAAAAAGGAAGAAGATGCTGTGTATGCACATTATTAGCTTTTCACAGCATTCAAATAAGGTTGGCGCCGGTGGCGACACATACAACGTGCTGCCATGATGAAAGTTTCCAACCGATTTCTCGTATACGAACAACAACTGACCGGCGTTGCCTGGTGAAACGTTGTTGTGATGCCTCGTGTACGGAGAAGAAATGCGTACCATCACGTTTCCGACTTTGATAAAGGTCGGATTGTAGCCTATCGCGATTGCAGTTCATCGTATCCTGACATTGCTGCTCGCGTTGGTCGAGATCCGATGACTGTTAGCAGAATATGGAATCGGTGGGTTCAGGAGGGTAATACGGAACGCCGTGTCGGATCCCGACGGCCTCGTATCACTAGCAGTCGAGATGACAGGCATCTTGGTGAAGCAATTTTAATGGCGAGTAGTGTACAATGTCAGAAGCATACATGTACCGAATTTATTCTGAAGATGTAGACACATACAAGACAGAAACATTCGTGACCGAATTACACTGAAGCGCCAAAGAACATGGTATAGGCATGTATATTCAAATACAGAGATGTGTAAACAGGCAAAATACGGCGCTGCGATAGGCAGCGCCTATATAAGACAAGTGTCTGGCGCAGTGTTACAGTCGGCGCAAGAGCGATGGGACACAGCATCTCCGAGGTAGCTATGAAGTGGGGATTTTCCCGTACGCCCGTTTCACGAGTGTATCGTGAATATTAGGAATTCGGTAAAACAACAAATCTCCGACGTCACTGCGGCCGGAAAAAGATCTTGCGAGAAAGGGACCAAGCCGGCCGCGGTGGTCTAGCGGTTCTAGGCGCTCAGTCAGGAACCGCGCGACTGCTACGGTCGCAGGTTCGAATCCTGCCTCGGGCATCGATGTGTGTGATGTCCGTAGGTTAGTTAGGTTTAAGTAGTTCTAAGTTCTAGGGGACTTATGACCACAGATGTTGAGACCCATAGTGCTCAGAGCCATTTCAACCATTTGATCCAAAGGGACCAACAACGACTGAAGATAATTGTGTAATGCGACAGACGTGGAATCTTTCCGCAAATTGCTGCAGATTTCCATGCTGGGCCATCAACAAGTGTCAGCGTGCGAACCATTCAACGAAACATCATCGGTATGGGTTTTTGGAGGCGAAGGGCCACTCGTGTACCCTTGATGACAGCACGACACAAAGCTTTACACCTTGATTGGGCCCGCCATCACCGATGTTGGACCGTTGATGACTGGGAACACGTTGCCTGGTTGGACGAGTCCCGTATCAAATTCTATCGGGTGGATGGACGTTTTCGGGTATGAAGACAGCCTCACGAACCCATGTGTGTCAGCAGTGAACTGATCAGGCTGGTGGAGGCTCTGTAACGGTGGGGGGCGTGTGCAGTTGGAGTGATATGGGACCCCTGACACGTACGTAAGCAGCCTGTTTAATCATCTGCATCCATTCGTTCCACTGTGCATTCCAATGGACTTGGGCAATTCCAGCAGGACAATGCTACAGAATTGCTACAGAGTGGTTCCAGGAACTCTCTTTAGATTTTAAATACTTCCGCTGGGCACCGGACTCCCCAGACATGAACATTGTTGAGCATAACTGGGGTGTCTTTCAACGTGCTGTTTAGAAGAGATGTCCATTCCCAGGTACTCTTACGGATTTACGGAGAGCCCTGCAGTATTCATGGTGTCAGTTCCCTCCAGCACCACTTCAGACATTAGTCGAGTCCACGCCACATCATGTTGTAAGTAGGGTGTACAGCGAATTTAAGAAAAAGGATTCCTTGAGTTTTCCAGGTCCATTTTAATTTTTTTCCATGGTCTTGTTGTGATTAGTCCCTAATAAACTTGTCTGTATATAGGAACATAATGGGGGCTTTAGTACTAGTTGAATGAAGAAAACCCTTGAAATGAAAGTGTTTTATTTTAACAAAAAAAGAAACATACCAGTGTTTGACAAAATAATTCAACTGTCAAAAGTAATATGGACAAAAAGTTACAAGATGAGAACAGGTTTCAAATGAAATAAAACATTATTATTAAAACATTTCCATCATAAAGAAATACGAGGGCAGTTCAATAGGTAATACAACACTTTTTTTTTCTCGGCCAATTTTGGTTGAAAAAACCGGAAATTTCTTGTGGAATATTTTCAAACATTTCCACTTCGTCTCGTATAGTTTCATTGACTTCCGACAGGTGGCAACGCTGTACGGGGCTGTTAAAATGGCGTCTGTAACGGATGTGCGTTGCAAACAACGGGCAGTGATCGAGTTTCTTTTGGCGGAAAACCAGGGCATCTCAGATATTCATAGGCGCTTGCAGAATGTCTACGGTCATCTGGCAGTGGACAAAAGCACGGTGAGTCGTTGGGCAAAGCGTGTGTCATCATCGCCGCAAGGTCAAGCAAGACTGTCTGATCTCCCGCGTGCGGGCCGGCCGTGCACAGCTGTGACTCCTGCAATGGCAGAGCGTGCGAACACACTCGTTCGAGATGATCGACGGATCACCATCAAACAACTCAGTGCTCAACTTGACATCTCTGTTGGTAGTGCTGTCACAATTGTTCACCAGTTGGGATATTCAAAGGTTTGTTCCCGCTGGGTCCCTCGTTGTCTAACCGAACACCATAAAGAGCAAAGGAGAACCATCTGTGTGGAATTGCTTGCTCGTCATGTGGCTGAGGGTGACAATTTCTTGTCAAAGATTGTTACAGGCGATGAAACATGGGTTCATCACTTCGAACCTGAAACAAAACGGCAATCAATGGAGTGGCGCCACACCCACTCCCCTACCAAGAAAAAGTTTAAAGCAATAACCTCAGCTGGTAAAGTCATGGTTACAGTCTTCTGGGACACTGAAGGGGTTATTCTGTTCGATGTCCTTCCCCATGGTCAAACGATCAACTCTGAAGTGTATTGTGCTACTCTTCAGAAATTGAAGAAACGACTTCAGCGTGTTCGTAGGCACAAAAATCTGAACGAACTTCTCCTTCTTCATGACAACGCAAGACCTCACACAAGTCTTCACACCCGAGAGGAGCTCACAAAACTTCAGTGGACTGTTCTTCCTCATGCACCCTACAGCCCCGATCTCGCACCGTCGGATTTCCATATGTTTGGCCCAATGAAGGACGCAATCCGTGGGAGGCACTATGCGGATGATGAAGAAGTTATTGATGCAGTACGACGTTGGCTCCGACATCGACCAGTGGAATGGTACTGTGCAGGCATACAGGCCCTCATTTCAGGGTGGCTTAAGGTCGTAGCATTGAATGGAGATTACGTTGAAAAATAGTGTTGTGTAGCTAAAAGATTGGGGAATAACCTGGTGTATTTCAATGCTGAATAAAACAACCCCTGTTTCAGAAAAAAAATGTAATGTGTTGCATTACTTATTGAACTGCCCTCGTAGATGTTGGTAGCACACATGGGGTATAAAAAAGCATTATCTACTTCAGTATAAATTATACTTTTCACGAGCAACTCTAGAAATAAAATTCACATACAATTTTAACACAATAATTATTGAAAAATGGTAACATTTGTTTGGTATTGACACATATGTGAACACTAATTCAAATCACGGACAAGCATTTTTAATGATATAACTTCTTGTTTGATCTGAGCCATCTCTCTATCAGTACTTTCTAAATGTTTAGTTTTTTTTTCTTTTGTAGCTCTCTTAAGTTTTCGTTAATATCTTTCCTCTTTCTCTCATTTTCTTCTGAGGACTTTTCAGCTGCCCTCTCCTCCGCTAGTGCTTCACTGCATTTACAATGTGCATTTCGAAAGATCTGGATTAATTGTTTCGTGATGGGTACGGATCGAACACCACCAGCAACCTTGGCTGCATCATTAACAGTATTAAGGGCTATGAGAGACGGTTCGGTCAAATTTTCGACAAGAACGGAGGAGTTGTCAGAAAAACCTCTTTCAAGACTGGCCTTGCCATGGAAGAGTATGCAAGCAAGCTTGACAAATTTCTTCAAATTTTCGTATCCCTTATTATCCCCAATGATCATCATCCAGAATTTATCAGTTCGATCACGATTTGCATCAAATTCTTTCAGGATTTCAAAATGGCTCTGAGCACTATGGGAGTTAACTTCTGAGGTCATCAGTCCACTAGAACTTAGAACTACTTAAACCTAACTAACCTAATGACATCACACGCATCCATGCCCGAGACAGGATTCGAACCCGCGATCGTAGTGGTCACGCGGTTCCTGATTTCAGGATTTCCTTTGTGGTCCTAGTCTCTAAAAGATTCTGGAATTCCCTAGCAATGGAATCAGCCTCATGACCGCCAAAGCAATTTAAGTCTGTCAGAGTTGTTAATGCTACGCTTAGACATCTCTGCGCAAGGTCAGAGTTAATGGCCACTTCTGGGTCCAAACATGTGACGCCCTTCGTGAAGGAATATGGGAGGGGTGAATTGTCCAGAATTTTGGATACCATACTCTTCATATATGTACGACACTCATTTCAGAACACCAAGATATCTTCCTGAGATACATCACATCGAGCCAGAGCTTTTCTAGTTCCATACCCATTGTCCACTTTCTGAGGTCCAATAGATTTGTGGCCGGCCGCGGTGGTCTAGCGGTTATAGGCGCTCAGTCCGGAGCCGCGGGACTGTTACGGTCGCAGGTTCGAATTCTGCCTCGGGCATGGATGTGTGTGATGTCTTTAGGTTAGTTAGGTTTAAGTAGTTCTAAGCTCTAGAGGACTGATGACCATAGATGTTAAGTCCCATAGTGCTCAGAGCCATTTGAACAGATTTGTGCTCTCACTCAAATCTATTTTGAACATACTCTGCCTCTCCAAAATTTCGGGCCTGACAAATTTTTTCATTAACTCTCTGACAATAGGGTGGAGGAGGTGTAAAAGAAAGGCACTAAGGGGGCATCCGACTGAAATTTCGTCAGGAATTGCCCAACGTGGGCAGCCATAGTCTCGAAAAAGGCGAAACGGTCCCTCAGCATCTTGTCTCTCAAAGACTCGTGCACTAGCTTTGTAGCTATGATTCTTTGGTATTCCAATATTGATCTTACATTTAGGCTTTTCCTGTTCATGTTCCTTCTTTATCTTTTCTATTTCGTTCACATACTTTCGAACCACTATTAAAATCTGCTGAGCCCAGACTACCACATTTTCCACCCACCGCATGGCACAAACCTTCTGCGGAAAAACAGAAGTGGTTCAAATGGTTCTGAGCACTATGGGACCCAACTGCTGAGGTCATAAGTCCCCTAGAACTTAGAACTACTTAAACCTAAGTAACCTAAGGACATCACGCACATCCATGCCCGAGGCAGGTTGCAAACCTGCGACCGTAGCGGTCACGCGGTTCCAGACTGTAGCGCCTAGAACCGCTCGGCCACTCCGGCCGGCAAAAACAGAAGTGCCTGTAATACTGGTGAAATCAGCTCTGTGAGAGAGAACATTTTTTAACAGGTTATATAATGCTCTCAAAAACTGAACAATGTTCCAACCAGAACTAGCACCATGAACTGTGTGCAATCCACATGTCCCAAAAGCATGGGATCTTCCGGATTACCCAGAAATTTAAGCTTGCTTTTTAGTTCTTTTTTGAATGCCATGTTAACATTAGGGCCATCCATGGACACTTGGACAACCCGATTTTTCACATCTACTTTAGATTAGGATGCACATGCTTCAAACGATTCAATTAAATTTTTTGCAGCACTTTTCAACAAAAACACTGATATGGGGTACCTGCTCGATACCTGTCCCAGAAACATACAAAGAGATCCATTTGCTAGTTTTGACTAATCTTGTTAAGGCTCTCAACAAAGCCAAGTGTGACAATGTCACAGGAAGCACCAATATCTTCCAGCTCTTTCGTGAAAAATGGACCCGGTCCAAACACAATATCATAATTTTCTTTTGATTTTTGAAGCTGCACTTTGGAGGCTATGTCACTGTCTGGAAACATATCTGGTACCAGACTAAAAAGACTGCCAATATCCCGTGAAGACTGGTGTCTCACAGCAGCGAACAGACACGGCCGGATTTCCGACTTGGTCACAGCATCCCTCTGTGTGTAGCCTAGCATCGTAGGTCGCCGTCCAGAACTTCCTGCAGTAGGTATCTGATGAGTTTGCCTCAGATTAGGACCTGGCTGCTTGGCCACATCATGACTGCACGACGCACTCCCTGTCTGCATCGCAGAGAACTAAAAATACAGAGACTAATTAGAGATACTACTTTTCTCCATTGAAATTAATAATTTACTTTTATAATGCACCTGTCAAGTTGTGCACCGTCACAATTGTCCTTTTCATTGTCAACATTGACAGTAAGCTGACTGCGTTCAGCAGTGGCAGGCGGCACGAACGTGGCTAGAACTGTGGAAGCACAGCTGTGTCCAGCAAATACACTACTGGCCATTAAAATTGCTACACCACGAAGATGACGTGCTACAGACGCGAAATTTAACCGACACGAAGAAGATGCTGTGATATGCAAATGATTAGCTTTTCAGAGCTTTCACACAAGGTTGGCGCCGGTGGTGACACCTACAATGTGCTGACATGAGGAAAGTTTCCTCCCGATTTCTCATACACAAACATCAGTTGACCGGCGTTGCCTGGTGAAACGTTGTTGTGATGCCTCGTGTAAGGAGGAGAAATGCGTTCCCGACTTTGATACAGGTCGGATTCTAGCCTATTGCGATTGCGGTTTATTGTATCGCGTTGGTCGATATCCGATGACTGTTAGCAGAATATGGAATCGGTGGGTTCAGGAGGGTAATACGGAACGCCCGTGCTGGATCCCTACGGCCTCGTATTACTAGATGTCGAGACGACATGCATCTTATCCGCACAGCTGTAACGGATCGTGCAGCCACGTCTCGATCCCTGAGTCAACAGATGGGGACGTTTGCAAGACAACAACCATCTGCACGAACAGTTCGACGACGTTTGCAGCAGTAGGGATTATCATCTCGGAGACCATGGCTGCGGTTACCCTTGACGCTGCATCACAGACAGGAGTGCCTGCGATGGTCACTCGACGACGAACCTGGGTGCACGAATGGCAAAACGTCATTTTTTCGGATGAATCCAGGTTCTGTTTACAGCATCATGATGGTCGCATCCATGTTTGGCGACATCGCGGTGAACGCACATTAGACGCATGTATTCGTCATCGCCATACTGGCGTATCACCTGGCGTGATGGTATGGGGTGCCACTGGTTACACGACTCGGTTACCTCTTGTTCGCATTGACGGCACTTTGAAAAGTGGACGTTACATTTCAGATGTGCTACGACCCGTGGCTCTACCCTTCATTCCATCCCTGCGAAACCCTGCATTTCAGCAGAATAATGCACGACCGCATGTTGCAGGTCCGGTACGGGCCTTTCTGGATACAGAAAATGTTCGACTGCTGCCCTGGCGAGCACATTCCCAAAATACGAGGGCAGTTCAATTGGTAATGCACCACATTTTTTTTTCTCGGCCAATTTTGGTTGAAAAAACCGGAAAATTCTTGTGGAATATTTTCAAACATTCCCACTTCGTCTCGTATGGTTTCATTGACTTCCGACAGGTGGCAGCGCTGTACGGGGCTGTTAAAATGGCGTCTGTAACGGATGTGCGTTGCAAACAACGGGCAGTGATCGAGTTTCTTTTGGCGGAAAACCAGGGCATCTCAGATATTCATAGTCGCTTGCAGAATGTCTACAGTGATCTGGCAGTGGACAAAAGCACGGTGAGTCGTTGGGCAAAGCGTGTGTCATCATCGCCGCAAGGTCAAGCAAGACTGTCTGATCTCCCGCGTGCGGGCCGGCCGTGCACAGCTGTGACTCCTGCAATGGCAGAGCGTGCGAACACACTCGTTCGAGATGATCGACGGATCACCATCAAACAACTCAGTGCTCAACTTGACATCTCTGTTGGTAGTGCTGTCACAATTGTTCACCAGTTGGGATATTCAAAGGTTTGTTCCCGCTGGGTCCCTTGTTGTCTAACCGAACACCATAAAGAGCAAAGGAGAACCATCTGTGCGGAATTGCTTGCTCGTCATGTGGCTGAGGGTGACAATTTCTTGTCAAAGATTGTTACAGGCGATGAAACATGGGTTCATCACTTCGAACCTGAAACAAAACGGCAATCAATGGAGTGGCGCCACACCCACTCCCCTACCAAGAAAAAGTTTAAAGCCATACCCTCAGCCGGTAAAGTCATGGTTACAGTCTTCTGGGACGCTGAAGGGGTTATTCTGTTCGATGTCCTTCCCCATGGTCAAACGATCAACTCTGAAGTGTATTGTGCTACTCTTCAGAAATTGAAGAAACGACTTCAGCGTGTTCGTAGGCACAAAAATCTGAACGAACTTCTCCTTCTTCATGACAACGCAAGACCTCACACAAGTCTTCACACCCGAGAGGAGCTCACAAAACTTCAGTGGACTGTTCTTCCTCATGCACCCTACAGCCCCGATCTCGCACCGTCGGATTTCCATATGTTTGGCCCAATGAAGGACGCAATCCGTGGGAGGCACTACGCGGATGATGAAGAAGTTATTGATGCAGTACGACGTTGGTTCCGACATCGACCAGTGGAATGGTACTGTGCAGGCATACAGGCCCTCATTTCAAGGTGGCGTAAGGCCGTAGCATTGAATGGCGATTGCGTTGAAAAATAGTGTTGTGTAGCTAAAAGATTGGGGAATAGCCTGGTGTATTTCAATGCTGAATAAAACAACCCCTGTTTCAGAAAAAAAATATGTTGCATTACTTATTGAACTGCCCTCGTAGATGTTGGTAGCACACATGGGGTATAAAAAAAGCATTATCTACTTCAGTATAAATTATACCTTTCACGAGCAACTCTAGAAATAAAATTCACATACAATTTTAACACAATAATTATTGAAAAATGGTAACATTTGTTTGGTATTGACACATATGTGAACACTAATTCAAATCACGGACAAGCATTTTTAATGATATAACTTCTTGTTTGATCTGAGCAATCTCTCTATCAGTACTTTCTAAATGTTTAGTTTTTTTTTTTTTTCTTTTGTAGCTCTCTTAACTTTTCGTTAATATCTTTCCTCTTTCTCTCATTTTCTTCTGAGGACTTTTCAGCTGCCCTCTCCTCCGCTAGTGCTTCACTGCATTTACAATGTGCATTTCGAAAGATCTGGATTAATTGTTTCGTGATGGGTACGGATCGAACACCACCAGCAACCTTGGCTGCATCATTAACAGTATTAAGGGCTATGAGAGACGGTTCGGTCAAATTTTCGACAAGAACGGAGGAGTTGTCAGAAAAACCTCTTTCAAGACTGGCCTTGCCATGGAAGAGTATGCAAGCAAGCTTGACAAATTTCTTCAAATTTTCGTATCCCTTATTATCCTCAATGATCATCATCCAGAATTTATCAGTTCGATCACGATTTGAATCAAATTCTTTCAGCATTTCAAAATGGCTCTGAGCACTATGGGAGTTAACTTCTGAGGTCATCAGTCCCCTAGAACTTAGAACTACTTAAACCTAACTAACCTAAGGACATCACGCACATCCATGCCCGAGACAGGATTCGAACCCGCGATCGTAGTGGTCACGCGGTTCCTGATTTCAGGATTTCCTTTGTGGTCCTAGTCTCTAAAAGATTCTGGAATTCCCTAGCAATGGAATCAGCCTCATGACCGCCAAAGCAATTTAAGTCTGTCAGAGTTGTTAGTGCTACACTTAGACATCTCTGCGCAAGGTCAGAGTTAATGGCCACTTCTGGGTCCAAACATGTGACGCCCTTCGTGAAGGAATATGGGAGGGGTGAATTGTCCAGAATTTTGGATACCATACTCTTCATATATGTACGACACTCATTTCAGAACACCAAGATATCTTCCTGAGATACATCACATCGAGCCAGACCTTTTCTAGTTCCATACCCATTGTCCACATTCTGAGGTCCAACGGATTTGTGGCCGGCCGCAGTGGTCTAGCGATTCTAGGCGCTCAGTCCGGAGCCGCGCGACTGCTACGGTCGCAGGTTCGAATCCTGCCTCGGGCATGGATGTGTGTGATGTCCTTAGGTTAGTTAGGTTTAAGTAGTTCTAAGTTCTAGGGGACTGATGACCATAGATGTTAAGTCCCACAGTGCTCAGAGCCATTTGAACAGATTTGTGCTCTCACTCAAATCTATTTTGAACATGCTCTGCCTCTCCAAAATTTCGGGCCTGACAAATTTTTTTCATTAACTCTCTGACAATAGGGTGGAGGAGGTGTAAAGGAAAGGCACTAAGGGGGGCATCCGACTGAAATTTCGTCAGGAATTGCCCAACGTGGGCAGCCATAGTCTCGAAAAAGGCGAAACGGTCCCTCAGCATCTTGTCTCTCAAAGACTCGTGCACTAGCTTTGTAGCTATGATTCTTTGGTATTCCAATATTGATCTTACATTTAGGCTTTTCCTGTTCATGTTCCTTCTTTAGCTTTTCTATTTCGTTCACATACTTTTGAACCACTATTAAAATCTCCTGAGCCCAGACTACCACATTTTACACCCACCGCATGGCACAAACCTTCTGCGGAAAAACAGAAGTGGTTCAAATGGTTCTGAGCACTATGGGACCCAACTGCTGAGGCCATAAGTCCCCTAGAACTTAGAACTACTTAAACCTAAGTAACCTAAGGACATCACGCACATCCATGCCCGAGGCAGGATGCAAACCTGCGACCGTAGCGGTCACGCGGTTCCAGACTGTAGCGCCTAGAACCGCTCGGCCACTCCGGCCGGCAAAAACAGAAGTGCCTGTAATATGGTGAAATCAGCTCTGTGAGAGAGAACATTTTTTAACAGGTTATATAATGCTCTCAAAAACTGAACAATGTTCCAACCAGAACTAGCACCATGAACTGTGTGCAATCCACATGTCCCAAAAGCATGGGATCTTCCGGATTACCCAGAAATTTAAGCTTGCTTTTTAGTTCTTTTTTGAATGCCATGTTAACATTAGGGCCATCCGTGGACACTTGGACAACCCGATTTTTTATATCTACTTCAGATTGGGATGCACATGCTTCAAACGCTTCAATTAAATTTTTTGCAGCACTTTTCAACAAAAACAGTGATATGGGGTACCTGCTCGATACCTGTCCCAGAAACATACAAAGAGATCCATTTGCTGGTTTTGACTAATCTTGTTAAGGCTCTCAACAAAGCCAAGTGTGACAATGTCACAGGAAGCAACAATATCTTCCAGCTCTTTCGTGAAAAATGGATCCGGTCCAAACACAATATCATAATTTGCTTTTGATTTTTGAAGCTGCACTTTGGAGGCTATGTCACTGTTTGGAAACATATCTGGTAACGGACTGAAAAGACTGCCAATATCCCGTGAAGACTGGTGTCTCACATCAGCGAACAGACACGGCCGGATTTCCGACTTGGTCACAGCATCCCTCTGTGTGTAGCCTAGCATCGTAGGTCGCCGTCCAGAACTTCCTGCAGTAGGTATCTGATGAGTTTGCCTCAGATTAGGACCTGGCTGCTTGGCCACATCATGACTGCACGATGCACTCCCTGTCTGCATCGCAGAGAACTAAAAATACAGAGACTAATTAGAGATACTACTTTTCTCCATTGAAATTAATAATTTACTTTTATAGTGCACCTGTCAAGTTGTGCACCGTCACAATTGTCCGTTTCATTGTCAACATTGACAGTAAGCTGACTGCGTTCAGCAGTGGCAGGCGGCACGAACGTGGCTAGAACTGTGGAAGCACAGCTGTGTCCAGCAAATACACTACTGGCCATTAAAATTGCTACACCACGAAGATGACGTGCTACAGACGCGAAATTTAACCGACACGAAGAAGATGCTGTGATATGCAAATGATTAGCTTTTCAGAGCTTTCACACAAGGTTGGCGCCGGTGGCGACACCTACAATGTGCTGACATGAGGAAAGTTTCCTCCCGATTTCTCATACACAAACAGCAGTTGACCGGCGTTGCCTGGTGAAACGTTGTTGTGATGCCTCGTGTAAGGAGGAGAAATGCGTACCATCACGTTTCCGACTTTGATACAGGTCGGATTGTAGCCTATTGCGATTGCGGTTTATTGTATCGCGACATTGCTGATCGCGTTGGTCGATATCCGATGACTGTTAGCAGAATATGGAATCGGTGGGTTCAGGAGGGTAATACGGAACGCCCGTGCTGGATCCCTACGGCCTCGTATCACTAGCAGTCGAGACGACAGGCATCTTATCCGCACAGCTGTAACGGATCGTGCAGCCACGTCTCGATCCCTGAGTCAACAGATGGGGACGTTTACAAGACAACAACCATCTGCACGAACAGTTCGACGACGTTTGCAGCAGTAGGGATTATCAGCTCGGAGACCATGGCTGCGGTTACCCTTGACGCTGCATCACAGACAGGAGTGCCTGCGATGGTCACTCGACGACGAACCTGGGTGCACGAATGGCAAAACATCATTTTTTCGGATGAATCCAGGTTCTGTTTACAGCATCATGGTGGTCGCATCCGTGTTTGGCGACATCGCGGTGAACGCACATTGGAAGCGTGTATTCGTCATCGCCATGCTGGCGTATCACCCGGCGTGATGGTATGGGGTGCCATTGGTTACACGTCTCGGTCACCTCTTGTTCGCATTGATGGCACTTTGAAAAGTGGACGTTACATTTCAGATGTGTTACCACCCGTGGCTCTACACTTCATTCGATCCCTGCGAAATCCTACATTTCTGCAGGATAATGGACGCCCGCATGTTGCAGGTCCTGCACGGGCCATTCTGGATACAGAAAATGTTCGACTGCTGCCCTGGCCAGCACGTTCTCCAGATCTCTCACCAACTGAAAACGTCTGGTCAATAGTGGCCGACCAACTGGCTCGACACAATACGCCAGTCACTACACTCGATGAACTGTGGTATCGTGTTGAAGCTACATGGGCAGCTGTAGCTGGACACGCCATCCAAGCTCTGTTTGACTCAATGTTCAGGCGTGTCAAGGCCGTTATTACGGCCAGAGGTTGTTGTTCTGGGTACTGATTTCTCAGGACCTATGCACCCAAATTGCATGAAAATGTAACCACATGTCAGTTTTAGTATAATATATTTGTCCAATGAATACCCGTTCATCATCAGCATTTCTTCTTGGTGTAGCAATTTTAATGGCCAGTAGTGTAGATTGGATTCTGGCACTGTTCTCTTTCTAGCAGCCTCAAGCCCAGTGTGCTTGTTACCCCTCGCATGACTGCACAAGGCCTGCTTGCCCGTATTGCTGAGGGAGAAGTTCGTTTTGCTGAGCACGCAATGAACACTGGATTTTTCAGATGTGTGCTCAGTGGCCCACCAAAATTCTGGATCCTCAGCCCAGCGAGGGTTGAAAACACACTTGCAGTTCTTTGGTTCCGACCTATGTAAACGTATGCATTAGAAAGAATTACATAAACAATATAGACCTAGTGAGACGAGTCCAAAAGCGCACAAACAGATTTAGACATTATTTTACGCATACTACTAAAACTCTAGAACCAGTTTTATTCACACACTAGCTGAGAGTCCACTGCTTCGCCATAATTTTCATAGACGCAGCTTTAACAATGCTTTAGTTATTCTCTAACCATGATTTATTTTCAAAAAAATTTCACCTACTATTTCATCCCCCTTCAGGGTTGATTTTCCAAAAATGCTGGAACACGTATATTTTAATTTCTGATTGAGAAACCAAATAGCAATTTTCTTAGTTCTATCTTCGAAATTGCCTTTTTTTTAAAAAAAAAAAATGTTCATCCCCATTCCAGCGCCTCAGGGGTGGAATTTCGAAAAATCCCTCCCCAAATTTCAAGTTTTTTCTTTAGTAGGTTGCGCCTAGGCGTTGATGAGTCAGTCAGTCAATCAATCACTCAGTCAGGACATTGCCTTTTGTGTAGAGGGATAGCTACTGGCATACTTTAGTAATAATTTTTCGGAATTCATCTAAAACAACGTATACTACAATAATTGCCATACTAGGGATCTAGGGATGATCGATATTTATCGATGTTAGATTAACATCGAATTTTAGTGGGGAAACATCGGTATTTTTACATTAATGTCAAGTCCTTTAAAACATCTACACATCGATGGCAAGAGAATAATATCGGAACATCGATATATCCGTACTCAACTCGTTGATCGAATGAAATTTTGGTATACTTTAGGATGCAAAGCCACAAACGAAATACACACATCAACAAAAGTTTTGCATCACCCCAGTTCCCGGAACTACCGAAGATAGACGTTGACTGTGGATATTTTATCACAGGCACAGTCCCTCTGACTGTTCAGAGATGTCACTAAACCCATCCAAAGATGTAAACAGGCATGTATGAGCAGCGCCTATTAGACGGAGGGGGTCCGACAGCCGATCAGTTCCAGTCATTCCACCAGGAAGAGGGCACATGGCTCGTGTTCTCTGCAGTTCAACCATGCCTAGACGGTCAATACCGCGGTTCGATCGCGTCCGCATTGTTACTCTGTGCCAGGAAGGGCTCTCAACAAGGGAAGTGTCCAGGCGTCTCGGAGTGAACCAAAGCGATGTTGTTCGGATATGGAGGAGATACAGAGAGACAGGAACTGTCGATGACGTGTCTCGCTCAAGCCGCCCAAGGGCTACTACTGCAGTGGATGACCGCTACCTACGGATTATGGCTCGGAGCAAACCTTACAGGAACGCCACCATGTTGAACAATGCTTTTCGCGCAGCCACAGGACGTCGTGTTATGACTGAAACTGTGCGCAATAGGCTGCATGATGCGCAACTTCACTCCCGATTTTGAGATATACGAGTAATAGGTGTCCTTAGCTTATCTGTAAGAGGAGTGATGCCCTACTTCCTAAACTGCATAAGTGCCGAAAATTCTTCTGAAATTGGGCCACTTGAGACTGATGCTTTTCAGGAACATGTGCGAATTTTCACACAAATTTTATGGAAATGCGTTTTAAGCTCATGTTGGAATCTCTACACCACTTGGCACGGAATGATTAAAATCAACTGATTCGAATTGGTCGCGACATTCCCTTTTTGGGCACGTCTCTGTTACCATATAGTGTTAAAACAACGCAATTCTTACATTTGAACAGCAGTAAATGTGAACCATGACAATTATTCTTCAGTTCCTCAGAACACCGCGTCAAGATTTAAGTACGCACAACACAGCACAACAAACGTTAGCAAAGGCACTGCAAGGTTACTGGAACTGCGACTGAAACCATCTACTTTGCTAGGCAATTCGAAATAAACCACAAAGCCACACCGTAGTTGCTGTACAAACTGGAGAACATATGTAGCATGGAGACAGAAATAAAACAGAAAACTACCGTCCCATATCACTTCTTCCTGCTTCCTCCAAAATATTAGAGAAGTGATGAAATTGAGAGTCACTAGTTACCTAGACAATAATAAACATTGGAATAGTAATCACATGGTTTTCGTGCAAAACGAAGCACAGAAACTGCAGTCATAGACTACACCCAAGAAATAATTAAAAATTTGGAGAAAAACAAAAGTGTAGTAAGAATCAATTTAGATCTATCTAAAGCTTTCGATACGGTCTGTCATGAAATCCTCTTTGATAAGCTGGAAGCAGTAGGTATTAGAGGAAGAGTTAAAATGTGGTTTGAGTCATATCTCAAAAACAGATCTCAGATTGTTGAGCTCACCACTGTAAGTTCAAATCAAAAAATAAGGTTAGTTTCAGAAGCAAAAGAAGTTCCATTAGGAGTACCCCAGGGCAGCATCTTAGGGCCACTGCTCTTTCTCATATATGTCAATGATTTACAGTTACAATATGATACAGCCAAAATTGTACTACATGCAAATGACACAAACTCGATACAATCAACTACTGACAAAATTCTAAAAAGTATTGAGACTTGGTTCAGTGCAAATAAACTTACACTCAATGCAAAGAAAACAAATTACATACAGTTTGGTAAAATGATTCAGGATGAAGACATTAATCTAGAACTGGATGACAGACTAATAAAGAGAGTGCATTTTGCAAAAGTGTTACGAATGCATATAGATGAAGCTATAAATTGGGAACACCATGTAAAATTTCTTACACACTGACTTAACTCGGCCTGCTTTGCACTGAGAGTTATTTCAAATGTTTGTACTATAGAAGGCATCAGAATGGCATACTTTGGATACTTTCATTCTGTTGCCTCATTTGGAATAGTGTTCTGGGCCAGCTCAAATTCTAATTTGAAAGACATTTTTGTTTTACAAAAATGGGCTGTTCGAATAATTACCCACAGTCCGACACAAGCTCACTGCAGACCTCTTTTCAAAAAGTTAGGAATACTTATTCTGCCATCAGTCTATATACTTAAATGTGTACTCTTAACCAAAGCTAATCTAAGCGATCTCCACACAAGTGCAGACTGTCACAACTATAACACAAGGAACAAGAATGATCTCCACATAGAACAAGTAAGAAAAACACGAACTCAGAAGCATGTAAGCCACATGGACATTAAGCTCTATAATGCACTGCCTCAGTACATTAAAGATTTAAAGTGTGGTGTCACCGCCAGACACCACACTTGCTAGGTGGTAGCCTTTAAATCGGCCGCGGTCCGGTAGTATACGTCGGACCCGCGTGTCGCCACTGTCAGTGATAGCAGACCGAGCGCCACCACACGGCAGGTCTGGAGAGACGTACTAGCACTCGCCCCAGTTGTACAGCCGACGTTGATAGCCCTGGTTCACTGGGAATTACGCTCTCATTTGCCGAGACGATAGTTAGCATAGCCTTCAGCTAAGTCATTGGCTATGACCTAGCAAGGCGCCATAGCATTTGATATTATTTTATGAAGCATGTACAATCAAGAGCGATGTACACCGATTATGGATTAAAGTTAAGTATTACAAGAATTTCGTACTTTATTGCAATTCTCAAGACATTGTCCTGTTCCAGACCACACGCCAGTCTGCGTGTATTTAAACGCGTGCATTTCGGCTTCCTCTAACAACACAGTGTTGGCTCTTCTGCCAACACTACACATGGCGACGAGCTAAATCGCGTTTGTACTAATTGATAGACTGATTTCATTGTGTCATGGGTTCGCCACATTCTCCAGATGTACTGTCCAAATTTTATCGCTTGCAGAATCAGCAGACGCAGGCCTTATTGGATGCCCTTGGACAGCTCGTCCAGGGTCAACGTGCAATGCAAAACGATGCGGCAGCCGCCGCTCCACCGCTACCGCAGCCACAACACGCTGTTGCACCACCTTTTCATCCGTTTGATGCGACACTGGAAAGCTGGACGGAGTGGTCACGCCAATTTGGATTCCATCTCGCCGCCTACAGAATTCAAGGTAACGAGCGGCAGCCTTTTTTGTTGGCATGTGTAGGTATGTTCACCTACCGTGTGATAGTGAAATTGTTTCCCCGACGCGACGTAGCAACTCTGTCCTACGAAGAAATTTTGTCTGCATTGGATGCATATTTCAAGGAATCAGTCAATGTAGTTGCAAAAAGGTATACTTTCTTTCGTACCAAACGTACGGCCGGTCAGACTAATAGGGAGCGGGTTGCCACTTTGCAAGGCCTTACTAGGGATTGTGCTTTTGAGTGTGAATGTGGACTCCCTTATTCAGATACAATGGACACGTGATGCAATTGCACAGAACGTTTCTGATGTTCGTATAAGGGAACAGATTTTGAATTTAGTCAATCCCTCCCTTCAACAAGTGATGGACATCTTGGATAGGCAGGACACACTTGACTTTGCTCAGAAATCATTTGAAACTTCGCCAGCAATGTGTCACGTTCACCGGCCCGCCGGGCGAGCTGCACGGAACAGTAAACAGCCCTCGCGCTCGTCCGCGCAGCTGCCGCCAAGCTCTCCGCTACGTTTGCCGCGCAAGCACGGAAATGCAGTGCTAAAATCATGCCCGCGGTGTGCTACTAGACATTCGCGTGAGAATTGCCCATCACGCCAAGCTATTTGCTTTTTCTGTAATAAAAAAGGACATGTTCAGAATGTTTGCCAGAGAAAGCTCAGAACAGACACTAACAACCATTCCAGGCCCTTTGCTTCGCGCCAGAATCGAACCAAGAATACTCAGGCTCGTGAACCTTCGCCCATGGACATTCATGTGGTTCATTCCACTCCGCCCAGTGCCAATCTCTCTAACAGTGACTGTGTTCGTCCCACAAAAAGTGTGCATCGACGTCGCCGGAAATCACTCAAAATTAGCAAGTGCTTCTGTACCAGTGTCTGTTCACGTTGCACGAGACAGTCGCTCTTGTCGTCAGCAGGACAATAAACTTTTTGTAGACTTGGACATTCATGGCCATGTGATACCATTCCAGCTCGATACCAGAGCTGCAGTTTCATTGATCAATAAAGACACGTACAAATAACTGGGCACACCTCCGTTGCATGCCGCAAATGTTAAGTTAACTAGCTATTCCGGTCAGAATATCCCTGTGTTAGGACAGTGCAGCTTTCTTGTAACATACAAGGGACAAACAAAACTTGTGTCATTTTACGTCCTTCGTTCTTCTTCTGCAGTGAACTTGTTTGTTTTAGATTTATTTCAGTTGTTTAACTTGTCTATAGTAAATCAGGTCCTATCAGTGAACCAGACTGTGACTTCAGACAGTGTTTCTCGTCTATGTGAAGAATTTGCAGACATTTTTGCACCGGGCCTTGGTTGCGCTAAGAACTATAAAGCACAGTTGGAACTGAAAGTAAACGCGCAACCGAAATTTTTCAGAGCGCGCAATGTTCCCCATGCATTGCGTGATGAGGTCGCACGAACACTACACGATTTGGAATCACAAGGTGTGATTGAACGTGTGCAGGCTTCTCTCTGGGTATCACCCTTAGTAATTTTGCCTAAACCTTCCGGAAAATTGAGACTTTGTGTGGACTTCAAGGCCACAGTGAATCCACAACTAGTGATTGCAACTTTTCCTTTACCCTGCCCGGAAGATCTTTTTTACAAACTGTGCCCGGGTAAATATTTTTCGAAGTTGGACCTAGCAGATGCGTACTTGCAAATACCAGTGGACGACGAATCCCAGCGCGTCTTGGTGGTTAACATGCATCTTGGTTTGTACCGATTCAAAAAACTGCCATTCGGGTGTGCATCCGCCCCTGCATTGTTTCAGCAATATCTGCAAACTGTTTGTGCGTCGGTCCCTACTGCAGCAAACTATCTGGACGATATTGTGATCTCCGGAAAGACGGAAGAAGAACATTTCGCCAATCTCAGAACATTATTTCAGGTTTTGCGAAAATGGTCTTTGATTGCGGAAGGACAAATGTGTGTTTTTTGCTCGTGACTTACCATATTTGGGACATGTAATCAATGCACAAGGCATACATCCCAGTCCCGAGCACCTCCGTCCCATACGGGACTTGCCTTCGCCGCAGAATTTGAAGCAGCTCCAGAGTGTGTTGGGAAAAATTAACTATTATCACGGATATATCCCGCATGCCTCTTCCATTTCAGCTCCGCTTCATCGCTTACGCCGTAAAGGTGTTCCGTTCGTCTGGACGACGGAATGCGAACGCGTCTTTCGCCAGTTGAAATCGGCGTTGCTTTCCAATACTTGCCTTACGCCATTCGATCCCCAGAAACCCCTTTTGTTGATGGTAGATGCATTGGATTTCGGGATCGGTGCTGTGCTTGCGCACAAAGATGGATCGCATGATCGCCCTATTGCCTTTGCGTCCAAATTGCTCTCGTCTGCGCAAAGACATTATTCCCAGATCGAGAAAGAAGCTTTGTCTCTCGTCTTTGGTGTTACTAAGTTTCATGATTTCTTGTATGGGCGTCACTTTACCATCATCACGGACCACAAACCTTTGACATCGCTTTTTCATCCGACCAAGCCTGTACCTCCACGTACAGCGCAGAAATTCATTCGCTGGTCTATTTTCCTCTCGCAGTACCGCTACGATATCTTGTATTGGTCCACTGCTAAGCACGGAAACGCTGATGCATTGCCCCGTTTGCCTGTTGCTGAGGATAGAGCATTCGATTCTTCCGAACTTGCTTGCATGTTCATTGATGCGGAAACCAATGACGTGGTCGAATCGTTTCCTATTGATTTTCATCGTGTGGCTACAACCACAGCTGCTGACCCTGTCCTTGCTACCGTTTTACGTTTTGTTGCTACGCAATGGCCCTTGTCAAAGTCACGGATCGAGGATCCGTTGGTTCGCCGATTTTTTGCTCACAAGGAGAAACTTTTTGTTCGACGTGGTGTTTTGCTGTTGCGTTCTGATAATGATCAGTCCAGGGTCGTGGTCCCACGTTCGTTACAGTCCTTTGTCTTACGGCTTCACCACCAAGGTCATTGGGGTATAGTGCGAACGAAACAACTTGCTCGTCAGCACTGTACTTGGTTCGGAATCGATGCTGCGATTACGAATATGTGCTCTTCTTGCATGGCGTGTGCCGAACAACAATCCGCACCGCCGCGGAAATTCTTTGCATGGCCGAAAGCCACTTCCCCTTGGCAACGCTTGCACATCGATTTTGCTGGTCCATTCTCGAATGCTCGATGGTTGGTTGTGGTAGATTCATTCAGTAATTTTCCTTTTGTTGTCCGGATGTCTTCCACGACGTCATCTGCCACCATCCACGCGTTACCTGCTATCTTTTGCATTGAAGGTCTTCCACAGACTATTGTTTCCGACAATGGCCCACAATTCATGTCCGCAGAATTTCAGTCATTCTGCAAGGCCAATGGTATTCAACATCTGACATCCGCGCCGTTTTCGCCTCCGTCAAACGGTGGCGCTGAACGATTGGTCCGGACTTTCAAGTCACAGATGTAGAAGTTGAAAGAGTCGCATTCTCGGGAGGACGCGTTATTGATCTTTTTGTCCTCGTATCGCTCTCAGCCCCGAGATGGTCGCTCGCCAGCTGAGTTGCTCCACGGTCGTCCTCATCGAACCTTGATGTCTTTGCTGCATCCGCCGCATCAGGTTCCTGTGCAGTAGCAGCCATCTGCTTTTGCTCCAGGCGACGTTGTATTCTATCGCTACTATCGAGGAACACGGCGTTGGCTCGCAGGGCGCATTCTGCGCTGCCTCGGTCGCGCTCTGTATTTGGTTTTGGTGGCCTCTGGTGAGGTGCGTCGGCATCTCAATCAGCTGCGCCTCTGTCGTCGCACGGGTTCTGCCGCTCCCCGTCTGCTTTCAGCGACGGTGCCGTCCGGTCAGCGCCCTGGGGACCCATCTACTGGCTCGCCTCATCCCCAGGTGTTACCGACGCTGCCTTCCATTTTGCCCCATGGCGACGCGCCGCCGCCGCCGCCGCCGCCGCCTGTTCTCCCGCCGGCGCCGCCCGCAGTGGACGCTTCGCTGCTGCCGCCGGGCATTGTCCTGTTCCAGACCACACGCCAGTCTGCGTGTATTTAAACGCATGCATTTCGGCTTCCTCTAACAACACAGTTTGGCTCTTCTGCCAACACTACATAAAGGACAATAGAACTTTTAAATTGTAACTTACAAAATTTTTAATTGATAAATGTTACTACTCAATAAATGAATATCTTGAAGACCAAGAAAATGACTTTACAAAATAACCTCCAAAATTTTCTATCTTCGTTTGTTTCAGCTTTTATTATACTTCACCATCTATAGTACTAGTTATATATTGTTACTAAGAAACAAATTACTATAAACCATTTATGTGGAAAGAATCTGTAAGTTTGTTGTCATCTGTTATAGACAATTTCATTTTGTACATTCTATATTTTAATTTCTGTGTATGACAAGTCCAATTGTACACAATTTCATTTTGTGTATTTTATATTGTTAATTTCTATGTATGACAAGTCCAATATCGTTTTACGATGACACGGATGCTAAATAAATAAATAAAATAAATAAATAAACTAATTTCCACCATCGTACTAGTAATAAAATAATAATAATCAAAAACTCATGAAATTAATTAAACAATCAGACTGCCATAAGTAAATACTCGTAATCGCCAAATTTCACAATCATAATCTATTGCAAAGCCATATCCTCAACTATGTCTAAAAATGTGGTCACAAACTAACGGGTACGTTAGTTGTCAGAGCCTGCAAAAGATCGGAAATAGTTTCGAATTAACGATTTTATACTAAGTTTCGTGGAGCGTTTCTAAATAACTGTACAATGTGCCAATTGCCCCTGTGTACTCACATAGTTTATGTGAAAAAATGAAATCAGATTAATGAGCCGATTAGGAGGTACAGACTCCCGAAAATCGGCCAAAATTGTGAACCGAACGATTTTATAGCAAGTTTATAACGGCGTAACTAAATAACTATATGATATCGTCACATACGGCTGTGTACATACGTAGTATAGCATGTCCTCAAATATATGTGAAAAACTAGACGCATCTGAATGAGACGATTAGGAGATACATTCCTGAAAATCGTCCAAATTTCAGAAACGGCCGATTTCATTCCAAGTTTAGACTGCCGTAAGATTCGACAATTTGGCGAATATTTTGGAGCCTGAATCTCCCAATCAGCTCATTAACGTGCGTTCATTTTTTTTCCGGGACAAGTTGAGGAAATGCCATGAACGCAGGTACATGCGGCGACGCCATGTAGTCTTTTAGTTACGTTGCTCGGAACTTAGTATGAAATTAGCAGATTCGCAAATTTAGTCCATTTTCTGAAGTCTGTGTCTCCTGATTGGCTCAGTAATCTGCGTCCATTTTTTTTTTCATATATATGTCTGAGGATGTGCTGTACTATGTTTCTACACTGCGGCATGTGACGACAGCGTATTGTTCTATTAGAAAAAAATCGCCGATCCCCAACTATTTCCGATCTTTTGTAGTCTCAGTCTACTAGGCCTCATGCGCTAGGTAATTTGTTATCACATTTTAGACATAAGCGTATTTCACGTAATGTGCCATTTCACAATGATGAGTAATTACTCGTGGCGGTCCGATTTTTGATTTGCCTTGATACGTTTTACGTTATTATTATTTAGTACGGCTCTGGCAATGAAACGTAGAAGAAAACAAAGCGACTTTGAAACTGGCAGGCCTTTGTATTGGACTGTGGCAGGTGTTGGGGGTGGAGGGGACGAGGGTTTGGAATCGGGAAATCCTGTCGGCGACCGGCTTTAGGAAACGGCACTGAGCAGAACAGAGCAGAAGGTTCTGCCGAAAACCGAAGCGGGTACTGAGCGGACGAAAAGTGAATCGGGCACTGAGCTTTTTCCAGGTGTTTTTTGAAAATTCCATGAGTGGTGGTGGGGGTGGGGGGGGGTGGGGATTTTCTATGGGGTAAAAATTAAACGATTCGACTCTGTTTCAGTCATGAAACTAAATGAGTTTCAAAAGACCATTATTATTATCACATCTTTGTAAAACTCCAATAGTAATTATATATACACTCCTGGAAATGGAAAAAAGAACACATTGACACCGGTGTGTCAGACCCACCATACTTGCTCCGGACACTGCGAGAGGGCTGTACAAGCAATGATCACACGCACGGCACAGCGGACACACCAGGAACCGCGGTGTTGGCCGTCGAATGGCGCTAGCTGCGCAGCATTTGTGCACCGCCGCCGTCAGTGTCAGCCAGTTTGCCGTGGCATACGGAGCTCCATCGCAGTCTTTAACACTGGTAGCATGCCGCGACAGCGTGGACGTGAACCGTATGTGCAGTTGACGGACTTTGAGCGAGGGCGTATAGTGGGCATGCGGGAGGCCGGGTGGACGTACCGCCGAATTGCTCAACACGTGGGGCGTGAGGTCTCCACAGTACATCGATGTTGTCGCCAGTGGTCGGCGGAAGGTGCACGTGCCCGTCGACCTGGGACCGGACCGCAGCGACGCACGGATGCACGCCAAGACCGTAGGATCCTACGCAGTGCCGTAGGGGACCGCACCGCCACTTCCCAGCAAATTAGGGACACTGTTGCTCCTGGGGTATCGGCGAGGACCATTCGCAACCGTCTCCATGAAGCTGGGCTACGGTCCCGCACACCGTTAGGCCGTCTTCCACTCACGCCCCAACATCGTGCAGCCTGCCTCCAGTGGTGTCGCGACAGGCGTGAATGGAGGGACGAATGGAGACGTGTCGTCTTCAGCGATGAGAGTCGCTGCTGCCTTGGTGCCAATGATGGTCGTATGCGCGTTTGGCGCCGTGCAGGTGAGCGCCACAATCAGGACTGCATACGACCGAGGCACACAGGGCCAACACCCGGCATCATGGTGTGGGGAGCGATCTCCTACACTGGCCGTACACCACTGGTGATCGTCGAGGGGACACTGAATAGTGCACGGTACATCCAAACCGTCATCGAACCCATCGTTCTACCATTCCTAGACCGGCAAGGGAACTTGCTGTTCCAACAGGACAATGCACGTCCGCATGTATCCCGTGCCACCCAACGTGCTCTAGAAGGTGTAAGTCAACTACCCTGGCCAGCAAGATCTCCGGATCTGTCCCCCATTGAGCATGTTTGGGACTGGATGAAGCGTTGTCTCACGCGGTCTGCACGTCCAGCACGAACGCTGGTCCAACTGAGGCGCCAGGTGGAAATGGCATGGCAAGCCGTTCCACAGGACTACATCCAGCATCTCTACGATCGTCTCCATGGGAGAATGGCAGCCTGCATTGCTGCGAAAGGTGGATATACACTGTACTAGTGCCGACATTGTGCATGCTCTGTTGCCTGTGTCTATGTGCCTGTGGTTCTGTCAGTGTGATCATGTGATGTATCTGACCCCAGGAATGTGTCAATAAAGTTTCCCCTTCCTGGGACAATGAATTCACGGTGTTCTTATTTCAATTTCCAGGAGTGTATGTTATAAATAATTGCTTTTTCTCAATTAGTAGCATTAATGCTGTGGTGGTTAGACGTTCCTCAAATAGTCCACCCATTACACACATATGTTGCGCATTGCCCTGTACATCGCTGATGATAAAATTGAGACATATACATTATGTGATCAAAAGTATTCGGACACCTGGCTGAAAATGACTTACAAGTGCGTGGCGCCCTCCATCGGTAATCCTGCAATTCAGTATGGTGTTGACCCACCCTTAGCCTTGATGACAGCTTCCACTCTCGCAGGCATACGTTCAAGCAGGTGCTGGATGGTTTCTTGGCGAATGGCAGACCATTCTTCACGGAGTGCTGCACTGAGGAGATGTATCGATGTCGGTCGGTGAGGCATGGCAGGGAGGAGGCGTTCCAAAACATGCCAAAGGTGTTCTATAGGATTCGGGTCAGGATCCTGAGCAGGCCAGTCCATTACAGGGATGTTATTGTCGTGTAACCACTCAGCCACAGGCCGTGCATTACGAACAGGTTCTTGATCGTGTTGAAAGACGCAATCATCACCCCCAAATTGCTCTTCAACAGTGGGAAGCAAGAAGGTGCTTAAAACATCAATGTAGGCCTGTGCTGTGATAGTGCCACGCAAAACAACAAGGCGTGCAATCCGCGTCCATGAAAAATACGACCACACCATAACACCACCGCCTCCGAATTTTACTTTTGGCACTACACACACTGGCAGATGACGTTCACCGGGCGTTCGCCATACCCACACCCTGGCATCGGATCGCCACATTGTGTACCGTGATTCGTCACTCCACATAACGTTTTTCCATTGTTCAATCGTCCAATGTTTACGCTCCTTACACCAACCGAGGCGTCGTTTGGCATTTACCGGCATGATGTGTGGCGTATGAGTAGCCGCTCGACCATGAAATCCAAGTTTTCTCACCTCTCGCTTAACTGTCATAGTACTTGCAGTGGATCACTGGATCCTGATGCAGTTTGGAATTCCTGTGTGATGGTCTGGATAGATGTCTCCCTGTTACACATTACGACCCACTTCAACTGTCGGCAGTCCCAGTCAACAGACGCTTTTGTGCTGTACGTGTCCCTTCACGTTTCCACTTCACTATCACATCGGAAACAGTGGACCTAGGGATGTTTAGGAGTGTGAAAATCTCTCATACAGACGTATGACACAAGTGACATCCAATCACCCAACAACGTTCCAAGTCCATGAGTTCCGTGGAGCTCCCCATTCTGCTCTCTCACGATGTCTAATGACTACTGAGGTCGCTGATATGGAGTACCTGGCAGTAGCTGGCAGCACAATGCACCTAATATGAAAAACGTATGTTTTTGGGGGTGTATGGATATTTTTGATCACATAGTGTACGTAACAAATGCTAAGAATGTCAATTAAATTTCTTCTCCAAGTCGTAGATAGTACATGCAGTTGTCCAGAAATTGTTTCGTTACTAGCTTCCAAACAGATAAATGATTCAACTGACAGCACGACACAGCAGTAACTACATCAGGACTATTATTATTGTTAGTGGCACATTGTGACACAAAGCATTAACAGCCAAAAGTCTCCCAATCTCTGCCAGTTCACAAGTGCAGCAATCAAGTGATTTACAAACAGTAAGTACAATACACACATTCTAACTTCATTCATTTTGCATGGGGTTGCAGTGCAGCAATGGAGAGGAGTAATGCAGGGAAACCATGTTTTGTAACAAGTCTTTACCCTCACTGTGGAAAAGTTAGCTTTCTTTTCTGAGAAGGAGTTGTGAGTAGCACTTGGAGTGCACAACGAATTCCTTTGCCACTCATTCTAACACCCCGCCCCTATACACACACACACACACACACACACACACACACAGATTAAATATCATACATGTTTCACCATTTTAAACATAAAAGTGTTCCAACAAAAGTTTTTATTCTGCAGTTTAGTTAGGTGCTAAAGTTGGTGATATTGTGGGGGGAGGGTGGGGGGCACAGCAGACGGCAGGGGGGGCAGGGAGGTACAAGTTAATGTCTAATTGCAATCAAGGATAATGGTTTAAGAAAGGCTACGAACCACGACCCTATGATGACTCATTTATGATAAATATAGTCAGTTAATATATCATAATCAAATGCAGTCTCACAAAAAGCCTCTCAGATTCCACATGGTAACGTATACCCTTGATGACTGCGTGACACAAAGGTTTACGCCTCGCCTGGACCCGTCAACACCAATATTGGACTGTTGATGACTGGAAACTGTCTCGTTTCAAATTGTATAGAGTGGATAGACATATACGGGTATAGAGACAACCTCGTGAATCCATGGGCGCTGAATGTCAGCAGGGGACTGTTCAAGCTGGTGCAGGCTCTGTAATGGTGTGGGGCGTGTGCAGTTGGAGTGATATGGGACTCCTGATGCGTCTAGATACGATTTTTGACAGGTGACACGTACGTAAGCAGCCTGTCTGATTACCTGCATCCGTTCGTGTGCTTTGTGCATTCCAACGGACTTGGAAAATTCCAGCAGGACAATGCGACACATCACACAATTGCTACAGAGTGGCTCCAGGAACACTCTTCTGAGTTTAAACACTTCCACTGGCCATAAAACTCCCTAGAAATGAACATTATTTATCATATCTGGGATGCCTTGCAACGTGCTGTTCAGAGATCTCCACCCCCTCGTTCTCTTACGGATTTACAGACAGCCCTGCAGTATTCATGGTGTCAATTCACCTTCCTCGTTCTAACAAACAACCTTGTCATCACTAATTCTGCAACTATTCCTGCCATTAGTCAAAATATCCACGGGTGTGCTGCCGGTCTACAGTGTCCAACGGGCACAATATTTCGGCGATCATACATGTCGCCATCATCAGGTGAACTGACGGACTGAGCTCCTGTGAACGTGCCGGCACGGAGATCCGTACGCTATGGCTGCTCAGAGGGAACTGGGTTCGGTCGCGGCGGCGGCTGATTTAAATACCCTCCGCCCGCGGCGCGCTCCCTCCGCCGTCCGCGCCCCGCGCCACGGTCGCGCGGTGGAACAGATTGCGACGGCGTCTGAGATGACGTCGGAGTGATGGCTCTGTCCGCCGTGGTCGTCACAACTATACGTTTGCTCGATTTACTCTTGATTAACCCGATCGCTGGTTCCCAAGCCTTGCTAAGATTATAGCCACAGTCACGGTTTATGAGGTCGTCATTGGTGCGAATTTCGATGGCCTCTCTAACAACGCTGTCCCAATATCTCGACGTCTGTACCAGAATCCTCGTGCGGTCATATTCCATGGCGTGATTTTCCGACAAACAATGTTCAGCGACCGCCGACTTGCTCGGATACATCAGACGAGTGTGCCTCTGGTGTTCACGGCATCGATCTTCGACGGTACGCATCGTCTGACCAATATACGACTTGCCACATTGACACGGAATCTGGTACACGCCGGCCTTCCTCAAACCGAGGTCATCTTTGGCACTCCCCACCAGTGCACGAGTTTTATTTGGAGGACAAAACACAGTTCCGACCCGGTGTTTCTTCAGAATGCGAGCGATTTTCCCCGAGAGTGCGCCTGTGTAAGGAATAAATGCAGTGCCTACCTCCTCCCTCGTGACTTCATCCATCTCAAGAGGTTGTGCTGCAGTGGTTGGGCGGAGAGCACGTTGAATCTGCCACTCTGAGTACCCATTTTTTCGAAATACAGTTCTCATATGTTCCAATTCCTGGGGTAGACTCTGACGCAGAGATGGGTTTTTTCTTCGAGAATATGAATTTGTCGTTCCCTGAAATTGCCGCCAGGGGCAAGTACTGTCCCCCCCCCCCCTCTCCCCTAGATCCCAGGGGAATATTTTGCAGCAGAACATTATCGTTATAGTCGGTGTACATGCTCTTGGACGATCAGTTTTACTGCGAATCTCGTGTTCAGACGTGCTGCACTGTTATTGTTAATGCATCACCAACACAAAACACTTGTCCAAATTCCTGACTACTGCAGAACATTTCAGCGCCAGAAAGTATCACTTTGCAGCGAGAGCTAATGAACTTATACGCATCTAATACGCGACGCTATGTTGCCCACAGGTGGTGCTTTACCAACCGAATTGCTGGCGGAGTGATACGGAAAGCCACGCCTCGATTGGTGTTACCAGGGCAATGGCGTCATGTCCCCTCCAGTGAGTCAAACATCAAAGATCGCAACTGATTTTAATCGCACTGTAATAATTATAATGAATACCAAAACTCAGCGCCTATATAATTATTACGGCTAAATGAAAAATATTTAGCTTTTTTTATCACACCTACAGCAACAGATGGCTTGGGTCTCTCAGACTTATACAGAACTACTGACTGATAAATAGAGTTCCTCTGTTATGCCAGTCCCGCCTGCATATCCGCCTCCCCTCAAATTCTGTAAGTCCCTCCAGATACTCGAGTGCCATGCACTCCGCCTCGTCTTCCATATATGCCTCCCATCCCCCACGCGGATCCTCTACGACCTGATTCCTTTCCCCCATTTACTCCTATTCCTCGAACATATCCGCATACTCTACACTTCACGCCGCCTTGACCCCCTCACCCCCTGGTTGCTCCTCTCCTCTCCAACCCCCACCCTCTGCTGCGCCTTCACTGTTGTGTCCCCCTAACCTCCATCTCTACGCCCTTCATCTCCTTTCCCAAGATGGTTTCCGTCAACTCCCCCTCCATTTATCCCTCCTATCAACTCTGACCCTCACCTCCCCCTCCCTTCCCCTGTCCTTTTCCTGGGTTCCCTCTCCTCCCCCACTTCCATCCTGTTTTTTCCCCGCCTATCCTGTCTCTGCCCCCCTTCTCTCCCCCCGAGTCTTTTGCATTTCCCTCCTCTGCCTTTCCCCATTCCCTCTCGCGACTGCCCCCCTCCCCCCCCCCCCCCCGATGAGTCCTCTCCCTCCTTCGGGTGTTTGTAAAAAAGAAAAAAAAGCACTTTCTGAGTTTCTCTTCAAAATGTAATATGTATGACATCTGTACAATGTTTAGTTCTTGTGCAATAAATAATTGAAAGTGTTCCCGGACTTTATGTACACCCTGTATTGTAGAGCTAAGAGCTGCCATTGGACACTTGCATCTCTGCGGCGTATTCAAGGTTGCTCACACAAATTTATAAGAACTTTGGTCTCTTAAATTTGGTAATGCCCTATTCGCCCTACAATGTCACAAAGGTAATTTCAGTTTTTGACTAACATTTGATGACAAAGCAACTAGCATGCACCCATTTGAGACATCTGGACCAAAATTATTGGGAAGTGCAACACTCCTTTCGAATACTGTACAACAGACGTCCAGGTAATGGGTTTCAGTGGCAGATGTCCATTCATAATATACATGTCTTCAAAGCCGGAGATATACGGAATTAGGATTTTGATGTTGAATGATTCCAAGACTTATTACATGCTAAACGCTATTCCATAGATTGGGAAGGTAGTAACAGAAAAAAACTTTCTCGTCTTATTATTGTACAAAGTTATCAGAGCCCATTCATGGCACCAATAGGGACCTGACTGTTGACAACTGGCTTATGTCAGTTCCTCTTTATCAGACAATGATTGAAAACTTTGGCTTGAAAATGTTGGGAACTGTAAGAAAAAATAAACCTGAAATACCATAATCATTTTTACCCTTTCAAAATGTCGAAACAACACTATTTGCCTGTGATGTCAATAAGGCGCTACTGCCGTATGTCTCGAAGAAGAATAAAATTGTACTCTTGCTGTGTACTATGCACTACTCAATCGACATGGACAAAACAACAGGAAAACTTTAAATGATAATTTCATAGAATAAAACAAAAGGTGGTACTGACACTTTTGATTAGCTGTGCAAAATTTACACCACTACATGTGCAACATGAAGATGGCCTATGAGGGTTTTCTGTGGGGTTTTGGATCAGTGAGATAAACGCCATGGTTCTGTTTATTCTTTACAGCAGTCAAGTAAAGAAGCCACGAAGGAAATTTCTGCATGCACTGGCATGGAACTTAATTGCGCCTCACCTAAGGTCTAGATTGAATGTACCTACACTACGAACGAATGTGATGAGAACTGTAGAAGAAATATTGGAGATAGATACTGTGGAACCAGACAGAGCAGAACCTCTGATACTGTGGAACCAGACAGAGCAGAACCTCTAACCAGCAAAGGGAGATGCTGACTATGTTCTAGCAAAAGGAACAAGAAAACAAAAATGTGTTGCCAGGATTGTAAAAGGACGATCTGTGATGAACTTAGAGGCCTAATTTGTACCGAGTGTACTCACTGACAATACAAATGGTGACTGATATATTAGTTACAGTTTTTCCACTTGATTCTAATGTACATTAATTTCATTTTTCTTACGCGTTTTTGCACAAACATGCCACCTAATTTTGTAAACACCCTATATCAATTATCAAGTAAAAATCAAATAATCCATTATATTACATTACATTATATTACTTTATACATTCAAGTCCAGACTCATGTTGAATTTATACATTAATAAATATATATATATATATATATATATAAACTCATTTTCAGTATAGTGTTGAAGTGTAACATGTTCCAAATTTGTAAATGCCGAAGGTTACTCATTGTAATAGCTAAATAAAGTCAAGTAAGATATTCTATTGCATTATAAACATTCAAATATGAGATAGTTAAACATAAAAAATACAAAACATTATTTATTAACAATACTGTGCACATTTTATAAATACCATGTGTTACTAATTGTTGTAATAATAGAAGAGTCACCATAGGTAACTACATAGTTATTTACAATGTCCCATATACATACGACAGTTCAATGTATATATTAAAAGAACGTAAATAGAATTTCCAAGAAAGGGAAAGGGATTGGGGGGGGGGGGGGGGGGGGGAGGGGAGTGGATGAGGGATGCAGTCGGGTCGGACGAATTCAATCCGCCGAAAAAAAATCATTTAGAAACGAACCACAGGATGTGCTGTCATCGTATACCCACCATCCCTTCTCCAAACTCCTCCCCCCCCCCCCCCCCAAAAAAAAATCGTTCCGTAAAGGAACTGGTTTTCGTAACTGAGTACCGCCCGAGTGACCATATTGTGCAGTATTTTGCCATTTGCGTTGCTAATGACAAACGATAGAAATGCTACCATCATCGTTTTGGCGATATTTCTGTTGATCAATGCGATTTTTGGGCGACACAGGCAAATCCAAATGTATTTTTATCCGCAGACTCTTATTTTATGTTATTTGTAATGATGTTTATTGCTCTGCTGCCTTGTGAAATAGTGAAATACTGCAACCCCAAAGCTCTACCAGTTTTCAAATAACGACTCCAGTGCTAATATTAAACTTCTACAGTTAATTAGGCCATTACAGTAGTGTGTACATACTTTTAACTTACCATAATGCTAGTGAACGAATCAAAATCGTGTTTACTCTCGTTGCCTGTCACAAATGTATTCATAATTAGAAACTATCACAACAGCACACAGAAAAAAATAATAAACTGCAGCGGCTACAATAAATTCAATTACAAGTAATAACTGAATTGATTAACAAAACACCTGAGCTCAAGCAAGGCCAACAATGTACAGTAGTTGGGCTTATCTAAAGAAGGGATGGACAATAGTTGATAGTGTTATCGATGTATCGATACATCAGAACTATCTATAACCTTGCTGAATATCGATAGTAAGTACCCCGAGATAGCAGAACGCCACTTACCTCAGATGCACGCTATCTCCCGTAGGTGCAGAGTTGTGAGGTCCCATATTGGCTTTCACTTGAAAAACTGAGGTGCTCTCGAAAACCCAACGCTAATTCTATGATTCGTTGTAATAAAATGTCGAGAAACGACATATTTGTGGTAAAAGAATTATTACAACTTGCGTATTGTGAGAGTATGCCATTTGAAGGTAACAGCAATGTTGAAGATCCATTGGAAACGCATTGTTCTTGGTACAGTTTGTTATAATTAAATTTCAATTAAAAATATAACTACGATTAAAGCTTTCAGGACATGGTAGCACGCTAGATATGGGTAAATCACCACCATGGTTGCTTTAGCGCAACGAATACAATCACAGGATGATAACGAAGTTATGACATGTTGGTGGTTTGCATCCCACTACATTTTTTCTAACCTTTGCATTTTTAATAGGTTTTGATACTTCCTTATTTCCGTGTGGAGTTGCTAGTTTTGCATAGGGTGCCTCCCCAGGCGGCGGATTAGGCAACGTTCACCAGATATGGTAGACACCAGGGAAATAAAATACCCGGGGCAGACCAAAACTAGCAAAACAACAACTGCTGCCTTGCAGTTGGGAGTTGGGTGTCTAAAGGCTAAGGGAAGAAAACCCTGATTAAAAATCACCCGTCCCCCGTCTGGTATGATTTTTTTTCTAGTAATTTAATTGAAAGCTTTGTTGCTTTGGTAAAAATAAAATTGGTTCTTTTTGTCGTGACAGAATAAATTACTATTAATCACACCAGATTTGTCGGAGAACAGCAGCAACATGTGTAATTGATCCAGCTTTAACAAATTCTATTACCTTTTAGCGGAAAATTCGTGCGGTACTCTCCGACGTTAGAAAAGTCTTGGTGTTCCGTTCGGAGCAGGAGGCGGCTGTCTTTTCTCCTTCGCGATATCGAAAATTACTAAAAGAAATGAACAGAAATTTTTTTTTCTGAGGAAGATCGCGCGGAGAAAACAGACGGAAGTTACATGAAAGAAACCTAAGGGACCAACTAATTGGATTTGTACGAACATATAAACGGAACTGGAAGAACTTGTAATAAATACTATAACGATGTCGTCACGACAGCCTCCTGTTCCGACAGAACACACGCTGGATCATAAGCTGCATAAATCTTTTAAACAGGAAAGATTATCACAAGTATAATTAATGAAAATAAGGTTGAGAGATTTTCTTTGAAATTAAATAAACTTCAAGGCTTCAAGTATTATATTATGAAACGGAAACTTACATTAACATGGCCACCCATTGTGGCGGTGGAGCGAATTTTCATGATATACATTCTCGCTTGTTTGTGGCTACATATATTTTTTAATCACTTAAACTCTTAAAGTTACAATAAAATGATTATATCAGTATGGAGCACAATACTTTTGTGTCCGACTCGCAACACATTCACAGAAGAACAGCTAGAGAGCGGCGCGGCTCCCTGCAGAAGTAAAAATTGGCAATTGTTATTTTGAAACATAGGTGCATCGGTTTTTTTTTTTTTTACTGATCGATAGCAGCGTATAACAGTTAATAGCTATCGTGATATTCTGCGCTTTTCAGGAGCGCGGCAAAGATATCTGGTTACAACATTCATAGGTATATGTTAAAAGTTCGCACATACTGACGCGAATACAGAAAAAAAAACTTTTACATGTTAAAAATCGCAGTGATAAAGGCTGTAATGTCACACCCGGTAGGGGTTGAACGCAGGGTTGACAGCCCGCTCTGTAAAAAACATTGTTGCGAAACTTCTACAGAGTAAAGCTGCTCGGATGAAGGAAGACGGACCTGGCATGGAAAAGGACAGTGACTATGGAATGCAAGTAAACCAAGGAGGGAAAATAAGGAAGAAGAGAAATATAAGGTGTAGATCAAATCTATACATTGGTACTTGGAATGTGAGACCCCTATATCGCCCAGGAGCACTGAAAGTGATGCTGCATCAAATAATGAATCTGATGCAACGTGTAATACCACTACAAGAAATTAAAAATAGTTCAAATGGCTAAGCACTGTGGGACTTAACATCTGAGGTCATCAGTCCCATAGACTTAGAATTACTTGAACCTAACTAACCTAAGGACATCATACACATCCATGCCCGAGGCAGGATTTGAACCTGCGACCGTAGCAGCAGCGCGGTTCCGCGCTGTAGCGCCTAGAACCGCTCGGCCACAGCGGCCGGCCTACAAGAAATTAGATGGACGGGGAGTGGAGTTTTAGAAAAGAAAGATGCGAATATATTCTACAACTGCAGCGAAATAAATCATGAGCTGGGGACATGATTTGTTGTACATCATCAATTAAAGCATTCGGTAATAGGGTGTACACCCATTAGTTCAAGGTTATCAACACTCAGGATAAAAGGGAAATTCTTTAAGTATTCCATAATTAATGCCCATGCACCAACAGAAGAATCCGAAAAAGAAGAGAAAGAAGTATTCTACGAATATTTGGAGAGAGCATATGATGAGTGCCCTGGGCATGATATTAAAATAATAGCCAGAGACCTAAACGCTCAGGCAGGGAAAGAACAAATTTATAGAAGGATAATTGCCCCCCCCCCCCTACAGCAAACATGCAACAAGTAATGAGAACGGATCAAGGCTTATACTGTTCACAGCATCTAGAAATATGGTAATAGGTAAACGCTGTTCCCACATAGAGAAATACATAAAGGAACATGGACCACACCGGATGGAAAACCAGTAAACCTGACTGACCGTGTGTTCACAGATGTGAGAAATTGGATCTATTGGACATGTGGAGTCTCACACACCCAAACATAAATACAGACCATTTTCTGGTATGGGCATGGGTGAGGGCGAGGATATGTAATGCAGCGGAAGGAGTCTGACCCAAGGCACAGAAATATAATATAAAATCTTTAGAATCAGTGGAAGTTAGAGAATAGTGTCAGGAGAAGATAACTCGGATTCTGGAAAATGTTGGAGAATATAACAACATCGAAGATCACTGGGAAGCGATAAAAAAGACGGTAGAGACAACGGCAAGAGAGATACTAGGAATTGGGACAAGACAAGTAAGACCATCATGGTTTGATACTGAATGTGAAATAGCAACTGAAGAATACAACGAAGCACACAGAATGGCACTGCGATCACACTGTACCAAGAGGATAGTAGAAGAAAACAAAGAAAAACGGAGGATTGAAAAGAGTACTCACCAAAGAAAAAAGAGATAATGGAGCTCATGAGAAGCAGAAATGAAATAAGAAAATTCTATAGCGAGGTGAATGTGACACGGAAGCCTTTTGCTAGTAAAACAAGCTTAATAAAAGATGAGAAGAATATAACAAGTGAAGAGAATATGCGAAAGATGGCGCAGGTATTTTGATAGTCTCTTCAACCCTAGAATAATTATACCAGGGAATCCAATAAAAACGAATGGGAAAGAGCACCTAGACAACAACACTGCCCCACCAAATACAGCAGAAGTGAAATCTGGCATGAAGAAATTGAAAAACAACAAAGCGGCAGGGATAGATGGTATTCCAGCAGAAATGTTTAAGCAAGGAGGAAGAGAGTTGGAACGAAGACTTCTGAAAATGGTCACCAGAATATGGGAAGAGGAGAAAATGCCCCAACAATGGAAAGAGGGTATCATATGCCCCATATATAAGAAAGGAGATCAGATGGAGTGTGGCAATTACAGAGGGATCACACTACTTAATCTGGGATATAAAATATTCTCTAATATACTATTCGACAGACTCCTCCCAATTATACATAGGGAGATGGGGCCATACCAATGTGTATTTCTCCGTGGGAAGTCAACTATAGATCAAATATTCATCTTAAGACAAATCCCGGAAAAACAAACGAATATGGGGTTGGCACGCGTCACCTCTTTATAGATTTCAAAGCAGTTTATGACTTCATTAATAGAGAGCACTTATATCAAGCTCTAGATAAAATGGGAATCTCGAGAAAGTTGGTAAGGCTGGTGAGAATGACAATTCGCGAAACACAAGGTAGTGTAAGAATAGGAGAAATGATGTCCAATACGATGAGTATTAAAAACGGAGTGCAACAAGGGGATGCATTGGCATGTCTTCTTTTTAATGCCGCCCTGGAGAGGGTGATGAGAAACGCAAACCTTTTGAATAGGGGAACGATGTTCTATCAGTGGAGATACTGGCCTACATGGATGACATAGATATAGTAGCAAGAACCCAAAAAGCAAACGAAGAGACATTTACGGCTCTCGAACAGACTAGTAGGAACATGGGGTTAATGATTAATGCACAGAAAAGAAAATGTATGACAGCTGGAAAAGCACATAGAGAAAATATGCCAAATGCAATAACAATGGTCAATTATACGTTTGAGAGAGTTGAACATTTCAAGTACCTGGGTTCAAAAGTTACCCATCTAAACGATACCTCCTATGAAATTAAGCAGAGATTAATACTAGCCAATAGAGCCTATTTCGCCCTAACAAGACTTCTATCCACAAGGCTCCTGACTCTTACCGCTATAAATCACTTATACGACCAGTACTTACATACGCCTCTGAAACCTGGACATAAACAACTAAAGATATTGAAATACTGGATGCATTTGAAAGAAAGATACTTAGGCGAATTATCGGCCCAATCTGAAAGAGGAAGATGGAGGAGGAGATAGAACCACGTGTTCTATATCATATACAAAGACTAACCCATCAGAAGGACAGTGAAATCATGCAGACTGAGGTGGGCGGGACATGTGACTCGCACGAATGATACAGAAGTACCAAAAAGAATATTACAAGGAAAGCCAGGAGGGCACAGAGGACGTGGTCGACCAAGAGACAGATGTAAGATGGAGTAATCGAAGATCTTAGGAAGATGGGCTATAGAAACCGGATGATGGTGATGATGATGATGATGTTTGGTTTGTGGGGCGCTCAAATGCGCGGTTATCAGCGCTCGTACAAATCCCTAGTCTTTTCTCAGTCCAATCTCGCCCTGTTTCATGGATGGTGATGAAATGATGGGGATAACACAAACACTCAGTCATCTCGAGGCAGGTGAAAATCCCTGACCCCGCCGGGAATCGAACCAGGGACCCAGTGTTCGGGAAGTGAGAACGCGACTGCGACACCACGAGCTGCGGACTATAGAAATTGGAGAGTATTGGCAAAGGACCGAGAGAAATGGAAGGAAATTGTAGAAGAGGCCTAGGCTCATCATGCGCAGTAGAGCCAAGAAAGAAGGACACTTCCTTATTAGTTTAATGTAAATATACACTATAATATTCGATGTTACGTACATATAAGTTCTTGAGGAGTCAGTTTTTTCAATAGACTTAATATATTGGACAGCTTGCACCACTTGTAGCAAGGTATTTTATCCTTTTTTTCCTTTAAGTTTTGTAATTCATATGTTGTAGAGATTCTGTTACTGAGTAGGAACAGTGATCAAGTAAGAGTGACCGTAGTGCTTCATTAAAAAGTTCTGATGATCGAACAGTATGTGCATGTACATGTCACCTGTCACAGGACGAACCAGGGGTCCCATATCACTCCAATTGCACACGCCCCACACCATTACAGAGCCTTCACCAGTTTGAACAGTCCCCTGCTGACATGCAGGGTCCATGGATTCGTGAGGTTGTCTCCGTACCAATACACGTCCATCTGCACTATACAATTTGAAACGACACTCATCCGATCAGGTAACATGTTTTCAGTTATCAACAGTCCAATGTCAGTGTTGACGGGCCCAGGCGATGTGTAAAGCTCTGTGTCGTGCAGTCATCAAGGGTACCCGGGTTTCGTTGAATGGTTTGCACGCTGAGACTTGTTAATGGTCCAGAAGTGAACTCTGCAGAAATTTGCGGAACGGTTGCACTTCTGTCAAGTTGAATGATTCTCCACAATCGTTATAGGTCCCGTTCTTGCAGCATCTTTTTCTGGCCGCAGTGATGTCGGAGATTTGGTGTTTTACCAGATTCCTGACATTAATGGTACACTCTTGAAGTGGTCGTACGGGAAATCCCCACCTCATCGCTGCCTCAGAGATGCTGTATCGCATCGCTCGTGCGGCAACAATAAGACCCCATTCAAACTCACTTAAATATTGATAACCTGCCATTGTAGCAGCAGTAATCGATCTAACAACTGCGGTAGACACTTGTCTTGTACAGGGTGTTACAAAAATGTACGGCCAAACCTTCAGGAAACATTCCTCACACACAAATACAGAAAAGATGTTATGTGGACATGTGTCCGGAAACGCTTAATTTCCATGTTAGAGCTCATTTTAGTTTCGTCAGCATGTATTGTACTTCCTCGATTCACCGCCAGTTGGCCAAATTGAAGGAAGGTAATGTTGACTTCGGTGCTTGTGTTGACATGCGACTCATTGCTGTACAGTACTAGCATCAAGCACATCAGTACGTAGCATCAACAGGTTAGTGTTCATCACGAACGTGGTTTTGCAGTCAGTGCAATGTTTAGAAATGCGGAGTTGGCAGATGTCCATTTGATGTATGGATTAGCACGGGGCAATAGCCGTGCCGCGGCATTGTTGGTGATGTCTTGATTGGGCCCCATGTACTTCCACCTACACTCAATGGAGCACGTTATCATGATTTCATACGGGATACTCTACATGTGCAGCTAGAACATGTTCGTTTACAAGTACGACACAACATGTGATTCATGCACGATGGAGCTCCTGCACATTTCAGTCGAAGTGTTCGTACGCTTCTCAACAACAGGTTCGGTGACCGATGGATTGGTAGAGGCGGACCATTTCCATGGTCTCCACGCTCTCCTGACCCCAACCCTCTTGACTTTCATTTATGGGGGCATTTGAAAGCTCTTGTCTACGCAACCTCGGTACCTAATGTCGAGCTCTTCGTGCTCGTGTTGTGGGCGGCTGTGATACAATACACCATTCTCCAGGGCTGCATCAGCGCATTTGGGATTCAATGCGACGGAGGGTGGATGCATGTATCCTCGCTAACGGAGGACATTTTGAACATTTCCTGTAACAAAGTGTTTGAAGTCACGCTAGTACGTTCTGTTGCTGTGTGTTTCCATTCCGTGATTAATGTGATTTGAAGAGAAGTAATAAAATGAGCTCTAACATGGAAAGTAAGCGTTTCCGGATACATGTCCACATAACATATTTTCTTTCGTTGAGTGTGAGGAATGTTTCCTGAAAGTTTGGCCGTACCTTTTTGTAACACCCTGAATAGGCGTTGCCGACCGCAGTGCCGTATTGTACCTGTTTACATATCTTTGAATTTGAATACGCATGTCTATACCAGTTTCTTTGGCGCTTCAAGGTATAAGAATATCCTCATCAGCAGTTCGTTTACAGTACACACAATAAATGAAAATCTCCTTCCAGTCAAACTGGACAGGAACTCTAACACGCCACACAGCATTTCAAAAAGATCAATAAAAAAGAAAAAGAAAAAAATGTTAAAGCATGATGCACTGTGAGTGTTACTGCACAAACACTATAGTCTGGTGGATCTGGGTACGGCGAGAGCTTGCTGTTTCTCACTTCTGCCATTGTGTCTCTAATTCAGGCATCGCCCTCTTTGTTACTATCCCAGACAAGACAGTTAACCCGTCAATCGTTAATTTACGAAGTTAGCTTTTCGAATAATGTACCTTTTAGGTTAATTCTGGGGAGCGTTAACATACTCTTTAATTTCCGTTCACTTTCTTTGAGTCCGTAAATTTTAATTAGGTACCCACTACACTACTGGCCATTAAAATTGCTACACCAAGAAGAAATGCAGATGATAAACGGGTATTCATTGGACAAATATATTATACTAGAACTGACATGTGATTACATTTTCACGCAATTTGGGTGCATAGATCCTGAGAGAACAGTACCCAGATACGCCTGGGCATTGAGTCAAACAGAGCTTGGATGGCGTGTACAGGTACAGCTGCCCACGCAGCTTCAACACGATATCACAGTTCAAGAGTAGTGACTGGCGTATTGTGACGAGCCAGTTGCTCGGCCACCATTGACCAGACGTTTTCAATTGGTGAGAGATCTGGAGAAGGTGCTGGCCAGGGTAGCAGTCGTACATTTTCTGTAACCAGAAAGGTCCGTACAGGACCTGCAACATGCGGTCGTGCATTATCCTGCTGAAATGTAGGGTTTCGCAGGGATCGAATGAAGGGTAGAGCCACGGGTCGTCAGCATAAATGAAATGTAACGTCCACTGTTCAAACTGCCGTCAATGCGAACAAGAGGTGACCGAGACGTGTAACCAATGACACCCCATACCATCACGCCGGGTGATACGCCAGTATGGCGATGTAGAATACCTCCTGAACCCACCGATACCATATTCTGCTAACAGTCATTGGATCTCGACCAACGCGAGCAGTAATGTCGCGATACGATAAACCGCAATCGCGGTAGGCTACAATCCGACCTTTATCAAAGTCGGAAACGTGATGGTACGCATTTCTCCTCCTTACGCGAGGCATGACAACAACGTTTCACCAGGCAACGCCGGCCAACTGCTCTTCGTGTATGAGGAATCGGTTGGAAACTTCCCTCATGTCAGCAGGTTGTAGGTGTCGCCATCGGCTCTGAAAAGCTAATCATTTGCTATCTCAGCATCTTCTTCCTGTCGGTTAAATTTCACGTCTGTAGCAGGTCATCTTCGTGGTGTAGCAATTTTAATGGCCAGTAGAGTATTTATAACAAAACTGACACCGCGCCGCCCGCGGAAATCATGTTCTAACAAAGAGGCAGTGTTCTCAACTATGGCACACGTGATTCAGCTAACCAACTTGCAAAATAAGCTAGGAATCGGCTAGAAAAAATATTTGTATGTGGCACAAGATTACTTCTAAATAGGGAATATCAAAGGCTCAATTGGTGTTTTATTTGCATTATGTTCCTTTCTTCAGACTAACTGAACATTAATGATTCCATATCACAGTAACGTTTTTCATAAGCACAACATGTGAATTCTGAATGGAACAATTCACGCTATATGAATAAGAGGTACTTCACGGTCATTTCTTCTCCCATGAATTGTGTTAATGTTGAGGAGGGCTCTGGGTTGTCACTGCTAACAATCTTGCCGTAGGCTTGGATAGTACCTATGAAACAAACAATATTTTGTAAAGGACTGTGGTGCAGACAACCCAAAACGTTTATAAATCTATGCATTATCCCATTATTTCTGATATTACCTATTTTTTCAGAACTATATCTTCAAATTGAAAGCCGTGATAGCACATTTCGAGGCTCCGAAGGTTAGTGCCATTGAACAATTTATTTTCCGTCAGCTGCGTCAATGGCTATCAGTTTCAAACATGTTGAAACTGTACACCCTTTGTTTCCCGATAAGTTGATGTTTTACTGGATTCCTTATGTTCACGGTGCACGGTGCACTCGTAGGGGAAAATCCCCACTTCATCGCTACCTCGGAGTTGCTGTGACCCATCGCTCGTGTGCCAACTATAACACGACGTTCAGACTTATTTAAATCCTGATAACCCACCATTGTAGTAGCAGTAACAGATCTAACAACTACGCCAGACACTTGTTGTCTTATATAGGCGTTGCCGACCGCAACGCCGTATTCTGTCTGTTTGCGTATGTCTGTATTCGAATAAGCACGCCTGCACCAGTTTCTTTGGCGCTTCAGTGAACGTACGTTAAAAGCATAGAATTGGACCTTAAGTTACATTAAGTAGTGTGTAAGCCTAGGGAGCGATGACTTCAGTAGTTTGGTCGCATAGGAACTTACCACAAATTTCTAATTCTTCCAAACATGAAACAAAATATCAAGCCAGTGTCCTCCACAGCTTTGTCTGTACACATCCACTCCGTGAACAAAATTTTCGACGACTCTAGAGCAAAGTTCTCCTTGAATTTGTTCCATGTCACGTCCAATTTTTACCTCGAGTTGAGGGATTGGTCGGGAATTGTTCACATAAACACAAGATTTGACATACCCACACAAAAAACGTCACTTGTAAAATCACAGGATCTTGGCGGCCAGATCTGATAGCCATTGCGAGAGATGAGACGAGCAGAGTATCTTTCTCTCAGCACCTTGTTGTTTCAACAACCACGTGTGCTCCACACTCAGTTTTTGCAATTGCGGCCATAGAAGCTGTAACCATGAAGCGATAACGATCCCCAGTCAGTGTCATTTCTTTTCCAGTCTCATCTTCAAAAATTTATGCCCCAGTTAGTCCGCCATCCATAATCCACAGCAAACAGTGACTCTACATCTACGTGATTACTATGCTATTCACAATAAAGTGCCTGGCAGAGGGTTCAATGTACTACCTTCAAGCTGTCTCTCTACCGCTCCACACTCGAATAGCGCGCGGGAAAAACGAGCACTTAATTTTTTTTGTGCGAGCTCTGATTTCTCTTATTTTATGGTGATGATCATTTCTCCCTATGTACACGGTGTACAACTTCGCTTCCGCCGTTTTTCCCCAACATTTGAGGCTTTAATGAAATAAATTGGTTACACATGGGTTATTCAAAGTGTTTTCCATCGCTGGCCACTACTTTCTACCATCTTTCGGGCAGAGTACGAATCCCGCGTAGAAAAATTGTTCGTCTTTTGAAGCGATCCACGATTCGATCCAATTTGTGAGTTCTTTGTGAGATCGGAAGTGTTGGTCAGCCAGGCCATGCGTCATTGATCTAAACAGGTGACAGTCAGAGGGAGCAATGTCTAGAGAATACGGCGGGTGGGGTAGGACTTCCCATTTTAACGTTTCCAATTACGTTTTGACCTCTTTTGCAACGTGTGGTCGAGCGTTGTCGTGCTGCAAAATCACTTCATCGCGCCTCTCGCTGTATTGCGGCCGTTTGTGTTTTAATGCTCTGCTCAAACGCATTAATTGCGTTGGATAACGAGCACCTGTGATTGTTTCACTTGGTTTTTAACACCTCCTAGTACACGACGCCGAACTGGTCCCACCAAATGCAGAGCATGATCTTGGAACCGTGAATATTCGGTTTCGATGTGGACGTGGAAGCATGGCCGGGATATCCCTATGATTTTTTGCGTCTAGGGTTCTCGTAAAAACCCATTTTTCGTCCCCGGTCACAATGCGATGCAGAAAGCCCTTCCGTTTTTGCCTCTCAAGCAACTGTTCACAAGCACACAAACGCCATTCAACGTGTCTTGGTTTCAGCTCACACGGGACCCAAGTTCCTTCTTCCTAAAACATACCCATAGCCTTGAAACGTTTTGAAATAGCTTTCTGTGTCACTCCCACTAATCGTGCCAATTCTTCTTGAGTTTAACGCGAGTCTTCACTCAGCAATGTCTCCAATTCTGCATCTTTGGAAACTTTCTCTCTTCCACTCCTGTGCCGGACTACGGCGTTAAAATCACCGTTCTTGAGGCGTTGAAACCACTCACGACACGTTCTTTCACAAATAGCGTCCTTACCATACGCACTTGAGAGAATTCGATGAGACTCAGCCGCTGTTATCTTCATACTGAAACAAAACAGTAACATCTCCCGCAAATGACGAGAATTAGGCTCGTAAATTGACATTTTCAATCGAAAACAACGTTGTGATGCAGACACAAATTGACTAATGTTTGAATGAGGTTACGTTGACCGAGGTTCAAGCTAAATACCTGAAGTCTGCGATCTGTTTCTTTCGACCGCTACTTACCGTTGTCGCCACCTATCGGCAAACGGCGGAAGCAAAGTTGTACACCTTGTAGGTGGGTGCCAACAGAATGTTTTCGCAATTGGAGGAGAAAACCGGTGATTGAAATTTCATGAGAAGATCCCGTCGCAACGAAAAATCCCTTTGTTTTAATGATTGCCACTCCAATTCACTTATCATGTCTGTGGCACTATCTCCCCTACTCCGCGATAATACAAAACGAGCTGCCCTTCTTTGTACTTTTTCGATGTCATCCGTCAGTCCCACCTGATGCGGGTCCCACACCGCACAGCAATACTCCAGAATAGGGCGGACAAGCGTGATGCGAGCAGTCTCTTTAGTATACCTGTTGCACCTTCTAAGTGTTCTGTCAATGAATCGCAATCTTTGGTTTGCTCTACCCTCAATAGGCCTATTATCTATGTGATCGCTCCAATTTAGGTTATTTGTAATTGTAATCCCCAAGCATTTAATTGAATTTACAGCCTTAAGATTTGTGTGACTTACTGCGTAATCGAGATTTAGCGGATTTCTTTCACTCACGTAAATAGCTTCACACTTTCAGGGTCAATTGTCACTTTTCGCACCATACAGATATCTTATCTAAATAATTTTTCAAGTCGTTTTGATCATCTGATGACTTTACAAGACGGTAAATGACAGTATCATCTGCAAACAATCTAAGACGGCTACTCAGATTGTCTCCTATGTCGTTAATATAGATCAGGAACAATAGAGGGCCTATAACACTTCCTTGGGGAACGCCGGATATTACTTCTGTTTTACTCGATGACTTTCCGTCTATTACTACGATCTGTGACATTTCTGACAGGAAATCACTAATCCAGTCACACAATTGAGGCGATATTCCATAGGCAAGCAGTTTGGTTAGAAGACGCTGAAAGGCTCCTATAGTCCCCTATCATTATCATTTTATTTGCTTTCCAATGATACAGAACTCTCTGGCATGCGTGAGTGAATGAAAGTGGGTGTGTTTCATTTTGCTACACACATGGCTTACCCTGCTCTAGGATTTCGGTAAACCATAGAACTTCTTATGAGCAGTTAGGTTTAGTTTAATTTCTTTTGGATGTGCTATCTTGTAAATTGTCTTTCCACAACGCAGAACAACTTTTGCGTTGATTTGAACTATAGGTGTAGATGGCATTGTGTCCGTGTTTTATCTTTTTATGTATTACTTTATATACATTGTAATTTATTATTTCTTTGCAAACTATATCAACCAAAACCACTAAAATTAAACGCAAAACATATCTATTTAAACCAGCAGATAAAAATTCGCTTGATGCCTTCCTAAGAGAGTGTCTCCATTCCTTCCAAGCTAATTGCATAAGTGTAGACCAGATATGGCTCATATTCAAAGATACAGTACCGACAGCAATAGATAGATTCATACAGCCTAAGTTAATAAGAGACGGGACTGATCCACCATGACACACAAAACACGTCAGAACACTGTTGCACAAGCAACGAAAAAAGCATGCCAAATTCAGAAGAACGGAAAATCCCCAAGACTGGCTAAGTTTCGCGGAAGCTCGAAATTTAGTGCGGACGTCAATGCGAGATGCTTTTAATAGTTTCCGCAATTAAATATTGTCTCAAAATATGGTAGAAAACCCAAAGAGATTCTGGTCGTATGTAAAGTACACCAGTGGCAAAAAGCAATCAACACCGTCACTGCGCGATAGCGATGGAAATGTTACCGATGATGGAGCCACTAAAGCGGAGTTACTAAATACAGTTTTCCGTAATTCCTTCACGAAAGAAGACGAAGTAAATATTTCAGAATTCGAAACCATAACAGCTGTTAGCATGAGTGACATAAAAGTAGATATCTTAGGTGTTGCGAAACAAATCACTTAAGAAAGGCAAGTCTTCCGGTCCAGATGGTTTACCAATCAGGTTCCTTTCAGATTATGCAGACGCAATAGTGCCTTTCTTAGCAATCATACACAACCGCTCACTTGACGAAAGGCCTGTTCCTGAAGACTGGAAAGTAGCACAGGTCATACCAATATTCAAGAAAGGAAATAGGAGTAACCCATTGAATTACAGACCCATATCACTGACCTCAATTTGCAGTAGGATTTTGGACCATATACTGTACTCGAACTTTATGAATCACCTTGAAGAAAATGACTTATTGATACATAACCAACACGGATTCAGAAAATATCGTTCTTGTGTAACACAGCTAGCTCTTTATTCCCATGAAGTAATGTGTGCTGTCGACAAGGGATCTCAGATCGATTCCATATTCCTAGATTTCCAGAAGGCTTTTGATACCGTTCCGCACAAGCTCTCAGAGAGGTCACAGTTCGTAGTGATAGACGGTAAATCATCGAGTAGAACAGAAGTGATATCTGTCGTTCCGCAAGGTAGTGTCATAGGCCCTCTGCTGTTCCTGATTTATATAAATGATCTAGGTGATAATCTGAGCAGCCCTTCGATTGTTTGCACATGACGCTGTAATTTACCGTCTAGTAAAATCATCAGACGATCAATTCCAATTACAAAATGATCTAGAGAGAATTTCTGTGTGGTGCGAAAAGTGGCAATTGGCACTAAACAAAAGTGCGAGGTCGTCCACATGAGTACTATAGGAAATCCGATAAATTTTGGGTATACGACAAATCGCGACAAACCCACTAAAGAGACAGCCTAGATTACACTTGTCTGTCCTCTGCTGGAATATTGCTGCGCGGTATGGGATCCTTACCAGGTAAAATTGACGGAGGACGCCGAAAAAGTGCAAAGAAGGGCAGCACGTTTCGTGTTATCGCGCAATAGGGGTGAGAGTGTCACTGATATAATACGCGAGTTGGGGTGGCAGTCACTGAAACAAAGGCGGTTTTCTTTGCGGCGAGATCTATTTTCGAAATTTCAATCACCAACTTTCTCTTTCGAATGCATAAATATTTTGTTGACACCCATCTACGTAGGGAGAAATGATCATCATAATAAAATAAGAGAAATGAGAGCTCGAACGGAAAGATTTAGGTGTTCCTTTTTCCCACGCGCCGTTTGAGAGTGGAATGGTAGAGAAGTAGTATGAAAATGGTTCGATGAACCCTCTGCCAGGCACTGAAGTGTGAATTGCAGAGTAACCACGTAGATGTAGGTGTAGATGTAGATGGTTCAAATGGCTCTGAGCACTATGGGACTTAACATCTATGGTCATCAGTCCCCTAGAACTTAGAACTACTTAAACCTAACTAACCTAAGGACATCACACAACACCCAGTCATCACGAGGCAGAGAAAATCCCTGACCCCGCCGGGAATCAAACCCGGGAACCCGGGCGCGGGAAGCGAGAATGCTACCACACGACCACGAGCTGCGGACTAGATGCAGATGCATTGCAAGTGTGGTATGAGGGCAGTTCAATAAGTAATGCAACACATTTTTTTTCTGAAACAGGGGTTGTTTTATTCAGCATTGAAATACACCAGGTTATTCCCCAATCTTTTAGCTACACAACACTATTTTTCAACGCAATCTCCATTCAATGCTACGGCCTTACGCCACCTTGAAATGAGGGCCTGTATGCCTGCACAGTACCATTCCACTGGTCGATGTCGGAACCAACGTCGTACTGCATCAATAACTTCTTCATCATCCGCGTAGTGCCTCCCACGGATTGCGTCCTTCATTGGGCCAAACATATGGAAATCCGACGGTGCGAGATCGGGGCTGTAGGGTGCATGAGGAAGAACAGTCCACTGAAGTTTTGTGAGCTCCTCTCGGGTGTGAAGACTTGTGTGAGGTCTTGCGTTGTCATGAAGAAGGAGAAGTTCGTTCAGATTTTTGTGCCTACGAACACGCTGAAGTCGTTTCTTCAATTTCTGAAGAGTAGCACAATACACTTCAGAGTTGATCGTTTGACCATGGGGAAGGACATCGAACAGAATAACCCCTTCAGCGTCCCAGAAGACTGTAACCATGACTTTACCGGCTGAGGGTATGGCTTTAAACTTTTTCTTGGTAGGGGAGTGGGTGTGGCGCCACTCCATTGATTGCCGTTTTGTTTCAGGTTCGAAGTGATGAACCCATGTTTCATCGCCTGTAACAATCTTTGACAAGAAATTGTCACCCTCAGCCACATGACGAGCAAGCAATTCCGCACAGATGGTTCTCCTTTGCTCTTTATGGTGTTCGGTTAGACAACGAGGGACCCAGCGGGAACAAACCTTGGAATATCCCAACTGGTGAACAATTGTGACAGCACTACCAACAGAGATGTCAAGTTGAGCACTGAGTTGTTTGATGGTGATCCGTCGATCATCTCGAACGAGTGTGTTCGCACGCTCCGCCATTGCAGGAGTCACAGCTGTGCACGGCCGGCCCGCACGCGGGAGATCAGACAGTCTTGCTTGACCTTGCGGCGATGATGACACACGCTTTGCCCAACGACTCACCGTGCTTTTGTCCACTGCCAGATCACCGTAGACATTCTGCAAGCGCCTATGAATATCTGAGACGCCCTGGTTTTCCGCCAAAAGAAACTCGATCACTGCCCGTTGTTTGCAACGCACATCCGTTACAGACGCCATTTTAACAGCTCCGTACAGTGCTGCCACCTGTCGGAAGTCAATGAAACTATACGAGACGAAGCGGGAATGTTTGAAAATATTCCACAAGAAATTTCCGGTTTTTTCAACCAAAATTGGCCGAGAAAAAAAATGTGTTGCATTACTTATTGAACTGCCCTCGTAATAGTGATTCTTCATCAGTGGCGTGTGTCGGTTACTGTACTGAGTGCTTTGTGGGGAATGTCAGTCGATTAGGAGCCTTTGGTTTTATTTTTTTGTCTTGAGCACTGAGTAACTAACTACACGATGGAGACGCGTAGGCGTTCAGGGAGCCGCAATCGGGAGAACCGGTCAGACAATAATGCTGAACAAGGACGAATTCAAAACGTAGAGTCCGCCCAGGAGGAGAACACGGAAAACGCATGTCCAAGCGTTGTCCGTCCTGAGCCCGTTGTAGTAAATTCGAACAGTCTGTAAATGTAAATTCGTTACAGGCTGTCTTACAACAATTAGTAGAGGATAATAAAAAGCAAGCAGAAGAGGATAAGAGGCATCTATAAAATTAAGTAACGAAATACAGAGGAGTCCAAAAAAATGTATCTACTGTTTAAAAGACCATAACTGGCAAACTAATTGACGGTGTTGACTCATCTTTGGTAGTGTAATAGTTTGTAGTTCCGGCAGTCGCCACACAAGCGTTGTATTGTGTTGTTTTGTTTTGTCAAATGACAGTCGCCAGATAGTCAGTGTTTTGTTCTTAGTTGCACCTAGTTACTCGAGTAAACATGGCTGGCGCAAGGCCTACATTCGATGAAAGTTTTGAAGTGGTATTTTAAGTACGAATACATTAATGAGGTTCAATGGCAATGGCGAAATGAGTATCAAACAGAGCCACTGACACGTTTAACGATTCGTCGCATTCGAGACAAATTTGAAGCCGAACGCTGTGTTAAAGATGTACACAAACAACAGTCTGGACGACCTGTAACAGTAACAAGTCCAGCTAACTCCCGTCGTGTGCTACAACAATTCACTCGCTCATCACAGAAGTCGCTCAAGTGTTCGGCGAATTTGGAAGACAGCAGACTGGAAGTGCTACATCCCACGATTGCTAGACGCAATGAACGAGGACGACCCAGATCGTAGAATGGAGTACTGCGAGTGGTTTACTAACATGGTGCGCAACGATGAAGAGTTTGCAGAGATGATTGTGCGGTCTGATGAGGCACAGTGGTACAGTAAATCGCCACAATTGCATCTACTGGGCCGCCGAAAATCCGAACGTCCATGTAGACAAAGCCGTGTATTAGCCAGGAGTAAATGTGTGGTGTTGGTTGTCTTACCGGGGCTTGATTGGGCCATTCTTCTTTGACGGCACAGTTACCGGTGAGGTGTACCTTCAGAAGCTTCAGACACCCATTTTACCTGCCATCCGAGATTTGTATGGAGACGGAAGAGTTTACTTTCAACAAGATGGTGCCCCAGCCCACTACCAAAATCGTGTTACGGTGTATCTCGACGAAAATCTACCTGGAAGATGGATAGGCCGTAGAGGTGCAGTGCAGTATCCACCACGTTTCCCAGACCTAACTCCTTTGGACTTTTGCCTGTGGGGAACACTAAAGGACGTCGTTTACCGACAAAAGCCACGCACATTGGATTAACTTCGACAATCCATCGTACATTCATGTGCAAATATCCAACTGAACGTGTTCGGCGGCATCGTTTGTGTGTGGATGTTAATGGTGACCATTTCGAACACCCACAGTGATATCTTTAAGCTACACTTTCACCAAAAATGAGACAACTCCGTCAATTAGTTTGCAAGTTATGGACTTTTAAACAGTGGATACATTTTTTGGACCCCTCTGTAGTACAGGGTATCGGAGATACTGGAGAACATCCACCAACGCATCTGCGCTTTAGAGGAGGGGCAGCGGGTCATTAGCAAGCGTGTTGTGGAGCACGAAGAAAGGGTCGCTGGGAATCTCCACGCGTTAAAAGGAACAATACCGTAGCGGCCACGCGCCTATTGTGTCCCGAATAGAAGACGCTTCCGTTAACTGTCCCGTCAACTTCAGAGCACAGGTAGAAACCCACAGCCAGGCGCTAATGGTCCTCGAGCGAGATCTAGGGCGAATACAATTGCAGCAGGACACGGCACACCGAAAGATGCGGGAAGAGGTAGCCAAAACCTCGGACACAATAGCAGGCAAATCTGGCGGTAATATGGGAACGAGTCCACCGTCATTAGCTGAGACAGACGACATACGGTCGCTAATGAAATTCAACACGGACAGTGTGAGATAAATAGGCAACAAGAAGGGGTAACCAAAGTGCACGTGAGGGCATGGCCCGCTTACAAGTACACATGAAAGTTGTAACTGCCCACGAACCTAAAATAAATGAGCACAAAGGCAATTCGACAGTAGGAAGATTTTTCTGTTTAGCAAAAGTGACAAAAAGCAGATTTCAGAGTTTTATCTCAAGTACAGATAGTGTTGAGGATCAGTGGACAAAGTTCAAAGCCATCGCACAATATGCATTAGATATGTGCCAAGCAAGATCGTTCAAATGGTTCAAATGACTCTGAGCACTATGAGTTAACTTCTGAGGACTTGTCCCCTAGAACTTAGAACTACTTAAACCTATCTAACCTAAGAACATCACACACACCCATGCCCGAGGCAGGATTCGAACCTGCGACCGTAGCGGTCGCGCGGTTCCAGACCGTAGCGCCTACAGCCGCTCGGCCACCCTGGCCGGCAGCAAGATCGTAAGAGATGGAAAAGAGCCACCGTGGTACAACAGTCGAGTTAGAAAACTGCTACGGAAGCAAAGGGAACTTCACAGCAAACATAAACATAGCCAAAGCCTTGCAAACAAATAAAAATTACACGAAGCGAAATGTTGTTTGAGGAGGGCTATGCGAGAGGTTTTCAACAAATTCGAAAGTAAAGTTCTATGTACTGACCTGGCAGAAAGTTCTAAGAAATTTTGGTCTTATGTCAAAGCGGTAGGTGGATCGAAACGAAATGTCCAGACTCTCTGTGACCAAAATGGTACTGAAACAGAGGATGACAGACTAAAGGCCGAAATACTAAATGTCTTTTTCCAAAGCTGTTTCACAGAGGAAGACCGCCCTGTAGTTCCTTCTCTAGATTGTCGCACAGATGACAAAATGGTAGATATCGAATTAGATGACAGAGAGATGGAAAAACAATTAAAATCGCTCAAAAGAGGAAAGGCCGCTGGACCTGATGGGATACCAGTTCGATTTTACACAAGAGTATGCGAAGCAACTTGCCCCCTTCTTGCAGCGGTGTACCGTAGGTCTCTAGAAGAGCGTAGCGTTACAAACGATTGGAAAAAAGGCACAGGTCATCCCCGTTTTCAAGAAGGGACGTCGAACAGATGTGCAGAACTATAGACCTATATCTCTAACGTCGATACGTTTGATACAGTTCCCCACAGTCGTTTAATGAACAAAGTAAGAGCATACGGACTATCAGACCAATTGTGTGATTGGATTGAAGAGTGCCTAGATAACAGAACGCAGCATGTCATTCTCAATGGAGAGAAGTCTTCCGAAGTAAGAGTGATTTCATGTGTGCCGCAGGGGAGTGTAGTAGGACCGTTGCTATTCACAATATATATAAATGACCTTGTGGATAACATCGAAGTTCACTGAGGCTTTTTGCGGATGATGCTGTAGTATATCGAGAGGTTGTAACAATGGAAAATTGTACAGAAATGCAGGAGGATTTGCAACAAATTGACGAATGGTGCGGGGAATGGCTATTGAATCTCAATGTAGATAAGTGTAACGCGCTGCGAATACATAGAAAGAAAGAACGCATTAGGAGTGATTTATAATGGAATGACCATATAAAATTAATCGCCGGTAAGGGGATGCCAGACTGAGATTCATTGGAAGAATCCTAAGGAAATGCAATCCGAAAACAAAGGAAATAGGTCACAGTACACTTGTTCGCCCACTGCTTGAATACTGCTCACCGGTGTGGGATCCATACCAGATAGAGTTGATAAAAGAGATAGAGAAGATCCAACGGAGAGCAGCGCGCTTCCTTACAGGATCATTTAGTAATCGCGAAAGCGTTTCGGAGATGATAGATAAACTCCAGTGGAAGACTCTGCAGGAGAGACGCTCAGTAGCTCGGTACGGGCTTTTGTTAAAGTTTCGAGAACATACTTTCACCGAGGAGTCAAGCAGTATATTGCTCCCTCCTACGTATATCTCGTGAAGAGACCATGAGGATAAAATCAGAGAGATTAGAGCCCACACAGAGGCATAGCGACAATCTTTCTTTCCACGAACAATACGAGACTGGAATGGAAGGGAGAACCGATAGAGGTACTCAAGGTACCCTCCGCCACACACCGTCAGGTGGCTTGCGGAGTGTCGATGTAGATGTAGACAGTTATTCCGGGAACAATAGTGAGTTTGATTACCGTTACGATCACGGTTGTCGTAGCACGTGCGATCGGCGTGGATCCCCTCAGGAACGTTCGCCAAGGAGTGGAAATCATGAATTTGATTCAAACACTATTTGACGGTGAGGAAGTTTGAAGTTTTCCTCAATTCGGCCACAGGAATTCACCCGCAGGCCTGGTTGCAACAATTCGAATTCTCCCTTTCTCCGACGTGGCCAAATGCGCACAAAATTGGAATACATGTGGGGTTATCTCGAAGGCGAGCCAGCGGTGCGAATGAGGTCAATGCACCCAATTGCTACTCAGGGAATTTCGACAGCATTTTCTTTCGATTTATTGGTCAGTAGCAGCCCAAAAGTCGAGTAAAACACGGACTTATCACGCTACCAGAACTCAACCGGTCGAAATTCTCCAGGCCTGTGCAGATGTTCGAACATATGCTTCAGGCGAATGAGTATTTAGATAATCCCTAAAGGCCTGCGGAAATTATTCGCATTTGTCAGGTAAAATTTCCCATGAAATTGCGGCATGTTATCCTTGCAGGACGGTGTAAGGACGACATAGAGGGTTTCCGGAATCTGCTCCTTGAACTTGAGAGTGATGCAAACGGCAGCGCGCATATTCACCCCGCAGCCGTTGGGGCAAATGGCACTCAAGACGCAACAGGTCAATTATAAACAGTACAGCGCAGAAAACAACGCAAATTGCCAAAAACTGCAGATGTGAAATGAAACCTGGCGACATCAGCCATTGCTGGCAGGATTGGAAGGTGCAGACTATGTACAGAAACACGAATGCCACAGAAGATGCTTTGTAAACGAAAGCGAAACGCATCTGGTGTAATTCTTTTTAATTACATTGCAGTCAGCTCAACACAGATAACCTATAATAATAGATTTAATCGCATATTCCTGCTTACATTTCAAATATATATTCTTAATTATCAATATTTTATGAAAGACTGGTAATAAAGGTTGCTTAAATTTATAAGAAAGACATAACAGTTTAGCTTTATAAGGCAAAAATGAAAAACGAAATACTCTTTATTTGGGCTGTGTTCATTGTTTCATACCACAGATGTAGATAGGTGTAGAAACATGAAAAACAATCATTTTCAAAGCATCTAGCACACCATACAAATGCTGCATTTTTACATTTTCCACTGTACCATTACAGTATGAAACCAACAGAACTGATCTGGAGCCAACTTAAGGGATTTGGCCCGAGAAATAAGACTGTTACGCTGCCAGAGGCACTGAAACTAAAAAAAAAAAGTTCAAATGTGTATGAAATCCTATGGGACTTAACTGCTAAGGTCATGAGTCCCTAAGCTTACTCACTACTTAACCTAAATTATCGTAAGGACAAACAGACCCACCCATGCCCGTGTGAGGACTCTAACCTCCGCCGGGATCAACCGCACCGGCCATGACTGCAATGCCTTAGACAGCTTTTTTTTTCTTTTTTCTTTTTGATCTCATTTTGTTCGATTTCGTTCGTTGCATTTGCTCGGCGCGGACGTCGCAAGACACCCGTTTCAGTTCGTCGTTGACCCATTAACTCAGTTTTTTTATTACAGAGGGCTGCTAACCCTATGACCGAACACGCTGAGCTGCCGACCGCTCGGCTATTCCCGCGCTGCGCTGGAACCAACACACGCAGCTTTTCCACATGTCACTGCCGAACGCTGGCGGGATATAGAACAGCACGTCATAAAAGAAGAGGAGAAAATGCGGCGCCTGGTTAGCTTCGTGGATTCTGTTGTTGATCGACTCGTTATCAATATAGCAGGTGACGATTCCAGGACTGAAATGTGTTTCTCGGATTCGGATAACGAAGGAAATAAGAGATTACCAGACAACTGACTGTAATGAATACCTTCGGTGGCTTCAGTATTCAACAGTACGGTGAAATTCATGTAGTATACTTATGCGTCACACATTGCTCGCTCAGAAAAATTACGCTGTTGTAACACCTACGGCGACTCTCGGTGATGAAAAAACAAAAATAGCTCCCAAATTAGCTCCCATGTCCTTAAAATATCAATTCACAAAATGACCAAAGTCCCTCCACAAGTAGTAATTGTTGTTGTTGTTGTGGTCTTCAGTCCTGAGAATGGTTTGATGCAGCTCTCCATGTTACTCTATCCCGTGCAAGTTTCTTCATCTCCCAGTACCTACTGCAACCTACATCCTTCTGAATCTGCTTAGTGTATTCATCTCTTGGTCTCCGTCTAGATTTTTACCCTCTGCGCTGCCCTCCAATACTAAACTGGTGATCCCTTGATGCCTCAGAACATGTCCTACCAACCGATCCCTTCTTCTAGTCAAGTTGTGCCACAAACTCCTCCCCAATCCTATTCAATACCTCCTCATTAGTTATGTGATCTACCCATCTAATCTTCAGCATTCTTCTGTAGCACCACATCTCGAAAGCTTCTATTCTCTTCTTGTCCCAACTAGTTATCGTCCATGTTTCACTTCCATACATGGCTACACTCCATACAAATACTTTCAGAAACGACTTCCTGACACTTAAATCTATACTCGATGTTAACAAATTTCTCTTCTTCAGAAACGCTTTCCTTGCCATTGCCAGTCTATATTTTATATCCTCTCTACTTCGACATCATCAGTTATTTTGCTCCCCAAATAGCAAAACTCCTTTGCTACTTTAAGCGTCTCATTTTTTTAATCTAATTCCCGCAGCATCACCCGACTTAATTCGACTTTTGATGTTCATCTTATATCCTCCTTTCAAGACACTACCCATTCCGTTCAACTGCTTTTTGCTGTCTCTGACAGAATTACAATGTCATCGGCGAACCTCAAAGTTTTTATTTCTTCTCCACGGATTTTAATACCTACTCCGAATTTTTCTTTTATTTCCTTCAATGCTTGCTCAATATACAGATTGAATAACATCAGGGAGAGGCTACAGCCCTGTCTCACTCGCTTCCAAACCACGCTTCCCTTTCATGGCCCTCGACTTTTATAACTGCCATCTGGTTCCTGTACAAATTGTAAATAGCCTTTCGCTCCCTGTATTTTACCCCTGCCACCTTCGGAAGTAGTAATTACGAAAAATAAATAAAAAACAAATAGAGGGAAATATCTAGTATAGAAAGCAAAAGAAAAGAAAAGGAAAATTTAATTATAAACTTTAGAAGTATGGGAAGGGGGGAAAAACAGTAGAAAATATTAAAATATTAGTTATTCCAATACGTAAGCAAATCAATATTATAGTCATAGAACGTAGGTCTGGTACACCAAAGATAGTGTTTATTAAAGTATAAATAGCCATACGTTGTAATTACGATACTCCAGTCTAGTCTGTTCTAGTTCGGAAGTTATTTAGGACGTATTTAGAGAACAACAATTGGGACTTTATTAAACGGGGATCAAGAATAGATCGTGACGAGATTGTTTTTTGATGATTGTCAATTCAAGACTTTAATTTGGACATTTATCAGATTAGATAAACGGGAAGGTGAATAGTAATTTGGCTTTAAGACCAATTCGTGTGAATATTTAAACGCTTTACTGAATTGAGAATTTTAATCGGATTCGGACTTTGAAGTGTGATAGTGGGAAACTTTAACTTCACGCGACTAGTGATCATAGTTAATGACTGTTTGCGGATATTAAATAGAAATAACTTATTTACCGAAAGTGACAGGGTAGTATCTAACATCTCTGATGCTAGCGAGAATCCTACTTTGACATCTAATTAAAGAACTTCTTTGAATGAGAGTGTATGAGTGAACCTATTTATTAATAATTCTTGTCAATAAACTGACGTTGTTAATTTGAAACATTGAACATTAATTTAACTTAGATTAATAAACGTAAAGGTTTCGTGATCTATGCCAAGAACAAACTAGCGATTCTCTTCGTTTTCTGGCAACAGGAGATTCATTTCAGAGCCTTGCGTATTTATTTCACATTCCGAAGCAAGCAATATCTCAAATAGTACCTGAAGTATGTGGAACTCTGGTGGAAGTACTGAACGCTTATGTAAAGGTAAGTAAATGAAAAACATCGTAAAATAAGCATCTTTTCCAAATGTTATTATTTGTCAATTACATTACAGATCTCATCAAACGCAACTTCTTGAGTTGTGTTATCACTCTTTATAAGTCGTAAATGTAACAGGGGAATTATTACTTGATGATGATGATGGCCCTGCCACATTCATACCCACTGTCAACTGCTGACTTTCCAAATATGCTACATGCTGTATCGTTAACACTTCATTAAGCGCCGGCCGTTGTGGTAGAGCGGTTCTAGGCGCTACAGTCTGAACCGCGCGACCGCTACGGACGCAGGTTCGAATCCTGCCTCGGGCATGGATGTGTGTGATGTCCTTCGGTTAGTTAGGTTTAAGTAGTTCTAGTTCTAGGGGACTGATGACCTCAGCAGTTAAGTCCCATAGTGCTCAGAGCCACGTGAAACGAAATCCAACGAGATTCAGACTAACGTGGAAGAATACATGGCGTAACGCTTACATCATATTTATTCTTATAATGCACGGATATAGTCTCTACATTGTTGACGCATTAGACGCATTTCGCCTCACAAAAATTGCACGAAGTCTTCGATCAGTCGCTGCATAGCATTCACCGTACTTTAATTGCACATTCAAAATATAGGTGCGTTGATCCATCGTGTATCGCTCCACTGTAGCTGACAACAATACGCACAAATGCCAACTGACAATGACAATCGGTAATCGCTAATCGCAATGTCAACAGATGACAGTCGATTAAATTTCAGGCCTGGCAATCTAAGAAACTGAAAGAGGCGCTCAATTTAAAAATTGCATTCTTTATGGGACACCCTTTATAAATCTGGTTACCCTTCATCACCCTGTGCTAACATACAGTCTGCCAGAAAAATGTATACACTCTTTGCCAGGCTCTATCGAGATATCGATATTGCAGTTCGATTTGAGTTACGAGTGTCTTGTAGTACGGTCTTTGGTTCAACAGATGTTAGTACTTTAATCTCCGTATTGAGAAAACAAGATGGCTGGAGCACGCATGACATTCGAGCAACGAAAATGTATTGTGAAGTGGTATTTCAAGTTTGATAATACCGTTGTATTACGTCAGTGGAGGCGGGACTTTGAAACAGAACTGCCAACCCACCAACGCCCCATTGACAAGTTTGAATTGCACCGAACGATTTGTAATATTCACAAAGGAATATCATGAAGACAACGTACAGCTACAAGTTCTACTTCGTCGGCTCTCGTGTTGCAAAAGTTTGTTAATTCTCCATAGAAGTCTGCTAAGAAATGTGCACATGAAGTGGGGGTTAGCAGTACAAGTGTACGAAGAATTATGAAAGCTGCAGAGTGGAAAGTTTCAAACGGTTCAAATGGCTCTGAACACTATGGGACTTAACATCTGAGATCATCAGTCCCCTAGAACTTAGAACTAATTAAACCTAACTAACCTAAGGACATCACACACACCCATGCCAGAGGCAGGATTCGAACCTGCGACCGTAGCGGTCGCGCGGTTCCAGACTGAAGCGCCTAGAACCGCTCGGCCACGGCGTCCGGCGTGGAAAGTTTACATTCCACGATTGCTGGACGCGATTAATGATGACGATCCTGATCGCCGAATGCAATTTTGCGAATGGTAACAGCAAATGGTAACTGATGACGAACAATTTGTGAGGATGGTAGTGTGGAGTGATGAGCCACAATTTAAACTTAATGGAACCGTGAATCTGCGTAATAGTGTGTACCGTGCACCGGAATATCCGCAAGTTTATGTGGATAAAGCGGTCAATCTACCAGGGGTTCATTTGTGTTGTGGACTATCATCTAGGGGCTTAGTAGAACACTTTTTCTTTGGTGCTACTGTTGCTGAAGAAGTGTACCTGGAAATGTTATACACACCAATTTTGCTAGGTACTCGTGCATTTTATGGAGCTGACGAAGAGGTCTTCTACCAGCAGGACGGGGCGCCACCACACTACCACCTACCCATACGAGCTATCCCGGATGACAATTTTCCAGGGCATCAGATTGGACGAAGAGTTCCCTCCACGATCGCCAGATCTAAATGGTTCAAATGGCTCTGAGCACTATGGGACTCAACTGCTGAGGTCATTAGTCCCCTAGAACTTAGAACTAGTTAAACCTAACTAACCTAAGGACATCACAAACATCCATGCCCGAGGCAGGATTCGAACCTGCGACCGTAGCGTCGCCAGATCTAACACCTGTGGACTTTTACTTGAGGGGAACTGTGAAAGATAACGTCTGACGAGGTAAGCCATGCATGCTGGAGGGACTTCGCCAGCAGATTACAGTGACACTTGCAGCAATCTCAGCCGGCCGCTGTGGTCTAGCGGTTCTGGCGCTGCAGTCCGGAACCGCGGGCTGCTACGGTCGCAGGTTCGATCCTGCCTCGGGCATGGGTGTGTGTGATGTCCTTAGGTTGGTTAGGTTTAAGTAGTTCTAAGTTCTAGGGGACTTATGACCTAAGATGTTGAGTCCCATAGTGCTCAGAGCCATTTGAACCATTTTTTTTTTTTTTTTTTTTTTTTGCAGCAATCTCCACTGTAACACTGACTGACGTAGTTATGGCGATGGCTCGTCATTCTGTTATGTGTATAGACGCCAACGGTGAATATTTTGAACATTTAAAGAAACTATGTGCTAAACTGAAAATTGTACAACATGTGTCATCAGTTATTAAATGTAAAATTGTCGTGTACATAGTTCCGCGTAGTCAGTGCGTACACAACTTTCCCACTAGAGCACGCCCCGCTAAGCACACAGTCAATGAGATTGCTGCTAACGTAGAACCTTTTCTCCTCGCGGATCACACTCGCGCAGTGATACATGAACGCGCGAGGTATTATAACGAGTGTACAGACCTCCGATTAGTCAGTCTGCATTTGTCTGCACCAGTCTGTACGAGTTCTACATTTGTCTGTACCAGTATATAGTCAAGTTTCAGTCTGCGCCTAATAAGATTACCATATTCCTGTACATCGCCATGAAGATAAATGTACAGACACTTTTGTCAAGTATCAGAGGTATATGTGAGAATAAGATTAACGTACCAAGACCAAAGGAACTTCAGATTGTCAATTGTAAATAGCATCCAGAACCAAGGTAAGTAATTTTTATGCTTGCTACTAGTTAGTAATCGATGGGCATAGTGTGTCAAATCTATTTAACAAGTACTTTATATCCGTTACTGATAGAATGGGATTGTCAGGATCAGTAAATAATGCCCTTGAATATCTGAAACTAGCCTTTACTAATAGTTTCAGGTACATGAATATGTCACTCACTTCACCAAAAGAAATAACCTCCATACTAAAATCTTTAAAACCAAAGCATTCTAGTGGTTACACTGAAATATCAACAAAGTTAATTAAGGCATGTTCTTGTGAGTTTAGTACAATTCTAAGTTACTTGTGTAACCAGTCAATTATAACTGCGACATTTCCTGATGGGCTAAAATATGCAGACGTTAAGCTTCTATTCAAGAAAGGGGATAAAGAGAAGGCTATTTACACCTACAGTGAAAAGTACTTAATTCATTAAATAACAAATTACAAGCAGCAGGTATTTTCTGTGATTTGTCAAAGGCATTTGATTGTGTGAACCACAACATCCTTTTAAATAAATTAGAATTCTATGGTGTCACAGGCAGTGCTGCAAAATGGTTCAAGTCATACCTTGCTAACAGGAAACAAAGTGTGTCAGTGCAAGGGACTAGTGAATTAAGTCATCAGTCACCATCAGAATGGGAAGTAATTACATGTGGTGTCCCACAAGGATCCATGTAGGGCCATTGCTTTTTCTTGTGTACATTAATGATCTCTCATCAGTTACACTACCAGAAGCAGAGTTCGTTTTGTTTGCAGATGACACAAGTATTGCAATAAATAGTATTGTAAGTAGGCTGTTTAGGTTTTTTTTATTGGTAACGCCACCTCTGTATGAAAATCACTGGCTGTGCTGTGTGCAGTCTGTGTCTAGTTTGCATTGTTGTCTGCCATTGTAGTGTTGGGCAGCGGCAGCTGGATGTGAACAGCGCGTAGCGTTGCGCAGTTGGAGGTGAGCTGCCAGCAGTGGTAGATGTGGGGAGAGAGATGGCGGAGTTTTGAAATTTGTCATGAACTGATATATTTATATATGATGATATCAAGGTAAATACATTGTTTGTTCTCTATTAATATCTTTCATTTGCTAACTATCCCTATCAGTAGTTAGTGCCTTCCATAGTTTGAATCTTTTATTTAGCTGGCAGTAGTGGCGCTCGCTGTATTGCAGTAGCTTGAGCAGCGAAGATTTTTGTGAGGTAAGTGATTTGTGAAAGGTATAGTTTAATGTTAGTCAGGGCCATTCTTTTGTAGGGAATTTTGAAAGTCAGATTGCGTTGCGCTAACAAAATATTGTGTGTCAGTTTAAGCACAGTCATGTATAATTGTTCAAAGGGGACGTTTCATATGTCGACCCTTAGCCGAGGATACCTCACTGGAATCTTCCGATTTTTTCTTGTAGTTTGTGTAAGTAGTGTAGCTATTGTTTATTGCTAGCGCGTAATTGTAGAGAAAATCTCCTTTGTAGTTGCAGTCTTTCATTGTTGTACAGTAAAACAGTTGTGGCATGCATGTAGATTTGCACCAAGTATTTCGCAGCTGCAATTAACTAGATATTATTTTCAGTGCTATGTTAATGTGTTCTCTTATTTTTGATCTTCAAATTGTGTTTTTCTGTGTTGTCGTGTGAAATACTGTGACAATAATGGCGTGTGAAAAACGTAATACTAGGCTCCAAAGTAAACTGAGAAATGACAGTGAAAATGAAAGCAGTGTGTTAGCGCCACCGAGTAATGAATTAACTGATGTTCAAAGTAGTAATTTGGTAATTGTGCATAGGGAAATGGAGCGGGCTGCAAACAATGGTGTAGACAGTGAAACAGGTAGTGAACAGGGAAGCATTATCGATCGATCGGTCGGCAACAGCTCGCCTCAGGAATCCGAAATGACAGGACACAATTTCGCAAATACTGCAGATTCAGGTTTTGGGTCATCACCGTTTTCTCAAATAAGTCAAGACACATTTTCTGCTTGTCAAAATGTGAATGTTGCCGGTGCAAATGCACTGCCGAAAAGCGTAGAGAAACAGATTCCAGACATTAATACATTATTATTGCAATTAATGCAACAAATGGAACAAAATCAGAGACAAATGGGACAAAATCTTAAAAAGTTAGACACAGTGGAACAAAATCTTAAAAAGTTACACACAATGGAACAACTATAAGGCTTACATACTTAGAACATTTACCAGTACTGCTAATGAGATTTTAATGCAACATTTTGGTTTACTTGAAAATATATTCTGGATTTAAAGTACTTTCAGTGAGATACCAGATGGCACAGTGGTTAGTTTTTGTGACAGCTACACGATTTTATCACGACGCTACTAATGAGTGACAATTTACAATGTTGCTTTTGCAGTGTTTCTGTTTTATATCTGCACAGTTTTCTGTTTTATTCTGGAAAGTAAAACAGGTTTTAGTAGTAACTTTTGTGGTATAGCTACAATGAGACTGCCTTTTCCGTAGCACAACAATACGTTACAGCACAGTACTTTCCTCATCACGGCAATAAGCGTAATAACTAAGACATTTATACGCAAAGCATTTCACTTTGGTGTATTATGAGGTAAGTACATTGACTTCTGCAGAACTTAGCTTTCGGAGGAAGATAACTACGACACTTCCACACAGATTATGTTGCAACAAGACGCACATTTAGCGCTACAGTACACGTATTTGAGTGATTAATTTTGTACTTAAAACATTTATTTTTAAAGATTTTTGAATTACAAAGAAAGTTTTTCGTGATACATTTCATTCCATTGCTGTAATCTGTAACACCTGAGGGTATAATTACATTAATCCTCAGGGGGGTACATGCTTACTTTGTGTACCATGTGTGTGGCAACCACAAGGAACCCTAGCTAATATGGTATTTGCTTATACAACTTTACACATCGGTACCATATTTCTCTAACACACAAATTACACAGCTATCTGATCATTTAACTGAGAGATAAACATTTTTTTACTACATCAGTGACACATGTTTACGCAATACACAGTTGGGTAACTTCACACTTATGAAACTGTATTTTGTCTGTACTTTGTAAACTGTTCATATTTTTTCGGAACCATTGTGATACTATGAGAGCTACTGACTTACGAAATGCCACATAGCTATTGAATGATGTTTTTATGCCTTGGTTTGCGTAATTGCTTATTTCATTTGACATCTGTTTTCCAGCTGTGTTGCAGCATTGGTTTCATAAAATAAAATTAAATGCATTTGCTAATGTGAACACTTTCTGTCAACAGATCTATTAAATAATAATTTTGTGATCCACATTCTTCAAAAAAGGAGCACTTGGAAAGGAAAGAACAATAAGAAGGGACTAGTAACAGTAACTGAACTGCATACATAATATTCTTTTCAAGTACATGGTAATATTTCTTTTACAATAAGTTGTTGTGGTGCACCACTTTAATTACTTAGACATTAAGATGTGATTATACATTTCCCTTATCTGCACTGTTATCTTTAGTGTACTATTTTTTCTGCTTGAGCTATGTCATGTTTAGATATAAGCTGCTGTTTGCCAGGCATAGTGCTACTGAACTTTAATTTGTGTTACTCTGCTAAGCCAGATTTATTTTTTTGTTTGCTGCGCATTGCCTCATATTAGTTGTAATGTTGAATTGCTTGGTAATTTAGATTTACTGTAGCTTGCTTTGCGATTTTCCATTTTTTTATTGCTGTTTATATTAATGGTTTTATGTGCTGCTGCATTGCCTCGTCCCTTAGTTTAGCATCTGAGCTCAGTAGATTTAAGTTAGCTTAAGAGGGGGTAGACTATATAAGAAACTGACTATGGAGAACAGGTAAAGAATGCATTGCGAAGTTATATGAAAAAGATTTGGGCCCAAATGAGTATTGTACAATCAGAAATAATTATTTTGAAAGAAATATGAACAGAATACAGAAAGCAGGCTTAGATAGGACTTTTTGGGAATAATGATGAACAAAGGGAGATCTCCATGCAAAATACTGCAGTAAAACAAACCCTGTCCTTTCCCTTGTGTGTTATCCCACTATATGTTTGTGTACCCTTGTGTATTTGTTTTCTTCCTGTCTCTGTGTACTGTTTCATAGAACTTTTTTCTCTTCTAATACTAAGTTACATTCACTATGATGAGGAATACTGTTATCCTCAAATACAATTGGCATTAATAATGTGTTATTTACTTTGTAAAGATGTTTAGACATTATTTATTCTGTTTTGTGTTAATGCTCATGTGTGAAGTTGATGTTTCGAAAGTTATTCTGATCTTTTATGTATTTACTTATGTCATAATTCCTGTAACACTGATGTATATGTTAGTTCGATTCTTTTGTAAAGCCTGTACCACGAATGTTATCTGTATTGTTATGTTCTTTAATGATGTATTTTGTACCTTTGTAATTGTATTCTTATGTTATAAAATTGTAATTGACACCAGTTCATCAAATTAAGTAACTTGTAAGTTACATTTCACTGCACACGTTTCTGTTGGTCATAGTACATGGACAATATGTGAGAAGTAGGGACTGATAGTGTTTGCACGTGTGTTAATGATTCAGCAAGGGACTGGATAACAGCATTGCTGGTTCTAAGGACAATTCCAGAAACTTTGTGAGTGCACAAGTGGTGGTTTATGGACTTGCTATATTGTCCGCAAGACTCTTCGATGGTGATTGTGCACCTGCACATTTGCAACAGATGGCTGCTGGCCGTCTCTACAAGGACTACAGTGGGTCTGCACCTTTGATGACCCACCAATACCATTATTTCTACAATGACTACAGTGGGGCTACATCTTTGCTGACTCACCAGTTCCATTATTTCTACAAGGACTGCAGTGGGTCTGCACTTCTGGTGGCCCACCAATACCACAATCTCTACCAGGACTACAGTGGGACTACTCTGTGATGACCTGCCTACCAATATTATTCAAAACTTCGAATGACTCTGCTGTGGGTTTGCTCTGTTGTGACCCATTACTTGTCTGCATGTCGAGAGTCAGCACCGTCTTTCCGTTGGAAGGACAACACTACTTCTTCAAGACAGCATGGAAATCCACTACTTCTGTGTGCATTTTCTTTTACTGCTCAGACTTTGAGAAAAACACTACTATTTTACTGTGATGAATCAGGACTATCTTTATGGACTGTGAGAAAATTTTAGCTTTTGACCAACATTGTATCAATAAGTGTGTGCATTTGATATCTTTGTTATTGTAATTATGAAAATTTTTTTTCAAATCTGTATTGGCCACTGCCCAATCCAATTTGTAAAATTTTTTGTGGGGAGCATGGGGGCTATGTAAGTAGGCTGTTTAGGTTTTTTTTTATTGGTAACGCCACCTCTGTATGAAAATCACTGGCTGTGCTGTGTGCAGTCTGTGTCTAGTTTGCATTGTTGTCTGCCATTGTAGTGTTGGCCAGCGGCAGCTGGATGTGAACAGCGCGTAGCGTTGCGCAGTTGGAGGTGAGCCGCCAGCAGTGGTGGATGTGGGGAGAGAGATGGCGGAGTTTTGAAATTTGTCATGAACTGATATATTTATATATGATGATATCAAGGTAAATACATTGTTTGTTCTCTATTAATATCTTTCATTTGCTAACTATCCCTATCAGTAGTTAGTGCCTTCCATAGTTTGAATCTTTTATGTAGCTGGCAGTAGTGGCGCTCGCTGTATTGCAGTAACTTGAGCAGCGAAGATTTTTGTGAGGTAAGTGATTTGTGAAAGGTATAGTTTAATGTTAGTCAGGGCCATTCTTTTGTAGGGAATTTTGAAAGTCAGATTGCGTTGCGCTAACAAAATATTGTGTGTCAGTTTAAGCACAGTCATGTATAATTGTTCAAAGGGGACGTTTCATAGTATGTCGAGTGTAGTTCTAGAAAGATCTGCTAATGATATTTTCATTGATATTAATAAATGGTTTAAAGCCAACTCACTGACATTAAACTTCGAAAAGACTCACTATATGCAATTCAGAACCTGTAAGAGGTTTCCACCCAGCATATGCAAAAGTATGAAGCAGAGCAGATAGAAGAGGTTGACAGTCTTAAATTCCTGGGATTACAACTTGATAATACATTCAGTTGGGAGGAGCACACCACAGAACTGCAGAAACGCCTTAACAAATCTGTATTTGCGATTCGAGTGTTAGCGGACACAGACGACATAAAAATGAAAAAGCGTGCATACTTTGCCTACTTTCATTCCATAATGTCATATGGTATAATATTCTGGAGTAACTCTTCAAGCTAAACAAAAGTTTTCAGAGGCCAAAAGCGTGTAATACGTATTATTCATGGAGTAAATTCACGGACGTCCTGTAGAAACCTCTTCAAAGAACTGGGTATACTAACTACTGCCTGTCAGTATATTTACTCCTTAATGAAATTGGTCCTAAATAATATATCTCTTTTTCCAACAAACAGCTCGGTTCATACAGACAGTACCAGGAACAAAAATGATCTGCACAAGGACTTAAAAGCACTTACTTTAGTTCAAAAAGGTGTCCACTACTCAGGCACACTCATCTTGAATAACTTGCCAGCAAACATAAAAAAAAATTTCTTACAAATAAAGATCAGTTTAAAAGGAGCCTGAAAGACTTACTAGTAGCCAACTCCTTCTACTCCATTGACGAATTTTTTGATAGAAACAAATGATGTATTGTATATACTCATAGTATTAGTATTGTTATTTCAGCTTTTTTTCTTAAAAAAATGTGACACATTCCACATCCACGAGGATCTCCTCAGCACGGATCTATGGAACGAAAAACTAATCTAATCTACACACGATGTTCCCGCAAACCGCGCCAGACGGTAACTTTGGGAGAGTCACGTTGATGCTGAATAACTTCATGTGGATGCTCTGCCCACCCCCGCCCCCCCCCCCCCCCCCAAATTCTGCAGTTATGACGATCATACCTTTCGATTTTAGCAGTAGGTTTTATTTCGCGTAACAGTTGCAGTTTGTAGGCGTGTAACTTAAATCTTTTACACACAACATCATACACAGTATCTTTAGGCCACTTTAGTAATTGTAGACTACGTCTGGCCAATGGCTTCTTCGGGCTCAGAACACAGGAAACGGAAGTCTGTTCAACAACATCTTCAGAAGTTCCGGGTCTACCTGGTGATTTTGCTTTTAAAACACTATCGGTTTCCCTGAAAGACTTTAGCCAATGACGGATAATTTTTGCTGTAGGTGGTTCACCACCATACTGACGTCTAAAATTTTGTTGCAGTGTTTAACTGACCCAGTTTTCACAAGAAAAGTAACACTCTGGGCTTTCTGTTGCGGAGTCCACATTGTTGCTGAGTTGCCCTGCACTGCACTGCATGCACGCCTGGACTAACTGAGGGAGCAGAGAAAAAAAACAACAGTGGTGGCGTCTCGAGTTCAAGCAGACCTGCCAACTGCAGGGGAGTCAAAGTTGGAGAGTTGATGAATCAAACATCACAAACTAGAATATTGTATGTCACTTTGTGCAGATTCTAGGACATATTAAAACTAGGGTGTTCTTTTTCAAACACACTGTATTTCGTGGATGCACATGATACGAACGTTTGTGCTCAAGTGTGATACTTATCAATAGTGACGAATATGAAATTAAATTAAGCATGCTCTGACAGTGTTGAATCTCTAAGGTTGGCAATGACCCACTACTGAACGAAGTTTATGGACAGTATGCAGCAGGTCATATGGAATACGAATTGGTTAATCAAGGCATCTTCTTGTCTCGGCCGGCATGCAGAGGAAGCAGTGCAACACAGAAGTCCTATCACCTTGGCTGTACATATTACCAAAGATCGCTAAGAATAATGTTCCGTTAAGACCAACTGATCCTGGCTCAACGACGTATAAACTGGCCAAACATTTGGCCCCTATGCTCCAGCCGCATGTGGGAAAGACTGACACATATGTAAAGGACTCAGGAGATTTCCTTGAGAAGCTGAAGGAACTAAAACTTGGACCAGACAACACGCTAGTCGGCTTTGATGTTGTCTCTTTGTTTACCAAAGTGGCGCCACTCAGTGACTCTCTCTAGTACATAGGATCCATTTACCCACATGACATCACCAAGCTCTTTGATGTATCAGAAACCATTTCGTGTGGAATGGCAACTTCTATGAACAGCTGGTATGCGTCGCCATGGGTAGTTCACTTAGTCCAGTGGTGACCAACTTCCTCATGAAACATTTCGAATCATTGGAGCTGAATTTGGTAACTTGTAAACCTAAAGTGTGATACAGGTATGTCGAAGATACTTTCGCTGCGTGGAGTCATGGTGAGGAAAAGTTCGTAACTTCCTAATCCACCTGAACACCCTCTATGCCGACATTAAACTTACCACAGGGGTACAAAAGAACCAACAGTCATGCTTTCTAGATGTGCTAGTCACGAGGCATGGTTAAAGCCTGGCATACAGGATGTATTGATTGATTGATTAATTGAGGGAGTTTATGGGACTAAAAGGCGAAGTCATCAGTCCCGTGATTCAAAAGTTACTCGCAGAAGAGAGAGAGGGCTGCTAAAATTGGATGGATCCAGTCACAGGAGTCAAACCTTAAAACGAGGAAATTAAAACGCACACATCAGAAGGCATAAATGGGTATACTAAATCTTTTTAAAAAAAATGGAAAAACAGAGGGGTAAAAGAGCGCTCTTTGCACAGGGGAGTGGTTGGTCATGTATTTCAGACTGAGAAAACATGCAGAGAGGTCCCAAGGTCCCAACGACAGCCACCCCACCCTTGCTCGAGGAGTAAAGCAAAGTATTATATCCAAAAATAATAACCACTTTCAAGGAGCAAACTGATGACCAGTTCAACCATCTGTGAATGAAACATGTAACACGTCAGGTTCAGTTGCAAAATTTCTATTTTCAACTGAGGCTGACGTGTTACATGTTCAGTTATCACAGTTGCTGACAGGGCTGCACAATGTTAAAATTTCTTAAATCCGTGAATCATCTACTAATATTAAAATTAAGGAATCTGGAACTTCATACTTAGCACAAAGAGCCAAACGAAGGGGACATTCCATCAATATATGGGATATCGCCAGTCTGCGTCCACAACCATAGTGTGCGGGTGGTTCGTTATAAAAAAAGAAAACAATGGGTGAGCCTGGTGTGATCAATGTGTAGATCACATAGGTCAGTAGACTCCTTCAGAGAGGAGCACAAGGAACAGCACCAGACCGCAGTAGTGTCATTGATTCCACAGAGTTTATTACTGAGCTCAGCAGCACGCCACATGTCATTCCAGTTTTGGTCAAAGAGAGATCTGACATAGATCCGCAAATTCGCAGCTAGAATCTTGAAAGGGTGTGGAGGGCAAGTATCTGCTTCTCTAGTCAAACAGTCAGCCAGTTCATTATCTGGGATGCCGACATTGCTCGGAACCAAGAGAGAGACAACTGTGCAGGGGGCATAGCCAAGGGCACAGAGAAGATCATGGATAGCAGAGACCAAAGGGTGACGAGAGCAGCAATGGTCGATAGCCTGCAAGCTGGTCATTGAATCGGTACATATCAAAACACTGGAAGGAAGTCTGAGTAACGAAATGGAGAGCCCTGTTAATTGCTAGCAGCTCCACTATAACGCACTACATGATCCCAGCAATAAATGGTGTTCTAAGGCAGTACGTGACGTGAAAGCGTATCTCGCCTTACCTATCGTCTTAGAACCATCAGTGTAGAAGATGGTAGCACCCTGGAACGCTGCAAGGGTGGAATATACACTCCTGGAAATTGAAATAAGAACACCGTGAATTCATTGTCCCAGGAAGGGGAAACTTTATTGACACATTCCTGGGGTCAGATACATCACATGATCACACTGACAGAACCACAGGCACATAGACACAGGCAACAGAGCATGCACAATGTCGGCACTAGTACAGTGTATATCCACCTTTCGCAGCAATGCAGGCTGCTATTCTCCCATGGAGACGATCGTAGAGATGCTGGATGTAGTCCTGTGGAACGGCTTGCCATGCCATTTCCACCTGGCGCCTCAGTTGGACCAGCGTTCGTGCTGGACGTGCAGACCGCGTGAGACGACGCTTCATCCAGTCCCAAACATGCTCAATGGGGGACGGATCCGGAGATCTTGCTGGCCAGGGTAGTTGACTTACACCTTCTAGAGCACGTTGGGTGGCACGGGATACATGCGGACGTGCATTGTCCTGTTGGAACAGCAAGTTCCCTTGCCGGTCTAGGAATGGTAGAACGATGGGTTCGATGACGGTTTGGATGTACCGTGCACTATTCAGTGTCCCCTCGACGATCACCAGTGGTGTACGGCCAGTGTAGGAGATCGCTCCCCACACCATGATGCCGGGTGTTGGCCCTGTGGGCCTCGGTCGTATGCAGTCCTGATTGTGGCGCTCACCTGCACGGCGCCAAACACGCATACGACCATCATTGGCACCAAGGCAGAAGCGACTCTCATCGCTGAAGACGATACGTCTCCATTCGTCCCTCCATTCACGCCTGTCGCGACACCACTGGAGGCGGGCTGCACGATGTTGGGGCGTGAGCGGAAGACGGCCTAACGGTGTGCGGGACCGTAGCCCAGCTTCATGGAGACGGTTGCGAATGGTCCTCGCCGATACCCCAGGAGCAACAGTGTCCCTAATTTGCTGGGAAGTGGCGGTGCGGTCCCCTACGGCACTGCGTAGGATCCTACGGTCTTGGCGTGCATCCGTGCGTCGCTGCGGTCCGGTCCCAGGTCGACGGGCACGTGCACCTTCCGCCGACCACTGGCGACAACATCGATGTACTGTGGAGACCTCACGCCCCACGTGTTGAGCAATTCGGCGGTACGTCCACCCAGCCTCCCGCATGCCCACTATACGCCCTCGCGCAAAGTCCGTCAACTGCACATACGGTTCACGTCCACGCTGTCGCGGCATGCTACTAGTGTTAAAGACTGCGATGGAGCTCCGTATGCCACGGCAAACTGGCTGACACTGACGGCGGCGGTGCACAAATGCTGCGCAGCTAGCGCCATTCGACGGCCAACACCGCGGTTCCTGGTGTGTCCGCTGTGCCGTACGTGTGATCATTGCTTGTACAGCCCTCTCGCAGTGTCCGGAGCAAGTATGGTGGGTCTGACACACCGGTGTCAATGTGTTCTTTTTTCCATTTCCAGGAGTGTACAAGACGCTAGAAGACCATAGAGGCAACAGAGATCTCAGGGCCCTGGAATAGGTCAATCCTAATCTGTGGTCTAGGCACTACCCAAGGAGGCGTGTGGGAGGAAACACACACATTGCAGTGAGTCGAGATGGATATCCTGACGTTCAAAATAGTTCAAATGGCTCTGAGCACTATGGGACTCAACATCTGTCATCAGTCCCCTAGACTTAGAACTACTTAAACCTAACTAACCTAAGGACATTACACACATCCGTGCCCGAGGTAGGATTCGAACCTGCGACTGTAGCAGCCGCGTGGTTTCGGACTGAAGCGCCTAGAACTGCTCGACCACAGAGGCCGGCCCTGACAGAGGGAAGTGAGATGCATTCCAACCGGCCAGCAATCCCATACATGGGCAGTTATCAGAAGGGTGACATCCCTCGTTCGCAAAGAGGACAGGGTACATGGGATGATCAGGGAGCTGGCGACTGGTAATTGTATAAGAAACCAGAAGTTGGCTGTGTAGAGGAGGAATCCTCACTTCTATGCGGAGGTTGTCAACAGGATTAGTGCGAAAGGCACCAATAGGCAGACACAACCCACAATGGTGAACAGAGTCAAGTATTTTCAGAATGGAAGGAGCCACTAAATCATACACCTGACTATCGTAATCTACTTTGGACAAGACCACAGCACAATAAAGACGGAGAAGAGTAGCATAGCTGCATCCCAAGAGGTGTGGGCCAGGAAGTGCAGAGCATTAAGCTTCCACAAGCTTGTAATCTTCATGTGGTGAACATGGGGCAGTTGTGTCACCTTTTATCAAAAATAAGGTCCAGAAAACAGGCCTGTGCTACAACATCTTAGACCTGGTCGCCTAAATGAAGTTCTAGAACGGGGCTGACGACAAAAATGCATAACCCACGTTCTGGAGGGAGAAAAGTTGAAGCCATGGTAGATGGCCCACACAGAGGCCCATCAGATGGCATCTTGGAGCCAGCACTCAGCAGATGCTACCGAGTGGGAGCTGCACCAGATGCAAAAAAATGGTTCTAATGGCTCTGAGCACTATGGGACTTAACATCTATGGCCATCAGTCCCCTAGAACTTAGAACTACTTAAACCTAACTAACCTAAGGACATCACACAACACCCAGCCATCACGAGGCAGAGAAAATCCCTGACCCCGCCGGGAATCGAACCCGGGAACGCGGGCGTGGGAAGCGAGAACGCTACCGCACGACCACGAGCTGCGGGCGCCAGATGCAAAAATCGGCGCCGGGGTAGCCAGAGGCCCAACAGAAGTTACAAGCGTATTGATGGCTATGAGGAAGAGTGTGGCACTTAACACAGAACCCTGTGGTATACCATTCCCCTGAATCCGAGAGTGCTGAGTGAAGTGCCAACTCGAACCTGGAAGAGCTGGTGGGATAAAAACTAGCGGATAGAAGCTGGAAGGGGTCCACGAAAGGCCCAGTCATGGAGGGTAAATAAAATGTGACGGCGCCATGTTGTGTGCCTCATGTAGGTCAAAGAAGACCGTTACCAGTGGCAGTTAATAAAAGCCTCTCGGATTGCTGTTTCCAAGCTCAGTAAATGGTCAGATGGAGATCGTCCTTCCAGAAGCCACACTGATATATGGTCAAAAGGCCTCATGATTCGAGTACCCAACATAATCAGAAGCTAACCATCCCCTCAAGCGGTTTACAAAGTACGAGTACATTCGTCAGAATGATCGGAAAGTAGCTGTCGAGAGATATTGGGCTCCTCCCGGGCTTAAAGACAGAGATAACTACACTGTCTCGCCATTGCAGAGAAAGGCATCCGTAACCCAAATGTGGTTGAGGACCCAGAGTAGATGTTTCCTCTGAGTAATGTCCAAGTGTTGGATCATCTGGTTGTGGCTGGAATCCAGGCCTGGGGCCATGTCATGTGAAGAGGTAAGAGCCCATAAGAACTATATTCAGGTGAAGGGTGTTATAGGGTTCAGCTTGGTGGGAGGTTGAAATAGAGAGGGAGGGGGGGTCTTTTCAACTCAGCATTTCTGACAGAGAAAGGTAGTAGGACAGGAGAAGGACGCCAATGCTGTTGCACAGTGTTTCACAAGGTGTTCTGCAAGGAGCAATGGCTCAGTATGCAGAGCGCCTTGCAGGATAAGATTCTGGCGGCCCAGAAGGCTATATGGCTTGGAACAAACTTGCGAGGAAGAGACAAACGTCCCCAGGGAGGAGACATAGTGCTCCCAGCATTCCTTTTTACTCTACTCAATCAAGTATCGAGCCTTAACACAGAGACACTTAAAAGCGAGGAGGCTGGTCTGTGAAAAGTATTGTTTAAATCGCTGCAGTGCTTGTCAGCAGTCCTCGACAGTGACTGCTACATCCTTCGTCCTCCACAGTACCGGTCAACGACGAGGAGGACCAGTGGCAGTAGCAAGAAGAATAGTGGCAGAGATGCTCTGCATGACTGCACCAACGCAAGTCGAAGAGAGGTGTCGAAGTGCACAGCAATGATTATAAACGCCAATTGGCCCTGTGGAATGCCCAACGTGGGGACCTGTCTGCCTGTCGGCGGCAGGAAAACGATAGAATCGCCGGAAAGTACAGTTACAAAGATTATCATGGGGTGACCAATGTAGGGAAGCCAATAGAGCAGGGGAGGAGATTTCGAGATCGATAGCAATAACGGTGCCACGAGTGGCCCTGAACTGGGTACGGGAATCGTCATTGAGGAGACACTAATCGAAGTCTGTAATATGTTGGTCAATTAGAAGACCCCTACCAGTCGATGTGGCACTCTCCACAGGGGTTGGTGAGCACTGAAGCCTCTGAGGAGGAGATACGGGTGTGGGAGGCGCTGTGTTAAGGTAGACAGTTTAACAATAGGAAGTGGTCTACCTGGAGGGTTTGCACTCTAACCACTATTGCTTCTAGGTTGGTATGAAGGGGATCCCAGTCACTAACGATATCGGCGCGAACCAAAGTGCAGACCCATTCAGATGCTATCCTGGGGCTAGCACGGTTCTGACAGAAAGCCCAATAACCACAAAACACTGGGTACTGGTCATCATGGAAATGCATTTCTTAAAGAGCAAGACAAAGTGCAGAATAGGAGAAAACAAGGCGTTGTATTTCCGGGTGACAATAATACCGCTGCAATTCCATTGGATTATCATGTAGCAAGAGTCCAGGATAGACACAAAGAAGCTGAGGAAATGTCATGCCACATGGTCAGTGGTCGTGAGAAACATGGATGGGGTGACATCCATTAATAAGATGTCAGGTTGCGAGGGGGGAAGTTGGCACCTTTGGGGGCACTGTGGGGGCCTTGTACTGAGACTTATGTTTCTTCTTCTTCTCTTTTGGAGGTGGAGAATGGCAGGGCACAGAGGAAGAACAGGCTTCTGCAAGATCAGGAACGGAAAGAGACCAGGTGACTAGGGATGCACAGATGGTGCATCTCGTGGCCGAGTTGTGTTAGTAGGCTTCCGCCCTCAGAGACGTTAGGAGGAGGGGATGGGTCCCAGGATGGGCCCCATCACCAGAAGGAGCTGAAGAATGGGGGCACTTCTTTGGCTGGAGAGGGGAAGTGGCTCCCAGAGGGGAGGGTGTGGGAACTGCAGGGGAGGAGGAGGTGACATGTGGATACCGCTGCAATTCCACTGGATTATCATGTAGCAAGAGTCCAGGATAAAGAAGCTGAGGAGAGGTCATGCCACATGGTCAGTGGTCGTGAGAAACAGTCGATGTGGCAGAGACAAAGTTGAAGAAAGTGACAAAGAAGAGTCTGTTATATTTTTGGCAAGTCCCAGCATAAGATAGGCTATTTGATCGTCTTTTCTCTCTTGTAAGCTGGGCAATCTGGTGAGTGAGGACAGTGGTGGTCATGACAACTGATGCGTGCACACACAGATGGAGGAATACAAGGGCTTCCCTCACGGAGTGGGTGTCCAGTCACCACACAGAGGGCCTACCATACAGTGGAAGACATATGCTCAAAATGCAAGCAGCAAAAGCACCTCGTGGGAGGTTGAATGTAGCCTACGACTTCATGTCACATGTGTAGCACACAACCTTCACCTTCTCTGGGAGTGCAGTTGTCTTTACAACCCTTCTGCACATGTCGAAAAAAATCAATGCTACATCACTCCAGATTAGCCTGGAATACCTCGTCAGTTTGCAGGATGAGGTCCCAAGGAAAAATCACTGCATGGACCATATTCAGAGACTGGTGAGGGGTAGTAGACAGTGGGACATTGCCAAGACGATCAGAAGGACTGGGAGGCTGGGTGGCAGAAGCAGCTTTGATCAACAGGGAGCCCAATCGCTTCTTACTGAGAGACTCCAGTTTGCCAAGCTTGTCCTCGATATTCTCCACAAAAAAACAATGGCTTTGTAGCGATGAAAGTGTCCCCGTCCATCCTAGTACAGACGAGATAGTGGGGAAAGGGTTTCGTCCCAAGATGGGGAGCCTTTCCCTCCTACCAGTGTGTAGTCAAGGAAGTGAAGGCTGCCGGATCATACAAAGCAGCATTGAACGATCCTTTACCATTTGGAGCGATGGCCATTTGACAATGGACAGAGATTGCCCTGATAGCACCCACTCCAATCAAGGTCTCTCCCCACGGGTGCCACCCAGCAAGGGTCGTCTGGTACGGCGGCCGATGCCAGGAATTCCGATGCTCCAGGAAGACAAGCAACCATTCCTTGGCAAAGATGGGGAGGGCACAGCTCAGGTATCAGTAGTGTGATGCCTGTGTTGTAAGGCTGCTCAGCCAGATGAGTCATAACAGCCCCACCACACAGACTGACTACACCTGCTGTTGCTCTACAGCAGGGAAGGAAGAGGGGAAGGAAGGAGGGAGAGGAATCCACACGGTAGATGCTAGGGAGTGAGTTCTTCCCCAAATGGCTCGCATTAAAAACAGATTTAGAAGTGGAGGTCAGACCTCAAGCAGGGACGTAAATGCCAAAAAGGATGAAAGAGAACAGGCAGGAGGAATAAAATTGCAAGCAACGGAAGGAACCAGGTGGACAGCCATCTCGATGAACACAGAGAGGGGAAGGAGGACCGGCGGAGAAGGAGTGAGGTTAGGGAGGGAGGGGCACGGTGAAGGAAGTGCAGCCATGGAAGGAAAAATGGGCAGCACTAACTCGGGGCCCTGTGCGCGTCACACACAAACTCACGAAAGAACCGTGAGCCCCCTGGGGAGAGGGTGTATCGAAAACCGACTCACATGGACCAATTACTGCACAAAGTGTCAAATCACCATGGGAGCCAGAAAAGAGGCGTGATTAATGCGCTTGAAATGCGTGCAAGACAAATAAGTGAGCCGCAGCACCTCAGACGCGAGATGCAACACTTGGAAAGCGTTCTAAAGAGCAACGGCTACTTCACCAGTTACATGAAAGTGTCACAGAATCAAACACTCTGTGAAGTGACAGAGCGGAAAAAGAAATGTTGGGTATGGCCCTTTCTGCCATACATTTTCTAAATCAATTAACATTGGAGAAATAACCGAAGTTTCAATCTCATTACATTTCCTGTTATTGATTTTTTCTGTTGTGGACTGGCCCGACAGCCAATCCACTATGACGGGTAGCCGAAAGGCACGCGTTTAAGCTCACGCAGACTGGCGTGAGGTCTGGAACAGGTCAGAGAAATAAGACTAGCAAAACAGGAGGTAACTGGTAGAATACTTAACTTTAATCCACAATTGTTGTACATCGCTCTTGACGGTACATGTTATAACCTCAATATAAACTGGTAATGGCGCCTTGCTAGGTCGTAGCAAATGACGTAGCTGAAGGCTATGCTAACTATCGTCTCGGCAAATGAGAGCGTATTTGTCAGTGAACCTTTCCTAGCAAAGTCGGCTGTACAACTGGGGCGAGTGCTAGGAAGTCTCTCTAGACCTGCTGTGTGGCGGCGCTCCGTCTGCAATCACTGACAGTGGCGACACGCGGGTCCGACGTATACTAACGGACCGCGGCCGATTTAAAGGCTACCACCTAGCAAGCGTGGTGTCTGGCGGTGACACCACATTTTCTTCAAGCAATTCTTTTTCCTCAGCTGACAGAATCAGCTGTAGGGTTATACTGCGCAAACACGGCATAAATACTACTTATAAATCGACATGGAAGGTAAAAGTCTCTCAAATCGGCAAAGGAGAAAAGGGAACCACTTGCAGATCGAGGATATACCGTATATTATGTACCTGTGGAAAAGTCTATGTTGGAATGACTGGACGATTAATCAACACTAGCATCGCCGAACATAAGGGTATTGCAGGTTGGGGCATGTGTAGAAAACGGCCGCGGAGCAGATGGTGTGTGAAAGCGACCACGTAGCAAGGTTCGAGGAATGGAAGTTCTTGCTGTAGAGAAGAGCTATTACAGCTGTAAAACTGGACACTAGTTAGAAAGAAAATACATTTAACATATGTCAGCTCTGCTTTAATGAGACAAATGAAAACTAACGTTTATACACGCAAATAGACATTATTTTAACAACGTGCTTAAAATATACATGACACAGAATTATATTCTGGTACTTCAAGTTTTTCTAAGAATTCTGCTAGAATTTAAAATATCAGAAAAACAGTTAACAGTATTGTAGACAACAAATACCTGCTGAACGTGAACTTGTGGTTTCTTAACTGGGAACATCACTATTAACTTTGTATTTATGAGAAGACCTTATCTCTAGCAAGAGTTTTGGATTGCGTAATTGCAGATTGTAGAATTCCTTACAAGCTAACGTACTGAAAATGAGTCTTAGCAGTTGCTCTTGCTTCAATAGTTTCTGTAGTAAAACGAGATTTTCCATTATCCAAAGGGAATTGCCAACTGAAAAGACTCTTTCTGCTACAGTATTTGTACCTGATACAGGAAGAGCAAAATTCACAAGCACCTCTGTATTTATATATGAAATGCCTATATCTTTAAGTATGTAGAATATGTCGTACCCTCTCTCATTAGCATCCACATGATTTCCTCCCATTCTTCAGGTTTTCTAGAAACATATTCGTTCACATATCCTAACTCACCATATAATTCAATTTCATTTACCTGAATCGTCGAACCGGAGTCTACTGTCTCACGAATTTTCAGACTTTTTAAAACCTCATTCCAAGATACAAAATTTTTCAATATTATCCTGCGAAATGATTTCAGAGGCTTATATGAAAAATCCACTTTTCGAAACAGGTAACAGAACTGTCGTAAAATTAATTTGCAATAACTTTATATATTACTGGCCATTAAAATTGCTACAACAAGAAGAAATGCAGATGATACACGGGTATTCATTTGACAAATATATTATACTAGAACTGACATGTGATTACATTTTCACGCAATTTGGGCTTATAGATCATGAGAAATCAGTACCCATAACAACCACCTCTGGCGGTAATAACGGCCTTCATACGCCTGGGCATTGAGTCAAACAGAGATTGGATGGCGTATACAGCTCCAACACGATACCACAGTTCATCAAGAGTAGTGACTGGCGTATTGTGACGAGCCAGTTGCTCGGCCACCATTTACCAGACGTTTTCAATTTGTGAGAGATCTGGAGAATGTACTGGCCAGGGCAGCAGTCGCACATTTTTTTTTATCCAGAAAGGGCCGTACAGGAACTGCAATACTCGGTCGTGCATTATCCTGCTGAAATGTAGGGTTTCGCAGGGATCGAATGAAGGGTAGAGCCAAGGGTCGTAACTCATCTGAAATGTTATGTCCACTGTTCAAAGTGCCGTCAATGCGAACAAGAGGTGACCGAGACGTGTAACCAATGGCACCCCTTACCATCATGCCGGGTGATACGCCAGTATGGCGATGACGAATACACGCTTCCAATGTGCGTTCACCACGATGTCGCCAAACACGGATGCGATCATCATGCTGCTGTATACAGAACCTGGTTTCATCCGAAAAAATGACGTTTTGCCATTTGTGCTCCCAGGTTCGTCGTTGAGTACACCATCGCAGGCGCTCCTGTCTGTGATGCAGCGTGCATGGGGGCTTAATTAAATATGATTGAAAATACTTTTAGTTTTTAATAGCTGTATGTCCGATTACGCTGTGTCTCGTAATCGGTTGGCCCTGACTAGTATTATTACGCAATCTGACTGCATAGAATAACAACAAACAATGAAAGAAAATTTTCGTAAACGCAGTTAATTAATTAAGTCCCCAGCAACTATAAAACCTACTAAACCAAAGCACAAGTATAACTGTTCTGTATGTGGAAGTATGACTCAACGCACATCTGGCACGGTTCTTCTTCAACAAGACAAGAATTTTTAAATTCCAATTATACTGACGTGATAAAAGAAAATTAGAAATACTATAATTGCGCAAGAAAGCAGAATTAAACTCTAATACAAGAACACACGCCAGATGCTTTGTTGACTGAACCTGTAATGACGCATTATTTAGGACACTGAAATAAAAAGAAACGGAGTTTATTACCTCATTTATATTGATGAAAATCACTCTAATCCTTACATTATATCTCACACCGACTCTCTACTATCACATCTCAACCAGAACTCTCCAATATCACATCTCAGCAAGCACTGCCTACTAGCACATCTCAACAAACACTCTCTGCTACGAGTTCTTAATAGGCACTGACTATTACGAGTCCTCGACAGGCACTCACTTCTACGAGTTCTCTCCAAGCACTGACTAGTACAAGCTCTCGACAAGCACTGTGGAGGCGGCAGAATAATACTCTTTGGCGCAATCTCTGGCGCAGAGGCTCAGTGTAGCCACCTTTCAAGCGTCAAGGGTAACTGCGGCAACGGTCTCCGAGCTGATAGTCCATGCTGCTGCAAACGTCGTCGAACTGTTCGTGCAGATGGTTGTTTTCTTGCAAACGTCCCCATATGTTGACTCGGGGATCGAGACGTTGCTGCATGATCCGTTACAGCCATGCGGATAAGATGCCTGTCATCTCGACTGCTAGTGATACAAGGCCGTTGGGATCCAGCACGGGGTTCCGTATTACCCTCCTGAACCCACCGATTCCATATTCTGCTAGCAGTCATTGGATCTCGATCAACGCGAGCAGCAGTGTCGCAATACGACAAACCGCAATCGCGATAGGCTACAATCCGACTTTTATCAAAGTCGGAAACGTGATGGTACGCATTTCTCCTCCTTACACGAGGCATCACAACGATGTTTCACCAGGCAACGCCGGTCAACTGCTGTTTGTGTATGAGAAATCTGTTGGAAACTTTCCTCATGTCAGCACGTTGTAGGTGTCGCCACTGGCGCCAACCTTATGTGAATGCTCTGAAAAGCTAATCATTTGCGTATCACAGCATCTTCTTTCTGTCTGTTAAATTTCGCGTCTGTAGCACATCGTCTTCGTGGTGTAGCAAATTTAATGGCCAGTAGTGTATTTAGACTGAGTGAAAAGACCATTTTCCAGATTAATTAACATTGAAGAAATAACAGAAATTTGAAGCTTATTACATTTCCTGTTATTGATTTTTTTCTTCAAGCAATTCTAGTTCCTCAACTTATCCAGTAGGAGAAATTTTGAATCTTTCCGACATGGGCTACACAACTAATGCCTTGAATGTTCATTTTGAGCACAATGTTCAGTTTGGAATAAACGTTGTTTGTCCCGGCCGTCTTGTGCCCACCAAAATTAGTGCTGGACTATTTCCACAAAATGCGACCAGTTTGTAAATTAAATTATGCTTTCTGAAGATAATCAGGAAATAACTACCTAATAATGCTGCTGTTTCTCCACCAATGTTGCGAAAAGGGATTAATTTGGACTGAATATCTTTTTTGGCAGAAGTTAAGTATCGAACTATAATCAGAACTAATTTTAAGCTATTGTGATTTTACTCACCACTCATCACAGACACATACTTAGCGTTTTTAATTTCTGTCTGCACTTCATACATTGCACATGACGATAAAGGTTTCAATAAAATCGACTCGCACTTTGTTTTGAAACACGTGAATTTCTTCTCAAAAAATTCTCTGATGATAAGAGATATGCAGTCCATTGAACGGAATGAATGGTTGTGTTCTGTAGAATGAAACGCAAACAGCTCTTCTTCTGCAGTGACGCGTTTATTCTGCTGTTTGCAGTCGATTCGCATGTACAAAGGAAATTGTACTGCTGTAAGTTCTCGCGGATATTACCAACATGCAATTCTTTTTAATGTGTGGTGTTATGCTGGCACATTTTCCATTTTCAGGGGAGTAAACGATATAAAGCTCTTAGATGTTATGTTTTGCTTCAAGAAGCGAAAATCTGTTTTAAGAGCTTCAGAGAAAGTATATTTTCTTTCCCCCATATTAAGCTGCATGCCTTTGGTCGTATTATAAAACACGAACATCTCTTGTTTCTCCTGATGCGGGATCACTGTTAACTGGTACACCTGGTACGTAAAGGGGATCAGAAATGCCGCTCTTGACTTCTTGAGCAAAAACTTCTATAAAACCATAAACAATTGCTTAGTTAATTGACTAGTCCTACTGATGAGTACCAATTGTCACCTGTAATACTTCTCCGTGTGTTTTGAATAGGTTTCACCAATCGAAGCACAGCTTGAGTGGGAACACTGTGGGCTTTCTCATAGTTTGAAAGAGTGTGACCTTCACTGCCTTTTGCGAAATAATACAAATATGTCTGAGCATCAGTGAAGCGCTGAATTTTCAAGCCATAGCCGGCCCTTTGTGCCACAGCGGTTCTAGGCGCGTCAGTCCGGAACCGCGCTGCTGCTACGGTCGCAGGTTCGAATCCTGCCGCAGGCATGGATGTGTGTGCTGTCCTTAGGATAGTTAGGTTTAAGTAGTTCCAGAAGATTGATGACCTCAGATGTTAAGTCCCATAGTGCTCAGAGCCATTTGAACCATTTTCAATGCATATTTTGGCGGTTTGTCATACACATTGTAAACCCACACCTTCCAGGGAAAGGTACAAGCATTTCACCGAGACACACTATTGCACACCTACAGAGCAGCTAAATTGACTGTTTTCGATGAAACGCAGAAAGTTTTGTGAAACTGCTACTAACATGTCAATTTCCTTCTTTCCTCCCGATCATCTAATCGCAATGTAGGGAGTAAAAACAGAAATCTTTGTTTACTAATAGCACATCCGAAAACATCTTTGCCTCTCCCATCGGTTGCAAACGAGCTGTAAACCGATCCAATTTGAAAATGGCTGAGTACACCAACAGACCAATTAGTACCTCCAATTCAATGACTTAACATCTTGTACAAGGGATAAGCGGTCGTTTGGTACTGTGCACTAAGCTTAGGTATTTTCAGATTCGTCCATAAAATGATTTCAACTATAATATCTTGGGTAAAGAACAGACAAGCCAGGTTAGCTGAGGGCGCTGTGGCGCTGCTTCCTGGACTCGGGTAGGCACGCCAGCGCCGGATCGAATCCGCCCGGCTGATTAACGACGAGGGCCGGTGTGCCGGCCAGCCTGGATGTGGTTTTTAGGCGGTTTTCCACATCCCCCTAGGTGAATACCGGGCTGGTCCGCACGTCCCGCCTCAGTTACACGGCTCGCAGACATCTGAACACTTTCGCACTATTCCATGGATTACACTAGTCGCACACAGTTGGGGTGCACTAATTCCTTCCTGGGGGGTACGGAGTGGCGGAAGGAAGGGCATCCAGCCACCCCTTCAACTAACATTGCCACATCCGATTAACCATGCCGACCCTGCGTATCCGCAGGAAAAACGGCACAAGCAAAAGAAAGAAAGAAAGATCTTGGGTAAAAAATAGCTTCTGTACCTCCAAAACGAAAAGGTTTTCTCTGAGGCTTTTCGGCGTCTGTCGCAGTCCAACAAGCTGCAAAACGATGTTGTGTTGCCTTGTTCTTACATTATCTGGCGGCTGCTGCTTTCTCCGTAGAAAATGTCTGTTCTTGCCGAAGAACTAGCCTTTTACATCATCAGGTACCAAATCTTCGTTACTTTCTGTTCCCTGCTATGAATTAGTGCCGTGATCACTAAAGATCTTCAAATCGGGGTCATTGTCATTGTCATTAAAGTCTTCAGTTGAGGATTCACTGAGATGTTCTTGAACATCTGTCTTACGTAAAAGACGCTCCACAGAAGGTCCAGCTTTCATAGCCATAGTGGAACGGTAGCATTCAACAGAATAACGACACGCAAACACTGTGGAACGTCTGTGAGACTTCTCAAGACCATACATAAGAAACAAAGGGCAGCAACAATACGAGTTCTGGCACGCATAGCTTGTCAACCAATAGGAAGGTACACAGCAGAGTCCATTTGGCTTTGAAGGGATGTGCTAAATATCACGAGACAAAATATCGTACCGGTCTGAGAAACGGTCCATAGCAGTTAGGGTTTAATACGCACGTGTTTGTCGAAGAAACAGCAACAAACAATAGACTGCGCTGGCGCAACTTCGTTGAGATAGCCCCCAGCCCCCCCTCCCCCCTCTGCCTCACCGAACTGCTAAAATCTGTTCTCTACTTTTTAATGGCAATTTTCGATAGAAGCCGGAAGACGGATCCGCTTGCAGCTGTAGCCAATCTATGAGATCTGACACTGCGTAGTTATTCGTATTCATTACTACAGCTAAGCACGACATGTGAACATTCTTCTTCTTTATTCGTGTCAGAGGTACACTAAAATGAACACATATACGATAAATGCAAAGAAAACTATACAGTATTCACCCAGAATTGGGCAACTTTGATAGCACTGGGTGCTGCAGACGTTAAGTCCTTCATGCTACAGCTGGTTGGGCATGAGTTACATTTGAAGAGATGCCGGGTTGTCTGCAATTCACCGCATTCGCAAAGTATTGTGTTGGCAGTTGGAAGTTCCATTTAAGGAGATTATCCCTCGATCTTGCAACTTCGGTCTGCAGTCTGTTCAAGGACTTCCAGATGATCCACTTCTCTGTGTGCTCAGGCGGCAGAGATTCTTGTGGTGTCATCCAGTTTGACAGGTGTTGGCATCTTTCTTTCCAGCAGGTGAGTCGGGTAGCCGCAGCTGATCCTTCTAAGGGCTGTGAGGTTGTTAGGAAACTCTTCCTGGACTTCAGCCTTGGCTTGGCAGGTTGATGTCCGAAGAGTGGATGGGAGGTCACTGTATTTGATTTATGCCCCTCTTCTGATGTCACACGGAGCACTCTCAGCAAGACATTGAACTTTGTCCATGAAGGTTGGCCTTAGGCAGCCTGTAACAATCCTACAGCTGTCATTTAAGGCTACATCAACCTGCTTTGCACGTACTGTATTGTACTACACTGGGCTAGCATACTCTCCTGCAGAATAGCATAAGGCAAGAGCTGTTGTTCTTAATGTTTGTGGATGTGTACCCCAGTTCGATCCCGCCAGGCCGACCGGAGTGGCCGAGCGGTTCTAGGCGCTACAGTCTGGGAGCGCGCGACCGCTACGGTCGCAGGTTCGAATCCTGCCTCGGGCATGGATGTGTGTGATGTCCTTAGGTTAGTTAGGTTTAAGTAGTTCTGGGGGACTGATGACCTCAGAAGTTAAGTCTCATAGTGCTCAGAGATTTTGATCCCGCCAGTTTGCGAAGAAGGCAGTTTCTGGCGGATACTTTCTGCTTCAGCTTGAGACAGTGTTCCTTGTAAGTCAGTGTACGGTCGAGAGTGACACCCAAATGCCTGGGGTGGGAACAATACTCTAACGCAACTCCATTCCAGAATATTTCCTGCCAGATTGTTTTTGTTTCGGATGAAATGAACACACTCGCGTTTTCTGAGGATTGTTTTCGTAGTGAGTACCAAGCTGTTGTAGACCGTGTGTAAGCATTACCTCTACATCTTCAAACCGACTGCCCTGGGCAGCAAGAGCAAGGTCATCAGCATAAGCTTTTGCATCCTTGAGGCTGTGACTGATCGTTAGTGTACAATTTGTGTACATATATATATATATATATATATATATATATATATATATGTACTATTTATTGATGTGTATGGCTGCTGTAAACTTGTATGTTTCTGATTCGAGAATAATAAAAAAAAAGTGTACACATTAAAGAAAAAAAGTGACAGTACACTTGCTTGTGGGAGACTGTTCTTTTGAGTTCTCCATGGGCTGAGTTTTCCTTGGAAGTCCACGAAAAAACGTCGATTCTGTAGGAGTGTTGCACTTATCCTCGTCAGCGCGTAGTCGTTAGTCAGGATGTAAATTTTGTGCAGTAACACTCCGTGGTTTACGGTGTCATACATCAACTTGACTAGAAGAAGGGATCGGTTGGTAGGACATGTTCTGAGGCATCAAGGGATCACAAATTTAACATTGGAGGGCAGTGTGGAGGGTAAAAATCGTAGAGGGAGACCAAGAGATGAATACACTAAGCAGATTCAGAAGGATGTAGGTTGCAGTAGGTACTGGGAGATGAAGAAGCTTGCACAGGATAGAATACCATGGAGAGCTGCATCAAACCAGTCTCAGGACTGAAGACCACAACAACAACAACAACAACAACAACAACATTAATATCCCTATAACGAACTTTATCAAAACCTTGTCAACATAACAAATGATCATTACGAAGCTTGCACCAGTGTTTCCAGCACTGAGCAAGATAGTGGAAAATCGTCTTTTCCTACTAGGGCAAGTGATAATATATTGATTAGTCGATGTTCCGCAAATCGACATGTATACAGTCGATATCTTCTCACCCTTATATCGTTATCTAGATGGGAAAACCGAGAGCCTATATCTTAATTTATATTTTTTGGCGGAATTATCGGTAAATATCAGAAATTGTTCTTTTGAAACTGTAGTACAACATAATATTACTGTAGTCGAACATAATTTTACTTTCACTGGGTCATGGAGTCCTCTTTGAGCTTTCATCACGTCCAGTCTCTGTCTTTGGCTGTGTGAAGCAAGTATAGCTGGCAGAAAGAAGAGGTCCGATTGAACTGGTTGGGCTTGGCGGTGTGAATGGAGTAACAAGATTTCCGATGTGAAGAAATGGCACACCAGTTGCGTTAAAAAACAATATTCTGTTTCTTCACGTTGGCATTCCTCAAAAACAGTGGTAGAAAATGATGAAAAAATATTTAAATAACAGGATTGGACTCTGCAGTCGCCGGAAACATGTGAAGGGAAATGCTGACGTAGTCGGCGCTACCAACAGAAATTGCAACGTTTCATCACCACATTTTGACACATTTGCTGGATCGCTTTGCAGAAATGAAAAAAATACGGAATTCAACATGAAATGTTCCGGACAAATCCGATATGTGACGAAACCAGACGACGGACGCATCGGACATCTTTTATTCTGCCTCTTACATGCAGTTACTATTGTTAGCAAAGTTGTTATCGCAAAGCGTGAACGTGCATTCTTTTCTACATCTACATCTACATCTATACTCCGCGAGCCACCTTACGGTGTGTGGCGGAGGGTACTTATTGTACCACTATCTGATCCCCCCTTTCCTGTTCCATTCACGAATTGTGCGTGGGAAGAACGACTGCTTGTAAGTCTCCGTATTTGCTCTAATTTCTCGGATCTTTTCGTTGTGATCATTACGCGAGATATATGTGGGCGGTAGTAATATGTTGCCCATCTCTTCCCGGAATGTGCTCTCTCGTAATTTCGATAATAAACCTCTCCGTATTGCGTAACGCCTTTCTTGAAGTGTCCGCCACTGGAGCTTGTTCAGCATCTCCGTAACGCTCTCGCGCTGACTAAATGTCCCCATGACGAATCGCGCTGCTTTTCGCTGGATCATGTCTATCTCTTCTATTAATCCAACCTGGTAAGGGTCCCATACTGATGAGCAATACTCAAGAATCGGACGAACAAGCGTTTTGTAAGCTACTTCTTTCGTCGATGAGTCACATTTTCTTAGAATTCTTCCTATGAATCTCAACCTGGCGCCTGCTTTTCCCACTATTTGTTTTATGTGATCATTCCACTTCAGATCGCTCCGGATAGTAACTCCTAAGTATTTTACGGTCGTTACCGCTTCCAATGATTTACCACCTATGGCATAATCGTACTGGAATGGATTTCTGCCCCTATGTATGCGCATTATATTACATTTATCTACGTTTAGGGAAAGCTGCCAGCTGTCGCACCATGCATTAATCCTCTGCAGGTCCTCCTGGAGTACGTACGAGTCTTCTGATGTTGCTACTTTCTTGTAGACAACCGTGTCATCTGCAAATAGCCTCACGGAGCTACCGATGTTGTCAACTAAGTCATTTATGTATATTGTAAACAATAAAGGTCCTATCACGCTTCCCTGCGGTACTCCCGAAATTACCTCTACATCTGCAGATTTTGAACCGTTAAGAATGACATGTTGTGTTCTTTCTTCTAGGAAATCCTGAATCCAATCACAAATCTGGTCCGATATTCCGTAAGCTCGTATTTTTTTCACTAAACGTAAGTGCGGAACCGTATCAAATGCCTTCCTGAAGTCCAGGAATACGGCATCAATCTGCTCGCCAGTGTCTACGGCACTGTGAATTTCTTGGGCAAATAGGGCGAGCTGAGTTTCACATGATCTCTGTTTGCGGAATCCATGTTGGTTATGATGAAGGAGATTTGTATTATCTAAGAACGTCATAATACGAGAACACAAAATATGTTCCATTATTCTACAACAGATTGACGTAAGCGAAATAGGCCTATAATTATTCGCATCTGATTTATGACCCTTCTTGAAAATGGGAACGACCTGCGCTTTCTTCCAGTCGCTAGGTACTTTACGTTCTTGCCCTAAGGGGGGATAAGCGGGCTGCTAGATTGTTGGTGTACAAAATATCTAGCAGTATAACAATACTTAAATATACAGCTTTAAAACAAGCAGTATATACACAGTGTGCAGCCGATATTTTTAAATGCCTGTACGTCGATATCTTTCCATAGATATATCGACGCATTCTCCGATATATCGAGCGTTAATAATTTTATTTTTTAAAATATTGATGTATCGGTTTCCCGATATTTTAAAAATATCAGCAGTCCTACTCCGTACTTCTACTCTCAACGTGTACTTTGGCTCTTTGTTCTCTTTACAGCTGAAGGACCATGAAAATTTTAAAACTGGAATGTGACAGCTAGCGATTGTGTTTCTCTGAACATTCGTGTAGCACCTGGCTCTCAGCTCTTGTGTTCCTTGAACATACGTGTAGCACCTGGCTCTCAGTAAAAAAGTATGAAAACATATGATACAAACGTGACATAAAACAAATAAAAATCCAGAGATAACTAAACGAAAAAGTTAAAGTTACTGACAAGCATGGGACTACGCAAAAACGGGATATTTGGCGTCCCTTTAAAAATATGTTGGGACAACAGGGCACATAACGAGGAAAGGGGCAGTCCCATTAAAAATAGGAGGCCGGTCACCTAATGATCACTTTCGCTCTTACTATTTACGCCATGTAGACGTTTTATTATTTTGTATCATCTTGTCTGAAAACATTTAAAAACTAAGATTATCTCTAGCTGATTGTTTTGGCATTTCTGTAAAAGTGTGAGCTAAATGAAAACAATCAATTGCTTTAGTCTACCTCTAATAAGATATTCTCCAATTGTATCTTGATTTTCAAGAATGAAAACTCCAACTGAATTACTTTCACAGTCTTCTAGTGGAATAGTTTCATCATTATTTTCAATAAAAGTAGTAATTTTTACATTAATTTTATCTTCATTTTTTCATATCCTTTTATAAATTTTTGATCTTTTGGTTGATCTAAATATAACCTATAACGAGCACCATTGCTTCACCAACGTTTTTTTATGCCAGATATTTAGCTTCCCTATTAAAACCATTGGTAGGAAAATGTAGTCACCACATAATTCTATGCATTTTATTCAGAGACTCAGCAATGTCAGGATAAATAGTACGGATGTGCATGTTAGTTTTGACTTGAGATCATTATATACCAAGTTATCTTTAAAGGACTCTTTATCTCTTATCAGCCGACATTTTGATAAGAACATCATGGCCTTATTTGAACATGTGCTTTTGTTATCTTATTTTCAGTTTAATGGTGAATTTTATGAGCAGGTTGATGGAGTTGCTATGGGAAGCCTCTCTCCCCTCTGGCAGCTAATTTGTTCATGGAAGACTTCAAGGAAAAGGCACTGAATTTAGCAAGTTTTAAGCCAACGACCTTCTGGAGGTACGTGGACGACGCACTTGTAGGATATGGATGAATTACATCGACTTCTTGAGCATTTGAATTTGTTGTCGTTCACTGTAAAATTGATGGCACATTAGGACATGCCGTATTTTGTAAACCTACACATACAAATCTACATCTACATGGCAGTAGCTGCCATCAACGTTCACAGATCATAGGTGTCCTTAAGATCATAGTGCATAGGGCGCACGCTATATCCGAAAGATAATTTGCAAGAAGAGTTCACATATCTCAAGAGCATTTTTAAAGCGAATGGATTTCCTCCGCAACAAATCGTTCAGCATTCAAAGTAAAACCTAGAATGCAGGTATGTGACGGGGAAGAAGATAGTAATTCCTACAAATCAAGTGAGTTTGTGGACTATGTGGGTGCTCTTTCCTCGAAGATAGGCCGTATTCCCGAGAAACACTGTGTTAAGGTGATATTGATCTTCCGTCCTTCCACGAAGATTGCAGCTTTACTGGGCTCTGTAAAGGACGATTTATTGCTTCATAAGGCGGGTGTGTATCAGATTCCTTGCGGAATTGAGAGAAGTCATGCATAGGTCAAACAACATGCGCCGTTCCTGAGAGATGTGTAGAACATCGAATATACACTCCTGAAATTGAAATAAGAACACCGTGAATTCATTGTCCCAGGAAGAGAAACTTTATTGGCACATTCCTGGGGTCAGATACATCACATGATCACACTGACAGAACCACAGGCACATAGACACACGCAACAGAGCATGCACAATGTCGGCACTAGTACAGTGTATATCCACCTTTCGCAGCAATGCCGGCTGCTATTCTCCCATGGAGACGATCGTAGAGATGCTGGATGTAGTCCTGTGGAACGGCTTGCCATCCCATTTCCACCTGGCGCCTCAGTTGGACCAGCGTTCGTGCTGGACGTGCAGACCGCGTGAGACGACGCTTCATCCAGTCCCAAACATGCTCAATGGGGGACAGATCCGGAGATCTTGCTGGCCAGGGTAGTTGACTTACACCTTCTAGAGCACGTTGGGTGGCACGGGATACATGCGGACGTGCATTGTCCTGTTGGAACAGCAAGTTCCCTTGCCGGTCTAGGAATGGTAGAACGATGGGTTCGATGACGGTTTGGATGTACCGTGCACTATTCAGTGTCCCCTCGACGATCACCAGTGGTGTACGGCCAGTGTAGGAGATCGCTCCCCACACCATGATGCCGGGTGTTGGCCCTGTGTGCCTCGGTCGTATGCAGTCCTGATTGTGGCGCTCACCTGCACGGCGCCAAACACGCATACGACCATCATTGGCACCAAGGCAGAAGCGACTCTCATCGCTGAAGACGACACGTCTCCATTCGTCCCTCCATTCACGCCTGTCGCGACACCACTGGAGGCGGGCTGCACGATGTTGGGGCGTGAGCGGAAGACGGCCTAACGGTGTGCGGGACCGTAGCCCAGCTTCATGGAGACGGTTGCGAATGGTCCTCGCCGATACCCCAGGAGCAACAGTGTCCCTAATTTGCTGGGAAGTGGCGGTGCGGTCCCCTACGGCACTGCGTAGGATCCTACGGTCTTGGCGTGCATCCGTGCGTCGCTGCGGTCCGGTCCCAGGTCGACGGGCACGTGCACCTTCCGCCGACCACTGGCGACAACATCGATGTACTGTGGAGACCTCACGCCCCACGTGTTGAGCAATTCGGCGGTACGTCCACCCGGCCTCCCGCATGCCCACTATACGTCCTCGCTCAAAGTCCGTCAACTGCACATACGGTTCACGTCCACGCTGTCGCGGCATGCTACCAGTGTTAAAGACTGCGATGGAGCTCCGTATGCCACGGCAAACTGGCTGACACTGACGGCGGCGGTGCACAAATGCTGCGCAGCTAGCGCCATTCGACGGCCAACACCGCGGTTCCTGGTGTGTCCGCTGTGCCGTGCGTGTGATCATTGCTTGTACAGCCCTCTCGCAGTGTCCGGAGCAAGTATGGTGGCTCTGACACACCGGTGTCAATGTGTTCTTTTTTCCATTTCCAGGAGTGTATAAGGCCGCACTTGGCACGTTGTCAGTTTAGCGAATTATTCTGAGGATGGGCGAACGATACGCGACCGGAATATCAATGTGAGAAATATTATTTGCGCGTCTGCGTACCCGAAATTAAATATACTATTCAATACGCCGTGAGGAGTTGAAACTGCACATTAATGAGCATATTTGCGATGCCTTGCAACTTGCTGTTCGGGAAAGATCCTCACCTTCTAGCACTGTTACGGATTTATGGACAAGTGGTATAGGCATGCACATTCAAATACAGAGATATGTAAACAGGAAGAGTACGGAGCTGCGGTTCGCAACGCCTACATAAGACAACAAGTGTCTGGCGCACTTGTTAGATCGGTTACTGCTGCTACAATTTCAGGTTATCAAGATTTAAGTGAGTTTGAACGTGGTGTTATAGTCGGCGCACGAGCGATGGGACACAGCATCTCCGAGGCAGCGATAAAGTGGGGATTTTCCCGTTCGACCATTTCATGAGTGTATCGTGCCCATCAGGAATCCGGTAAAACATCAAATCTCCGACATCGCTGCGGCAGGAAAAATATCCTGCAAGAAGAGGACCAACGACGACTGAAGAGAATAGTTCAGCGTGCTACAAGGGCAACCCTTCCGGAAATTGCTGCAGATTTCAGAGCTGGGCCATCAACAAGTGTCAACGTGCGAACCATTCAATGAAACATCATCGATACGGGCTTTCGGAGACCACCCACTCGTGTAGCCTTGACGACTGCACAACACAAAGCTTTACGCGTCGCCTGGGCCCGTCGTCACCGACATTGGACTGTTGATGGCTGGGAACATGTTGCCTGGTCAGACGAGTCTCGTTTCAAATTGTACGGAACGAATGAACGTGTACGGGTGTGGCGTCAACCTCATGAATCCATGGACCCTGCATGTCTGCAGGGGACTGTTCAAGCTGGTGGAGGCTCTTTAATTGTGTGGGGCGTGTGCCGTTGGAGTGATACAGAACCGCTGATACGTCTAGATACGACTCTCACAGGTGACACGTACGTAAGCATCCTGTCTGATCACCTGCATCCATTCATGTCCTTTCCGACGGACTTGCGCAATTCCAGCAGGATAATGCAACATCACATACGTTGAGAACTGGTATACAGTGGCTCCAGAAACACTCTTCCGAGTTTAAACTCTTCCCTTCGCTACCACTTTCCCCAGACATGAACATTATTGAGCATATCTGGTATGCCCTGCAGCGTGCTGTTTAGAACAGATTCCACCCCCTCGTACTCTTACGGACTTATGAACAGCCCTGCAGGATTCATGGTGTCAGTTCCCTCCAGCACTACTTCAGACATTAGTCGAGTCCATGTCATGTCGTGTTGCGGCAGTTCTTCGTGCTCGAGGGGGCCATACACGATATTAGACAGGTGTTCCAGTTTCTTTGGCTCTTCAGTGTATACGACAAAATAATGTCCCATTTGTGTGCTATCATTCGCCAAAATCTCGTTTCGGTACTTCGGACAGTTTACGGGATATGAGGGATGTTATGAGTATTTCATTCTCGCGTTCGAGTTCGAAATGTTCAAATGTGTGTGAAGTAGACAACATTCCATTAGAACTACTGACAGCCGTGGGAGAGCCTGTCCTGACAAAACTCTACCATCTGGTAAGCAAGATGTATGAGACAGGCGAAATGCCCTCAGCCTTCAAGAAGAATGTAATAATTCCAATCCCAAAGAAAGCAGGTGTTGACAGTTGTGAAAATTACCGAACTATAAGTTTAATAACCCATGGCTGCAAAATACTAACACCAATTCTTTACAGACGAATGGAAAAAACTCGTAGAAGCCGACCTCGGGGAAGATCAGTTTGGATTCCGTTGAAATATTGGAACACGTGAGTCAATACTGACCCTAAGACTCATCTTAGAAGCTAGATTAAGAAAAGGCAAGCCTACGTTTCTAGCATTTGTAGACTTAGAGAAAGTTTTTGACAATGTTGTCTGAAATACTCTCTTTGAAATTCTGAAAGTGGCAGGGGTAAAATACAGGGATCGAAAGGCTATTTACAATTTGTACAGAAACCAGATAGCAGTTGTAAGAGTCGAGGGACATGAAAGGGAAGCAGTGGTTGGGAAGGGAGTGAGACAGGGTTGTAGCCTGTCCCCGATGTTATTCAATCTGTATATTGAGCAAGCAGTAAAGGAAACAAAAGAAAAATTCGGAGTAGGTATTAAAATCCAGGGAGAAGAAATAAAAACTTTGAGGTTCGCCGATGACATTGTAATTCTGTCAGAGACAGCAAAGGACTTGGAAGAGCAGTTGAACGGAATGGACAGTGTCTTGAAAGGAGGATATAAGATGAACATCAACAAAAGCAAACGAGGATAATGTAATGTAGTCGAATTAAGAAGGGTGATGCTGTGGGAATTAGATTAGGAAATGAGACGCTTAATGTAGTAAATGAGTTTGCTATTTGGAGAGCAAAATAACTGATGATGGTCGAAGTAGAGAGGATATAAAATGTAGACTGGCAATGGCAAGGAAAGCGTTTCTGAAGAACAGAAATTTGTTAACATCGAGTATAGATTTAAGTGTCAGGAAGTCGTTTCTGAAAGTATTTGTATGGAGTGTAGCCATGTGTGGAAGTGAAACGTGGACGATAAATAGTTTGGACAAGAAGAGAATAGAAGCTTTGGAAATGTGGTGCTCGAGAAGAATGCTGAACATTAGATGGGTAGATCACGTAACTAATGAGGTGGTACTGAATAGAATTGGGGAGAAAAGTTTGTTGCACAACCTGACAAGAAGAATGGATCGGTTGGTAAGGCATACTCTGAGGCATCAAGGGATCAGCAGTTTAGTATTGGAGGGCAGCGTGGAGGGTAAAAATCGTAGAGGGAGACCAAGAGATGAATACACTAAATAGATTCAGAAGGATGTAAGTTGTACTAGGTACTGGGAAATGAAGAAGCTTGCACAGAATAGAGTAGCATGGAGAGCTGGATCTAACCAGTCTGTGGACTGAAGACTACAACAGTAACAACATTCAGCAGGCGCAAAAGTCATTGGAGCTCCTACTTTTTGTTGCAACGTTTTCGTATTCGTACACATATGTGAAATGTCACAATAGCTACGAGCACTAATGATATGAGAGGCATTTCACCGCGAAGCTGACGTGTAAAGCTACAAGAAACATTGAAATAAGGATTTTTTGCAGAATGAATTCCATAAAATCGTCTGCGAAAGATAGCAGGGCGTGCGCCTTCATTCTGTCAGCGCAGCGACTCGCCGGAGCCTGGCCCGAGCTGGATGATGTCACACCGAGCGCTCCGCGCTTCTGTTTACGATTTATGTGGTGGCTTTGCGGTGCGCCCTCGCCGGAATTCGAGTTCCTGCGGCACAGGCGGAACGTAAACGCTATGGTCGATGTATACCCACAAGAAAAAATCTCGCGGTGTCGAGTTCGGCGACCGCGGTTGCCACTCGAGTAGCGACAGAACGAACAGCTGGCGCAACACGGCCTGTCCAGCGACGCGGATCCGCTGTCAGTTTCAAGTTGCGCGCGCGCCACAACAGTAGTATGCGATACCACTGACAGTCCTCTCAGCGGGGAATCAGGATCCACAGGCTGCCATGTCGCACACAGCAGAGAACGCGTAAACTTTCTCAAAACGCCGAATGTGTTCCACTGTAGCATGTGGATTCTCTGCCTCCAATACGCTTGTGTCGGGTCATTCGATCTTCCCCGAAGGGTGAGAAGTGACTTCGTGCCTGAAGATTAATTTTCTTGTGAAGTCGTCTTTGGCGCAGACTGCCGCCACAGCTAATGGCTTGCACGAGCTGTAATTTGCACAGGTTCACTCTTAATCGAATACTCAATAAAAGCAGGTCTTCTGGTGCAGACTGCCTGAGTATGCTGATGCAGTAGCTCCATACTTAACAATCATACGAGGTGCGGCTAGAAAAAAAACCGGACTGATGCTGGAAAAAACATTTATTTACAATTATTTACAATTTCATATTATCTCCTTCAATGTACTCTCCTCCTCGGTCTCTACACCGCGCCATACGAATTTTCCACTGTTCATAGCAATGCTGCAGATCATTTTCGGTAAGTCCATACATTACTTCCGTCGCTTTTTCTTTTACTGCTTCAACAGTCTCAAATCTAGTTCCTATCAAAGCTGACTTGACTTTAGGGGAAAAGAAAAAAGTCACAGGGGGCCAAATCAGGAGAGTAGGGTGGATGATCTAAGATGGGAATGTTGTGTTTTGCCAAAAACGTCTTCACTGACAACGCACTGTGAGCTGGGGCATTGTCTTGGTGAAGGATCCTTGACTTTTTTCTCCACAAATCGTTCCGTTTTCTCCGTACTCGCTCACGTAGGGTAGCCAGGACGCTAATGTAGTAATGCTGATTCACTGTTTGTCCCTCTGGTACCCAATCAATGTGCACAATCCCTTTGATGTCAAAAAAAAAACAATCATCATTGCCTTGAATTTCGATTTTGACATTCGTACTTTTTTTTGTCGTGGAGAACCAGGAGTTTTCCAATGCATCGATTGGCGTTTAGTTTCGGGATCGTAAGTAAAAAACCACGATTCATCGCAAGTAATAACATTTTGTAAGAAGGTGGGATCACTTTCAATGTTTTCCAGGATGTCAGAACAAATCATTCTTCGGCGTTCCTTCTGTTCAATTGTGAGACACTTTGGAACCATTTTTGAACACACTTTGTTCATGTTGAAACTTTCATGAAGAATCTGCCTAACACTTTCCTTGTCAACTCCTGTTAACTCGGACACTGCTCTGATTGTTAAACGGTGATCTTGTCGAACAAGTTTACCGATTTTTTCAATGTTTGCATCAGTTTTTGCTGACAATGGTCTGCCAGTGCGAGTGTCATCACTGGTGTCTTCGCGGCCATCTTTAAATCGTTTAAACCACTCAAACACTTGTGTTCGCGATAAACAATCATCGCCGTACACTTGTTGTAACATTACAAACGTTTCGCTTGCAGATTTTCCTAGTTTGAAACAAAATTTGATGTTAACACGCTGTTCTTTCTGTACACTCAACATTTTCCGACGCACAGACAAAACGTCAACTACTTAAAACAGACGCCACGGGCAGACTGAGTGCAGGAGGCAGATGAAACTCGAGCAGTAGGCGGAGCGAGAGTCACGTGACAGGCCACGCGACTTTCAGCCTTATTGCATTCGTTTTATTGTTTCACCAGTACTAGTCCGGTTTTTTTCTAGCCACACCTTGTATACAACCGTTCGACAGTAAGATCCGTACCCAAAGACTGGAAATTTGCGCAGATCACACCAATATTCAAGACAGGTAGTAGGAGTAATCCACTAAATTACAGACCTATATCATTAACGTCGATATGCAGCAGGATTTTGGAACATATATTGAGTTCGAACATTATGAATTACCCAGAAGAAATCGGTCTGTTGACGCACAGTCAACATGGGTTTAGAAAACATCGTTCTCTTGAAACACAACTAGCTCTTTATTCGCATGAAGTGTTGAGTGCTATTGACAAGGGATTTCAGATTGATTCCGTATTTCTGGATTTCCGGAAGGCTTTTGACACTGTACCACACAAGTGACTTGCAGTGAAATTGCGTGCTATGGAATATCGTCTCAGTTATGTGACTGGATTCGTGATTTCCTGCCAGACAGGTCACAGTCCGTAGTAACTGACGGAAAGTCATCGAGTAAAACAGAAGTGATTTCTGGCGTTCCGCAAGGTAGTGTTACTGTCGCAGTAAGTACAAAACTTAAATTTGCATCCATATCAACAGCTATCATGGCGATACATAAAAGCATGTTCCATCCTCTTGTTACGTAGCCAGCACCCCGTTATGCTACAAATAGTGATGTAACTTCTAGAACACCATCTGAAGATGATCCTGAAAAGGCTCGAAAAGCGGTTCATGAAATAACAAATAACTATTAAAAAAAGTGACTGGTTGCAGCTTTATGTATTTAAATTAACAGTCACGCGTGTTAAAATATCCATAATGGATAAGCTTAATTAAGCGGAGGTGTATCTTGTTGTGGCTGTTAGTAGTTTCCTGCGTATCGCTTGAAATCACGCCGCCCAAGTGCAATGTCACAAGAGTGTTCGAGCAGTGGTCGATATTATATCGACCCTACGGTCTATCGAGAAATCTCGGGCACGTCCGAACGCGAATATCGACCTGCCGTGGGCCCAAAAATTTTTAAAATTTTTCGACAATTCAGCATGTAAGATCTTGCTTCCGAGCTAACCGAACACTACCTTGTTTTTGAGTTCACGGAGATTTTGCTTGCCAGTCAGCAAGGACTGCACTGTGCTTGGTAGACCCCGCCACATGCAGTGAGCATACAGAAGAGACGGAGATGATGTATCTGTAAATACATCAACTTCAGTAGAGAAATTTATTTCTGTTTAATAGCTTGTTTCGTTGAATGGTTCGCACATTTACACTTGTTGATGGCCCAGCACTGAAATCTGCAGCAATTTGAGGAAGGGTTGCGATTCTGCCACGTTGAGCGATTTTCTTCAGTCGTTGTTGGTCCCGTTCTTACAGAATCTTTTTCCGACCGTAGTGAGGTCGGAGATACGATGTTTTACCGAATTCCCGATATTCACGGTACACTCGTGAAATGGTCTTATGGGAAAATTTTCGATTCATCGCTACCTCGGAGATGCTGTATCCCACAGCTCGTGCGCAGACTATAACACCAGGTTTAAACTCAGTTAAATCTTGAATTAGAATTTCACTCTGCATCGGAGTGTGCGCTGATATGAAACTTCCTGAAATATTAAAACTGTGTGCCGGACCGAGACTCGAACTCGGGACCTTTGCCTTTCGCGGGCAAGTGCTCTACCATTGAGCTTCCCAAGCACGATTCATGCCCCGTCCTCACAGCTTTACTTCTGCCAGTACCTCGTCTCCTACCTTCCAAACTTTACAGAAGCTCTGCTAGTTCTGCAAGGTTCGCTAGAGAGCTTCTGTAAAGTTTGGAAGGTAGGAGATGAGGTACTGGCAGAGGTAAAGCTGTGAGGACGGGGCGTGAGTCGTGCTTGGGTAGCTCAGTTGGTAGAGTATTTGCCCGCGAAAGGTCCCGAGTTCGAGTCTCGGTCCGGCACACAGTTGTAATCTGTCAGGAAGTTTCAGTTACACCTTCATAACGTGCCGTTATAGCAGCAGTAACCGCTCTAACAAGTGCGCCAGACACTTGCCTTATATTTGCGTTACCGACCGCAGGGCTGTATTCTGCCTGTCTACGCACTCTGTTTTTGAATACGCGTACCTATATCAGTTTCTTTGGCGCTTTACTGTACGATATGGAAACAACAAATTGACAGCTACGTCTGCAGAACTGAGGTGTAGTGAGAAGTGCCTAAAACTTGAAGTGGAAGTTTGTGTAGCGAAAATAAAACATCAGCAGAAGTGACGGACACGAAGATGTGTACCAGTGTGAGACAGTGTTATCAGTAGCTGACAGAGCCGGGAAAGGGTCTCTTTGTCGATCTTCAATTGGCCATCTCGCGCATCGCGCTATAAACGTGAGGGCAGACCATCTACATCTACATATACTCCGCAAGCCACCAAACGGTGTGTGGCGGAGGGCACTTTACGTGCCACTGTCATTACCTCCCTTTTCTGTTCGAGTCGCGTATGGTCTGCGGGAAGAACGACGATCTGAAAGCCTCCGTGCGCACTCGAATCTCTCTAATTTTGCATTCGTGATCTCCCCGGGAGGTATAAGTAGGGGGAAGCAATATATTCGATACCTCATCCAGAAACGCACCCTCTCGAAACCTGGCGAGCTAGCTACACCGCGATGCAGAGCGCCTCTCTTGCAGGATCTGCCACTTCAGTTTGCTAAACATCTCCGTAACGCTATCACGGTTACCAAATAACCCTGACGAAACGCGCCGCTCTTCTTTGGATCTTCTCTAGCTCCTCCGTCAACCCGACCTAGTACGGCTCCCACACTGATGAGTAATACTCAAGTATAGGTCGAACGAGTGTTTTGTAAGCCAACTCCTTTGTTGATGGACTACATTTTCTAAGGACTCTCCCAATGAATCTCAACCTGGTACCCGCCTTACCAACAATTAATTTTATATGATCATTCCACTTCAAATCGTTCTGTACGCATACTCCCAGATATTTTACAGAAGTAACTGCTACCAGTGTTTGTTCCACTATCATATAATCATACAATAAAGGATCCTTCTTCCTATGTATTCGCAATACATTACATCTGTCTATGTTAAGGGTCAGTTGCCACTCCCTGCACCAAGTGCCTATCCGCTGCAGATCTTCCTGCATTTCGCTACAATTTTCTAATGCTGCAACTTCTCTGTATACTACAGCATCATCCGCGAAAAGCTGCATGGGACTTCCGACGCTATCTACTAGGTCATTTACATATATTGTGAAAAGCAATGGTCCCATAACACTCCCCCGTGGCACGCCAGAGGTTACTTTAACGTCTGTAGACGTCTCTCCATTGAGAACAACACGCTGTGTTCTGTTTGCTAAAAACTCTTCAATCCAGCTACACAGCTGGTCTGATATTCCGTAGGCTCTTACTTTGTTTATCAGGCGACAGTGCAGAACTGTATCGAACGCCTTCCGGAAGTCAAGGAAAATAGCATCTACCTGGGAGCCTGTATCTAATATTTTCTGGGTCTCATGAACAAACAAAGCGAGTTGGGTCTCACACGATCGCTGTTTCCGGAATCCATGTTGATTCCTACAGAGTAGATTCTGGGTTTCCAAAAACGACATGATACTCGAGCAAAAAACATGTTCTAAAATTCTACAACAGATCGACGTCAGAGATATAGGTCTATAGTTTTGCGCATCTGCTCGACGACCCTTCTTGAGGACTGGGACTACCTGTGTTCTTTTCCAATCATTTGGAACCTTCCGTTCCTCTAGAGACTTGCGGTACACGGCTGTTAGAAGGGGGGCAAGTTCTTTCGCGTACTCTGTGTAGAAACGAATTGGTATCCCGTCAGGTCCAGTGGACTTTCCTCTGTTGAGTGATTCCAGTTGCTTTTCTATTTCTTGGACACTTATTTCGATGTCATGTTAGGTTATGTTATGTTAACTGCCGCAGTCCACTTCACCCCTCCGCCGCCCCACACCGAACCCAGGGTTATTGTGCGGTTCGGCCCCCGGTGGACCCCTCAGGGAACATCTCGCACCAGACGAGTGTAACCCCTATGTTTACGTGGTAGAGTAATGGTGGTGTACGCGTACACGGAGAACTTGTTTGCGCAGCAATAGCCGACACAGTGTAGCTGAGGCGGAATAAGGGGAACCAGCCCGCATTCGCTGAGGCAGATAGAAAACCGCCTAAAAACCATCCACAGACAGGCCGGTTCTCCGGGCAGATTCATGCCGGGGACCAGGCGGTCCTTTCCGCCCGGAAAGCCGTGCGTTAGACAGCACGCCAACCGGGCGGGCTTAAGGGCAGGCATACCCCGGTTCCCAATCGACCACCACGAGGGGGGACCGCCATATTGTACAGTAAGCTCACGGTAGCACGCTCACACCTGCGCCTGCCATCCGAGAACACGTAATGGACTACGTGCAATATTCCGCGTCATCCCGCACCATTAGTCGGAGATTCAGCGGCAGTCGGACTGGGGAATTACCAATCGATGTGTAGGCCGTCAACACCACAACCGAAACGGCTGAGTCTGGTGTGGCGGCGTGAGGGGAAGAACGTACTACTGACGAATGGTGTCTCATCGTGTTCTGCACTACACCATATCATCCCCTACGGCGAAAATGGTGGTGGCCGCAGGAGAGGCCTCATTCTTCTTATGTTTTGGAGAGGCTGGTTGGTTGATTTTTGAGGGAGGGGATCAAACAGAAGTCTACATCTACATCCATACTCCGCAAGCCACCTGACGGTTTGTGGCGGGGGGTACCATGAGTACCTCTTCGGTTCTCCCTTCTATTCCAGTCTCGTATTGTTCGTGGAAAGAAAGATTGTCGGTATGCTTCTGTGTGGGCTCTAATCTCTCTGATTTTATCCTCACGGTATCTTCGCGAGATATACGTAGGAGGGAGCAATATACTGCTTGACTCTTCGGTGAAGGTATGTTCTCGAAACTTTGACAAAAGCCCGTACCGAGCTACTGAGCATCTCTCCTGCAGAGTCTTCCACTGGAGTTTATCTATCATCTCCGTAACGCTTTCGCGATTACTAAATGATCCTGTAACGAAGCGCGCTGCTCTCCGTTCGATCTTCTCTATCTCTTCTATCAACCCTATCTCACACTGCTGAGCAGTGTTCAAGCAGTGGGCGGAAAGCGTACTGTAACCTGCTTCCTTTGTTTACGGATTGCATTTCCTTAGGATTCTTCCAATGAATCTCAGTCTGGCATTTGCTTTACCGACGATCAACTTTATATGATCATTCCATTTTAAATCACTCCTAATGCCTACTCCCAGATAATTTATGGAATTAACTGCTTCCAGTTGCTGACCTGCTATTTTGTAGCTAAATGATAAAGGATCTTTCTTTCTATGTATTCGCAGCACATTACACTTGTCTACATTGAGATTCAATTGCCATTCCCTGCACCATGCGTCAATTCGCTGCAGATCCTCCTGCATTTCAGTACAATTTTCCATCGGTCTCATCGGGTTAGGGAAGGATGGGGAAGGACGTTGGCCGTGTCCTTTCAAAGGAACCGTCAAGGCATTCGCCTGGAGCGATTTAGGGAAATCACGGGAAACCTAAATCAGGATGGCTGGACGCGGGTTTGAACCGTCGTCCTTCCGAATGCGAGTCCAGTGTCTAACCACTGCGCCACCTCGCTCGGCTTTTTCGAGAGGCACCATAGTGTTACCACCATGGTTTTGTAACGAAATTCGGCGCCTGCTCATGCGGCAGAGGCTGCTGCGCTCTCGGTTCACAACGCACAAATGACGACAAGCAAAGGTTAGTAGAGATTCTTGCGACTGTGAAAAGAATTATGCGCGAAGCATACAACAACTACGACTGTCATATCGTATCAAAAGAACTGGCAGAGAATACGAGAGAATTCTGGTGTCACGTAAAATCGCTAAGCGGACCTAAGGTCTCCATTCAGTCCCTTGTTGACCGGTCTGGTGTGCAAAGCGAAAGCCGAAGTTCTAAATTTCACATTCAAGAAATTGTTCACACATGTGAATCGTACAAACATACCGTCATTTGAGCATCTGACAGACCTACACTACTGGCCATTAAAATTGCTACACCACGAAGCTGACGTGCTACACGCGAAATTTAACCGACAGGAAGAAGATGCTGTGATATGCAAATGATAAGCTTTTCAGAGCATTCACACAAGGTTGGCGCCGGTGGCGTCAACTGCAACGTGCTGACATAAGGAAAGTTTCCAGCCGATTTCTCATACACAAACAGCAGTAGACAGGCGTTTCCTGTTGAAACGATGTTGTGATGCCTCGTGTAAGGAGGGTAAAAGCGTACCATCACGTTTCCGACTTTGATAAAGGTCGGATTGTAGCCTATCGCAATTGCGGTTTATCGTATCGCGACATTGCTGCTCGTGTGGGTCGAGATCCAATGACTGTTAGCAGAATACGGAATCGAAGGTACAGGAGAGTAATACGAAACGCCGTGCTAGATCCCAACGGCCTCGTATCACCAGCAGTCGAGATGACAGGCATCTTATCCGCAGGGCTGTAACGGATCGTGCAGCCACGTCTCGATCCCTGAGTGATGGTTCAAATGGCTCTGAGCACTATGGGACTCAACTTCGGAGGTCATCAGTCCCCTAGAACTTGGAACTGCTTAAACCTAACCTAACCTAAGGACATCACGTACATCCATGCCCGAGGCAGGATTCGAACCTGCGACCGTAGCGGTCACGCGGTTCCAGACTGAAGCGCCTAGAACCGCACGGCCACACCGGCCAGCCCTGAGTCAACAGATGGGGACGTTTGCAAGACAACAACCATCTGCACGAACAGTTCGACGATGTTTGCAGCAGCAGCAACTATCAGCTCGGAGACCACAGCTGCGATTACCCTTGACGCTGCATCACAGACAGGAGCGCTCGCGATGGTGTACTCAACGACGAACCTGGATGCACGAATGGCAAAACGTCATTTTTGCGGATGAATGCAGGTTCTGTTTACAGCATCATGATGGTCGCATCCGTGTTTGGCGACATCGCGGTGAACGCACACTGGTAGCATTTATTCATCATCGCCATACTGGCGTATCACCCGGCCTGACTCTGTTGACTCATGGATCGAGACGTGGCTGCACGATCCGTTACAGCCATGCGGATAAGATACCTGTCATCTCGACTGCAAGTGATACGAGGCCGTTGGGATCAAGCACGGCGTTCCGTATTACCCTCCTGAACCCACCGATTCCATATTCTGCTAACAGTAATTGGATCTCGACCAACGCGAGCAGCAATGTCGCGATACGATAAACCGCAATCGCGATAGGCTACAATCCGACCTTTATCAAAGTCGGAAACGTGATGGTACGCATTTCTCCTCCTTACACGAGGCGTCACAACAACGTTTCACCAGGCAACGCCGGTCAACTGCTGTAAAGTATGAGAAATCGGTAGGAAACTTTCCTCATGTCAGCACGTTGTAGGTGTCGCCACCGGCGCCAACCTTGTGTGAATGCTCTGAAAAGCTAATCATTTGCATATCACAGCATCTTCTTCCTGTCGGTTAAATTTCGCGTCTGTAGCACGTCATCTTCGTGGTGTAGCAATTTTAATGGCCAGTAGTGCAGGAAAGAGTGGGTCACCTGTAAAGGAGACCGCATATAGGACGCTGGTGCGACCTGTTCTTGAGTACTGCTCCAGTGTTTTGACTTAGTACCGGGTAAGATTCAAGGAAAATATCCAAGCAATTCTGAGGCGGGCTGCTAGACTTGTTACTGGTAGGTCCAAACAACACCTAAGTGGTACGGAGATGTTTCTGAAACTCAAATGGGAATGGTTCAAATGGCTCTAAGCACTATGGGACTTAACATTTGAGGTCATGAGACGCCAAGAGTTAGAACTACTTAAACCTAACTAACCTAAGGATATCACACACAGCAATGCCCGAGGCAGGATTCGAACCTGCGACCGTAGCAGCAGCGCGGTTCCGGACTGAAGCGCCTAGAACCGCTCGGCCGGTTCAAATGGGAATCCCTGAAAGGAAACGCTATTGAGAAAATTTAGAGAACCGCCATTTGAAGCTGACTGCCGAATGATTCTACTGCTGGCAACATATATTGCGCGTAAGATCCACGAAGACAAGATACAAGAAATTGGTGCTCATACGGAGGCATACAGACAGATTTTTTTTCCTATCGCTCTATTTGCGAGTCGAACAGGAAAGGAAATGACAAGCAGTGGTACAGAGTACCCTCCGCCACGCACCGTACGGTGGCTTGCGGAGTATCTACGTAGATGAATTCCATGCATCATGGTGAGGAGAGCCATCTGGTGTGATTTGGGGGCAGGGCTGGTACTCACTAAGGAACTCTTGACAGTACAACGGCACTTCACAGGCATCGTTCGTCCTCATGGTATTTCTGCAGGCAGCCGATAGCCAGATGTGTCCCCGATAGAACTCGTCCGAGACCTGTTGTATCAGTCGCGGGACAGACTGGGGTCAGCAGAGGATGTAACAGCTTTATAACACCCTTCCGACCCGAACTAGTGCATGCATCCATGCCAGAGGGATACAACACCATGGTCACATGTGGTGCTATACTGCGTAGTTCTTTATAAATTTGAGTGCATTTTTCAATCACCGCAATAGCATCACACAGCCTCTGGAACAGTGGAGATTCATTTCGTTTCTCCTCGCCTTCCGGGTGCTGGACTTTTTTGTCCGGCAGCCTATTTTTAATTTGTAGTGTTAGAAGCGAACATCTCTGGATGTGAAACAGTTTATCTCATGACCAGTTTCTAGAGTAACTACCTCTCATCTTCAGGCGTGATTCTTCTCTAATGTGTTGCAAACTGGAAAAATTCCGCACACTCTCAAAAAGGCTAAAATTGTTGCCATATTAAAACCGGGCAAACCGAGTGACCAACCTCAGAGCTACCGCCCAATCGCCTTACTCAGCATGATCTATAAATTACTGGAGAGGCTTATGTACAACAGAATGAGCGAAGTCATCCTGGAGGCTGTACCGGTAGAACAGGCGGGCTTCCGGCCGAAAAGAAGCTGCACGGATCAGGTCCTCGCTCTAACAACCTACATCGAGGCGGGCTTCCAAAGACAGCAAAAAACATCAGTGGTATTTGTTGACCTGACGGCGGCGTTCGACACTGTCTGGAGACAGGGCCTGATTTATAAGCTCCTCCGCATCGTGCCATGTCTAAAAACGGCTAACCTTATCAACGAAATGCTCTGCAATAGACCATTCCAGGTTGTCATCGGTAACAACAGAAGTGAATTCATGAAACTTAATAATGGCCTGCCCCAAGGTTCAGTACTGGCTCCACTGCTTTTCAGCATGTATATAGCCGATATGCCTAGGACGAGATCCAAAATGTTCGGATATGCGGACGACTGGGCCTTGGCCACACAACACCGAGTGATGGAGGAAACTGAGATCACACTATCCAGCGATTTGACCACTCTAGGAAAATACTTCCGTGACTGGAGGCTCCAACCCAGCCCATCCAAAACAGAGGCCACTTGTTTCCACCTGAATAACAAATTAGCAAACAAAGAGCTCAAGATCCGCTTTGATGGCGGCATTCTTCCATATAACAGAACACCAAAGTATCTGGGCGTGACACTCGATAGAACATTGAGCTATAAACAACACCTTGTAAACACTGCTGAAAAAGTCAGAACTAGAAACAACATTGTCCAAAAGCTTTGTGGCACTAGTTGGGGGTCCACTGCCTCCGTTCTGCGTAGCTCTGCACTAGGACTTGTCTATTCTGCAGCAGAGTACTGTTCCCCAATATGGTTAAATAGTGCTCACATCAAGAAGGTGGATGCAGTCTTGAACCAAACGATGAGGATTATCTCTGGAACGATCAGGTCAACTCCTGTCCAATGGCTGCCTGTATTGAGCCATATCCCGCCGCCACATTTGCGCAGAGAACACGCACTTGTCAGGGAGTGTCGAAAAATCCAAAATAGCCCAGATCTTCCTATCCACACCCTGAGTAATGGAATTGAGCAAAATAGATTGAAATCCAGACACCCCCCTCTCGCAAGTGCCAAAGATCTGGTAAAGAACGCTTTTATTCTTGAGGACCGCTGGAGAGAAGAGTGGGAGGAAAAGACACCGCCTCAGGTTAACACCTTATTGGGAACATCTAACAGACCTCGGGGCTTTGACTTGCCCCGCAAAATCTGGTCTACCCTTAACAGGATCAGGACGAGCCACGGCCGTTGTGCGGACTCCTTGTACAAATGGAGCATAGTGCCATCACCACAGTGCGACTGCGGCGCTGACAGGCAGACAATTCACCATATCGTGGTAGAATGCCCTCTGAGGGCCTACCCTGGGCCAACAAGGGACTTCATGGATGCGACTAACAGTGCAATCGATTATATTTCTAACCTAGATGTATGTTTGTGATAGTGTAACTGTTTTGTGTGTTATGTACTTTTAGATTTTTCATACGCGATTTGTACTTGCCATACGCTAAATAAAATAAATAAATCTTCAGGTTTTCCATCTCCAAGAGATATATCTACGCGTCAGTCTCGTCCACATACTGAGAACATGCTCCATTTATACTGAAGCGCCAAAGAAACTGGTATAGGCGTGCGTATTCAGAGATATGTAAACAGCCAGAATACGGTGCTCCGGTCGGCAACACCTGTATAAGACAACAAGCGACAGGCGCAGTTGTTAGATCGGTTACTGTTGCTTCAATGGCAGGTTATCAAGTGCAACGTGGTGTTATATTTGGGGCACGAGCAATGGAACACAGCATGTCCGTGGCAGTGATGAAGTGGGGATTTTCCCGTACGACCATTTCATGAGTGTACCGTCAATATCAGGAATTGTGTAAAACATCAAATCTTCGACAACACTGCAAGAACGGCAACAACGGCGACTGAAGAGATTCCTTCTACGTGACAGAAGCGCAAGCCTTCAGCAAATTTCTGCAGCTTTCAAGTGCAAGTGTCAGCGTGCGAACTGTTCAACGAAACGTCATCGATATGGGCTTTTGCAGCCGAAGGCTCAGTCATGTACCCTTGGTGACTGCACGACACAAATCTTTACGACTAGCCTGAGCCCATAAATGGCGAAATTGAACTGTTGATGACTGGAAACATGTTGCCTGCCCGGACGAGGCCCGTTTCAAATTGTATCGAGCGGATGGACGTGTACGGGTATCGAGACAAAAAAAAAGGTTCAAATGGCTCTGAGCACTATGGGACTTAACTTCTGAGGTCATCAGGTCCCTAGAACTTAGAACTACTTAAACCTAACTAACCTAAGGACATCACACACATCCATGCCCGAGGCAGGATTCGAACCTGCGACCGACTTGGACAATTGCAGCAGGACAATGCGGCACCCCACACGTCCAGAATTCATACAGAATTCCTCCAGGTATACTCTTCTGAATTAAAACATTTCCTCTGGCCACCAAACTCCCCAGATATGAACATTATTAAGCATATCTGGGATGCCTTGCAACGTGCTGTTCAGAAGAGATCTCCATCCTATCGTATTATTACGGATTTATGGACAGGCCTGCCGGATTCATGGCGTTAGTTCCTTCCAGGACAATTTCAGACATTAGTCGAGTCCATGCCACGTGGTATTGGGGCACTTCTGAGTGGTCGCGGGGGCTCTACACGACATTAGGCAGCTGTACCAGTTCCTTTGGCTCCTCAGTGTATAATAATACAGCTCCACACTGGTTCGTCAGGCAGATAAAACTTGCTGAATAATATACCCATGGCAGCAATAGGTAGTACTGGAGCGAAAACGGGTACATCAGTAAAGATGATCCGACGACAGCAACTCGCGAAGACTGAGTCGGTGCACTTTAGAGGCAGAGTCAAGTGGTTACAATCACTTTAAAACGCACCGGCTCAGTCTTCCTGAGTTGCCGTTGACGTATCATCTTTACTGATATACCTGTTTTGGTCCTGTACTCCTTATTGGCATCCGTTTTGTCACTGGCGCCTTTTTCACTAGTCCGGTGGAGAGTCTGTATACAGAAGCTGCCGAACTACCATTGACATACTGCCATGACTTTCTCCTCGGCAGGTACACATGCCGTTTGTCTGCCATGCCCAGCCACCCATCTTACGCCTCTTTCTTTGATGACTCCTTTGATCGCCAGCATGTGGCGTGTCCCTCTTCTCTGCTGCCTCCTGGAGTTCGCTTTCAGCTCTTTTGCTCCGGGAACTTAACCTCACGCTACCTGCCACTTCACCACCTTGGCTTTGTGCGGCAGCTCGCATTCACCTATCCCTTGTTTCGCTCCCTAATAACACTACTCCAGGCTCGCTCTATCGCTTTCAGTTTCACAACCTTCGCGTGATACTTCGCGATAGTACTGTTGTGGCATCAGACGCCAAATTCACCCTATTGACACCAAAAGTAGTGGATGGGTGCCAGGAGGTGCCGTATTAAAACTCGGCCGAGCTTTTCAAATGGTTTATTCGTTTCCACTACAGAGCTGCGTTCACCTCGGTCCGCGTCACAGGCCCCGCAATGCTGAGGCCACCGCCCCAGCGACCTGTGCAATGAGACGCTGTGTCGTGCCGGCCTTGTTCGCCAGCTGTAGAGCTCAGCGGCCACCGTCCCCGTTGACTCCGCGCCGCTCCACCGGGAGCCATAGGCCGGCCCCGCTGCTACTTTTTCCTCGGCTGGCGTAGCTGGGAACGCGGCGGCAACGACCGCCCGCGATCCGGCGTCGGAATCTGCGGCCCCTCGCCACGAACGTCTCCTACGTGTGTCGGGAGCCGAGACGACTGTCCGCGGTAGCGAGCCGAAGAGTGGCCCGCCCTGGCTTTGCTGCAGACCCCGTGTCGGTTGGTTGGTTTGTGGGCGTTAAAGGGACCAGACTGCTACGGTCATCGGTCCCTTAGACCCCGTGTCGGCCTCAGAGGGTCGAACCAACGACCCACCGTGGACTGGGACGCTGTCGCCCCATCTGTTGCTGCGTGTAGCCCGGCGATGTGACACGCCACCATCCAGGAGAGCTGCCACACTTGAGTGAATCTCGTTGGAAAACAACACCTATTTATACTCGGCTGCATGCCTCTGTTTCACTAACACAGCTCTCTGAATCACATACGCCCCACACCTCAGTTGCGCCTGTGGGCCCTTTCTTCCTGTAACTTGTGACATGCAAACCGCTGCGTTTACACTTTTCAGCAGTTCGATGGCCCCTGTGGCTCCAGTCCACTTCGCAACCGCTGGTCAGCATAACATACTGCAATCCAGCCTGCACCTGGTTGTAACTTGTGCTCAGAATATCGCACAAAACTAACTTTCCCTATCCTAAACGGTGGTGCCACTACAGTACCTTTGTGTATACTGATGGCTCTCGCACTGAACGTGGTGTCGAGTGTGCCTTCGTCATTGGCAATGACGATTTTCGGTATCGGCTTCAGGAACAGTGCAGAGTTTTTGCCCTGTATCAGGCCACACAGTACATCCGGCGACTCCGGCTTTCCAATTACGTCAGCGGCTCAAACTCACTCACTGCCCTTCAAAGCCTCTGCCTGCTGTAAACCGTCCATCCCTTAGTGCAACGGGTCCAGGAAAGCTGTCACTTGCTAACTCTTGATGGAGCCACTGCGATGTTTATGTGAGTTCCTGGTCACGTCGGTCTCTGACACTGCTGCCAAGGCTGTAGTCCTCGCAGCTCAGCCCAATAGTTCCCATATTCCCTCCGATGATCTCCCTTCATGGGAACCAGCTCAGGGTTATTAAGCCTCCCTCATCGGCTTAGCCGGTCGGAGTGGCCGAGAGGTTCTAGGCGCTACGATCGCAGGTTCGAATCCTGCCTCGGGCATGGATGTGTGTGATGTCATTAGGTTAGTTAGGTTTAAGTTCTCGGGGACTGATGACCTCAGAAATTAAGTCCCATAGTGCTCAGAGCCATTTGAACCATTATCGGCTTGGACGACCTCCTCTCGGCCCTCTCGCCGCGAGATGATATTACTAAGGTTGCGTATTGTGGCTGTCTTTTTAGCCATCGCCATTTGTTAAGCGGTGCTCCCACACCACTTCGTGCTCATTACCCTCAACCTTTGACGGTTCGCAATTTCCTGACATAATGTCCTTTTTTTAACCACTTGTTGACTAGAAGAAGGGATCGGTTGGTAGGACATGTTCGAAGGCATCAAGGGATCACCAATTTAGTACTGGAGGGCAGCGTGGAGGGTAAAAATCGTAGAGGGAGACCAACAGATGATTACACTAAGCAGATTCAGAAGGATGTAGTTTGCAGTAGGTACTGGGAGATGAAGAAGCTTGCACAGGATAGAGTAGCATGGAGAGCTGCATCAAACCAGTCTCTGGACTGAAGACCACCACAACAACAACAACAACAACATATGTTCTCGTTCGTCTTTGCTTTTGAGTTATCGGCCGTTTTAATGTACGGCGCGCGGGCTGTTGACAGCGTTTTACTTTTTATCCGCCGTAGCAATATGGCGAAAGACATTTAATCTTTAGTTCAGGACCTCCGTTTCTTTATGGCGTGTTTTATGGTCCTTTCTCCAAGTCCCTGCTTTTACTTTTTTTCTGTCCGTCACTTGGGCTTAACGTGTAGTTGTTTTTAACTGCTTTTATCTCTGACATGAGTGCATATGACGCTAGTTTTTTTGCGCCCTAAAACAAAATAAGACAAATAGACAAACTCCTTATTGATGCTATGGATATTTAGACTAGCAACTTTAAGTATGTGACAAACCAGTGTGGAGCCGTATCATTATAATTGGAGCATTTTGTCAGTATAGCGACGAGACTGATGTGGAGTTATATATCTGGGACATCTGAGAATCTGAAGATGACAGCTAGTAACTGTGAAAACTGGTCGTGAAATAAACAACTGCACATCAACCGAACTTGGCTTCTAATACCACAAATTACAACATCAGATCGGCCCAACAACACATGTAAATTGAATACTATATGTTCACGTACCACTGAATTTCTCAAGTTTTGATTGAAGTTTTTGAAGACTAGACTTATTGCTTTATTTCTATAGTTCGCATTGATAGTTATATTTATAGACTGTGTTTTTTTTGTTAATCATGTAGCACCCTAAAAATATTTGATTGTAATCGGTACTATATAAAGCGGAAAATTAAGCATGACAGTGAGTTACTTACTCGATGCTTTTTTTCGGGACGTGTTTGTATAAAATGACACAGCGTAAAAATTAGGATAGATGTGGTGTCATGTAAAAATTAACCGTCCAAAAGTTATTATCTCAGCAGTCATTTACGGATACTTGGATGGGAGTTTTGGAACAAATCCCATTGTTTTAAGAACGCGGTGTTACGATTAATAAAAAAATTGCTTTAGGTGCTCCAAATTCCCTCATCTTCCCCTACTGTTATTGAACTGTCTCCCGTGGCACCAATTTAATTACTGATATAATTACAGACGAGCTATACTTTTACTTTCGTAAACATTCTCGTCTCCAACTTTGTGGGTCTTGCTGATCACGTACTGGCTTTTCGACAGTTTTTCTGCGATCCGCAGCGCTGCTCTAGCGGGCTCTTGGGTGTAGCCAATTTATTGTGGTGTTCCGAAAATTACGCGCGGCAAGACCGTGTGCCTGCTGGCCGCTGGTTTTCTTCACTTCATTGCAAAAAGTAGTGCAATTGTGTACTCACCATATCTGCAGTTTTATCGGCGTCCCGTCTAAGTTGATGATTTTCTGTTTGAAGTCCAGACCTGGAAACAAGATAGACAACCAAAATTAGTGGACCTGTAGCAGTCAAACTAGCTTCGGCTTTTACGGAATGATAAAACTAAGTTCTTTTTTAACATAAACACTACATTACAATTGCTACACCAGAAAGAAATGCAGATGATAAGCAGGTATTCATTGGACAAATATATTATACTAGAACTGACATGTGATTACATTTTCACGCAATTTGAGTGCACAGATCCTGAGAAATCAGTACCCAGAACAACCACCTCTGGCCGTAATAACGGCCTTGATACGCCTGGGCATTGAGTCAAACAGAGCTTGGATGGCGTGTACAGGTACAGCTGCCCAAGCAGCTTCAACACGATACCACAGTTAATCAAGAGTAGTGACTGGCGTATTGTGACGAGCCAGTTGCTCGGCCACCATTGACCAGACGTTTTCAGTTGCTGAGAGGTCTGGAGAACGTGCTGGCCAGGGCAGCAGTCGAACATTTTCTGTATCCAGAAAGGCCCGTACAGCACCTGCAACATGCTGTCGTGCATTATCCTGCTGAAATGTAGCGTTTCGCAGGGATCGAATGAAGGGTTGAGCCACGGGTCGTAACACATCTGAAATGTAACGTCCACTGTTCAATGTGCCGTCAATGCGAACAAGAGGTGACCGAGATGTGTAACCAATGGCACCCCATACCATCACGCCGGGTGATACGCCAGTATGGCGATGACGAATACACGCTTCCAATGTGCGTTCACCGCGATGTCGCCAAACACGGATGCGACCATCATGATGCTGTAAACAGAACCTGGATTCATCCGAAAAAATGACGTTTTGCCATTCGTGGACCCAGGTTCATCGTCGAGTACATCACAGGCGCTCCTGTCTGTGATGCAGCGTCAAGGGTAACCGCAGCCACGGTCTCCGAGCTGATAGTTCATGCTGCTGCAAACGTCGTCGAACTGTTCGTGCAGATGGTTGTTGTTGTGACTTGGCAAGACAGCCAAGCCACTAGGAGGTAGCCGAAAGGTACGCGTTTAAGCTCACGCAGGATGGCGTGAGGTCTGGAACAGGACAAGGTCTTTATAGTAGCAAAAATAGTACGTAGCTTCTGGAATACTTAACTTTAATCCATAATTGGTGAACATCGGTCTGACGGTACATGCATCACAAGATAAATAGCAATTGATAATGGCGCTTTGCTAGGTCGTAGCAAATGGCGTAGCTGAAGGCTATGCTAACTATCGTCTCGGCAAATGAGAGCGTTATTTGTCAGTGAACCATCGCTAGCGAAGTCGGCTGTACAACTGGGGCGACTGCTAGGATGTCTCTAGACCTGCCGTGTGGCGGCGCTCGGTCTGCAATCACTGATAGTGGCGACATGCGGGTCCGACGTATACTACCGGACCGCGGCCGATTTAAAGGCTACCACCTAGCAAGTGTGGTGTCTGGCGGTGACACCACAGTTGTTATTTTGCAAACGTCCCCATCTGTTGACTCAGGGATCGAGACGTGGCTGCACGATCCGTTACCGCCATGCGGTTAAGATGCCTGTCATCTCGACTGCTAGTGATACGAGGCCGTTGGGATCCAGCACGGCGTTCTGTATTACCCTCCAGAACCCACCGATTCCATATTCTGCTAACAGTCATTGGATCTCGACCAACGCGAGCAGCATTGTCGCGATACGATAAACTGCAATCGCGATAGCCTACGAGCCGACATCAAAGTCGGAAACGTGATGCTACGCATTTCTCCTCCTTACACGAGGCATCACAGCAACGTTTCACCTGGCAACGCCGGTCAACTGCTGTTTGTGTATGAGAAATTGGTTGGAAACTTTCCTCATGTCAGCACGTTGTAGGTGTCGCCACCGGCGCCAACGTTGTGTGAACGTTCTGAAAAGCTAATCATTTGCATATCACAGCATCTTCATCCTGTCGGTTAAATTTCGCTGCTGTAGCACGTCATCTTCGTGCTGTAGCAATTTTAATGGCCAGTAGTGTAGTAGTTGCCGTAAAGAAACGAAATGTTACGACAGCATGAAACTAGAAATGTTTGGCACATGACAAATAGGCCTATTGCTGAGCGAGAGCACATCTCACATAGGCTGAATGGGAAAAGCGTTCGAGATAAAGGAGGATAGATGCTGCGCATCAAAGGAACAGAGGCAAATGTCATCAACCTCCGGTGTGGCCACACTTACAAGGGAATCTCGAAAACGCAGATTTTGTCGTACGATGGTCCGGTGGATAGACCGTCAAAAGCTGAACACGGACAAGCATGGGAACAGGAAGAAGATGTATTGAATTGTGAAAAAAAAAAAAAAAAAATAGAAACATTTAAGGGTCCAAGGTTATCAAGTGTAACATAGAGCGCACTGGAAAACTCTTACTTGGACGACCCAGGTTCAAAACCGTTTCATTCCATTTACCTTTTTTTTCAGAAAATTGTGAACTGTCCGAGTATTCATTGAACTGTTTGTTCTCTTTTTGTAGTTCTGGCGGTTGTCATGCTGTGCATATGTTACAACAAAGGAACTCAAGAGTGAAAACTTCCAAAACGGAACGCAAGTTCTACATAGTTAAAAACATATATTTTGATAGAGCACAGCGGAACTGTGTGCCTGTGAAACTGTTGCATTAATTTTTTACAGCTTATGTGACAAACTATTACGTTTTCGTTATTTCCTTGGGAGTGATCACATGGACATTCATACGAACACCTGAAGGGGGGACGTTGATGAAGTGTGGCACGGCCTCCCTACCACGCCCGCGTTTTGAAGCAGCACTTCAATACCGGCTCAGTGAGCAACGATTCTGTGTATTACTTTCGACCAAAGGTGTGCGGTATACATCTAGAAGGCCGTGGTACATACTCTTTGGTTTTATGGATCATCTGTGACTGTTCCGTATCTTATAAACTTATATATGGAAACGATGCCCTAAAAACGCGTTTGCATTTGCAACAGTTGTCAGAATTGCAACATGATGCAGTTGTTGTATTTAATGAGGGGATCGTCGGGAGGATGAAGGTATTAGAAAGAATTGGCTTCAAGATAGGAAATTTTACTCAAGACATCCTGAGAAAAATAGATTTACAGCGCGTCTCTGCAGCTGGAAAGTCAGTTGAAGACCTGGTAAAGGAAAGAAGACAGACAGCAAGAAATCGTAAGAGAAGCCTTGAAGGGAAAGACGACCCAGAGTACAAATGTGGTGCCTTCTGAAAAAGTGACCTAAGGAAAAAAGTTTAAATTGCGTTTCCTGAGAAGTTTGTTTTTTAAAGTTTGTGTACCTTTTCCTCAGATTCTATGAATGCTAGAATTATGAAATTTTGCACACATATTTCTGTAAACTTAATAAACTGTGTCTCAAGAGCAAATTTTGAAATTCTGATTGCAGGTTGAGATATGGGGCACAGTGCTTGGAATTTTGCATGAATTTGAAATTGTACTTGTTGAATTATAATTTAAAAAATATGAAAATTCTCCTGTTTGACCTATTCCAAAAAACTCAAGAGAGAAGCTTACAACATATCAAGAGATGTAACAGAAATTTTTGTATAAATCTCTTGAATACTTTCTGAGAAAAAGGAACATACATTATTTTTTGAAAATAAAACTTCAAATTTCATTTTTAAAAAATTTGAGTATATACAATCATACGATTTTATATGTAAATGTGTTACGTTCATGTAAAGCGTGGTACAAAATTTCATTGCCATATCTCCAAAACTGCGGATTTCGTTCATTTTTTAAACAGTGTGTGTTTTTCATCAATGTCCCCCTCTTAATTGGGCAAGGAGGCATGTCACAGTCTCTCACCAGGCGTACAAATACGACACACGCACAATCACTAATGCCGTGTATGACCCACCAGACGTATTTTCCGGTGGGGGATTCGGTCCACTTATCGCCTTGTCATGAAACGTTTGTGCTTTCTATTCGAAAGCCATTGCCTTTCGGCCGCTAATAGAGTAGTTGCGCAGAATCAACTGTCATTATGGGTCCCTTCCTTACACTTCGCTGCTGCATACGGACTTTACACCACAACACAGACACAAATCTGATTACAGCGAATACACAGAGAAAAAAAACTGGCAGGATGGAGGTTTGATCATGGCTCACCAACTTGGCTGTCCAACACCGTGACAACTTGGCCACGACGCCGGTGCTCTTTTAGGCTGTTGTATATTGCACTTCTTGTCCTAGGACAAGTAAAATTCAGTACATCTTCTTCCTGTTTTGATGTCTGATCTGTGTTCAATTTTTGACAGGTTGTCCACTGGGCCATTTTACCACTAAATCTGAGAGGACTGCGATTTGGAGTTTCCCTTGTTAGGTCGCCACAAGCATTCCAACTTATCTGTCGACCAACCAACAAATTGCATGTGCCGAGACTGGGTGGGCGCCCGAACGACTCTTGAATCTGATGTTAAACAATAAACGTTAGACACGCACACTGCGCTCGCCCTATCTCTGCCGTATTAAGATATAAAATGGATCCCTAAATCATGTGGCGAAGGGCAAAAAACTGAGTTTCTGTCATTACACACAGCGACAAGAATAGTCGCCAGTTGCAGATTCTCATTTGCACCTGAAATCAAGCTTTGATTTTTAATAAATGAACCCCTTGTAGCAGTATTACAAAAAGTACAGTTAACCGTACTTCGCAATACTGTATGGATACTAGAAAACTTCTGGTGTTCAATGAAAGTGATGAAAGCTTTATACACTGAAGAGCCACTTAATATCGTGTAGGGCACCTGCGAGGACGAAGAAGTGCCGCAACACGACGTTGCATGGACTCAACTGTCTGAAGCAGTGCTGGAGGGAAGTGACACCATGAATTCTGCAGGGGGGAAGAGGGCGTGGAGATGGAAATTTCTTCTCAACAGCACTTTTCAAGGCATCCCAGATATGTTCATGTCTGGAGAGTTTGGTGGCCAGCGGAAGTGTTTACTCAGAAGTGTGTTCCTGGGGCCACCCCGTAGCAATTCTGGACGTATGGGGCGTCGCGTTGTCCTGCTGGAATCTACAAAGTATCTACATGAATCAGATGTCCCATATCACTCCAACTGCACGTGCCCCACACCATTACAGAGCCTCCACCAGCTTGAAGAGTCCCCAGCTGACATGCAGAGTCCATGGATTTGTAAGGTTCTCTCCATAGCTGTACACGTCCATCTGCTCAATACAGTTTGAAACCAGACTCGACGGACCAGGCAACATGTTTCCAGTCATCAACAGTCCAATGTCAGTGTTGACAGGCCCAGGCGAGGCGCAAACCTTTGTGTCATGCAGTCACCATGGGTACACGAGTGGCCCTTCAACCCCGAAAGCCCATACTGATGAAGTGTCGTTGAATGGTTCGCACACTGACACTTGTTGATTGCCCAGCATTGAAATCTGCAGCAAATTGCAGAACGATTTTCTTCAGTGGTCGTTGGTCCTATTCTTTAGGATCTTTTTCCGGCCAAAGCGATGTCTGAGATTTGATTTTTTACCGGATTCCAGATATTCATTGTACACTCGTGAAATGGTTGTACGTGAAAATACCTACTTCATTATTACCGCGGAGATGATGTGTCCTATCGCTCGTGCGCCGGCCATATGGTGTCGTTCAAACTCACTTAAATCTTGATAACCTGCCATTGTAGGAGCAGTAACCGATCTAACAACTGCGCCAGTCACTTCTTGTGTTGTGTAGGCGTTGTCGACCGCAGATCCGTATTCTGCCCGTTTACATATCACTATGTTTGAATATGCATGCCTATACCAGTTTGTTTGGTGCTTCATTATAGTATTTTTTTGGTATCCAATGGAAGTGACGAAAACTTTATATTTTCATTGGCTATGTCAATATTTCATATGTCTATGCTAAGGATCTTTGCAACAGTAGTCTTCAACAGTGAATATATTGGGACACAGAGGTTCTCAGTACGATCACTGTGATCTTTGGTTGCCAGTAGTATTGTCGTTGCGCCGGCATTCTAACAGAATCTAGCAAATGAGTGAGTGAGTCACGTGTTGGCTATGTAACACAGCGGTCTGAAATAGCTTGAAGAGAACAGAGAAAAAGATACTGAGGTAGATGAGTTTAGGAGTATGGTTTGGTAAAGAGTAATTTGACAAGTGATTTGATGTAATGCTGTTGATCCACTGCTTGCTTTTCCATAGTTACTGTACTGCTTGCCCTGGGGAGAACAATATTTATTCACATAGAATTACGAAAAGTGCAATGAATTCAGCTTTCATGATCCTTGAAAGACGCACGGAAAAGTGCACAGAAAAAACATTTATTATTCAACGTAATTGTATTTACAAACAGTATCGATTTATTATGCGTATTATTTCTTGCTCTATGTTAGAAATATTAGGAACTTCAAATGGTTCAAATGGCTCTGAGCACTATGGGACTTAACATCTGAGGTCATCAGTCCCGGTTAAAGGCGCTGTAGTCTGGAACCGCAAGACCGCTACGGTCGCAGGTTCGAATCCTGCCTCGGGCATGGATGTTTGTGATGTCCTTAGGTTAGTTAGGTTTAACTAGTTCTAAGTTCTAGGGGACTAATGACCTCAGCAGTTGAGTCCCATAGTGCTCAGAGCCATTTGAACCATTTTTTTTTGTCATCAGTCCCCTATAACTTGCATGCACTCCGTTAACAGGCCACAAGTGGCCCGTCGGGACCATCCGACCGCCGTGTCATCCTCAGTGGAGGATGCGGACAGGAGGGGCGTGTGGTCAGCACACTGCTCTCCCGGTCGTATTGATGGTTTTCTGTGACCGGAGCCGCTACTATTCGGTCGAGTAGCTCCACAATTGGCATCACGAGGCTGAGTGCACACCGAAAAATGGCAACAGCGCATGGTGGCTGGATGGTCACCCATCCAAGTGTCGGCCACACCCGACAGCGCTTAACTTCGGTGATATCGCGGGAACCGGTGTATCCACTGCGGCAAGGCCGTTGCCCCCCTAGAACTTAGAACTACTTAAACCTAAGTAACCTAAGGATATCACACACGTCCATGCCCGAGGCAGAATTCGAACCTGCGACCGTAGCAGTCGCGCGGATCTGGACTGAAGCGCCTGGAAACGCTCGGCCACATCGGCCGGCTATTAGTAACTGTGTAACAGTCGAATGATTTTATGCAATTGATTACACTGTCCTGATCTTGGACGAGGAAGACGTGAGAGTCATTGTAAGTGTACTTACGCTGTATTTCTGTCAAAAAAAAAAAACAAAAAAAAAACAGGTGTTTACTTGCTCTTAAAACTTTTATTCACAGGGTGACAACTCCTGAACTACACTCCTGGAAATAGAAAAAAGAACACATTGACACCGGTGTGTCAGATCCACCATACTTGCTCCGGACACTGCGAGAGGGCTGTACAAGCAATGATCACACGCACGGCACAGCGGACACACCAGGAACCGCGGTGTTGGCCGTCGAATGGCGCTAGCTGCGCAGCATTTGTGCACCGCAGCCGTCAGTGTCAGCCAGTTTGCCGTGGCATACGGAGCTCCATCGCAGTCTTTAACACTGGTAGCATGCCGCGACAGCGTGGACGTGAACCGTATGTGCAGTTGACGGACTTTGAGCGAGGGCGTATAGTGGGCATGCGGGAGGCCGGGTGGACGTACCGCCGAATTGCTCAACACGTGGGGCGTGAGGTCTCCACAGTACATCGATGTTGTCGCCAGTGGTCGGCGGAAGGTGCATGTTCCCGTCGACCTGGGACCGGACCGCAGCGACGCACGGATGTACGCAAAGACCGTAGGATCCTACGCAGTGCCGTAGGGGACCGCACCGCCACTTCCCAGCAAATTAGGGACATTGTTGCTCCTGGGGTATCGGCGAGGACCATTCGCAACCGTCTCCATGAAGCTGGGCTACGGTCCCGCACACCGTTAGGCCGTCTTCCGCTCACGCCCCAACATCGTGCAGCCCGCCTCCAGTGGTGTCGCGACAGGCGTGAATGGAGGGACGAATGGAGACGTGTCGTCTTCAGCGATGAGAGTCGCTTCTGCCTTGGTGCCAATGATGGTCGTATGCGTGTTTGGCGCCGTGCAGGTGAGCGCCACAATCAGGACTGCATACGACCGAAGCACACAGGGCCAACACCCGGCATCATGGTGTGGGGAGCGATCTCCTACACTGGCCGTACACCACTGGTGATCGTCGAGGGGACACTGAATAGTGCACGGTACATCCAAACCGTCATCGAACCCATCGTTCTATCATTCCTAGACCGGCAAGGGAACTTGCTGTTCCAACAGGACAATGCACGTCCGCATGTATCCCGTGCCACCCAACGTGCTCTAGAAGGTGTAAGTCAACTACCCTGGCCAGCAAGATCTCCGGATCTGTCCCCCATTGAGCATGTTTGGGACTGGATGAAGCGTCGTCTCACGCGGTCTGCACGTCCAGCACGAACGCTGGTCCAACTGACGCGCCAGGTGGAAATGGCATGGCAAGCCGTTCCACAGGACTACATCCAGCATCTCTACGATCGTCTCCATGGGAGAATAGCAGCCTGCATTGCTGCGAAAGGTGGATATACACTGTACTAGTGCCGACATTGTGCATGCTCTGTTGCCTGTGTCTATGTGCCTGTGGTTCTGTCAGTGTGATCATGTGATGTATCTGACCCCAGGAATGTGTCAATAAAGTTTCCCCTTCCTGGGACAATGAATTCACGGTGTTCTTATTTCAATTTCCAGGAGTGTATATGAAAAAAACTTTAATTAGTTACGAACTACGGCGTAAACACTTCGTTCAATATATAAACGTCACTACAGATATTCGGATTTAGGTTATGACGTGTTCGATATGCGTGCCATCATTGGCGATGATGCGGCGCAGACGAGTAGCGAAATTCTGCGACACCCGCTGAAGTGTTGGAACATCGATGCTATCGATGACCTCCTGAATGGTTGTTTTCAGCGCGGCAATGTTTTTGGGGTTGTTCTGTATACATTATCTTTAATATAGCCCCATAAAAAAGAGTCGCATGTGTTCAGATCCGGAGAATATGGCGGCCAATCGAGGCCCATGACAGTGGCCTCTGGGTGCCCCAGAGTCAGTATTGCGGTCCCCAAAGCGCTCCTCCAAGACATCAAACACTCTCCTGCTTCGATGGGGTCAAGCTCTGTCTTGCACTAACCACATCTTGTCGAACATAAACAATACAATAATACATAAATCAGAGTCACTTTCGATAATGGGGCTGCGATCATCTTCCAAAACCTTCACGTACCGTTCGGTAATCACTGTGCCATCAAGAAATATCGCACCGATTATTCCGTAACTGGACATTGCATACCACACAGTCACCCGTTGAGGGTGAAGAGAGTTCTCGATCGCGAAATGCGGATTCTCAGTCCCCCAAATGCGCCAGTTTTGCTTGTTGAAGAACCCAGCCAAATGAAAGTGGGCTTCATTTCTAAACCAAACCATGCATGCACATACTGACTCCCAATATGTCCCGAGACCAACCATGAAGTTTGGAAGTCCTAATGCAAACCGTTCAGTAGTTATGATCAGTTTATTTCATACAGTTCAATAATTACCCTGTATGTACCTTTAGCATCCCTACATGTTAGAAAACTAATGACTTATTTTTTCAGAATGTCAGAACGCTCAATACAGCGCGAACATATGATTTATTGCTGTCGACCATTCGCACGGCCACAGCATTTTATTAGAATATTTCCAATATTAAACGGCACAGAACCGCGGAAATAACTCACAAAATTTGCATTTTAATTGTATCATTTAAATTCAGTGTCATTTTAATTTATTTGCAACAGCTATATTTTATCTCAGCTAAGTAAATCCACAGAAATTAACTTACTCCGAAATGATCAGTGATAAATACGCCACACAATATTATTTCCCTACGCGACGAACCCATGATATTAAAGCACTATTAATTTAAATGAAATTACGATGCAAAAAGAACCTGAGATATTTTGTTAACATACGAGCTAGTAGGGTCTTTCACATCACTCTTTACGTGTTTCATATTGCACTTATTAAAGCTTCAAATAACATTTCCGTAACAAAAAAGGCTGTGTAATTTGCCCGTGATAAGCTATGTTGTCATTTTAGTGTGTGTGTGTGTGTGTGTGTGTGTGTGTGTGTGTGTGTTTGGCGGCATTAGATGTGGAATTATACGTATACGTGCTTACAATTCATACAGTTTAATCAACTGCATATGTAAGCACAATTAAAGCACACCACTTTGAGTACAGAACAGAACACACGAACATACATATTCAAAACAAAACATTATTATATGTTTGAATAACGGAAGCTCACAAAGAAATTTTTCCTTTACTAGTTTGGGTTAGTTAATGTCATTGTTCAGATGTCATTAAATGAAGTTATCAGTTGGTATGGCTTGCACTCAGTTCGAGCAGCACTGAATTACCATTCCACAGGTAAGCCATGAAAATTAGTTAGGACCAATCTTACATTACAGCAAGGACAATAAGATCATTAACGATTAGGTGTTGCTTTCCAGAATTAATATCAGGTTCAGTTTAGGTAAAATTGAGTTTAGACTGCATTTCTTGAAGCAGACAGTCCCTTTCCTATACACTGAAGAACCAAAGAAAATGGTACAGGCATGTCTATCCAAATACAGAGATATGTAAACAGGCAGAATACGTCGATGCGGTCGGCAACGCCTGTATAACACAAGTGTCTGGCGCAGTTTTTAGATCGGTTACTGTTGCTACAGTGGCAGGTTATCAAGATTTAAGTGAGTTTGAACGTGGTTTTATAGTCGGCGCGCGGTCAGTGGGACACAGCATTTCCGAGGTAGCGATGAAGTGGGGATTTTACCGTATGACCATTTCACGAGTGTATCGTAAACATCAGGAATCCGGCAAAAAATAAAAAGTATTTCAAATGGCTCTAAGCACTGTGGGACTTAACATCAGAGATCATCAGTCCCCTAGACTTAGAACAACTTAAACCTAACTGGCCTAAGGACATCACACACATCCATGCCCGAGGCAGGATTCGAACCTGCGATCGCCGCAGCAGCGCGGTTCCTGACTGAAGCGCCTAGAACCGGACAAAAAATCAAGTCTTCGTCATCGCTGTAACCGGAAAAAAGACTCTGAAAGAACGGGACCAACGACGACTGAAGAGAATCCTTCAACGTGACAGAACTGCAACCCTTGCGCAAATTGCTGCAGATTTCAATGCTGGCCATCAACAAGTGTCAGCGTATGAACCGCTCAATGAAACATCATCAGTACAGTGTTTTGGAGCCAAAAGCCCATTCGTGTACTCTTGATGACTGCGTGACACAAAAGCTTTACGCCTCGGCGGGAACTGTCACCATCGACATTGGCCTGTTGATGACTGGAAACATGTTGCCTGGTCGGTCGAGTGTCGTTTCAGATTGCATCGAGCGGATGGACGTGTACGGGTATGCAGACAGCATTAAGAATCTGTGGACGCTGCATGTCAGCAGAGGACGTCAGAGCTGGTGGAGACTCTGTAATGGTGTGGGGTGTGTGCAGTTGGACTGATATGGGACCCCTGACACGCCTAGATACAACTGACAGGTGACACGTACGTACGCATCCTGTCCGATCACCTGCATCCATTCGTGTCCATTGTGCATTCCAACGGACTTGGGCAGTACAGCAGGACAATGCCACGTTCCGCACGTCCAGGATTGTTACAGACTGGCTCCAGGAACACTCTTCTGAGTTTAAACACTTCCGCTAGCCGCCGAACTCCCCATACATGTACAATATTGAAGATATCTGGGATGTCTTGCAATCAGCTGTTGGGAACAGATCTCCACTCCCCCGTACTCGTACGGATTTATGGACGGCCCCGAAGGATTCATGGTGTCAATTCCCTCCAGCACTAATTCAGTCATTAGTTGAATCCATGCCACGTCGTGTTGCGACACTTCTGCGTTCTCGCGGGGGCCCTGCACGATATTAGGCAGGTGTAACAGTTTCTTAGGCTCTTCTTTGTACGTCTCAACAGTGTACCGTATGCTAACCAACGTAAAAATTATTTCACAACAATCGCTCATTTTACGCATTTAAATACACACGTCAAAAACAGTTTTGCATCACCTCGGTTCCGAGAGTTCCGGAACCTGTACAAAAAATTGGAATAGAGATCATTTCCGAATTTTTCAGTGCTCATGAAAACCAGACATTGCATGTTGTACCACCATACAGCGAGACCTTCAGAGGCGGTGGTCGCGATTGCTGTACACATCGATACCTCTAATACCCAGTAACACGTCCTCTTGCATTGATGCATGCCTGTATTCGTCGTGGCATACTATCCACAAGTTCATCATGACACTGTTGGTCCAGATTGCCCCCTCCTCAATGGCGATTCGTCGTCCATAAACAGCCCTTTTCAATCTACCCCAGGCATGTTCGATAGAGTTCATGTCTGGAGGACAAGCTGGCGACTCTAGTCGAGCAATGTCGTTATCCTGAAGGAAGTCGTTCACAAGATGTGCACGATGGGGGCACGAATTGCCGTCCATGAAGACGAATGCCTCGGCAATATGCTGCCTATATGGTTGCTGTGTCGGTCGGAGGATGGCATTCACGTATCGTACAGCTGTTACGACGCCTTCCATGACCACCAGTGGTTTACGTCGGCCCCACATAATGCCACCACAAAACGGCAGGGAACCTCCACATTGCTGCACTCGCTTGACAGTGTTTCTAAGGCGTTCAGCCTGACCGAGTTGGCTCCAAACACTTCTCCAACGATTGTCTGGTTGAAGGCATATGCGACACTTATCGGTGAGGAGAATGTGATGTCAATCCTGAGCGGTCCATTCGGCATGTTGTTGAACCCATCTGAACCGCGCTGCACGGTGTCGTGGTTGCAAAGATGGACCTCACCATGGACGTCACGAGTGAGGTTGCTATCATGCAGCCTATTGCGCACAGTTTGAGTCGTAACACGACGTCCTGTGGCTGCGCGAAAAGCATTATTCAACATGGCGGCGTTACTGTCAGGGTCCCTTCAAGCCATAATCCGTATGTAGCGGTCATCCACTGCAGTAGTAGCTCTTGGGTGGCCTGAGCGAGGCATGTCATCGACAGTTCTTGTCTCTTTGTATCTCCTCCATGTTCGAACATCATCGCTTTGGTTCACTCCGAGACGCCTGGGCACTTCCCTTGTTGAGAGCCCTTCCTGGAACAAACTAACTATGTGGACGCGATCGACCCGCGGTATTGACCGTCTAGGCATGGTTGACCTACAGAGCCGTGAACCTCCTTCCTGGTGGAATGACTGGAACTAATCGGCTGTCGGGATCCTTTCGTCTAATAGGCGCTGCTCATGCATGGTTCTTTACGACTTTGGGCAGATTTAGTGATATCTGTGAACAGTCAAAGGGACTGTGTCTGTGATACAATATTCACAGTCAACGTCTATCTTCAGGAGTTCTGGGAACTGGAGTGATGCAAAATTTCTTTTGATGCGTGTATTTTTACCAAAAGTTTCTTTGAAGATAAGATGAAACAACAGTTTTGCGGAAGAAAAATAAGTAAATAAGCCGACTATAGATATCAAAAAATGTGCTGAAACATGTCTGGGTGGATACGAAACTACCAGTACGTCTTGCAGAAGACGGAGTGCATCTCCAGTTGTGGCAGACATACTTGTCAGTTTGTGCCTGCATCTCATGATCTACTCAGGGAAGGAGAATACAGTATTTTGCGCTGCGTCGCACGAGCGATGGAGGCAGACAGCAGACGGCTGTGACCGGAAGACGGCAGTTAACTGAGCTCATCAAACTGCGCGCCGCGTCAGCACCGCAATCGTTGTGCGTGCCTGCTTTGCGGCCAACCACGACAGCAAACGTTCCATTTAACTCTCTGAGGCGCAGTTAAAGGCATTCAGAATCCACCCTAATAGGACGAAACAATAATTTACACCTGCAACTTTTGTAGTCGTGTCGTCCTCAGTTGCGAATAAAATTACAGTTTGTTGATAATGTTTGCTTTCGGACCGTCTAATCACAATTGAATATAACAATTTTTGCGCCAAACGCGTTTCGCCTTAATTCTTTGCGAGACATCTTCAGCGTCCCGGGATATGCATATACAGCTATTTTTATTGATATTGAGCGGTTAAAGGCGCTACAGTCTGGAACCGCACGACCGCTACGGTCGCAGGTTCGAATTCTGCCTCGGGCATGGATGTGTGTGATGTCCTTAGGTTAGTTAGGTTTAAGTAGTTCTAAGTTCTAGGGGACTTATGACCACGGCAGTTGAGTCCCATAGTGCTCAGAGCCATTTGAACCATTTTGTTGATATTATTTAGTTTACGTTTAGGACGTAGTGTGTTTAGTGTGTTTTACAATTTTTGTTTTGAGCCTTAGCACGACATAATAGTACAGCTAAGTCTCGTCACTCGTCGCGATGTTGCTCTCATACTCAGACTGTCCCTCAGAAAACTTTTCTAACATCTCCCAGCACCAAATCATCTTCTCGTCCGCCAATCTGTCCAGCACCCAGAGGCAACAAAGTTCCTTTACTTGCAATTGATCATACAGAATCGATCGAATTGGTGGTGCATTTATCTCTAAGGTATTCTCTATCCGCTTACGGTTACTCGCCTTTCTTCATCTAACATTTTCCTCACAGCATCAATGTTTTCCTTTGTTACTGATGATCGTGACCTTTCCATCCTCTCAGCGTCCTTCAGAGCCACATTTCGTCTTTGGAATTCTCTTTACCGCCTGAATATGGTTGTACGATGTGGTCACACGTCACCAAGTGCAAGGTCATATCTTCAAAGCACTGGTCTACGAGGTGCGGCTAGAAAAAAACCGGACTGATGCTGGAAAAAACATTTATTTACAATTATTTACAATTTCATGTTATCTCCTTCAATGTACTCTCCTCCTCGGTCTCTACACCGCTCCATACGAATTTTCCACTGTTCATACCAATGCTGCAGATCATTTTCGGTAAGTCCATACATTACTTCCGTCGCTTTTGCTTTTACTGCTTCAACAGTCTCAAATCTAGTTCCTTTCAAAGCTGAGTTGACTTTAGGGAAAAGAAAAAAGTCACAGGGGGCCAAATCAGGTGAGTAGGGTGGATGATCTAAGATGGGAATGTTGTGTTTTGCCAAAAACGTCTTCACTGACAACGCACTGTGAGCTGGGGCATTGTCTTGGTGAAGGATCCATGACTTTTTTCTCCACAAATCGTTCCGTTTTCTCCGTACTCGCTCACGTAGGGTAGCCAGGACGCTAATGTAGTAATGCTGATCCACTGTTTGTCCCTCTGGTACCCAATCAATGTGCACAATCCCTTTAATGTCAAAAAAAACAATCATCATTGCCTTGAATTTCGATTTTGACATTCGTGCTTTTTTTTGTCGTGGAGAACCAGGAGTTTTCCAATGCATCGATTGGCGTTTAGTTTCGGGATCGTAAGTAAAAAACCACGATTCATCGCAAGTAATAACATTTTGTAAGAAGGTGGGATCACTTTCATTGTTTTCCAGGACGTCAGAACAAATCATTCTTCGGCGTTCCTTCTGTTCAATTGTGAGACACTTTGGAACCATTTTTGAACACACTTTGTTCATGTTGAAACTTTCATGAAGAATCTGCCTAACACTTTCCTTGTCAACTCCTGTTAACTCAGACACTGCTCTGATTGTTAAACGGCGATCTTGTCGAACAAGTTTACCGATTTTTTCAATGTTTGCATCAGATTTTGCTGACAATGGTCTGCCAGTGCCACTGTCATCACTGGTGTCTTCGCGGCCATCTTTAAATCGTTTAAACGACTCAAACACTTGTGTTCGCGATAAACAATCATCGCCGTACACTTGTTGTAACATTACAAACGTTTCACTTGCAGATTTTCCTAGTTTGAAACAAAATTTGATGTTAACACGCTGTTCTTTCTGTACACTCAACATTTTCCGACGCACAGACAAAACGTCAACTACTTAAAACAGACGCCACGGGCAGACTGAGTGCAAGAGGCAGATGAAACTCGAGCAGTAGGCGGAGCGAGAGTCACGTGACAGGCCACGCGACTTTCAGCCTTATTGCATTCGTTTTTTTGTTTCACCAGTACTAGTCCGGTTTTTTTCTAGCCACACCTCGTATGTTTAAACCACGCACGAAGTTGTACCGTAAAACTGCCCGATCGTGATCACGATGCCATAGCAAGCACTGCGAACTAACCCCGCTGGTGGAAGACTGCGCACAGACTTGCCACAGCGGCTACAGTGCAAGTATTAAGTATTCTCACAACACACCAACAATTAACTTCCTGCGGCTTATTACTGCGTCGTCCAAAAGATTGGAAAAGGGCACAGGTCATCCCCATTTTCAAGAAGAGACGTCGAACAGATGTGCAGAACTATAGACCTATATCTCTAACCTCAATCAATTGTAGAATTTTTGAACACGTATTATGTTCGAGTATAATGACTTTTCTGGAGATTATAAATCTACTCTGCAGCAATCAGCATGGGTTTGGAAAAAGATGATCGTGTGAAACCCAGCTCGCGCTATTCGTCCACGAGACTCAGAGGGCCATAGACACGGGTTCACAGGTAGTTGCCGTGTTTCTTGACTTCCGCAAGGCGTTCGATACAATTCCCACAGTCGTTTAATGAACAAGGTAAGAGCATATGGATTAGTGGACCAATTGTGTGATTGGATTGAAGAGTTCCTAGATAACAGAACGCAGCATGTCATTCTCAATGGAGAGAAGTCTTCCGAAGTAAGAGTGATTTCAGGTGTGCCGCAGGGGAGTGTCGTAGGACCGTTGCTATTCACAATATACATAAATGACCTTGTGGATGACATCGGAAGTTCACTGAGGCTTTTTGCGGATGATGCTGTAGTATATCGAGAGGTTGTAACATTGGAAAATTGTACAGAAATGCAAGAGGATTTGCAACAAATTGACGAATGGTGCGGGGAATGGCTATTGAATCTCAATGTAGATAAGTGTAACGCGCTGCGAATACATAGAAAGAAAGATCCTTTATCATTTAACTACAATATAGCAGGTCAGCAACTAGAAACAGTTAATTCCATAAATTATCTGGGAGTAGGCATTAGGAGTGATTTAAAATGGAATGACCATATAAAATTAATCGTTGGTAAAGCAGATGCCAGGCTGAGATTCATTGGAAGAATCCTAAGGAAATGCAATACGAAACCAAAAGAAATAGGTTACAGTACACTTGTTCGCCCACTGCTTGAATTCTGCTCACCGGTGTGGAATCCGTACCAGACAGGGTTGATAGAAGAGATAGAGAAGATCCAGCGGAGAGCAGCGCGCTTAGTTACAGGATCATTTAGTAATCGCGAAAGCGTTACGGAGATGATAGATAAACTCCAGTGGAAGACTCTGCAGGAGAGACGCTCAGTAGCTCGGTACGGGCTTTTGTTGAAGTTTCGAGAACATACCTTCACCGAGGAGTCAAGCAGTATATTGCTTCCTCCTACGTATATCTCGCGAAGAGACCATGAGGATAAAATCAGAGAGATTATAGCCCACACAGAGGCATACCGACAATCTTTCTTTCCACGAACAATACGAGACTGGAATAGAAGGGAGAACCGATAGAGGTACTCAAGGTACCCTCCGGCACACACCGTCAGGTGGCTTGCGGAGTATGGATGTAGATGTAGATGTACTGCAAAACTTTCCTAGTACCCTTTGTAATTAATTTAATCTTCTTCTCACGATCCCTGTGTAAGCGATACGTCGAGGGTTGTAGTTATCGGCCAGCCTGAGTGGCCGTGCGGTTCTAGGCGCTACAGTCTGGAGCCGGGCGACCGCTACGGTCGCAAGTTCGAATCCTGCCTCGGGCATGGATGTGTGTGATGTCCTTAGGTTAGTTAGGTTTAATTAGTTCTAAGTTATAGGCGACTGATGACCTCAGAAGTTAAGTCGCATAGTGCTCAGAGCCATTTGAACCATTTGTAGTTATCGCTACAGTAATCATCACGCGGTTCTCGAGACTTTGTTAATAGACTTTCTTGCGACACTTTGTATCTGCCTTCAAGAGTCTGCCAATTCAGTTCCTTCAGCATCTCTGACACTCTCCCACGGGTCAAGCAAACCTGTGATCATTTGTGCTGACCTTCTCTGCATACGTTCAATATCCCCCGTTTATTCTCTTTCATACGGGTCCCACACATTTGACTAGTATTCTAGGATGGATAACAAAGAGAGATTTGTAAGCAATCTCCTTTGCAGGTTGATTGCACTTCCCCAATAGTCCGCCAGTGAACCCAAGCCTACCACCTTGTTAACCCACTACTGAGCCTATTTGATCATTCCATTTCATCTCTCTACAATGTGTTACTCCCACACAATTGTAAGAGGAGGCCGATTCCAATTGTGACGCACTAATATTACACTGATAAGATAACTAAGTAGGCAATTTTACATTTCTTAACATTTAAAGCAAATTGCTAGTCTCTACGCAGTTTACAAATATTATGGTGATTTGACTGATTATTTATGCAGCTTATTTCTGGCAGTATTTCATTATAAATAACTGCAGCTACAAAAAGTCTGAAGTCACTATTAATAATATCCGCACGGTCATTAAGATACACCATGAACAGCGAGGCTCCCAAGACACTTCCCTGGACACAACCGAAGTTACTTCTAGATCTGGCTACGACTCTCAATCCAGGATAACATGCTGTGTCCATTCTACCAGGGAGTCGTTAATCTAGTCACAAACTTCGCTCGCTACCACATACGATCGTATTTTCGATAATAAACTTACACGTTCTACTAAGTCGAATTCTTTTCGGAAGTTTGAAGGTTATTTTCGCCATATGACTGTCAAAACGTCTAGTTTACACTGAAGCGCCAAAGAAACTAGTATAGGCATGTGTATTCAAATACGGAGATATGTGAACGGGCAGAATACGGCGCTGCGGTCGGCAACGCCTATACAGGGTGTTACAAAAAGGTACGGCCAAACTTTCAGGAAACATTCCTCACACACAAATAAAGAAAAGATGTTATGTGGACATGTGTCCGGTAACGCTTGCTTTCCATGTTAGAGCTCATTTTATTACTTCTCTTCAAATCACATTAATCATGGAATGGAAACACACAGCAACAGAAAGTACCAGCGTGACTTCAAACACTTACAGGAAATGTTCAAAATGTCCTCCGTTAGCGAGGATACATGCATCCACCCTCCGTCGCATGGAATCCCTGGTGCGCTGATGCAGCCCTGGAGAATGGCGTATTGTATCACAGCCGTCCACAATACGAGCACAAAGAGTCTCTACTTTTGGTACCGAGGTGGCGTAGACGAGAGCTTTCAACTGCCCCCATAAATGAAAGTCAAGAGAGTTGAGGTCAGGAGAGCGTGGAGGCCATGGAATTGGTCCGCCTCTACCAATCCATCGGTCAGCGAATCTGTTGTTGAGAAGCGTACGAACTGAATTGTGCAGGAGCTCCATCGTGCATGAACCACATGTTGTGTCGTACTTGTAAAGGCACATGTTCTAGCAGCACAGGTAGAGTATCCAGTATAAAATCATGATAACGTGCTCCATTGAGCGTAGCTGGAAGAACATGGACCCAATCAAGACATCACCAACAATGCCTGCCCAAACGTTCACAGAAAATCTGTGTTGATGACGTGATTGCACAATTGCGTGCGGATTCTCGTCAGCCCACACATGTTGATTGTGAAAATTTACAATTTGATCACGTTGGAATGAAGCCTCATCCGTAAACAGAACATTTGCACTGAAATGAGGATTGACACATTGTTGGATGAACCATTCGCAGAAGTGTACCCGTGGAGGCCAATCAGCTGCTGATAGTGCCTGCACACGCTGTACATGGTACGGAAACAACTGGTTCCCTCGTAGCACTCTCCATACAGTGACGTGGTCAACGTTACCTTGTACAGCAGCAACTTCTCTGACGCTGACATTAGGGTTATCGTCAACTGCACGAAGAATTGCCTCGTCCACTGCAGGTGTCCTCGTCGTTCTAGGTCTTCCCCAGCCGCGAGTCATAGGTTGGAATGTTCCGTGCTCCCTAAGACGCCGATCAATGCAAAACCACGTTCGTGATGAACACTAACCTTTTGAAGCTACGTACTGATGTGCTTGATTCTAGTACTGTAGAGGAATGAGTCGCATGTCAACACAAGCACCGAAGTCAACATTATCTTCCTTCAATTGGGCCAACTGGCGGTGAATCGAGGAAGTACAGTAGATACTGACGAAACTAAAATGAGCTCTAACATCTAAATTAAGCGTTTCCGGACACATGTCCACATAACATATTTTCTTTCTTTGTGTGTGAGGAATGTTTCCTGAAAGTTTGGCCGTACCTTTTTGTAACAGCCTGTATAAGACAACAAGTGTGTGGTGCAGTTGTTAGGTCGATTACTGGTCGTACGATAGCAGGTTATCAGGATTTAAGTGAGTTTGAACGTGGTGTTATAGTCGGCGCACGAGCGTTGGGACACAGCATCTCCGAGGTAGCGATGACGTGGGGATTTTCCCGTACGATCAATTCACGAGTGTACCGTGAGTACCAGGAATCAGGTAAAACATCAAATTTCCGACATCGCTGCAGCCGAAGAAAGATCCTGCAAGAACGGGACCAACGACGACTGAAGAGAATCGTTCAACGTGACAGAAGTGCAACCCCTCCGCTAATTGCCGCATATTTCAATGCTGTGTCATCAACAAATCTCAGTGTGCGATCCATTGAAAGAAACATCATCGGTATGGGTTTTTGGAGCCGAAGGCCCACTCGTGTACCATTGATGACTGCACGACGGAAAGCTTTACGGCTAGCCTATCAACACTGACATTGGACTGTTGATGACTGGAAACAAGTTGCCTGGCCGGACGAGTCTCGTTTCAAATTGTATCGAGTGGATGGATGTGTAGGGGTATGGAGACAAGCTCATGAATCCATGGACCCTGCATGTCAGCAGGGGACTGTTCGAGCTGGTGGAGGCTTCGTAATGGTGTGGGACGTATGCAGTCGAGTGACATGGGACCCCTGATATGTCTAGATATGCCTCTGACAGGTGACATGTACGTAAGCATCCTGTCTGATCACCTGCATCCATTTATGTCCATTGTGCATTCCGACGGACTTGGGCATTTCCAGCAGGACAATGCGACAACCCCGCACGTCCAGAATTGCTATAGAGTGACTCCAGGAACAATACTCTCAGTTTAAACACTTCCGCTGGCCACCGAACTCCCCACACATGAACAGTATTGACCATATCTGGGATCGCTTGCATCGTATTGCCCCTCGTATTACTGATTTATGGATAGCCCTGAAGGATTCATAGTGTCAGTTCCCTCCAGCACTACTTCAGTGATTACTCGAGTCCATGCCATGCCTTGGTGCAGCATTTCTGCGTGCTCGCGAGGGACCTGCACGATGTGTACCAGTTTTTCTGGTTCTTCATTGTATATTCCTATCACGATTTCTGTCCGACAGTGTCGGGTATAATTAGACTTTCTTAAGCCAAGTCGTTGCCACGATCTGTTGAACTGGGTGTCCCAGCGTGTATATCTACATCTACATGACTACTCTGCAATTCACATTTAAGTGCTTGGCAGAGGGTTCGTCGAACCACAATCACACTATCTCTCTACCATTCCACTCCCGAACAGCGCGTGGGAAAAACGAACACCTAAACCTTTCTGTTCGAGATAAGTATAAAGTCATCGAATCGTATGGCAGACGGGTAGCAAACTTTCTCCAGCCATAGAATAATCAAGCATAGAACTATTAAGCCTCAGTATGTATATCAATACAGTAGTTACATGTGCAGTGAACATGGTCCGAATGTATAGTAGGGAAGATACTTGTTGACTGGTCTGCCTTATCGAAAGGTTAGAAATAATGCATCTACCTGTCCTGGTCCATGGCTTTCAGGAAATCCACGAGTTGGGTTTCACACGATCGATGTCTTCGGAATCCTTGTTGGTTGGCATGGAGGAAGCCATTCTGTTCAAGATACCTCATTATGTTTGATCTCAGAATTGTTGTTCTTGTGGTCTTCAGTCCTGAGACTGGTTTGATGCAGCTCTCCATGCTACTCTATCCTGTGCAAGCTTCTTCATCTCCCAGTACCTACTGCAACCTACATCCTTCTGAATTTGCTTAGTGTATTCATCTCTTGGTCTCCCTCTACGATTTTTACCCTCCACACTTCCCTCCAATACTAAATTGGTGATCCCTTGATGCCTCAACACATGTCCTACCAACCGATCCCTTCTTCTAGTCAAGTTGTGCCACAAACTTCTCTTCTCCCCAATCCTATTCAATACTTCCTCATTAGTTATGTGATCTAGCCATCTAATCTTCAGCATTCTTCTGTAGCACCACATTTCAAAAGCTTCTATTCTCTTCTTGTCCATGTTTCACTTCCATACATGGCTACACTTCATACAAATACTTTCAGAAATGACTTCCTGACACTTAAATCTATTCTCGATGTTAACAAATTTCTCTTCTTCAGAAACGCATTCTTTGCCATTGCCAGCCTACATTTTAAATCCTCTCTACTTCGACCATCATCAGTTATTTTGCTCCCCAAATAACAAAACTCATTTACTACTTTAAATGTCTCATTTCCTAATCTAATTCCCTCAGCATCACCCGATTTAATTCGACTACATTCCATTGTCCTCGTTTTGCTTTTGTTGATGTTCGTCTTATATCCTCCTTTCAAGACACTATCCATTCCGTTCAATTGCTCTTCCAAGTCCTTTGCCGTCTCTGACAGAATTACAATGTCAGAATATGTTCTAAGATTTTACAGTAAATTGGTGTCAGTGATATTGGATTGAAATCTGCTTCCCTTCATGTAGACGGGTGCGCCGTGTACTTTCTTCCAACTACTGGGCACAGTTTTTTGTTTCAAGAATCTACAGTAGGCTTTGTTTAAACGAGGGACTAAGCCGGAAAATCTTTATATCGAAAACAGTCGCAGTTTTTAAACAGTGGCCTGTGCGGGTGAAATGAGATTAATTGGCGAGACGTGTTTGCCGTTCGAGCGAGGTGCCGTGAACTGCGAAACAGGAAGGCGCCGTGAGTTTGCTGCGGATGCGTTGTACAGCCGCAACGCTTCCGCGGTTCTGTTAATGAGGAGACGGCGGAGGGCCCTCACCCCCACACAGGGGCTGCCGCGGTCCAGACTCCACGCAGACAGGTCGCCGCTGAGTGTACACGACACCATCCTCTGAGCTGGTTGTATGAGGGGCGTTTGAAGGGTCCGTGCAAAAATAAATACTTACGCGTTTGGGTAAACCTTTTTTTATTTTTCGACATAGTTTCCTTATTAGACTTATAAACTTCGTCCACGCTGTTCTAATTTGTTGATCCCTTCCGAATAATAGGAATTGTCCAAATCTGAATAATAGCTATTAGTTGCTGCAATCACCTCCTCATCTGAATAAAATCTTTGTCCCGCCAGTCATTTCTTCATATTGGGGAACAAATTGTATTCTGAGGGAGCAAAGTCTGGAGAATAGGGGAGATGTGAAACGAGTTGGAATCCTATTTCCATTAATTTTGCGACCACAACTGCTGAGGTGTGTGCTGGTGCATTGTCGTGGTGGAAAAGGACATTTTTGCGGTCCAATCGTCGGCGGTTTTCTTGCAGCTCGGTTTTCAGACGGTCCAATAACGATGAATAATATGTACCTGCAACAGTTTTACCCTCTTCCAGATAGTCGATGAGGATTATCCCTTGCGAATTCCAAAAGATAGTAGCCATAACCTTTCTGGCCAAAGGAATGGTCTTTGCCTTTTTTGGTGCAGATTCTCCCTTGGTAACCTATTTTTTAGATTGTTGTTTCGTCTCAGGAGTATAGTAATGTATCCATGTTTCATCCACAGTGACGAAACGACGCTTAAAGACCTGCGGATTCTTCCTGAAAAGCTGCAAACCATCCTTGCAACGACATGATTCCGTTTTTGGTCAAGCGTGAGCAATCGCGGAACCCATCTTGCGGATAGCTTTCTCATGTCTAAATGTTTATGCAAAATATTATGTAACCATTCATTACAGACGCTTGCAGCACTATCAATCCCACAAACCTTAACTCTTCTGTCATCCATCACCATATCATGGGTTTTATCAATGATTTCTGGAGTCGTAAGCCGGCCGGAGTGGCCGAGCGGTTGTAGGCGCTTCAGTCTGGAACCGCAGGACTGCTACGGTCGCAGGTTCGAATCCTGCCTCGGGCATGGGTGTGTGTGATGTCCTTAGGTTAGTTAGGTTTAAGTAGTTCTAAGTTCTAGGGGACTGTTAACCTCAGATGTTAAGTTCCATAGTCCTCAGAGCCATTTGAACCACTTTTGGAGTCGTAACCTCCACAGGGCGTCCAGAACGTTCAACATCACTTGTGCCCATATGGCCACTCCGAAAATTTTGAAACCACTTGTTAACTGTTTTAATCGAAGATGCAGTCACCGTAATGGTTATCAAGCTTCTCTTTAGTCTCCTGAGGCGTTCGGCTTTCATAAAGTAATGTTTAATCACCACGCGAAATTATTTTTCGTCCATTTTTTGACAATCACTCGACTTGCTTGATTCACACGAATGCCAAACACAAAGAAATAGACCTATATGGCTGAAACTTGGTGTGCGTTCTTTCCAAAGATGCTACTAACTGAACATGATGGTGGTGCCATCTCTCAGACTTTGCACGGACTTTTCAAACGCCCCTCGTGCTGCTGTTGTGGTCTTCAGTCCGAACACTGGTGTGATCTATCGACGCACAGTCAGCGCGTATTCAGAAAATGTCGATCCTGTCCAACACAATTAGCTCTTTATACTCCTATCGACAAGTGATCTCAAGTTGATTCTATATTTCTAGAATTCATATTTTTAGATTTCCAGCAGTCCTCCGACACCGTTCCTCACAAGCGTCTTCTAACCAAACTGCGTGCCCATGTAATATCGCCTCAGTTGTGCGATTGGATTCGTGATTTCCTGTCAGAAAGGTCACAGTTCGTAGCAATAGACGGAAAGTCCCCAAGGAAGTGCTATAGGCGTCTATTGTTCCTGATCTATGTTAATGACATAGGAGACAATCTAAGAGGCCGTCTTAGATTGTTTCCACACGATGCTGTCATTAACCCAGTGTGCGATTTGCAGGGGGGGATGGGGGGGGATTTCCCCCCCTCTGCATCAGACCATCCCCTCCTCTGGTTTTAGTTTATGCATCCCAACCTGGGATGTTTATTTCCCAAGCACTGGAGTAAAACTTTACATATAATTTAAATTTGTGGAGCGGAACACTGAAAGTTTTTAATAAGTCTTACTATTAACATTATTAATATGTTTCAGTTTTCTATCATCAGAATAAGTACAACTTTTCACAAATGTGCCTCCACTTTTTGAATTCCCCCCGTATATCTGTACCTGTATGTAGATGATTTTGTAAATAAGCTTTACCTATAATGTACTTTTAAAGATATAACAAGGGATGGCTTTTCTGATAGTGCATACGCGTCAATAGTAAGTTTCGGCATTAACATCTATTTATAAATAGCTGTTTAACCATGCGTAACGCCACGGTCCAAGCTAGTAACAATTTAATTCTACTAACCCCATAAGACATCTCCCCCCCCCCCCCCCTCCCACTGGTAAATGCACAAATCGCACCCTGCATTAATCGTCTTGTAAAGTCATCAGATGACCAAAACAAATTCCAAAATGGTTTAGATAAGATGTATGTATGATGCGAGAAGTGGCAATTGACCCTGAATAAAGAAAAGTGTTAAGTTATTCACGTGAGTACTAAAAGAAATCCGCTAAATTTCGATTACGTGATAAGTCACACAACCTTGAAGGCTGTAAATTCAACTAAACACTTAGGGATTACAATTACAAATATCCTAAATTGGAACGATCTCATAGTTAGTGTTGTGGGTAGAGCAAACCAAAGACTGCGATTCATCGGGAGAACACTTAGAAGGTGCAACAGGCCTACTAAAGAGACTGCTTACACTACGCTTGTCCGCCCTATTCCCGAGTATTGCTGTGCGGTGCCGGATCCGCATCAGGTGGGACTGACGGATGACATCGAAAAAGTACAAAGAAGGGCAGCTCGTTTTGTATTATCGCGGAATAGGGGAGACAGTACCGCAGACATGAATTAGAGTGGCAATCATTAAAACAAAGATGTTTTTCGCTTCGAAGGGATCTTCTCACGAATTTTCGATCACTAGTTTTCTCCTTCGATTAAGAATACATTCTGTTGGCACCCACCTACATAGGGAGAAATGAACATCACGATAAAATATGAAATGTCAGGGCTCGCACAAAAGTATTTAAGTGCTCGTTTTTCCCTCGTGCCGTTCGAGAGTGGAACGGTAGAGAGACAGCTTGAAGGTGGTTCATTGAACCCTTTCGCAAGCACTTTATTGTGAATAGCAGAGTAATGACGTAGATGTAGATACAATTATTCAGATGCAGTTTCTAATCAAATTGCGTACGTATGGAATATCGTCCCATTTGTACGTCTGGATTCGTGATTGCCTGTCACAAAGGCCACAGTTCGCAATAAAACAGAAGTGATACCTGGGGTTCCCCAATGTAGTATTGTAGACCTTTTGCTGTTCCTAATCTATACATACGATTTAGGAGACAATCTGAACAGCCCTAATCGCTTGTTTGCAGATGATGCTATCATTTTCCGTCTGATAAAGTCATCAAGTGATCAAAATCAATTGCAAAATAATTTAGAAAAGATATATCTGTGATGCCAAATTGGGAAATTGACTCTAAATAATGTAAAGTGTAATGTCATCTACATGAGTACTAAAAGGAATGATTTAAATTCCGGTTACACGATAAATGACTCAAATCTAAAAGTTGTTGATTAAACGAAATACTTAGGAATTACAGTTACTAATTTTAAGGTTGGTTGGTTGGTTTGGGGAAGGAGACCAGACAGCGTGGTCATCGGTCTCATCGGATTAGGGAAGGATGGGGAAGGAATTCGGCCTTGCCCTTTCAGAGGAATCATCCTGGCATTTGCCTGGAGTGATTTAGGGAGATCACGGAAAACCTAAATCAGGATGGCCAGACACGGAATTGAACCGTCGTCCTCCCGAATGCGAGTCCAGTGTCCAACCACTGCGCCACCTCGCTTGGTCTAATTTTAAGGACTACATAGATAATGCTGTGGGGAAGGGAATCGAAAGGCTGCGTTTTATTGGCAAAACAGAAGATTCAAAAAGCTTGCCTAAGAGACTGCCTACACTACGCTTGTCAGTCCTGTTTTAGAGTACTGCTGCGAAGTGTGGGATCTTTACCAGATAGGGTTAACGGAGTACATCGAAAAAATTCAGAGGAGGGCAGCAAGTTTTGTATTATTGAGAAATAGGGGATCGAGTGTCACGGATACGGTACGGGAATTTTGGTGGGAATCATTGTGGTGTCACCGCCAGACACCACACTTGCTAGGTGGTAGTTTTAAATCGGCCGCGGTCCATTAGTACATGTCGGACCCGCGTGTCGCCACTGTGTGATCGCAGACCGAGCGCCACCACAAGGCAGGTCTCGAGATACGGACTAGCACTCGCCCCAGTTGTACGGACGACGTAGCTCGTAGCTAGCGACTACACTGACGAAGCCTCGCTCCTTTGCCGAGCAGATAGTTAGAAAAGCCTTCAGCTAAGTCAATGGCTACGACCTAGCACGGCGCAATTAGTAACACTGCATGAATCTAAAGAGTCTCACTTGTATCGCCACAATCTCCAGATGTACCAAAAGGATGGATTAAAGTTAAGTATTCCAGAAGCTACGTACTTTTCTTTATAGCATTCATTACGTATCCTGTTTCAGACCTCACGCCATCCTGCTTTAGCTTAGCGCGTGCCTTTCGGCTTCCTCTCATTGTGTCTGGGCTGTCTTGTCTAGACACAACATTTTTGGCGACGAGGCTTAAAAGAGGATTTTGCGTTCGTATTGCTCTAATTTAATTGTGTCATGGCTTCGCCAGATGTACTGTCCGAATTTTATCGCTTGCAGAATCAGCAGACGCAGGCGTTATTGGATGCCCTTGGACAGCTCGTCCAGGGTCAACGTGCACTGCAAAACGATGTGGCCGCCGCCGCTTCACCGCTACCGCAGCCACAACATGCAGTTGCACCCCCATTTCGTCCCTATGAACCAGCTGAGGAAACATGGACGGAGTGGTCACGCCAGTTTAGATTTCATCTCGCCGCTTACAGAATTCAAGGTAACGAGCGGCAGCCTCATTTATTGGCGTGTGTCGGCGTGCAAACGTACCGTGTGATAGTGAAATTATTTCCCCGACGCGACGTAGCAACTCTGTCCTACAAAGAAATTTTGTTTGCTTTAGATGCCTATTTCAAGGAAACAGTTGATGTAGTTGCAAAGAGGTATACTTTCTTTCGTACAAAACGTACGGCCAGTCAGACTAATAGGGAGTGGGTTGCAACATTGCAAGGCCTTACACGGGATTGTGCTTTTGAGTGTGAATGTGGACTCCCTTATTCAGATACTATGGTACGTGATGCAATTGCACAGAACGTTTCTGATGTTTGTATACGGGAACAGATTTTGAAACTAGTTAATCCCTCCCTTCAGCAAGTGATAGACATATTGGATAGACAAGACACGCTTGACTTTGCTCAGGAATCATTTGCAACTTCGCCAGCCGTGTGTAACATTAACCGGCCTGCCGGGCACGCTGCACGGACCGGTAAACTGCCCTCGCGCACGTCCACACAGCTGCCGCCACGCTTTAAACCAGGTGTGTCGCGCCAGCATACAAATGCAGTGAAATCATGCCCGCGGTGTGCTACTAGACATTCGCGTGAAAATTGTCCGTCACGCCAAGCTATTTGCTTTTTCTGTAATAAGAAAGGACATGTTCAAAGTGTTTGTCAGAAAAAGCTCAGATCAGACAATCACAACCATTCCAGGCCCTTTGCTTCGCGCCGGAATCGAACCAAGACCGCTCAAACTCGTGAACCTTCGCCCATGGACATTCATGTAGTTAAGTCCACTTCGTCCAGTGCCACTGTCTCTAAGAGTGACTGTGTTCATCCCACAAATACTGTGCGTTGACGTCGCAGGAAATCGCGTCAAGTCGCAAGTGCTTCTGTACCAGTGTCAGTTCAAATTGCACGAGACAGTCGCTCTTGTCGTCAGCAGGACAATAAACTTTTTGTAGACTTGGACTTTGAAGGCAGAGTGATCCCATTCCAGCTCGATACCGGAGCTGCAGTTTCATTGATCAATCACGACACGTACAAACAACTGGGCAAACCTCCATTGCGTGCCGCAAATGTTCAGTTAAATAGTTATTCAGGCAGAATATCCCTGTGTTAGGACAGTGCACTCTTCCTGCAACATACAAGGGACAAACAAAACTTGTGTCATTTTACATTCTTCGTTCTTCTCCTGCAGTGAACTTGTTTGGTTTAGATTTATTTCAATTGTTTAACTTGTCTATTGTAAATCAGGTCCTATCAGTGAACCAGACTGTGCCTTCAGCCAGTGTTTCTCATCTGTGTGAAGAATTTGCAGACATTTTTGCACCGGGCCTTGGTTGCGCTAAGAACTATGAAGCACATTTGGAACTGAAAGTAAACGCGCAACTGAAATTTTTCAGAACGCGCAATGTTCCCCACGCATTGCGTGATGAGGTAGCAAGAACATTACACGATTTGGGATCATGAGGTGTGATTAAATGTGCGCAATGCCTCTTCTCTTTCAGCTCCGGTTCATCGCTTACGCCGTACATGTGTTCCGTTCGTCTGGATGACGGAATGCGAACGCGCCTTTCGCCAGTTGAAATCGGCGTTGCTTTCAACTACTTGCCTTACGCCATTCGATCCCCAGAAACCCCTTTTGTTGATGGGAGATGCATCGGATTTCGGGATCGGTGCTGTGCTTGCGCACAGAGATGGGTCGCATGATCGCCCTATTGCCTTTGCGTCCAAATTGCTCTCGTCTGCGCAAAGAAATTATTCACAGATAGAGAAAGAAGCTTTGGCTCTCGTGTTTGGTGTTACTAAGTTCCATGATTTCTTGTATGGTCGTTACTTTACCATCATCACAGACCACAAACCTTTGACGTCGCTCTTTCGTCCGACCAAGCCTGTACCTCTGCGTACAGCACAGAAATTCATTCGCTGGTCTATTTTCCTCTCGCAGTACCGCTACGATATCTTGTATCGGTCCACTGCTAAGCACGGAAACGCCGATGCGTTGTCCCGTTTGCCTGTTGCTGAGGATAGAGCATTCGATTCTTCCGAACTTGCTTGCATGTTCATTGATTCGGAAACCGATGACGTGGTCGAATCGTTTCCGATTGATTTTCGTCGTGTAGCTACAGCCACAGCTGCTGACCCTGTCCTTGCTACCATTTTACGTTTTGTTGCTACGCAATGGCCTTTGTCAAAGTCTCGGATCGAGGATCCGTTGGTTCGCCGATTTTTTGCTCACAAGGAGAGACTTTTAGTACAACGTGGTGTTTTGTTGTTGCGTTCTGATAATGATCAGTCCAGAGTCGTGGTCCCACGTTCGTTACAGTCCTCTGTCTTACGGCTTCTTCACCAAGGACATTGGGGTATAGTGCGAACGAAACAACTTGCTCGTCAGCACTGTACTTGGTTCGGAATCGATGCTGCGATTACGAATATGTGTTGTTCTTGCATGGCGTGTGCCGAACAACAATCCGCACCGCCGCGGAAAGTCTTTGCATGGCCAAAAGCCACTTCCCCTTGGCAACGCTTGCACATCGATTTTGCTGGTCCATTCTGGAATGCTCGATGGTTGGTTCTGGTAGATGCCTTCAGTAATTTTCCTTTTGTTGTCCGGATGTCTTCCACGACGTCAACTGCCACCATCCAAGCGTTGTCTGCTATCTTTTGCATTGAAGGTCTTCCACAGACTATTGTTTCCGACAATGGCCCACAATTCATGTCCGCAGAATTTCAGTCATTCTGCCAGGCCAATGGCTTTCAACATCTGACATCCGCGCCGTTTTCGCCTCAGTCAAACGGTGCCGCTGAACGATTGGTCCGGACTTTCAAGTCACAGATGTTCAAGTTGAAAGAGTCGCATTCTCGGGACGACGCGTTGTTGCTCTTTTTGTCATCATATCGCTCTCAGCCCCGAGATGGTCGCTCCCCGGCTGAGTTGCTCCACGGTCGTCCTCATCGAACCTTGAGGTCTTTGCTGCACCCGCCGCATCAGGTTCCTGTGCCGCGGCAGACTTCTGCTTTTGCTCCAGGCGACGTTGTATTCTATCGCAACTATCGGGGTTCACGGCGTTGGCTCGCAGGGCGCATTCTTCGCTGCCTCGGCCGCGCGATGTATTTAGTTTTGGGGGCCTCTGGTGAGGTGCGTCGGCATCTCAATCAGCTGCGCCCCTGTCGTCGCACGGGTTCTGCCGCTCCCCGTCTGCTTTCAGCGACGGTGCCCTCCGGTCAGCGCCCTGTGGACCCATCTACTGGCTCGCCTCATCCCCAGGTGTTACCGACGATGCCTTCCATTTTGCCCCATGGCGACGCGCCGCTGCTGCCTCCGACGCCGCCGCCGCCTGTCCTCCAGCCGGCGCCGCCCGCAGTGGACGCTTCGCTGCAGCCGCCAAGCGCCTCCCTGGGTCACGCGCCGCCGATCGCTTCCCGTGACCAGCTGTCCTCCGCCATGGACCTCTTGCCCGCTTCGGACCACATGGCGTCTTCGCGCGTCGGCTACCCCGACGCAATGGAGGTCGACCCTTCGGCCCCTCCTGTCTCTTTACGGGCGCATACACCGCATGTTGACGTGCACCCTGGTCTAGGTTTTCAGGCGTTTCCTAGATCCCCTCGGACCGAATGGCCGGGTGCGGGTGCCACAGCCTCGCCTGTTGTTAGGCTCCCCACCTCATCGCATACGTCAACATGGGGTCCTCCCCACGGCGGGCGGAAGCCTTATAACACGACCGATCGCCGATTTGCGGGGGAGGAATGTGGTGTCACCGCCAGACACCACACTTGCTAGGTGGTAGTTTTAAATCGGCCGCGGTCCATTAGTACATGTCGGACCCGCGTATCGCCACTGTGTGATCGCAGACCGAGCGCCACCACAAGGCAGGTCTCGAGATACGGACTAGCACTCGCCCCAGTTGTACGGACGACGTAGCTAGCGACTACACTGACGAAGCCTCGCTCCTTTGCCGAGCAGATAGTTAGAAAAGCCTTCAGCTAAGTCAATGGCTACGACCTAGCAAGGCGCCATTAGTAACATTGCATGTATCTAAAGAGTCTCACTTGTATCGCCACAATCTCCAGATGTACCAAAAGGATGGATTAAAGTTAAGTATTCCAGAAGCTACGTACTTTTCTTTATAGCATTCATTGCGTATCCTGTTTCAGACCTCACGCCATCCTGCTTTAGCTTAGCGCGTGCCTTTCGGCTTCCTCTCATTGTGTCTAGGCCGTCTTGTCTAGACACAACAATCATTAAAACAAAGAACCTTTTCGTTGCAGCGAGAATTTCTTACGAAATTTATATCTGCAACTTCCTCCGCCGAATAAGAAGATAAAATGGTTCAAATGGCTCTGAGCACTATGGGACTTAACTTCTGAGGTCATGAGTCCCCTAGAACTTAGAACTACTTAAATCTACCTAACCTAAGGACATCACACACATCCATGCCCGAAGCAGGATTCGAACCTGCGACCGTAGCGGTCACGTGGTTCCAGACTGTAGCGCCTAGAACCTCTCGGTCACCCAGGCGGGCGAATAAGAAGATATTTTGATCGCGCCAATCTACATAGGAAAAAATGATCATCATAATAAAACAAGCGAAATCAGAGCTCGCACGGAAAAATTTAAACGTTCGTTTCTCTCGCGCTCTGTTAGACAATGGAATGCCCGAGAAATAATCTGAAGGTCGTTCGATGAACCCTCTGCCAGGCACTTACGTGCGTATTACAGAGCAGTCATGTAGAGGGGGTGGAAACACCAAAAACAATAGATTTGCATGCCTAATACGGTGTAGCAAAACAGCTGGCCCTCAAAACAGTTTCCACTCGTCTCGAGATTGATAAATATCGGTCTTGTAGGGTGTTCTTCAGCATCTCATAGCATTCTTGGTGCGAAACACTAGTAACTTCAGGTAAAGATGGAGGGGGACAGCGATCACGCATCCTTCACTCCAAAGTAAACCATACAGGGTCAATAATACGCTACTGGCCATTAAAATTGCTACACCACGAAGATGACGAGCTACAGACGAGAAATTTAACCGACAGGAAGAAGATGCTGTGATATGCAAATGATTAGCTTTTCAGAGCATTCACACAAGGTTGGCGCCGGTGACGACGACTACAACGTGCTGACATGAGGAAAGTTTACAACCGATTTCTCATACACAAACAGCAGTTGACCGGCGTTGCCTGGTGAAACGTTGTTGTGATGCCTCGTGTAAGGAGGAGAAATGCGTACCATCACGTTTCCGACTTTGATAAAGGTCTGATTGTAGCCTATCGCGATTGCGGTTTATCGTATCGCTACACTGCTGCTCGCGTTGGTCGCGATCTAATGACTGTTAACAGACTATGGAATCGGTGGGTTCAGGAGGGTAATACGGAACGCCGTGCTGGATCCCAACGGCCTCGTATCACTAGCAGTCGAGATGACAGGCATCTTATCCGCATGGCTGTAACGGATCGTGCAGCCACGTCTCGATCCCTGAGTCAACAGATGGGGACGTTTGCAAGACAACAACCATCTGCACGAACTGTTCGACGACGTTTGCAGCAGCACGGACTATCAGCTCGGAGACCGTGGCTGCGATTACCCTTGACGCTGCATCACAGACAGGAGCGCCTGCGATGGTGTACTCAACGACGAACCTGGATGCACGAATGGCAAAACGTCATTTTTTCGGATGAATCCAGGCTCTGTTTACAGCATCACGTCTCGATCCCTGAGTCAAGAGATGGGGACGTTTGCAAGACAACAACCATCTGCACGAACTGTTCGACGACGTTTGCAGCAGCACGGACTATCAGCTGGGAGACCATGGCTGCGATTACCCTTGACGCTGCATCACAGACAGGAGCGCCTGCGATGGTGTACTCAACGACGAACCTGGATGCACGAATGGCAAAACGTCATTTTTTCGGATGAATCCAGGCTCTGTTTACAGCATCATGATGGTCGCATCCGTGTTTGGTGACATCGCGCTGAACGCACATTGGAAGCGTGTATTCGTCATCGCCATACTGGCGTATCACCTGGCATGATAGTATGGGGTGCCATTGGTTACACGTCTCGGTCACCTCTTGTTCGCATTGACGGCATTTTGAACAGTGGACGTTAAATTTCATAAGTGTTACGACCCGTGGCTCTACCCTTCATTCGATCGCTGTGGAATCCCTACATTTCAGCAGGATAATGCAAGACCGCATGTTGCAGGTCCTGGTCAATGGTAGCCGAGCAACTGGCTCGTGACAATACGCCAGTCACTACTCTTGATGAACTGTGGTATCGTGTTGAAACTGCATGGTCAGCTGTACCTGTACACGCCATCCAAGCTCTGTTTGACTCAATGTCCAGGCGTATCAGAGCCGTTACTACGGCCAGAGGTGGTTGATCTGGGTGCTGATTTCTCAGGATCTATGCACCCAAATTGCGTGAAAATATAATCACATGTTAGTTCTAGTATAATATATTTGTCCAATGAATACCCGTTTATCATCTGCATTTGTTCTTGGCGTTGCAATTTTAATGGCCAGTAGTGCAACTAAACTGAAAGCCCGAATACATGAGCCCGGACACCGCCCCACGGTACAGAGCACCGACGCGTCCAGAAAACTAGGCCATAGTCGGTCAATCTTGCCACACCATATCGTCACTGGCAGAGGCCGACAAGTACGAATACTCTGACTTCCAAAGCTCAGTTCTAATTTGGCAGCTATCCTGTCTCGAGGAGCCGCCTGCAACGCTGCATCTGCGGTGCGCTAAAATCACTTTGATCTACGATGGAACATCCGGCGCAGTCTCGAGGACTTTGCCGCCGTGGGCTGATGCCGCCTCATCCTTGCCTTCGCTGATGAGAAAACTTGGGCGCCCCCTGCTACCAGGTCTCCTGCAGCCATAGCTGATGTTACCTACTGGTCTCCAAAGTTCCACCATTCCACGGGAGTGCAGTAGTTGCCGGCCCCCCGACCTGTGTCTGCGAGCAGATGCCGGCGTCTCTGGCCGTTCTCTCAATGAGAGGCTGACACTTAAACATCGATAGCTGACACATGAAAGACGGTTGCATATGTGCAAGACGGCTGGAGACACTGGAAGCTATCAGATACATTATACAGGGTGGTCCATTAATCGTAACCGGGCCAAATATCTCACGAAAGAAGCGTCAAACGAAAAAACTACAAAGAATGAAACTCGTCTAGCTTGAAGTGGGAAACCAGATGGCGCTATGTTTCGCCCGCTATATGGCGCTGACATAGGTCAAACGGATATCAACTGCGTTTTTTTAATAGGAACCCCATTTTTTATTACATAATCGTGTAGTAAGTAAAAAAAAATATGAATGTTTTAGTTGGATCACTTCTTTCGGTTTTTGGCAGATGGCCGGCCGGAGTGGCCGTGCGGTTCTAGCCGCTACAGACCGGAACCGAGCGACCGCTACAGTCGCAAGTTCGAATCCTGCCTCGGACATGGATGTGTGTGGTGTCCTTAGGTTAGTTAGGTTTAATTAGTTCTAAGTTCTAGACGACTGATGACCTCAGAAGTTAAGTCGCATAGTGCTCAGAGCCATTTGAGCCATTTTTGTGACAGATGGCGCTGTAATAGTCACAAACGTATCTCTCACAATTTTAGACCAACGGTTGCTAACAGGCAGGTTTTTTAAATTAAAATACAGACCGTAGGTACGTTTGAACATTTTATTTCGGTTGTTCCAATGTGATAAATGTACCTTTGTGAGTTTATCATTTCTGAGAACGCATGCTGTTACAGCGTGGTTACCTGTAAATACCACATTAATGCAATAAATGCTCAAAATGATGTCCGTCAACCTCAATGCATTTGGCAACACGTGTAACGACATTCCTCTCAACAGCGAGTAGTTCGCCTTCCGTAATGTTCGCACTTGCATTCACAATGTGCTGACGCATGTTGTCACGCGTTGTTGGTGGATCACGATAGCAAATATCCTTCAACTTTCCGCACAGAAAGAAATCCGGGGACGTCAGATCCGGTGAACGTGCGGGCCATGGTATGGTGCTTCGACGACCAATCCACCTGTCATGAAATATGCTATTCAGTACCGCTTCAACCGCACGCGAGCTATGTGCAGGACACCCATGATGTTCGGAGTACATCGCCATTCTGTCATGCAGTGAAACATCTTGTAGTAACATCGGTAGAATATTACGTAGGATATCAGCATACACTGCACCATTTAGATTGCCATCGATTAAATGGGGGACAATTATCCTTCCTCCCATAATGCCGCTCCATACATTATCCCGCCAAGGTCGCCGATGTTCCACTTGTCGCAGCCATCGTGGATTTCCCGTTGCCCAATAGTGCATAAAATGCCGGTTTACGTTACCGCTGTTGGTGAATGACGCTTCGTCGCTAAATAGAATGCGTGCAAAAAATCTGTCATCGTCCCGTAATTTCTCTTGTGCCCAGTGGCAGAACTGTACACGACGGTCAAAGTCGTCGCCATGCAATTCCTGGCGCATAGAAATATGGTACGGGTGCAATCGATGTTGATGCAGCATTCTCAACACCGACGTTTCTGAGATTCCCGATTCTCGCGCAATTTGTCTGCTACTGATGTGCGGATTAGCCGCGACAGCAGCTAAAACACCTACTTGGGCATAATTCATTTGTTGCAGGTCGTGGTTGACGTTTCACACGTGGCTGAACACTTCCTGGTTTCTTAAATAACGTAACTATCCGGCGAACGGTCCGGACACTTGGATGATGTGTCCAGGATACCGAGCAGCATACATAGCACACGTCCGTTGGGCGGTTTGATCACAATAGCCATACATCAACACGATATCGACCTTTTCCGCAATTGCTAAACGGTCCATTTTAACACGGGTAATGTGTCACGAAGCAAATACCGTCTGCACTGGCGGAATGATACGTGATACCACGTACTTATACGTTTGTGACTATTACAGTGCCATCTATCACAAAGCGAAAAAGTGGCCCAACTAAAACATTCATATTTCTTTACGCCCGAATATGAGATAAAAAATAGGGGTTCCTATTTTAAAAAAAGCGCAGTTGATATCCGTTTGAGATGGCAGTGCCATCTAGCGGGCCAAGCATAGCGCCATCTGGTTTCCCCCTTCAAGTTAGACGAGTTTCGTTCTTTGTAGTTTTTTTCTTTTGATGCTTATTTCGTGGGATATTTGGCCTGGTCGTTATCAATGGACACCCTGTATAATGGTAAGACAGAGATTTAGGAATCAGGTTTTAAATTGTAAGACATTTCGAGGGGCAGATGACCGCAATCTATTGGTTATGAACTGTAGATTAAAACTGTACTGCAAAAAGGTGGAAATTTAAGAAGATGGGACCTGGATAAACTGACTAAAGCAGAGGTTGTACAGTTTTTCAGGGAGAGCATAAGGGAACGATTGACAGGAATCGGGGAAAGAAATACAGTAGAAGAAGAATGGGTAGCTCTGAGGGATGAAGTAGTGAAGGCAGCAGAGGATCAAGTAGGTAAAAAGACGAGGGCTAGTAGAAATCCTTGGGTAAGAGAAGATATATTGAATTTAATTGATGAAAAGAGAAAAAATAACAATGGAGTAAATGAAGCAGGCACAAAGGAATATAAACATCTCAAAAATGAGATCGACAGGAAGTGCAAAATGGCTTAGCAGGGATGACTAGAGGACAAATGTAAGAATGTAGAGGCATATCTCACTAGCGGTAAGATAGATACTGCCTACAGGAATATTAAAGAGATTTTTGGAGAAAAGAGAACCACTTGTATGAATATCAAGAGCTCAGACGGAAAATCAGTTCTAAGCAAAATAGGGAAAGCAGAAAGATGGAAGGAGTGCATAGAGGGTCTATACAAGGGCGATATACTTGAGGGCAATATTATGGAAATGAAAGAAGAAGTAGATGAAGATGAAATGGGAGATATGATACTGTGTGAAGAGTTTGACAGAACACTGAAGTACGTCGAAACAAGGCCCCAGGAGTAGACAACATTCCATAGAACTACTGATAGCCTTGGGAGAGCCAGCCCTGACAAAACTCTACCATCTGGTGAACAAAAGTTACGAGACAGGCAAAATACTCTCAGACTTCAAGAGGAACACAACAATTCCAATTCCAAAGAAAGTAGGTGCTGACAGGTGCGAAAATTACCGAATTATCAGTTTAATAAGTCACGGACACAAAATACTACCACGAGTTCTTTACAGAAGAATGGAGAAACTGGTAGAAGCCAACCTCGGGGTAGATCAGTTTGGATTCCGTAAAAATGTTGGAACACGCGACGTAATACTGACCCTACAACTTATCTTAGAAGATAGATTAAGGAAAGACAAACCCACGTTTCTAGCGGTTGGTAGACTTAGAGAAAGCTTTTGAAAATGTTGACTGGAATGCTCTCTTTCAATTTCTGAAGGTGCCAGGGGTAAAATACAGGGATAGAAGGACTGTTCACAGTTTGCACAGAAATCAGATGGCAGTTATAAGAGTCGAGAGACGTGAAAGGCAAGCAGTGGTTGGGAAGCAAGTGAGACAGGGTTGTAGACTCTCCCCGATGTTATTCAATCTGTATATTGAGCAAGCAGTAAAGGAAACAAAAGAAAAAGTTAGGGATTAAAATCCATTGAGAAGAAATAAAAACTTCGAGGTTCGCCGATGACATTGTAATAATGTCAGAGCCAGCAAAGGAGCAGGAAGAGCACCAGATTGGAGAGTCTCGTGAAAGGAGGGAATAAGATGAACATCAACAAAAGCAAAACGAGGATAATGGAATATAGTAGAATTAAATCGGGTGATTCTGAGGGAATTAGATTAGGAAACGAGACACTTAAAGTAGTAAAGGAGTTTTGCTATTTGGGGAGCAAAATAACTGTTAGTAGACGAAGTAGAGAGGATATAAAATTTAGACTGGCAATGGCAAAGAATGCGTTTCTGAAGAAGAGAAATTTGTTAACATCGAATATAGATTTAAGTGTCAGGAAGTCTTTTCTGAGTGTATTTGTATGGAGTGTAGCCATGTACGGAAGTGAAACGTGGACAATAAGTAGTTTAGGGAAGAAAGAATAAAAGGTTTCGAAATGTGGCGCTACAGAAGAACGCTGAAGATTGGAAAGGGAAATCACGTAACTAATGAGAAGGTACTGAGTAGAACTGGGGAGAAGAGGAATATGTGGCGCAACTTGACTATAAGAAGGGACCGTTCTGAGACATCAATGGATCACCAATTAAGTATTAGAGGGAAGTGAGGAGGATAAAAATCGTAGAGGGAGACCAAGAGATGAATAGACTAAGCAGATTCAGAGGGATGTAGGTTGCAGTAGGTACTTGGAGATGAAGAATCTTGCACAGGATAGAGTAGCATGGAGAGCTGCATCGAACCAGACCACGACAACGGCAACAACAGTTGACACATACGATATTATCGGTAGTTTTTTTTAAACAATCGTTAATCGACCAATTATCGATTGTTTTATGCAGGTATTTCAAATGAAAAAAAAACTTTCTACGATTTTTTATTGTTTAAAATACAACATTACAAGACATACAATATTTGTTTTATGAAAGGTAAATATGCTATCCTTTAGTCTGCTGCGTTGTTCATCAATTATTTCTCTTGCCTTTGAGAAAAAGCTCTCTGCAAGAACTGAAGTCGCTGGAGGGTACAAACATTCAATGGCCATTATACGCTACTACTATTAGATATTGCACAATATTATATTGCACAAGCATGCTTGTCTGCTGCAGGTGTTTCAAAATACTGACATAGGTCAGTTATGGAATCACTGACTGATACAACGGCCGGCCGCTGTGGCCGAGCGGCTCTAGGCGCTTCAGTCCGGAACCGCGCTGCTGCTACGGTCGCATGTTCGAATCCTGCCTCGGGCATGGATGTGTGTGATGTCCTTAGGTTAGTTAGGTTTAAGTAGTTCTAAGTTCTAGGGGACTGATGACCTCAGGTGGTAAGTCTCATAGTGCTTAGAGCGATTTGAACCATTTTTGAACTGACATAACGACATCGACCTTATTGTGTTGTTGATCGAGTAATAAAAGTAGATCACCCTATTTCAAACTGAGCCAGTAGACGTATTAGCACTGCTCATGGATGCTTCTGTTTCAGGTATTATTCTTGGTGTTGATGCGATGATAACAGCATACTATTTTTGAAGGGATTGTTCAGCGTTATTTGCCTCTCGAAATGTTCTGAAACCAAGATTTTAAAATCTCGGATCTAATAATGTCGCAAGCATATTAACGGTCCGTGCATTAAATGGTTTCAGACTTTCTGTGATTGATTTAATCAAGGAATGCAGACCTCTTCCTGCTTCATTAGTTGTTAAGGTGCTTTGCCAGCCTGACAACTTTGCAGAAATACCTCGTATAAGCGGTATAATTACTGAAGCAGTCACGTATGACCCCATTGAGATTGTTGTTGCTAAATCAGAATGTTTATGAAGACGTGTTCTCATGCACAGCTAAGTAATTTTCTGCTGTGATGGAAGGCGGTGCTTTTGAACTTTTATTGAATACAATCGGAAGCTCTTTTCGTACTTCAAATATTCTTTACAGTACGTAGTATGAACTGTTCCACCGAGAGCAGGCATTGGCTGTAGGGGAAACAGTGAGTAATGGAATTTATTTTACTCGACACTCAGAAGTCGCATTCATATGTTTTATTGACTGGTTTCGTACCTTAATTTAACAGCCAAACACTGTCCATTAAACTGTAAATTCGAGGGTTTCTGGTGACGCTCGCGTTAGATTAAACACCGAAACCGGCCAATGAAATACACTCGTGCTCATAAATTAAGGATAATGCTGATACGTGGTGAAACAACGCTCTGGTGGGCGGTTTGCGCGTTTAACTCACCTCGGGGTATGATCATGCGGTGCATTTGACCTGCGGTCGTCGCACGGTGGCGCTGGCAGCAGTCCACATATGCGGAGGTGTGTTGGTGCATGTCAGAGTACGGTGTAGCGAGTACGTGTGCAGACGTTTTCAGACATGATAATGGTGGCTGTGTGTTGAAAAATGGCTCAAAGAATACATATTGACGACGTTATGAGGTGTAGATTATTAGGGCGACTGGAGGCTGGTCAAACACAGCAGGTCGTAGCACAGGCCCTCCGTGTGCGACGAAGTGTGATCTCAACACTTTCGCAACGATTCCAGCAGACAGGAAACGTGTCCAGGCGCTACAGTACGGGACGTCCACAGTGTACAACACGACAAGAAGACCGATATCTCACCATCAGTGCCTTCAGACAGCCACGGAGTACCGAGGTAGCCTTGCTCGGGACCTTCCTGCAGCCACTGTAACAGTTATCTCCAGACACACAGTCTACAGATGACTGAACAGACACGGTTTATTCGCCCAGAGATCTGCAAGGTGCATTCCACTGAACCCTGGTCACAGGAGAGCCCGTAAAGCCCGATGTCAAGAACACAGTACATGGTCACTGGAACAGTGGTCCCAGGTTATGTTCACGGACGAGTCCAGGTATAGTCTAAACAGTGATTCTCGCCGGGTTTTCATCTGGCGTGAACCAGGAACCAGATACCGACGCCTTAATGTCCTCGAAAGGGACTTGTATGGAGGTCATGGTTTAAGGGTGTGGGGTGGGATTATCGTTGGTGCATGTACACCTCTGCATGTCTTTGACAGAGGAACTGTAACAGGTCAGATGTATCGGGACGTCATTTTGCACCAGTATGTCCGCCTTTTCAGGGGTGCAGTGGGTCCCACCTTCCTCCTGTTGGATGATAACGCACGGCTCCACCGAGCTGCCATAGTGGAGGAGTACCTTGAATCTGTTACACTTAATCTCAGTCACCAAGTCAGGATTTCTATACAGTTCTTCCAATTCCTTGTTTCTCCTTATCCTCCATTGCCCACGGCTCCAGAAATCTTTCTTAATATTTTCCTCTCCCATCTTCTCAAGAGATCTTCTTCTGCTGGCTGTTTCTGAGCCATACATTACCACCCGTCTTACGACTGTTCGATAGACAGCCACAGTTCTATTTTCTGCTCAGGCTACGTGACTGAAGGATCTTGACCATGGCCCAGTAAGCTCTATTTCCTGCAGCAATCCTAGATTTTGTTTCTTATTCAGCTATCCCTTGCAACCAGCACTCACAGGTACTGGAACTTCTCACATCTCTCATAATTACCTCTGTTCAACTTAATATATTTCTCTTTAACAACAGCATTTTTCCTGGAAGCAAAGAGATACTGTGTTTTCGTGTTGTTTACTCTAAGCCCCAACTGTTCTGCCTCCTTCTCAAGTCTGCCAAATCCTTCTTCCATTTCTTTCAAACTTCTAGACAGCATACACGCATCATCAGGATGAGCTAGATTTTGGTGCATACAGTTACACAGAGTGCCACCTCGATTATCAATCTCCACCCTTCGCATCATTCTCTCCAACACTATGTTAAAGAGTAGCGTGGATAATACATCACCCTGTCTTAACCCTTGGTTGACCTCAAATTGTCTAGAAAGGTTTTCTTCTACTTTTACCTGGCATTTTGAGCTGGCATGGGTCATTTGTACCAGTCTGATAAGTTTACTTGGGAATTCCATCTCCATTAAGGTGTCATATAGCTTTTTCGTTTTAACGATACCATAGGCCTGTTTAAGGTCTACAAAGAGCTGGTGTACATCCACATTATATTCATAACACTTTTCCATTATTTGCCTTATAATGAAGATCTAGTGAGTTGTTGATCTGCCCCGCCGAAAACTGCACTGGTTATCTCCGAGTATTTCTTCTGCAATTGGTGTAAAGCTCATAGCAATGAGTTTGGCTAATACGTTGTACACCACGCTGAATAAAGCAATATCGCGATAATTTTCAATTTGTCCTCCTTCTTATGTATTGGGCATATAATGTTCCACTGGTCGGGCATCTTTTCCTTTTCCACTATCAGCTGATATACCAATCTTGTTAGATGTTCACATCCACCATTGATCATCTCTGCTGAATTGTTGTCGTTGCCTAGAGCCTTATTATTCCTTAGGCTTTTAACTGCCTTCCTAACTTCCTCTATTGTTGGTATAGGTACAGGTCTTTCATCCTGACTAACATTCTGCCACGGTTGGTCACCCTCTGTTTTATTTACATCACAGCACTCGAGTACCACATTGTGCGAGGGTCACTCCAAAAGAAATGCAAACTATTTTTTTTAAAATCCATCTTTTATTCTACATGTTTGAAAATTTTACAGTGTGTAGGTACATCCTTTAGGAACAATATTTTCATTTCTCCACATAATTTCCATCCCTCTCAACTGCCTTACGCTATCTTGGAACCAGCGCCTGTATACCCGCACGGTAAAATTCTGGACCAGCCTGTTGGAGCCACTGTTTGGCAGCGTGCACAAGGGAGTCATCATCTTCAAACCTTGTTCCACGAAGAGAGTCTTTCAGTTTTCCAAAGAGATGATAGTCACATGGAGCCAGGTAAGGACTGTAAGGCGGTTGTTTCAGTGTTGCCCATCCGAGTTTTGTGATCGCTTCCACGGTTTTTTGACTGACATGTGGCCGAGCATTGTCGTGCAACAGCGAAACATCCTGCTTTTCCCGATGTGGTCGAACACGACTCAGTCGAGCTTGAAGTTTCTTTCTCATATGCATCAGAATTTATGGTGGTTCCATTCGGCATGATGTCCACAAGCAACAGTCCTTCGGAATCGAAAAACACTGTAGCCATAACTTTTCCAGTAGAAGGTGTGGTTTTGAATTTTTTTTCTTGGGTGAATCTGCATGATGCCACTCCATTGATTGCCTCTTCGTCTCTGGTGAAAAATGATGGAGCCATGTTTCATCAGCTGTCACAATTCTTCCAAGAAATTCATTTCCAACATTCTCGTACTGTTCCAAAAGTTCGCTGCATACAGTTTTTCTTGTTTCTTTGTGAGCCACTGTCAACATCCTGGGACCCCACCTGGCACAAACCTTTTTTAACGCCAACACTTTCAGTCTTCTGCGAACACTTCCGTCCCCTATCCCAAAGTAGCGTGACAATTCGTTCACTGTGATGCGTGTGTCAGCAGTCGCCAATTCGTTAACTCTCTGCACACTGTCTGGAGTGTGTGCAGCACGAGGCCTGCCGCTGCGAGGACAGTCCTCAATATTGCCGTGCCCGCTTTCATCACGTAACCTGCTTGCCCACCGACTAACTGTACTGCGATCGACAGCAGCCTCTCCATATACCTTTTCCAACCTCTTGTGGATGTTTCTCACTGTCTCGTTTTCACAGCACAGGAATTCTATGACAGCACGTTGCTTCTGACGAACGTCAAGTGTAGCAGCCATCTTGAAGACATGCTGTGACGGCGCCACTCACGGGAGCAGGTTGAACTAAGTTTGAAGGGGAAGGATGTATCTACACACTGTAAAACTTTCACACATGCAGATTGAAAACTGTATTTTTACAAAAATAGTGTGCATTTCTTTAGGAGTGACCTTCGTACATTAGCCAAAATAAATCCAGAGACGTGTAAAGACGTGAACGGGGTATATGTGAAGGTCAATAAATGTTTAGTGCACTATATGGGCAATAAGAGCTATTTTTATTTTTGACTGATTTAATTATGGAATTAATGTTAAAATAACTACAAAATTAATAAAAAGTACAAAACCGATAAATCGCTTTTTAACTCGTGGCATCCAAAGTTCAAAAATAGACAATGTAGAATGGAAAGCTGAGAAAGAATTTTTTATTTTAGAGTGCGAACACACACACGTGGATCGCTGTAGCTGTGACTGTGGACATGAAGTCAAGTCGCCTGCTGCATATTCCACCTGTCCATCCCCCTCCCCCCCCCCCCCCCCCCCCGTCGAAACAAGTTTATTAAAAAGAAAGAGTCGAGGGGACACACCAACTCTGAGCCAAGTTTCCAAACACGCTACAGAGATGTCAAGTAGCTGTAGCGACGCCCGAGCTCCAAGCGGTTACATTTCATGTTGCAGTGCAGTGAACAGAATACGAACGACTTTTATGGTCAAATCTACGGCGAGGCCCTAGATTTGATCGTATGTATTTTATGACGGACGTGATTTGACAAAGTTCCCTACTATACCATCAAATTTCTTTGGCATAAATATCTGACATATCAACTTTGACAAAAAATGACGAAATATCGGCCAACAAAGCAGTTCGTTGTCGTTCGTTTGCCTAGTGTGTACGCAGCTTAAAATAAGTCGCGTGTTCCTACATTTTTCTGGAATCCAAACTGATCTTCCCAATGGTCGGCTTCTACCAGTATGTCTGTACTAATATACACTGAAACGTCAAAGAAACTGGTATAGGCATGTGTATTCAGAGATACGTGAACAGGCAGAGTACGGCGCTGCGATCGGCAACGACTATATAAGACAACAAGTGTCTGGCGCAGTTGTTAGGTCGTTTACTGCTGCTACAATGCACGGTTATCAAGATTTAAGTGAGTTTAAACGTGGTATTACAGTCGGCGCACGAGCGATGGGAAACAGCATCTCCGAGATAGCAATGAAGTGACGATTTTCACGAGTGCACCGTGAATATCCTGCACCTGTAAAAGATCAAATCTCAGACTTCGCTGCGGCCAGAAAAAGATCATGCGAGAATGAGACCAACGGCGACTGAAGAGAATCGTTCAACGTGACAAGAGTGCAACCCTTCCGCAAGCTGCTGCAGATTTCAATGCTGGGCCATGAACAAGTGTCAGCATGTGAACCATTCAACGAATCATCATCCGTATGGGCTTTCTGAACCGAAGGACCACGCGTGTACCCTCGATGACTGCACAACACAAAGATGTACACTCCTGGAAATGGAAAAAAGAACACATTGACACCGGTGTGTCAGACCCACCATACTTGCTCCGGACGCTGCGAGAGGGCTGTACAAGCAATGATCACACGCACGGCACAGCGGACACACCAGGAACCGCGGTGTTGGCCGTCGAATGGCGCTAGCTGCGCAGCATTTGTGCGCCGCCGCCGTCAGTGTCAGCCAGTTTGCCGTGGCATACGGAGCTCCATCGCAGTCTTTAACACTGGTAGCATGCCGCGACAGCGTGGACGTGAACCGTATGTGCAGTTGACGGACTTTGAGCGAGGGCGTATAGTGGGCATGCGGGAGGCCGGGTGGACGTACCACCGAATTGCTCAACACGTGGGGCGTGAGGTCTCCACAGTACATCGATGTTGTCGCCAGTGGTCGGCGGAAGGTGCACGTGCCCGTCGACCTGGGACCGGACCGCAGCGACGCACGGATGCACGCCAAGACCGTAGGATCCTACGCAGTGCCGTAGGGGACCGCACCGCCACTTCCCAGCAAATTAGGGACACTGTTGCTCCTGGGGTATCGGCGAGGACCATTCGCAACCGTCTCCATGAAGCTGGGCTACGGTCCCGCACACCGTTAGGCCGTCTTCCGCTCACGCCCCAACATCGTGCAGCCCGCCTCCAGTGGTGTCGCGACAGGCGTGAATGGAGGGACGAATGGACACGTGTCGTCTTCAGCGATGAGAGTCGCTTCTGCCTTGGTGCCAATGATGGTCGTATGCGTGTTTGGCGCCGAGCAGGTGAGCGCCACAATCAGGACTGCATACGACCGAGGCACACAGGGCCAACACCCGGCATCATGGTGTGGGGAGCGATCTCCTACACTGGCCGTACACCACTGGTGATCGTCGAGGGGACACTGAATAGTGCACGGTACATCCAAACCGTCATCGAACCCATCGTTCTACCATTCCTAGACCGGCAAGGGAACTTGCTGTTCCAACAGGACAATGCACGTCCGCATGTATCCCGTGCCACCCAACGTGCTCTAGAAGGTGTAAGTCAACTACCCTGGCCAGCAAGATCTCCGGATCTGTCCCCCATTGAGCATGTTTGGGACTGGATGAAGCGTCGTCTCACGCGGTCTGCACGTCCAGCACGAACGCTGGTCCAACTGAGGCGCCAGGTGGAAATGGCATGGCAAGCCGTTCCACAGGACTACATCCAGCATCTCTACGATCGTCTCCATGGGAGAATAGCAGCCTGCATTGCTGCGAAAGGTGGATATACACTGTACTAGTGCCGACATTGTGCATGCTCTGTTGCCTGTGTCTATGTGCCTGTGGGTCTGTCAGTGTGATCATGTGATGTATCTGACCCCAGGAATGTGTCAATAAAGTTTCCCCTTCCTGGGACAATGAATTCACGGTGTTCTTATTTCAATTTCCAGGAGTGTATGTCTCGCCTGGGCCCGTCAACACCGACGTTGGACTGTTGATGATTCGAAACATGCTGCCTGGTCGGACGAGTCTCGTTTCAAATTGTATCGAGTGGATGGACTTGTACGGGTAAGGAGTGAACCTCATGAATCCATGAACCCTGCATGTCAGCAGTGGACTGTTCAAGCTGGTGGAGGCTCTGTAATGGTGTGGAGCGTGTGTAGTTGCAGTGATATGGGATCCCCGATACCTCTAGATACAACTTTGGCAGGTGACACGTAGTTACATATACTGTTTGAATACCTGCATCCATTCATGTGCATTGTTCATTCCGACGGACTTGGGGAATTCCAGTAGGATAACGCGACGCCCCACACGTCCAGAATTGGTACAAAGTGGCTCCAGGGACACTCTTCTGAGTTTAAACACTCCTGCTGGCCACCAAACTCCCCATTGTTGTGGTCTTCAGTCCTGAGACTGGTTTGATGCAGCTCTCCATGCTACTCTATCCTGTGCAAGATTCTTCATCTCCCAGTACCTACTGCAACCTGCATGCTTCTGAATCTGCTTAGTGTATTCATCTCTTGGTCTCCCTCTACGATTTTTACCCTCTACGCTGCCCTCCAATACTAAATTGGTGATCCCTTATCCCTTCTTCTAGTCAAGTTGTACCACAAACTCCTCCCCAATTCTATTCAATACCTCCTCATTAGTTATGGGATCTACCTATCTACTCTTCAGCATTCTTCTGAAGCACCACAGTTCGAAAGCTTCTATTCTCTTCTTGTCCAAACTATTTATCGTCCATACATGGCTACACTCCATACAAATAGTTTCAGAAACGACTTCCTGACACTTAAATCTATACTCGATGATATCAAATTTTTCTTCAGAAACGCTTTCCTTGTCATTGCCAGTCTACATTTTATATCTTGTCTACTTCGACGATCATCAGTTATTTTGCTCCCCTAATAGCAAAAGTGTCTCATTTCCTAATCTAATTCCCTCAGCATCACCCGATTTAATTCGACTACCTTCCATTATCCACATTTTGCTTTTGTTGATGTTCATCTTATATCTTCCTTTGAAGAGACTGTCCATTCCGTTCAACTGCTCTTCCAAGTCCTTTGCTGTCTCTGACAGAATTACAATGTCATCGGCGAACCTCTAAGATTTTATTTCTTCTCCATGGATTTTAATACCAACTCCGAATTTTTCTTTTGTTTCCTTTACTGCTTGCTCAATATACAGATTGAATAACATCGGGGAGAGGCTACAACCCCGTCTCACTCCCTTCCCAACCACTGCTTCCCTTTCATGTCCCTCGACTCATATAACTGCTATGTGGTTTATGTACAAATTGTAAATAGCCGTGCACTCCCTGTATGTTACCCCTGCCACCTGTAGAATCTGAAATAGAGTATTCCACTCAATACTGTCAAAAGCTTTCTGTAAGTCTACAAATGCTACACGATATTAGGAAGGTGTACTCGTTCCTTTGTTTATTCGGTGTGCATTAAAAATGAAAATGTTCTTTTCAAAATGGTTTAACAATTTACCTTACTCTTGCGTCAAGTCTGTCTGTGTGTGTGTGTGTGTGTGTGTGTGTGTGTGTGCGGGGGAGAGAATCGCGACGAGAGCGATCGTGTCTTCGAAGTTCTGGTGAGTTGGGAAATGGGGCAGGGGCCCCACTTGACGCTCTTGTCTCGGGATGCCCACGCCTGCAGTTAGGCCGCTGGTTGTTCTACGAGCTGAGTTGTTTGTTGTTTGGCAGGGCGCACGGGGGAGGTGCCGGAGCGACCTTTGGCCGTAACGACCGCTTGCCGGCTGGGGAGGCGAAGCGGGTCAGCGCGTCTCTGTTTGGTCTGGGCCGGCGGGCCGCATATCGATCCCGGGGCGGCCCAGCCGGCCTGCGCTGGTGACTCACCCGACCCCAGCGCCCCTGGCGGCCGACGCCGCAGGCGCTGGCGCCGCTGAACGCGTTCTCTGGTAGACGTCTGACGTCTGCGGACAGCGGCGGCGGCGGAGGCTTCGGGTGGATGGAGCAAGCAGGTGCGAGATATTACATCACTACACTGCCGTCTGTTCCTCTCGCTGCTTTTCGAATACACTACCGGAAAGCAGTGAAGAACCCGCACATACAGGGTGGTCCATTGATCGTGACCGGGCCAAATATCTCACGAAATAAGCGTCAAACGAAAAAACTACAAAGAACGAAACCTGTCTAGCTTGAAGGGGGAAACCAGATGGCGCTATGGTTGGCCCGCTAGATGGCGCTGCCATAGGTCAAACGGATATCAGCTGCGTTTTTTTTTAAATACGAACCCCCATTTTTTATTACACATTCCTGTAATACGTAAAGAAATATGAATGTTTTAGTTGGACCACTTTATTCTCTTTTTGATAGATCGCGCAGTAATAGTCACAAACATATGGCTCACAATTTTAGACGAACAGTTGGTAACAGGTAGGTTTTTTAAATTAAAATACAGAACGCAGGTACGTTTGAAAATTTTATTTCGGTTGTTCCAATGTGATACATGTACCTTTGTGAGTTTATCATTTCTGAGAACGCATGCTGTTACAGCGTGATTACCTGTAAATACCACATTAGTGCAATAAATGCTCAAAATGATGTCCGTCAACCTCAATGCATTTGGCAATACGTGTAACGACATTCCTCTCAACAGCGAGTAGTTCGCCTTCCGTAATGTTCGTACATGCAATGACAATGTGCTGACGCATGTTGTCAGGCGTTGTCGGTGGATCACCACAGCAAATATCCTTCAACTTTCTCCGCAGAAAGGAATCCGGTAAACTTGTGGGCCACGGTATGGTGCTTCGACGACCAGTCCACCTGTCATGAAATATGCTATTCGATACCGCACGCGAGCTATGTGCCAGACATCCATCATGTTGGAAGTACATCGCCATTCTGTCATGCAGTGAAACATCTTTTAGTAACATCGGTAGATCATTACGTAGGAAATCAGCATACACTGCACCATTTAGATTGCCATCGATTAAATGGGGGACAATTATCCTTCCTCCCATAATGCCGCACCATACATTAACCCGCCAAGGTCGCTGATGTTGCACTTGTCGCAGCCATCGTGGATTTTCCGTTGCCCAACAGTGCATATTATGCTGCTTTACGTTACCGCTGTTGGTGAATGACGCTTCGTCGCTAAATAGAACACGTGCAAAAAATCTGCCATCGTCCCGTAATTTCTCTTGTGCCCAGTGGCAGAACTGTACACAACGTTCAAAGTCGTCGCCATGCAATTCCTGGTGCATAGAAATATGGTACGGGTCCAATCGATATTGATGTAGCATTCTCAACACCAACCTTTTTGAGATTCCAGATTCGCGCGCAATTTGTCTGCTACTGATGTGCGGATTAGCCGCGACAGCAGCTAAAACACCTACTTGGGCATCATCATTTGTTGCAGGTCGTGGTTGACGTTTCACATGTGGCTGTACACTTAAATAACGTAACTATCCGGCGAACGATCCGGACACTTGGATGTCGTCGTCCAGGATACCGAGCAGCATACATAGCACACGCCCATTGGGCATTTTGATCACAATAGCCATACATCAACACGATATCGATCTTTTCCGCAATTGGTAAACGGTCCATTTTCACACGGGTAGTGTATCACAAAGCAGATACCGTCCGCACTGGCGAAATCTTACGTGATACCACGTACTTATACGCTTGTGACTATTACAGCGCCATCTATCACAAAGCGAACAAATTGGTCCAACTAAAACATTCATATTTCTTGGCATATGTAATGAAAAATGGCGGTTCCTATTTAAAAAAAACGTTGTTGATATCTGTTTGACCTATGGCAGTGCCATCTAACGGGCCAACCATAGAGCGATCTTGTTTCCCCCTTCAAGCTAGACGAGTTACGTTCTTTGCAGTTTTTTCGTTTGTTGCTTATTTCGTGAGATATTTGGCCCCGTCACTATCAATGGGCCACCCTGTACAGGGGGGAGAAAAATTGTGTCACGAAATTTTGACCCTGGATAGTTGATGCCAGTAGGAACCAAAATTACTAGTGTTGTGTAGCTCGACAGTGCACCATTTTTAAACTGCGGAAACTTGGCGCCACACGCTCCGATTGGCCGTGGGATTGCCCTGTTGCCGTTCGTCGGTTGATGTGCGGCGCCATGGTTGTCGGTTCTCACATACAAACGTCCCTCGCCCTGTCACTGCCCCAACGTGATACGCACACGTGTCGAACAGGTCTTGCTGTATGTCTCCACCTCACGTCAGAGGCATTCACGCGTAAGCTTCGCTTTGGAGCACACAAACCTCACCGCGATTTAGTCATACAGTAAGCATGGCTGAACAGTATTCGTTTGAAGAACGAGATATAGTTTTTGTTTATGGGCCAGCCGACGGTAATGCACATGAAGCTCGACAGTTGTATGAGGCACAGTACCCAACAAGACGCAACCGACACTCGCAAACGTTTACAGTAATTCACCGGCGACTTGGCGAAACAGGCCGTTAGTGGGATATCGTGGTGATGCTGGAAGATGTCGAACAGGTGGGATGCTGCATTTGAAGAGACCTCGAGCGCTTCGAGGAAGCAACTAAGGCAAGAACTCGAGCGGTTGGACACGACACGGAGTTCATTCACCGGTTAGTCTGGGAGATTTTGAGGAATGGCAGCCAGCATCCATTTAGTTTCCACCCTGTCAGAGACCCAAATCCTGTGGCGGACTATGAACACAGACTAGGGTTTTGCCAGTAGTTTCTGGGACGTGTTGCACGAGAGTGAATTGGCATATCTGAGAGTGTGCTACCGCCTAGCGGGATCTATGCGAAGGAAATGGGGGAAAAAGTCTGCTGCATTGTGTTACCACCAGGTGGCACTGACGTAAACTTTTAGTTGAGTAGTACGGGGTGGCTGTGCATGCGGGAATGCACTGTTGCCAGATGCTCTGGACAACGCAGGACCGCAATGCTTCGCCTGCCAGAGATCACGATGTATCCATGGCGGCTCACATGGTCGGTGGTAGCGCGCCAGCATTCCACTCTGGCGGCGAATTCGCCAGGGTCCCGAAACATCCATTGACAAGACATATCGGAAACAAACCTGTCAACAGCTGTAGTTCGCATACAGAAAGTGTTTTACAAATTGTGTCGGCCCTGACGAGGGCCTTTTTTGTAGCTGGGACACTGTCTACTTAAAGCAGGTGCTCGAACTGGCGACTCTCTGACGCGACACAAGCTCGGTAACTCTTTCAAAGATTCTTGGCATTGTCCTGATTGGCGCCATGTTGAATGCGATCCATTAATGCCTCTTCATTTATAGTTAGTTCATGTCTGGGTGGGTGAACTAGAACCTTGAAGAATCTCCACAGGAAAAAGTCCGGTGGCGTGAGGTTCAGTGATCGCGGGGGCCGTGTCCTACGAGCACCTCTGCCAATTACTCGGCCGTCGAATAGTTCATTTAAATATCCGCGCACAGCACGATTGTTACGTGCAGGCGCCCCATCGTGCTGGAACCACATGCGTAACCATATGTCCAGGGGAACATCTTCCAGCAGGCCGGGCAGAGTTTCTTGCAAAAGTTGAAGGTGATTTGCCCTGATAAGTCGAGGAGGTAGACAGTTGGTCACCCACAATGCCTGCTCAAATGTTGAACGAAAATCGTTCCTGGTGTCTGTGGACATATGTGGCGTGAGCATTTTCCTTTGCCCAGTAATGAATGTTTGGAGTGTTGTAAATGCCATCCCGATGGAAGGTGCACTCGACAGTAAACAACACAATGGCGGGGAAGTCGGGATTTTGTGCAACACGTCGAAGAACAACCAACAAAACCATAGTCTGTGGTCATAGTCCACCTCAGGATTTAGGTCTCAGAGGGTGGAAACTAAATGGTTGCTGGCCGTCATCTCTCAAAAACTCCCAGACTAGCTGGTGAGTGATCCCCATGTCGAGTCCAACCGCTCAAGTACTTACTGTAGGTGCTTCCGCATAGCGCTTGAGAACAGTCTCTTCAAATGGAGCATCCCGTTGTGTTCGAGGTCTTCCAGCTCGAGCTAATGAGCCTGTTTCGCCAAGTCGCTGGTGAAGAGCTTTAAACGTTTGTAGGTGTGGGTGGCTTCTTGCTGGGTACTGTTCCTCATAAAACCGTCGAGCTTCATGCGCATTACCGTCGGCTAGTCCATAAACAAAAACCATATCTCATTGTTTTCCAAACAAATACTGTGTCGCCATGCTTACGTGTGTGTGCTCAGAAGCGAAGCGTACGTGTGAATGCCTCTGATGTGAGGTCGAGATAAACAACAAGACCTATTCAACAAGTGAGCGTATCATGTTGGGACAGTGACGGGGTGAGGAACGTTTGTATATGTGAACTGACAACCATGGCGCTGCCTGTCAACCGACGAATGGCAACACAGCAATCCCACGACCAATCGGTGCGCGTGGCGCCAAGTTTCTGTAGTTTGAAAATTGTGCATTGTCGACCTACACAACATTAGTAATTTTCGTTCGTTCTGGCATCAGCTATCCAGGTTAAAACTTCCTGACACAATTTTTCTCCACCCTGTACAGCCACATTCACACGTCCAACTGAAGTGACGCCATAGCTCGTGGTAAGAATCACGTAATCTGAGGTGAAATATCCGCACGATTTCCCCACAGTATAGATATTCATGCTTGTTTACATACGAATCACGATGTGAGTAGAGATTTCTAATTAAGGGTACTGAAGAATTTGTCATAATTATGGGTAGCTGCGAACTGCACTAACTATTGCAACGACGGTTTTCGCATGTTTAGATTTCCCAGTGACACTGAATGCAGAAAAAGATGACCCATAAACTCGAGAATGAGATTTTCACTCTGCAGCGGAGTGTGCGCTGATATGAAACTTCCTGGCAGATTAAAACTGTGTCCCCACAGTTTTAATCTGCCAGGAAGTTTGACCCATAGACTGTCGGAGAACCAATTCGGGAAAAACGGCGCTCAATTGTATATTGTAAATATACATTAATAAAAATAGTTATAAACATGAAATCAGCCATATGCAATTGCGTTTCTTCCCAGTCGAAAACTGTGTTGAAGCAGTTCGTCTCAAAATTTTTCGATCCCCGAGATATTTTCGCAACTGGAAAAGTGGAGAGGAATATTTTTTGCTATGGCGTCAAGTCAAGCGCCGGCACGCCAGTCAGGAACGATAGAGCCAATGGCACGCTGACCGACCCCTCTTCAGGACGACAACGCGACAGCAGCGGCCTCTAGGCGAAGAGTACATACGTGCCGCGCCCGACTGTTCGCTGCCCAGTTGATGAACAGCTTCAAGACTACTTATTTCCCTTCTACTATGTAGCATTATCTATACTGAAGAAAATTGCTTTAGGTTCAAATGGCTCTGAGCACTATGGGACTGAACATATGAGGTCATCAGTCCCCTAGAACTTAGAACTACTTAAACCTAACTAACCTAAGGACATCACACACATCCATACCGGAGGCAGGAGCGGTCGCGCGGTTCCAGACTGAAGCGCATAGAACCGCTCCGCCACGGAGAATATGTCAGAAACGTTCCGATTACTCCACTTGGCACTCCATTTTTTAGCGTCCACAGCTCCACTCACTATCTCTAAATGACAGAATGACAATATGTAAACTCAAAAAGCAACAGTGAATTACAAATAAAAATGACAATCGGTAAATAAACCCATAACAACCGGAATATCAACATGCGAACCAAATACGCTACGAACTTATGCACCAACCTAATAGGGCAGTACAAAAGTCCGACAGCCGCGTGGTCCCCTTAGCTGGAGAAAGTTAGAGAAAGGAATCTGCATGCCCATTCAAAGGAGAAACGCTGTTTTCCGCAATACCATATTTAAGGAGGTAGGACGTCAAAAATTTTAAAAAATCTGATTTCTCAAAAAATATGCCTATATGGAGCGCAAGTTTTCGTGAATAGTTTGAAGTATAAAACATACACACTATGTGATCAAAAGTATCCGGACACCTGTCTGAAAATGACTTACAAGTTCGCGGCGCACGTCATCGGTAATGTTGGAATTGAGTATGGTGTTGCCCCACCCCTAGCCTTTATGACAGCTTCCACCCTCGCAGGCATACGTTCAACCAGGTGCTGGCAGGTTTCTTGGGGAATGGCAGCCCATTCTTCACGGAGTGCTGCACTGAGGTGAGGTATCGATGTCGGTCATTGAGGCCTGGCACGAAGTCGGCGTTCCAAAACATCCCAAAGGTCTTCTATAGGATTCAGGTCAGGACTCTGTGCAGGCCAGTCCATTACAGGAATGTTATTATGTAACCACTCCGTCACAGGCCGTGCATAATAAACAGGTGCTCGATCGTGTTGAAAGGTGCAATCGCTCCTCAACAGTGGGAAGCAAGAAGATGCTTCAAACATTAATGTAGACTTATGCTGTGATAGTGCCACGCCACACCCACACCCTGCCATCGGATCGCCACTTTGTGTACCGTGATTCGTCACTCAACACAACGTTTTTCCACTGTTCAATCGTCGAATGTTTACGCTCCTTACACCAAGCGAGGTGTCATTTCGCATTTAATGCCGTGGTGTGTGGTTTATCAGCAGCCGCTCCACCATGATATCCAAGTTTTATCACCTCCCGCCTAATTGTTATAGTACTTGCATTGGATCCTGAGTCAGTTTGGAATCCCTGTGTAATGGTCTGGATAGATGTCTGCCTATTAAACATTACGACTATCTTCAACTGTCGGGGTCTCTGTCAGTCAACAGACAAGGTCAGCCTGCACACTTTTGTGCTGTACGTGTCCCTTCACGTTTCCACTTCACTATCACATAGGAAACAGTGGACCTAGGGATGTTTAGGACTGTGGAAATCTCGCGTACTGACGTATGTCACAAGTGACACCCAATCACGTGACCACATTCGAAGTCCGTTGAGTTCCGCGGAGCGCTCCATTCTGCTCTCTCACGATGTCTAATGACTACTGAGGCCGCTAATATACAGTACCAGGCAGTAGGTGGCTGCACAATGTACCTAATATGAAAAACGTATGTTTTTGGGGGTGTCCGGATACTTTTGATCACACAGTGTATATTTGAGAGATTATAAGGCACGTTATTTGGTCTTAAGTGTAGAAAGATGCAGCGACACACCCCTTTGCACGGCATTCTTCTGTCATACGTAAGTGTATTTCGCTCTGTAGAATATCATCACAGGAGTTCTCTAACACCTGCTGTAATGGAAGCCATCAAACCTACATTCAGGGACCTTGAAAAGTCATTGAGGAAATTTCTTCCTGGCGGTACCCAAAACCCAAATGACAGTTTTAAAGAATGTGTATGGGAAAGAGTGCCAAAAACCATTTTTGTGGGAAGAAATGCAGTTCTATTGGTGTTTATGATGCAGTTTGTGTTTTAATGATGGTGTGCAAAGCAGGAAATATGATTTAGAGGAGATGGGAATTAAGCCCGGAGTGAACTGCATCAGAGCTTTGTATGTGGTAGACAGAGAGCGTGTAGTGAAAGCAGATAAATCATTTTCTGAGGTGATAAAATCAAGAAGAGTGCACCGTAGGAATGTGAAAAGGAAGAAAAATGAATTAGAAAATTAAAAAAAAAAGAACCTGTTTATGGTGCTCGACGTTTCTAAAAGAATTCCATATCAAGCAGAAACTTTAACAGCCATTTTCCGCAAAACACAAATTCCTGTACTTAGGTACATGCGACACCCAAAATAAAAATCCTATTACTTTCAAACTTGGTATGTTTATTAAACACAAACTCCTTAATGAAAAACTCTAGAATTTTCCTAATCTATTAAAAACTGTGGTAAGAATTGAAATAATGAGCTAAAAAATTTGAGTTTTTTCTAAATATTAAAATTTAAAATGTAACAGCTCATTCATTTTTTTCATAAATTAAATAAATTCTAGAGTTTCATTCACTTGTAAGTATGGTTTGTATGCTGTGCAAATTTCATCGAAGAATCTCTCTTACTTATGAAGGGCCGGCCGGGGTGGCCGAACGGTTCTAGGCGCAACAGTCTGGAACCGTGCGACCGCTATGGTCGCAGGTTCGAATCCTGCCTCGGGCATGGATGTGTGTGATGTCCTTAGGTTGGTTAGGTTTAAGTAGTTGTAAGTTCTAGGTGACTGATGACCTCAGCAGTTAAGTCCCATAGTGCTCAGAGCCATTTGAACTTATGAAGGGAAGTGTAATTATAGCAACAAATGCAGCCAATAGTAAGTGAAAAAATGGTGAAATTTCACATGTAAAAAAATTATTTTGTTTTGTTATTGGATGACCACTGTTATGAGTGTGAATCCTGAATCATTCCTGGTCATACTGACAAAGTTTTATGAATTTATTCGTAAAAATATAGACAGTGGAAATTAAAATGTTTTGTGGTGCCCCTCCTGCTCGAAGTCGCCCGTTTGAAGTCCTACCGCCCTTAACTAAATTGTGTAAGACCTAAATATGGGACGGCCGATGTGACCGAGCGGTTCTAGGCGTTTCAGTCCGGAACCACGCTGCTGCTACAGTCGCAGGTTCGAATCCTGCCTCGGTAATGGATGTGTGTGACGTCCTTAGGTTAGTTGGGTTTAAGTAGTTCTAAGTCTAGGGGACTGATGACCTCAGACGTTAAGTCCCATAGTGATTAGAGCCATTTGAACCATTTTTTAAACCTAAATCTGGATGGGCAGATGCGGATTTGAACTGACTTTCTCGTGAATGCCGTCCTAGTGATCTAGCCACACTGTAACGTTACGAGCATGTGGGTGAGTTCTCCTCTCGCCTAGGGCTGGTTCTGGGGGGAGCTGGATCTGCACTCTCATTGGGGCTGAACATCATTACAAGAAAGGCGTTTTTCATTTCGACGGAATCTTCTCACCAAATTCCAATCACCAACTTTCTCCTCCGAATGCGAAAATATTTTGTTGACACCGACCTAAATAGGGAGGAACGATCACCACGATAAAATAAGGGAAGTCAGAGCTCGTACGGAAAGATATAGGTGTTCATTCTTTCCGCGCTATACGAGATTGGAATAATAGAGAATTGTGAAGGTGGTTCGATGCACCCTCTGCCAGGCACTTGAATGTGATTTGCAGAGTATCCATGTAGATGTAGAGTAGATCTCGCCTGGGTGCGAGTCGCCGGGACTAGGACGATGCGCAGCCGCCCCAGGTGCAGAACAAGAGGTGCATCGCCGCAAATGGGTAAATCCCAAAGCAGGGAATTTGAAAGATTGTTGCTCACATGGCCTTTGTGCAGGAGATGTACCAAAAATGGCGGAGTCCGCAGAAAAGCTGAGGAATGGGTTCTTACAGCTATTGGAGGATCTATAATAATTTAGAATCAAATATTAATACAATTTTCACAATGAACCTTTTAATTAACAACTTTTACACGCTTCACGCGATTTCAACAATAATTCTCGTATCTTTAAAACAGCAATTACAATATTTTCACAATGAACCTTTTAATTAACAACTTTTACATGCTTCACGCGATTTCAACAAATGATGTCTCAAATGATAGCACTGCATGACAGCTATCATCCTAGAAATCCATTAACCTGCATCTAGTTTATTCATTGACTTACGACGTCTTTAACAGCTTTTTTAGTGTGCAAATGTTAGTCAGAACATCATATTCTCCACAATTACACAGCAAATGACAACAGCGAGAATACTTCACACATTGTCACACTTGTGTATTTATTTAATGAACAGTTTACTATTATACCAGAAATTTTATTTAAATGTTAATTGCAACTGCCATTAAAACTTTACTAATTTATAAATTGTCAGTCACATGTGTTAGTACATTCCACAACTGGAAAGAGAACCAAAAGACACTCCTGTCAAGGCGGCATAATAATTGTTTAAAAAATGTTTAACAACAATCCGTTTTCATTTAATATGAGTCCACTTGCACAAGAATACTAATTTATTTATTTCTGAACTAACTATTACTTACATTTATTATAAATTATCTGAGAGTAACCAAATGTTTATGTGATATACAAAAAGGGTGACAAAGAAATGCCAGATAACTATAGATCAATATCAATTGTCCCTATACTAGCCAAAATCATAGAGAGCTGCTCACACACACAGATTTACATGTATTTTGAGAGCAATAACTTACTTAATGACAGTCAGTTTGGATTTAGAACTAATCAGTTAACCATAAAAGCTATTGAAAGCCTGATAACTGAAATCCACAACGCTTGTGAATGAAACTGACCACCTGTGCAACACTCATAGACTTAAGCAAAGTATTTGATGCAGTATCACATGAGATAATTATTAAAAAAATTAGAATATTATGGTATTGTGGACAAACCACTTAAATTAAGTCATACCAACAGTCAGTGTATGTGAACAATGAAAGGTCAGATATAATGAAAATTAACAGAGGAATTCCACAGGGCTCCATTCTTGGGCCCTTCCTTTTTATTATCTATGTTAATGACTTCTCAAACTATATAGCCTGCAAAAATGTTTTATATGCTGATGACATGACCATGATCCCCACAGGTGAGAGTATGCAAGAGGTGGTAAACAAAAATAATGAACTTTTTGTAAAATGTAGGGTGTGGTGTATTGCTGAAGAGTTATGTATAAACAACACAAAAACAGAGGAAATTTATTTTAATCTGAAGGTATGGAAAGCAGACAATCACAGCGTCAAACTACTGTGACTAAAAATAGACCAAAGGCTATCATTGGATGACCGTATAAGCTATCTGACAGGTAAACTTGCACGCATAATATTCCGGCTGTATAAACTAAGATATTCTGTCAGTAAAAGTTTATTGATGATTTGTACTATGCATTCTTTCCGTCACAGCTACAATATGGGACTCTGTTATGGGCTAATTCACCAGGCACAAACTGTGTATTCAAATGGCAAAAAAAGCAATTAGATATTTACAAGGATTGGGTCCATGAGAAAGCTGTAAGGAGCACTTCAGTAAATTAAACATAATAACACTCCCAAGTCTCTATATTTATAACTGCTTAATATATGTAAAAGAAAATATACAATAATTTACACAGAGAATGAATTTACATTTGCACAGCACTTGAAACAACTGCGTGCTTGATATACCGTATTCTAGGCTGTCATGGACACGCAACAGTCACAAACATTAAGTCTAAAGTTATATAATAAACTGCCACAATCCGTCAAAAACCTCACCCACTTTAAATTTAAAGGGATATTAGACACTTGGCTAAAAAATAAAGCATATTACTCAATTGAAGAATATCTTGGAAGTAATTTGAAAGGAATGTATAAACAATGAAATAATGTAACTATCATTAATTAATGTGTAAAACCCTATACTTAATTGGCTCTGAGCACTATGGGACTTAATTTCTGAGCTCATCAGTCTCCTAGAACATAGAACTACTTAAACCTAACTAACCTAAGGACATCACACACATCCATGCCCGAGGCAGGATTCGAACCTGCGACCATAGTGGTCGCCCGGTTCCAGACTGTAGCGCCTAGAATCGCTTGACCACATTTGCAGAGCATTTAAAACACTACAACCATCATCCTACAAACATGGAACAAGAAATGAAAATAATGAGAATAAGCAACCATGACAAACATCTTATACAAATGCAGGAAAACTTCCACATCCAGAAAGCCATAGCAGAAAACAAACATGTGATAAATGAACAAACACACATCAGCACAGGCTCCCTACTACACTTAATAAAGGAAATGATAACATAAAAAATAATATATATTATTATTATTCACGTTTGGGCCCTACTGGACCACGCGAAGTACAATCTCGGGGCATTCAGTTATTTTCTTTTAGACTTTCTCTCTGCCCAAATTGTTTTCATTCTCTCGGAATGAGCTCTTTTCCTTTCATCAGACCATGTGGTTCCAGTTTTCTTTGGTTTTTCAGCTTGACCAACTACCCAGTCATGAATTTTTTGCCTAAATAATTTTCTGTCTTGAATTTCATCTTGTTTTATATCTGCCTCTTTCATGTCCTCTTTTATAGCAGCAATCCATTTTATTGTCTCAAATTTAGCTTTACTTCGATTTTCGTAGAATTCCACTACTTGTTTAGTTAGTCTGGTAGCATCCATTCTTTTAATATGCCCATAAAATTTTAATCTGCGTTTTTTCATATCCGAATATATGCTGGTGTATTGTTGAATTTCACTATTTGCTCTTAGCCTGTATGTTCCTTCTTCAGTATATTTTGGACCTAGAATTTTTCTGATTACTTTTCTTTCTCTTTTTTGGATTTCTTGAATGTCCTTTTTTCTGTTTAAAATTAGCGTTTCAGCCCCATAAAGGCACTCTGGTTTTATGACCGTGTTGTAATGTCTCAATTTAGAATACCTCGAGAGACATTTTTTGTTGTAGATGTCTTTTGTAAGTCTAAAAGCTGTCTCCATCTTTTGACAACGAATTTCATTTCAAATTTTTTCTAGACCAGTCTCTGAGATTGTTTCACCTAAATATTTGAATTGCGAAACTCTTTTGATTTTTCCATACTTAGTTTCCAAAAGTTTGGGTGCCAGTTTGTTGCTAGTCATATACTGTGTTTTTTCAAATGAGATTTGGAGACCTACTCTTTCTGCTGTTTCTTTAAGAATTTCTATTTGTTTCTGAGCAATTTGGATGTCCTGCGTTAGAATAACCAAGTCGTCTGCAAAGGCCAAACAGTCTATTCGAATATTTGTTCGTCCTAATTTCACTGGTTGGTCAATTCTGAACTCCAATTTTCGTTCGCGCCACTCTTGTATTACTTTTTCTAGAACGCAGTTAAATAGCAACGGAGAGAGTCCATCACCTTGCCTCACGCCTGTTTTTATTTCAAAGGATTCTGAAATTTCTCCTCTGAACTTTACTTTTGATTTTGTACCAGTTAGCGTGTCTCTGATAATTGCCGTGGTTTTAGGATCCAGGCCTTGTTCTTTCACAATTTGGAAAAGAGATTCACGATCCACTGAGTCATAAGCCTTTCTAAAATCTACAAAGGTACAAACTAGTTTTTTATTGTAAATTTTTTGATGTCTGAGAATTAGTTTGAGGACTAAAATCTGTTCTGGGCAAGATCTATTTGGCCTGAAACCTGCTTGATATTCGCCAATTTTCCATTCAAGTTGTTGTTGTGCTCGGTTCAGAAGACATTGAGAGAGGATTTTGTATGTGACTGGAAGAAGAGAAATTCCTCTGTAATTATTAACATCAGTTTTGTCTCCCTTCTTATGAAGTGGGTGAATCAAGGCGGTTTTCCATTCACCAGGAATTTTTTCAGTTTGCCAAATGTTTTGCATGATTGAAGTAATTTCTTTAACGGTTTTTGGACCAGCTGCCTTTAAAAGTTCTGCAACAATTCCATCTTCACCAGATGCTTTGTTGTTTTTCAACCTATGAATTTCTTTAATGATTTCCTCTTCATTTGGTGCAAGTGAAACTGGATTGCATTGTTGGGGAATTTTTGGTGGAAATCTTTCTGTGGGCTCAGGGCAATTTAGAAGATTCTTAAAATATTTAGAAAGTTCTTTGCAATTTTCTTGGTTGTTAAGAGCCAACTGTCCATTTTCCTTCTTGAAGCAAAGATTCTGGGGTTGGTACCCCTTTATTTTGGTTTTAAAAGTTTTATAAAAATTTCTGGTTTTGTATTTCTGAAAATCTTCTTCAATTTCTAAGAGTTGACTATTCTCATATTGTCTTTTTGTTTGTCTAATTAGTTTTGAAGTGTCTTTTCTAGTTGTCAGGAATGTATCATATGTGTCTTCTGTCTTGTTGCTATTCCATGCTTTAAATGTCTCTTGTCTGGCTTTGATTGCATGATCACAGTTTTCATTCCACCAGGCATGTTTCTTGTGTTTTCGTAAAGGAATTTGATCTTGAGCTGTTTTGATAATCTTGTATATATATATATATATATATATATATATATATATATATATATATATAAAACACTAAAATACACACACACACACACACACACACACACACAAACGCACACACAAATGCATACACGAACAGACCACAGATACTTCAATAGTTACACTCATAAGTTTGGCAGTAATATTCGATCTTTGGCAAAAACATTTGACAGTCGGCAACAAAACCAAAACATTGCATTAAAACAAGTGTTCAGTGCATAGTGCTGTGGAATGTGGAAAAAACAGCAAATTGCCGCTCATAGGAAGAAGAACAACACCAAAAATGCAACAGGAGCGTAATATGTAAGAAACTGTCTACGCAACCTGTAAGTATAGTTCAAAACATTACTACTTAATAGGAAATACCAACCACCAGAACTGTTTATAACCTATAGGCACAGTGACAAAAATGTAAATAAAATAGCTAACATATGTACATATTCCAGGCCACTGATGATGCCTTGCAGAAAATAAAGACGAAACGCGTATGGCACTAAAATTGTGTTTTATTCAGTTGCTGTCAGACGGTCCATAAGTGAAACTTATCAATATACCGTAGTATTACGCGCAACTGAGGAGGACAGGACCACAAAAGTTGAAGATGTCAATACAGCTATGGCAAGCATTCCCTGTCAACGTGTACAACAGGTTCAAGAAAATACATCTGAGACTCCATAAGACGATACAGCATATAAAATTCAACAGAACATGCAAAAGAACGATTTAATTTTAAGTTACATTAATGTAAAGGTTAAAAACAGTTCTACAGTGGCACAAAAGTCGAAATCGTTTGCAGAACGATATTGGTTACTACATGAAATTAAGATGCTCTATTCGAAAAAACAGCACCTAAATATGATGCTCTATGAGAATCATCTAGAACTGGCAAAAAACGTAGGAAACGCCATAGTTTTTATGGCACTAGTAGAAAAAACTGAGCACAACACATACATAGCAATGAAACATTTACAAAACAAACATAAACACAAGATAATGAAACTAACAGTAAAAAAGACGCAAAAATACATTTACATTTTAAATGCGAAACCACATGAACACCAACACACATTCCATCCACGCTTAGTTAACCTAACAGAGACAGAACTACACGTAAACGAAAAAATGCTCTTGGAAAAAGGTTTGAAACACTGCACCAATAGCAAAGTGAACAATCAATACATAGAAAATCTCATAGTAGAAACCGAACACATCCTTACACGTGAAGAACAACAAAATAATTGTGAAATAAACATAGGACTGACAAGAGAACTAGTAAAAGAAGAAATAAAAGGCATAATAAAACAAACACAGCAGACACACAATAAGAACAACCAAACAGAAGCAGCTACTATGAAAAGGTTAAAACAAAAGTTAACAAACAACAATGTATTAATAACAAGAGCAGACAAGGGAAATGTAACAGTACTCATGGATAAAGAGCAATACATCACAAAAACCAAGGAATACATAAACACCAACGCAATACAAAAACTGAAGTCAGATCCAACTACACGATTCCAGGCAAATGTGAAACAAACACTGAAAAACATTGAACACACACTCACAGACAAACAGAAATACTACTTAACACAGAAAAACCCACAAGCACCAACACTCCGCAGCCAACCGAAAGTACATAAAGATGGAATGCCAATGAGACCTGTTATCAACTTCAAGAAAGCCCCAACATACCGCATAGCCAAACACCTCCAAAAGTTAGTTACAAACCACTATAAAGTAGAAAACAACAGAACAGTGATAAACACAGGAAACCTAATAGGAAACATACAGATACCACACACAGCATCACTGATTTCATTCGATATAGAAAATATCTATACCTCCATCCCTATCACAGAAACAATAGAAATCATAGAACAAAATCTCTGATCCCACAGCAACCTCACCACAGACGCAATAAAAGAAATAACAGATATGCTGAGACTGACAACTGAACAAAACTACTTTCAGTTTGAGGAAGAATATTATCTACAAACTGATGGACTGCTCATGGGATCCCCAATATCAGGAACACTAGCAAACATTTTCATCAGTCACCTTGAAAATCAGATATTTAATAAGATAACCACAAATGAAAGTTTCAAAATCATATATTGGTACAGATATGTGGATGACATTTGTCTGGTAGACAAATTGAAATTGAAAAAGAAAAAGAAAAAGAAAATCAAATAAATTTTCTTGACATTACAATTAAAAAAGAAAATGGAAAACATACATTTAACATCTTTAGAAAACCAACAGCCATGGACACAGTAATACATTCCACATCCAACCACCCCCAAAGCCATAAACTTGCAGCACTAAGACACATGTTACATAGATTAAAAAGAATCCCACTCAGCAAGAAAAACTATGAACAAGAAATGAACACGATCATACAAATAGCTAGGAACAACGGGTATGACACACATGTGGTACACAGGCTCAATCAAAAAATAAAAACACAAATAAAAAGCAAACACAACATTTCCACAATACAAAAGAACTCACAAGCTGAAAACTTACAAACACACTCAACAAACACACACAATGACAACACCACACAGAAAAGAACCAGATGGTACACCATGACCTACACACATAAACTAACACACAGAGTTGCAAACATCCTAAAGAGACAGGGCTTCAAAATAGCATATAAGCCTGGGCAAACCCTTCAATCACACCTAAGCCAGCCAGCTACCAAGAGGGACAAATTCCAACAATCAGGAATATATATACTTGAATGTCAAAGTTGTGATGCAGTATACATAGGCATGACATGCAGGAATTTTGAAACAAGATACAAAGAACATATCAGATGTTGGAAGTATAAAACAAACCCTTCCACATTTGCAGAGCATTTAAAACACTACAACCATCATCCTACAAACATGGAACAAGAAATGAAAATAATGAGAATACACAACCATGTCAAACATCTTATACAAATGCAGGAAAACTTCCACATCCAGAAAGCCATAGCAGATAACAAACATGTGCTAAATGAACAAACACACATCAGCACAGGCTCCCTACTACACTTAATAAAGGCAATGATAACATAATATAAATTATATATATATATATATATATATATATATATATATATATAAAATACAGACACACACACACATACACAAACGCACACACAAATGCATACACGAACAGACCACAGATACTTCAATAGTTACACTCATAAGTTTGGCAGTAATATTCGATCTTTGGCAAAAACATTTGACAGTCGGCAACAAAACCAAAACATTGCATTAAAACAAGTGTTCAGTGCATAGTGCTGTGGAATGTGGAAAAAACAGCAAATTGCCGCTCATAGGAAGAAGAACAACACCAAAAATGCAACAGGAGCGTAATATGTAAGAAACTGTCTACGCAACCTGTAAGTATAGTTCAAAACATTACTACTTAATAGGAAATACCAACCACCAGAACTGTTTATAACCTATAGGCACAGTGACAAAAATGTAAATAAAATAGCTAACATATGTACATATTCCAGGCCACTGATGATGCCTTGCAGAAAATAAAGGCGAAACGCGTATGGCACTAAAATTGTGTTTTATTCGGTTGCTGTCAGACGTTCCATAAGTGAAACTTATCAATATACCGTAGTATTACGCGCAACTGAGGAGGACAGGACCACAAAAGTTGAAGATGTAAAATACAGAATGTAGGTACGTTTGAACATTTTATTTCGGTTGTTCCAATGTACTTTTCTGAACTTATCATTTGTCAGAGCGCATGCTGTTACAGCGTGATTACGTGTAAATACCACATTAATGCAATAAATGCTCAAAATGATGTCCGTCAACCTAAATGCATTAGTCAATACGTCTAACGACATTCCTCTCAACAGCGAGTAGTTCGCCACCTGCAATGTTCGCGCATGCATTGACAATGCGCTACGCATTTTGTCAGGCATTGTCGGTGGATCACAATAGCAAATATCCTTCAACTTTCTCCGCAGAAAGACATCCGGGGACGTCAGATCCGGTGAACGTGCGGGCCATGGTATGGTGCTTCGACGACCAATCCACCTGTCATGAAATATGCTATTCAATACCGCTTCAACCGCATGAAAGCTATGTGCTGGACATCCATCATGTTGGAAGTACATCGCCATTCTGTCATGCAGTGAAACATCTTGTACTAACATCGGTAGCACATTAAGTAGGAAATCAGCATACATTGCACCATTTAGATGGCCATCGATAAAATGGGGGCCATAATGACGCACTATACATTAACCCGCCATGGTCGCTGATGTTCCACTTGTCGCCACCATAGTGGATTTTCCGTTGCCCAATAGTGCAGATTATGCAGGTTTACGTTACCGCTGTTGGTGAATGACGCTTCGTCGCTAAATAGAACACGTGCAAAAAATCTGCCATCGTCCCGTAATTTCTCTTGTGTCCAGTGGCAGAACTGTACACGAAGTTCAAAGTCGTCACCATGCAATTCCTGGTGCACAGATATACGGTACGGGTGCAATCGATGTTGATGTAGCATTCTCAACACCGACGTTTTTGAGATTTCCAATCCTCGTGCAATTTGTCTGCTACTGATGTGCAGATTATCCGCAACAGCAGCTAAAACACCTATTTGGTCATCATCATTTGTTGCAGGTCGTGGTGGACGTTTCACATGTGGCTGAACACTTCCTGTTTCCTTAAATAACATAACTATCCGGCGAACGGTCCGGACACTTGGATGTCGTCGTCCAGGATACCGAGCAGCATACATAGCCCACGCCCGTTGGGCATTCTGATCACAATAGCCATAAATCAAGACGATATCGACCTTTTCCGCAATTGGTAAACGGTCCATTTTAACACGGGTAATGTATCACGAAGCAAATACCGTCCGCACTGGTGGAATGTTACGTGATACCACGTACTTATACGCTTGTGACTATTACAGCGCCATCTATCACAAAGCGAAAAAAGTGGTCCAACTAAAACATTCATATTTCTTTACGTACTACACGAATATGTAATAAAAATGGGGATTCCTATTTTAAAAAAACGCAGTTGATATCCGTTTGACCTATGGCAGCGCCATCTAGCGGGCCAACCATAGCGCCATCTGGTTTCCCCCTTCAAGCTAGACAAGTTTCGTTCTTTGCAGTTTTTTCGTTTGATGCTTATTTCGTGAGATATTTGGCCCGATCTCTATCAATGGACCACCCTGTATAGCCGATAGCAATTTACAAGCAATGTAAGTACATGATTAAATTCCATATGACGTCCAAAATTCTGCCGTTTGAACTGCTGTATCATTGGCGATAACCAGATAGCCCATCGGGCGTGGGGCTGAGAGATTTCTACCGTTGAGCAGGTGTTGGTGATCTTGCTGTTCGCCACATTCGCATAGTTCATCTCTTGGAGAGAAACGCCATTTCTTCAAATTGATCTTGCATCGGCATACACCAGTGCACAGCCTGTTGAGGACTTTCCGTGTTTTATATGGGAGGCGACGCCCTTTAGCAAGCTCTTCTTTAGGGTTGTTCTGATGGTGAATTACGCCAAAGCGATATTCGACGATTTGCAGGTGGCGTTAAAAGTGGTTCCGTTGAACGGAGGAAACTCTTTCTTGATCTTAATCTTGGATGTTGCTATTCACATCAGAAGAAGGGGTGTCTTGGATCTGTCTCTTGCTTCCGCTTCTCTTTTTCTGCTGCTGTTCTTCTTCTGATATGTGGAGGTGCTATGCCAATGATATGGTATATTTTATTAATAGGAGTTGCCCGAAAGCAGTTAGTGACAGTGGGTCCTGTTTCATTAAGAGCAATTTCCACTTGTTTGGCATTGTTGGAGTTCTGCCACATGGGTGCTGCACATTCAGCAGCGGAGAAGTATAAGGACAATGCAGATGTGCGAAGAACATCTGGTTGTGCGCCCCAGTTATTACCTGTCAGTTTCCGGATGATGTTGTTCCTAGCAGATACTTTCATTTTTGTGTCCTTGCAGTGGAGGGAACGGTCTAGCTTTACTCCCAGGTATTTTGGGGTATCGCAGTTGGTCAGTTGTTGTCCTGTCCAAGTTATGTTTGGGTTCCTTCTAGACGAGGGATTCCTAACAAAGTTTTCTCGAGGACCCTCTCATCGAGCATGATTGGTACCTTGTCATATCACAGTATCAAGCACCTAAAAAGCCAAATTAAGAGTCTTTTTATACGTTTCATATTTTTGGTACTTAGAAAAAAACATTGACATATTCATTACTGAAAAAATATTAAGCATAAAACTTTTTCAATTTAGCCATCATTGTTATTCTTAAATTTTTGATTATTGCTGAAAATCTTTGTCTTCAAATCTGGGTGTTTAGTATAACGAACACCTTAAAAAAGTAAAAATTGAGTATGTACTGAAAATGACAGGAAAAAATTAAAACTGATTGTATTGGTCTTTCAAGGGTACTACACTTGAGATGGCATTGAGTAGACATGTGAAAAATAAGAAAACACTAATTTCATACAAGATATTATTTATTTGAAAAAATGCAGTTACAACAGAGTACTCCATCAGTATACAGTTAGTTTTAATTTTCAGTTCTTAATTACATGAGTTCAGTCTGACCTTTGAGTCCATTATTTCTGAAATATTAGGTTCCAAACTTGAAACTTTCACTCTGAAATCCTACCGCATGTCGAGCCGATTCCTATATTTGTATTTCATGAACGCTTTACAAACACTACCGTTTTAATACAGAATATTGAATATGTAAACAATACGGTCTATGAAAGCACTGGCAATAAATTAACAATGGCCGTTTGTCGTCTGAAATGCGAGTTTCTGTGTAAAGTGACTGTAAGCTGTCAGCTGCAAAGAGGCAGCGCGCGCAGTCTAACGGTATACAGCAGAACTATTTGCCTCTATCTAATTCTAGTTTTGCACCAGAGTGTGCTAGTGTCAGTTGGCTCTAGGCAGACGCCAGTCGCAGAAGTTAGCGTTCGCTAAAGCTCTGCTCATGCAGGAAGCGGCCAAAACAAAAAATCTGTTATCATACGAAATATATTTAATATATATTTAATATATATTTTTATTCTAATACCATCTTGCGGATCCCTGTGGCATAGCTCGCGGACCTCTAGGGGTTCACGGACCACCTGTTGGGAACCACTGTTCTAGACTATTTGACTGCAGCATCACAGTTACAGGTCTTCATCTGCAGCGAATTAGCCGAGGGGCATGAAAGCATGTGTGTGCGACTCGACCATGTGACTACATCGAATTATTCTTTTTAAAGAGAGCCGTGCATAGACCAAGTACCTAGAGCTTGAGTAACCACAGGTAAAGACTCAACTGGATTGCTTGTGTGGTATGCTGTTTACAAGAACAATCGGCTACCGTCGCAATCTCGCCTGTTGCCTGGTTGGGCGGTTGTTGTTGCTAGCTGTTCCCAGATATGGCTGACCGAGCACAAGAAGGACGGAAAGAAGTCTAATAGAAGGAGTAATATTCGAACTGTCGAATATACCATCTCCGTTGTCTTCTCTTTTAAAAACCTCAGTTATTAAACTTTCGTCTTTATGGCTCCGAGGAGCGATATTGGCGAATGATCTATTGTGAATGGCGACTTAAATCGCAGCAAAGATTACTGCTCTAAATATCGCTGAGCGTTCGTTTCATAAGGGGAGCTGGCAGCTCGCAGGATCAAGGGCACAATTCGGCGTCAGACGCCCGGGCTCTTCAGCGAGATGCGAAACACGTTTACCACTGCGGCTTTAGCGGACATTTTAACGTCGGTATTAAAAAACAGCTTATGGTTCTGATTGAAAAAGATGTGGACGTAGAGGAGGGCGTATTATCAACATGTCCGGGTTAAACACACTACTGGCCATTAAAATTGCTACACCAAGAAGAAATGCAAATAATAAACGGGTATTCATTGGACAACTATATTATACTAGAACTGACATGTGATTACATTTTCACGCAATTTGGGTGCATAGATCCTGAGAAACCAGTACCCAGAACAACAACCTCTGGCCGTAATAACGGCGTTGATACAGAGCTTCGATGGCGTGTACAGGTACAGCTGCCCATGCTGCTTCAACACGATACCACAGTTCATCACGAGTAGTGACTGGTGTATTGTGACGAGCCAGTTGGTCGGCCACCATTGACCACATGTTTTCAATTGGTGAAAGATCTGGAGAATGTGCTGGCCAGGGCAGCAGTCGAACGTTTTCTGTATTCAGAAAGGCCCGTACAGGACCTGCATCATGCGGTCGTGCATTATCCTGCTGAAATGTAGGGTTTCGCAGGGATCGAATGAAGGGTAGAGCCATCAGTCGTAACACATCTGAAATGTAACTTCCAGTGTTCAAAGTGCCGCCAATGCGAACAAGAGGCGTGTAACCCATGGCACCCCATACCATCACTCTGGGTGATACGCCAGTACGGCGATGACGAATACACGCTTCCAGTGTGAGTTCACCGCGATGTCGCGAAACACGGATGCTACCATCATGATGCTGTAAACAGAACCTGGATTCATCCGAAAAAATGACGTTATGCCATTCGTGCATCCAGGTTCGTCGTCGAGTACATCATCGCAGGCGCACCTGTCTGTGATGCACCGTCAAGGGCAACTGCAGCCATGGTCTCCGAGCTGATAGTCCGTGCTGCTGCAAACGTCGTCGAACTGTTCTTGCAGATGGTTGTGTCTTGCAAACGTCCCCATCTGTTGACTCAGGGATCGAGACGTTGGCTGCACGGTCCGTTACAGCCGTGCGGATTAGATTCCTGTCATCTCGACTGCTAGTGATACGAGCCCATTGGGATCCAGCACGGCGTTCCGTATTACCCTCCTGAACCCACCGATTCCATATTCTGCTAACAGTCATTGGATCTCGACCAACAGGAGCAGCAATGTCGCGATAGGATAAACCACATTCGCGGTAGGTTACAATCCGACCTTTATCAAAGTACGCATTTCTCTTCCTTAGACGAGGCATCACAACAACGTTTCACCAGGCAACGCCGGCCAACTGCTGTTTGTGTATGAGAAATGGGTTGGAAACTTTCCTCATGTCAGCACGTTGTAGGTGTCGCCACCGGGGCCAACCTTGTGTGAATGCTCTGAAAAGCTAATCATTTGCATATCACAACATCTTCTTCCTGTCGGTTAAATTTCACGTCTGTAGCACGTCATCTTCGTGGTGTAGTAATTTTAATGGCCATTAGTGTGTGTAATAATTTGAGACTGTAGGGAAGCAGCCTACTCACGCTGTAGTAAATTCACATCAGTCTTTCCACTGTGTGCCATCCAGTCCGCTGTAACTAGCTCTGACGTCATAAATGTTGCGCAATACATCAAAAATCAAGCAAATAACCTAAAACATTTCTAGCATGTCAACAGTAATACTAAATTAATGTGTGTTGAATATCAGTTCGATAACTTTAGCCATTTTCGAAATTTGGACGTTTTTCTGTAAAAATCATTGGCGCAACAGAAAAGAGCTAGAGAGTTAAAAATTTATAATTAGATTCATTTTTCATAATTATTTAATAAAAACAGTCTTCTGGATCTCACAAATTAAGATTTTAGTGGAAATTCATGAATTTCTGGTTTTCGTCTCAAAACTTAAGGAAGCAAGATAGATTAAGTAGGCTAATAAATAAGGCTAGGATGTTTATATTTAAGTAGAATGGAGATCCACTATCACCATAAGGATGTGAGAAGTTTCATTTGAATACCTATAAAACTATAGCGATAGCGTATCTCCAAAGGGCCAGTTCAGAGCTCGTCTACTGCGTGCAGTGTAATTAAATTAATTCTCTCGCCCAAAAATATTTAACTTAGCCACATCAAAATTTTATTATGATTACTTACCTGTGTGCGGAATGCACATTTAAATTGAGAGCTTCATTGGCCATCAGCAAAGGAAGCTATGATTTATTCGGTAACTTAAAGTGGTGCATTACTAGCCCAGCGGCTAGTCGGGAGAGCCGATTTGATCAGGCGTTCCCTTAGCCGTCCGCACCGCGGCTTTATATATAAGAACGCTGCGCGAGGAAGCAAGGCCCCAGTTCTCTCCAGACGCTGAATAGCACGCCATCTGTGTCGGGAGTCGCGTCGCGTCGGTATCATTGCTACAAACAGCCTCGGAGGCCGTATTAAGTTACTCGATATACGCGTACCATGAAATCATTTTCAAGTGAAGTGTTAATTCTGGGATGACTATATTTATCGATCTTCAGTTTGCGTATTGTCGTATTTTCACGTGCCGCCGTGGGACAAACATTCTACCATTATTTAGCGTGGCGTTTGATGAGCCTTATCATCAAATTATGGCGAGCATTCATTTAAATGTTTAACTTGGACAGTTATAGTGGCATCAGCGCATTAGACTCTGAACTGCTCTGTTAGTTAGATTGTGTGGATTATTTTGTTTTCATCTGTGACTTTCGGAATACAGAACTTTTTTTTTTTTCACAACCGTTTTTGATTATAAATCCCGGACAATCTCCTAATTCCTCAGAGCTATAAGCTGTAACTGTAAGTGTATTCTCAGATGAAGTGGGCACTAGGAATTCTAATTACAGGCTTCACTTTTTGCTAAGTGTTGAGAACGGCGAAAGACAGCATAAATAACATTCTAAATAATAGGAACTGGTTTAACGGGAATTGAAGTGTTTCAACATGCAAACAAATTTTATATAACAGCAACATATAATTCCTCACCCGCCACCCCACATATGGTGCATCGGCCGGGAAATAAACTGAGTAAAAGTGAAAGTGATTTTTAACTATTCGGATTCTCGAGTGAAATGCGACACACAACTGAGTAATAGAACAGTGAAAGTGTTACGTGTGTACGTGGACGACGCAATTAGATTAACGACGCATCTGAATTGACGGAGCTGGCACTGAGTCTAGCGGCGCTGCCGGCATCGCGAGAAGCCAGTTTCGCCTCACCACAGTCGTCCGCCAGAGCAGCCGGAGCCGCGCCTGCAGTTGCGGGCCACGCAAACACACAACAGCCGTCGGAGTGCCGTCTGAAATTCAGCGAGCTGCGTCGCATCAGTAATCCTGGTACACCACGCCGGCAACGCCATACGTCGTGCAGAAGGAACTAAGTTAAGTGAAAAGCTGTTAAAAATTTTACTAACCTGCACTAAAAGACTGTCGGCGATGGAACCGCCAAAAGAAACTGAGGTTAAACTTAAATCAGAACCTATGTCTGTTGAGGGAACTGTAAATCCAGACAACGGTTCAAGTGTAAATATGCATGAAAATAGTAATGTTGAGGTGAAATATGAAGTATTGTCTCCTGGCAGTAGTGTGAAGAGGGACAATGATTCAATAATAGAGACCCCTGTAGTAAAGCAGACAGCAGAAATTGTTAATTTATTGGATGATAGTTTATCTGATGAGTTAAAACCGAAACAGTCATCAGAGATGGTAGAGTTTAAACAGGAGAAGTTAGGTATGACTGATCAATCAGAAGTTTCATTTAGTTTTGATGATTCTTGTGTTGGAGCTAGTTTTTCGTCACCTGAGTGTGATAAAAAGCCAGCTAGTGAGCAACCCAAAGATACTGGGCCTATTGATTTAAATGTTATATTACAAGCAATAGCTACCAGTAATGCTGAATTAAAGTCTGAAATAAATGAGGTCAAAAGCAGTAATGCAAAAATGTCAGCCAGTAATGCTAGAATGACAGCTGAATTAAAATCTGATTTAATTGAGGTAAATAACAGAATTGTGGCCAGCCAAACTAATTTTAATAAACGATTGGAGGAAATGGACAATACCTTCAAGGCTGGTTGCAATAAGTTGAAAGAGGATCTGGACAGTTTGAATTATAAAATTGATTACAATCATGAGGATATTAAGAAAAAGGTTGCTCAACAATTTTCTGAAATGTATAAAACAGTAAAATCCGAAGTTGCTGAGGTTCGCAAAGACTTCCAAATGGAAGATTCGAAGCTGGAGCACAAGTTAACAGAAAAGATCGAGGCAGAATCTGAACTGTGCTCAGATAGGTTTAAAGATGTTAATATAAAAGTAAACATATATCAAGCAGAAGTAGACGCAATCAAAACTGATACTACTCATATTGTGTAAAGAGTAGATAATGTTGAAATGAGAGTAGAAAATATCAGTACTAACATTGCTAACATTGAAAGTAAAGTAGCTTCAGTAACTTCTGGTAATGGTAGTATACAACAAGTTGTAGCTGCAAACGCCGCTTTTATCGGGTGTCGGCAGTTCTTGCAGTTCGATCCAGATAAAAATATCCACCCGCTAGATTTCTGGAACGATTTTGAAGATGTGATTCCACCAACTTGGTCTGAACGAGAGAAAATCTCATTTATTAGAAGCCATTTAGCAGGTGACGCCATGCGTTGGTCAGCTGATGTTATGTTGAAGTGTAAAACATTAGCGGAGTTTAAAACAGCTTTCATTAAAGAGTTTGCTAGGTCATGGATCTCACGTTTGTCACATTTGGGCGAAAAGCTAAAACCGGAAATGATTATACTAGGTCTTGAAGCCGAACTGCCATGGTATTGGCAAACTAGAATTATATCTGCCCCTAGAGACAATCTGGATCGTTTCATTGAGTATTTGGAACGTGTAGAACGTGTTGCTGCCAATGAGGAGCAAGCACGTAATAGCAGAAATGCTAATAACACTAGTAGTAATTTTAAGAACGAGCAGAATGGCAATGTAAACATCAGAACAGTAGGTGTTCGTCATCCTAAGAGAGGTAGGAATTGTAGAAATAATTATCAGAACCAACGATGGCATCCAAGTGATAATAATTTTGTTCCAAACAAAATTATGCATGTAAACAACAGTATGGAAAGCAATGCTATGTCAGTTAACTATAATGAAAATAAAGGAAACAGTAGTCGGCCGAGGCAGGAAAACTAGTTCCCGTCTATGAGGACACTGGCGCTCACCAGGCGATTACTTTTCCTAAGCCAGTAGTTACGGGAATTGGTAAGACAGATCAGAATACTCAAACTGAACATGTGGATGAAGTGTCGGTAGCATCTAAGGATACAGTAGAAATATTAGATCACTCACAATATAGATACCGTGTTAGAGACGCTTTCTAAGTGGGAAGAGAAAGAGAAGGCGCAGCAGTGTAACGATAGGGAGGAGCTACAAAATACTGAATTGTCAGGTGAAGAAGCAGAAGAAATTCATGCTTATATTTACGATGAGGATGATGTGCTCTTATCTAAAGTGCCTGTGCAGGATGTTGATAATGTACTAATAGATTTAGGACAGGAGATAAGTGAGAATGTAGAGGGTAGCCTATTGGGGGTCGATGAACCCAGTAGCTGTGACCAGTTGTCACTTGAGAAGGAACACGACGATAATGGTGAAGGTGGTTTAGCTGTAACTAGTCTCATGCCCGGTCTGGAGGCGCAGAATCGCTCAGACTACAGTAATTTGGGTTATGTTCAGCAAACTAAATGTAATGAAGTCGTGCGGTGTTTCGATTTGAAATTAGTAGACCGACTGGAAGAGGCAGCTGAAAATGTAATTCAGGAAACCCCTACACACTGTGACCTAAATGTAATGAAGACAGATGTCGATCACTTTAGTTGGAGACAAATCCAAAAGGAACTATTGGATGAGTTTGAGGAACCACCTGTACAACCTAGAATAAGCCACCCTATAATAATAGTGAATATGTTGGGTATCAATGTACGTTGTCTTTTAGACAGCGGAAGTGAGGTGAGTGCAATATCTCAGTCCTTCTTTGATGCATTACCTGGTAAAGACAAACTTGCAGTAATGAGGGTTTCAGGACTGAGAATAATTGGTGCTACTGGCAAGGTGTCAAAAACGGTAAAGCAAGAAGCTGTGCTGCCCTTTAACATTAATGGTAATTTAATTGATCATCCATGTTTAATTTTAAACAATTTCAGTATTGAGGTTTTAATTAGCATAGATTTCTTGTCAAAATATCAGAGTGTTGTTGACTTTGAAAGAAGCCAGTTAAAAAATGGTCTTGCCAATAACCGGAGTAATTACAGTACCTTTTTAGTGATAAACATGTAGTAGCTAATGATGAAACTTAGGAGCTGCCTATACGAGTTCTGAAAAACAGGAGATATTGGGACGAAACTGTGAATCTTAGTACAAGTAAGCTAAACACAGAAGAAGAAGAAGCAATTATTTTAGACAAAATAGAAGCTAAATTGCAGGAAATCGATAAAATTTCAGCTAATCAGAAGGAAGAACTGAGACAGGTTCTAAAAAGGCATCATAAAGTATTTTCAGATCGACGTGGCGTGGTCAAAGGTTATGAAGGAATGCTGTAGGGAGGAGGTTGTTCTACAACCTCTACACAATGTGGCAGCTGTGCAGTCCCAGCTGTGTGAGATCTTCTTTCCCATTTCAGGTCTCACTCATTCTTCATCTTTCCTATCTACAAAAATTTTGACCTCTTCTTTCCAATACGAAAATTTTCCGTCATGGCTATGGAGCCATGAGTTCTGGAACCATTCTATCCACCGATTAGTGAAGAAAAATACCTAATGTGACAAACCTAATAGTGACAAACAATAGAGAAGTATGACGTAATTAAGATACAAATGTATTTGAGTAACAATTATGTATAGAACCCTGGTAATATAGTAAGTACAAAGTGTTGTTTTATTGGAAATGGTCCACCAACAGTAATTTAAAAAGATATATGAATTCGTGTACAAGCAGGATCTGAAGTGGTAGTGAAACCTATTGTATGCTGTAGAGCTAATTAATTAATAGTAAAAGGGATTACTCAGTGTTAAGAAAAATATGCAGATAAGTTGTAAAAATGAACTCACCTTGTGCAGCAAGGAATGGCAGTGTAATAGAATTGAACAGTGTTTGTGGTTGAGACGTGAAGGACACCTCCCTGAAGTATTTATAAGGTTGGAGCTGGCCATTATTTTGGTGTAGTGTGTGACAGGACACACCTACATGTATTGAGGTTATGAGTTGGAGGCGTGAATGCGACCATAGGTACCCCAATGTTAGATGAGACAGAGCAGCTCATGGTGTCCTATAGGTTTAAGGAATTTAGCATTACGCTCGTCCATAATTACTTGATGCACTTTATTGGTAGGTCGAGAGAGACTACCCGTGGTTTCAGCGTCCGATCGAGTGGAAATGGATTGCCACGTGAGCAAACTGATCAGCTGCAATACACTATAATATGAAATAAATGTGCTATCCTGTGCTTTAAATTTTAATGGAGTGAGTATTACTTAAGTTCATACACTAGCAAAGTAAGTAAATACATAATACATTATTTATAGCTCAGCATAAATACACTTCGATGAAGTAAGTACCTAATTACAGATGTGGAACTGACACAGCAGCAGAGGACCAATAAGTGGATTTAGTAGTTAACTAAACGTAGTGTGTTTTGAACACTCAGAACTGTACTATTACCAAAAGTTACTCAAATGTACAAAGAAGCTGAGAATACAACTACTAATCAAGTATACTCATACTATCTCTAAGAATAAGGTAATCAAAGATGAGTCAGCTAAGTGAATAAAATACAAATGTATCAAGAATGTACCCAGCATTGGTTCAGTGTTCTGGCCCAGAAATAATAAATTCAGATTAAATAGGAGTTATGATTGTATGCCTTGAGCATAAATTTTCTCTAGTACGTGACTAATGGCGTTTTGAGCTATTTGTTTATCGATTATGACAATTAAGTAACCACGAGAGTAAAAATTGAAAACGTTCTGTTAACTTTGTTCCAGCAAAATATTGAAGGATAAAATGTATAAATCCCCATTTCATTGTGACCCACCCTTAGATATTACGTGAACAGAGTCTGAGGCACTCTTTTTGTTTGTTCTACAGGACAAACCAGATAATGGCAGCCTGGTAGCTGTGTGAAAGCGTGGAGTGACTTGGACACAACTCACAGTGACCCCTCCCCTTTCCCCATGTAATTTAGAGTGAACATGAAGGACGCACATCATAGCAACTTCCCCTCCTCTACCCTTGTGAATGGAAGTGTAGGACGCCAGCCAAAGCGGCTACAACCACGTGTGTAAAAAGGAATTGTGAAATTTTCTTTCAGGTTTAGAAAAGACTGCTAAGAGATAATCATCTGTTTACGTATCCTGTTATTTTCTTTGAATTTGTGTATGTAAAAATGCATTTAATGGATTTAAGATTTTCATAATTTTACATATTTTTATGTGTTTGTTTATCTAAGGCAATATGTATGCCAAAGTGTTTCATGGACTTTGCTTAAAAATTTGAGTAATAATGTTGCTTAAGAGGCAGTGAACATGCCCGCAATTTAAATAATTAAAGTAGGTAATCAGTTCTCTTTTAATATTTATATATGTTTACAATTCAATTTTAATTTTTCATAGGGAGTTAAACTGTACTCTTGCTTCCCTTTCTGTAATTAAATTTTTTTTTCGTTCATTAACATTCAAAAACAAAAAATTTAAGTAGAGGGTGATGTAGGGAAGCAGCCTACTCACGCTGTAGTAAATTCACATCAGTCTTTCCATTGTGTGCCATCCAGTCCGCTGTAACTAGCTCTGACGTCATAAATGTTGCGCAATACATCAAAAATCAAGCAAATAACCTAAAACATTTCTAGCATGTCAAGAGTAATACTAAATTAATGTGTGTTGAATATCAGTTCGATAACTTTAACCATTTTCGAAATTTGGACGTTTTTCTGTAAAAATCATTGGCGCAACAGAAAAGAGCTAGAGAGTTAAAAATTTATAATTAGATTCATTTTTCATAATTATTTAATAAAAACAGTCTTCTGGATCTCACAAATTAAGATTTTAGTGGAAATTCATGAATTTCTGGTTTTCGTCTCAAAACTTAAGGAAGCAAGATAGATTAAGTAGGCTAATAAATAAGGCTAGGATGTTTATATTTAAGTAGAATGGAGATCCACTATCACCATAAGGATGTGAGAAGTTTCATTTGAATACCTATAAAACTATAGCGATAGCGTATCTCCAAAGGGCCAGTTCAGAGCTCGTCTACTGCGTGCAGTGTAATTAAATTAATTCTCTCGCCCAAAAATATTTAACTTAGCCACATCAAAATTTTATTATGATTACTTACCTGTGTGCGGAATGCACATTTAAATTGAGAGCTTCATTGGCCATCAGCAAAGGAAGCTATGATTTATTCGGTAACTTAAAGTGGTGCATTACTAGCCCAGCGGCTAGTCGGGAGAGCCGATTTGATCAGGCGTTCCCTTAGCCGTCCGCACCGCGGCTTTATATATAAGAACGCTGCGCGAGGAAGCAAGGCCCCAGTTCTCTCCAGACGCTGAATAGCACGCCATCTGTGTCGGGAGTCGCGTCGCGTCGGTATCATTGCTACAAACAGCCTCGGAGGCTGTATTAAGTTACTCGAGATATGCGTACCATGAAATCATTTTCGGGTGAAGCGTTAATTCTGGGATGACTATAATTATCGATCTTCAGTTTGCGTATTGTCGTATTTTCACGTGCCGCCGCGGGACAAACATTCTACCATTATTTAGCGTGGCGTTTGATGAACCTTATCATCCAATTATGGCGAGCATTCATTTAAATGTTTAACTTGGACAGTTATAGTGGCATCAGCGCATTAGACTCTGAACTGCTCTGTTAGTTAGATTGTGTGGATTATTTTGTTTTCATCTGTGACTTTCAGAATACAGAACTTTCTTTTTCACGACCGTTTTTGATTATAAATCCCGGACAATCTCCTAATTCCTTAGAGCTATAAGCTGTAACTATAAGTGTATTCTCAGATGAAGTGGGCACTAGGAATTCTAATTACAGGCTTCACGTTTTGCTAATCACTTTCTGGTTGCCAATATTGTAGTTAGAGAGCCAGTGTTGAGAACGGCGAAAGACAGCATAAATAACATTCTAAATAATAGGAACTGGTTTAATGGGAAATAAAGTGTTTCAACATGCAAACAAATTTTATATAACAGCAACATATAATTCCTCACCCGCCACCCCACAAGACGTACCGTAGCTAGCCACATCATTAGATGAACCTTGAATTTTTAACACACGAGGGTAATCCCAAAAGTAAGGTCTCCTATTGTTTTTTACAAGTACATAGACCTGTTTATTTCTACAATGATTTACATCAGTTTACAGCTTGAACATTTAGTTAATTTTCGACATAATCACCATTTCAAAAAATGTTCAAATGTGTGTGAGATCTTATGGGACTTAACTGCACCATTTCTGCCGATGCATTTTTGTTGACACTGTGGCAGTTTTTGTATGCCCATGTCATACCAGATCGCCGCCATGCTGTTCAGTAAGTTATGAACCTCTTCTTTCACCTCGTCATCGGAGCTGAATCGCTGGGACCACAATTAACGCTGACAGATACTGTGAGACTCTGATAAAACTCAGACGGGCAATTCAGAAACGGAGAAGAGGAATGTTGAGCAAGGGCGTACACATTCTCCATGACAACGCTCGCCCACACATCTCTCGGCAAACCGTTGCTTTCCCTGCAGCAGTTTCAGTGGAACATAATCACCCACCCACCCTATAGTCCTGACTTGGCGCCCAGTGACTATCACCTGTTCCCTAGGTTAAAAAAATATTTGGCCGGAAAGCGATTCAGCTCCGACGACGAGGTGAAAGAAGAGGTTCATAACTTTCTGAACAGCATGGCGGCGAGCTGGTATGACATGGGCATACAAAAACTGCCTCAGCGTCTACAAAAACGCATCGATAGAAATGGTGATTATGTCTAAAAATAGCTAAATGTTCAAGCTGTGAACTGATGTAAACAATTGTAGAAATAAATAGTTCAATGTACTTATAAAAAAAACAGGAGACCTTACTTTTGGGATTACCCTCGTAATACGAGTTTAGTAGGTGAAAAAAGCCACAAAGGTTTTTTGATCAGTCTAACTGTGACTTATTTTCTTTAAACACCACAGATTATTAATAACCAACAAATTTAGATCGCTTACTGCTGCTACAATGGCAGGTTATCAAGATTTAATTGAATTTGAATGTGATGTTATAGTCGACGCATGGGCGATTGGACGAAGCATCCCCGAGGTAGCGATGAGCTGGGGATTTCCCGTACGATCATTCCATGAGTGTACTGTGAATATCAAGAACCCAGTTAAACCTCAAATCTCAGACATCGCTGCCGCTTCAAAAAGATCCTGCAAGAACGGAACCAACGACGGCGGAAGAGAATCGTTCAAGTTTACAGAAGTGCGACCCTTCCGCAAATTGTTGCAGATTTCAATTCTGGGCCATTAATAAGTGTCAGCATGCGAACCATTAATCGAAACACCATCGATATGGGCTTTCGGGGCCAAAGACCCACTCGCGTACATTCGATGACTGTACGACACAAAGCTTTACACCTAACCTGGGCTTGTCAACACTGACATTAGGACTGTTGATGACTGGAATCATGTTGCGTTGTCGGACGAGGCTCGTTTCAAATTGTATTGAGTGGATGCATGTGCACAGGTATGGAGACAACCTCATGAATCCATAGACTCTGCGTCCTAGCAGGGGACTGTTCACGCTGCAGGAGGTTCTGTAATGGTGTGGAGCGTAAGCGGTTGTTGTGATATTGGATCCCTGATACGACTCTGACACGTCACATGTATATACGCATCCTGTCTGATCACCTGCATCCATTCGTATCCATTGTGCATTCCGACGGAGTTCGGCAATTCCAGCAGGACTATGGAACACCACACGTGTCCAGAATTGCTACAGAGCGGCTCCAGGAATACTCTTCTGCATTTAAAAACTTCCGCTGTCCACCAAACTCCCCAGACATTAACATTATCGAGCATATCCGGGATGTATTGCAAGATGCTGCTCAGAAGAGATCTCCCGCCCCTCGTACTCTCACAGATTTAAGGACAGCCCTGCAGGATTCGTGGTGTCAGTTCCCTCCCTCACTACTTCACACATAGTGGAGTCTATGCCATGTCGTGATGTGGCACTTCTGCGTCCTCGCGGAGGCCCTAAACGATATTAGGCAGGTGTACCAGTTTCTTTGGCCCATCAGAGTAATTGTTATTTGTTTTTAAAAAAGTCCAGTAAGTAGAACTACACCGAAGGTCTTAATACTTTGTTACAGCACCTTTAGCAGGTATTAATGCTTCAATTCGCCTTGTCATTCTGCTGATACAGGCTTGTAGAGTGACCTGCATATATTGGTGACTGCAACAATATTTTCAATGAGAGGAATTTTTGTCATGATTGTTTCCTTCGGCACATCTCTTTTTAGCAGCTCCCAAACATTTCCAGTTGGGTTCAGGTAGGGCGAATTTTTGGCCTAGTCTACTGATCATTCTATGTGATATGGAGTTTCGTCCTGCATAAACACAAATGGTTCTCCATTAGGGAACCACTGTTTTATTTGAGGTAGTAGCCACCTTACCAGCACCATGCATTGCTCCCTTAACCAAGTACGGACATCTAGTGCCTTTCCCACACATGACAGACCATATCATGACTTTAGAGAACTACACTCATGCTCATAAATTAAGGCTAATGCTGATACATGGTGAAACAACGCTCTGGTGGGCGGTTTGCGCGTTTAAATCACCTCTGGGTATGACCATGCGGTGCATTTGACCTGTGGTCATCGCACGGTGGCACTGGCAGCAGACCACATACGCAGAGGTGTGTTGGTGCATGTCAGAGTACGGTGTAGCGAGTAAGTGTGCAACCGTTTTCAGACGTGCTAATGGTGACTGTGTGTTGAAAATGGGTCAAAGAACACATATTGATGACGTTATAAGGGATAGAATACTGGGGCGACTGGAGGCTGGTCAAACGCAGCAGGTTGTAGCACGGGCCTTCCGTGTGCCACAAAGTGTGATGTCAGGATAATGGCAACGATTCCAGCAGACAGGAAACGTGTCCAGGCGCTACAGCACGGGATGTCCACAGTGTAAAACACCACAAGAAGACCGACATCTCACCATCACTCGTTCGACCTATACTTGACTATTTCTCATCACTGTGGGTCCGTACCAGGACAGGTTGACAGAGGAGGTAGGGAAGATCCAAAGAAGAGCGGCGCATTTCGTCACAGGGTTATTTGGTAAGCGTGATAGCGTTACAGAGATGTTTAGCAAACTCAAGTGGCAGTCTCTGCAAGACAGGCGCTTTGCATCGCGGTGTAGCTTGCTGTCCAGGTTTCGAGAGGCTGCGTTTCTGGATGAGGTATCGAATACATTGCTTCCCCCTACTTATACGTCCCGAGGAGATCACGAATGTAAAATTAGAGAGATTCGAGCGCGCACGGAGGCTTTCCGGCAGTCGTTCTTCATGCGAATCATACGCGACTGGAACAGGAGAGGGACGTAATCACAGTGGCACGTAAAGTGCCCTCCGCCACACACGTTGGGTGGCTTGCGGAGTATAAATGTAGACGCAGATGAAGATCAGCGCCTGCAGATGGCCACAGAATACTGCAGGTAGCCTCGCTTGGGACTTTATTGCAGCCACTGGAAGAGTTGTCTCCAGACACACAATCTACAGACGACTGAACAGACATGGTTTTTTCGCCCGGAGACCTGCTAGGTGCATTCCACTGGACCCTGGTCACTGGAGAGCCCGTAAAGCCTGGTGTCAAGAACACATTACATGGTCATTGGAACAGTGGTCATAGGTTATGTTTACTGACGAGTCCAGGTACAGTCTGAACAGTGATTATCGCCGGGTTTTCATATGGTGTGAACCAGGAAGCAGATACCAACCCCTTAATGTCTTCGAAAGGGACTTGTATGGAGGTCATGGTTTGATGGTGTGGGGTCCGCAGCTCGTGGTCGTGCGGTAGCGTTCTCGCTTCCCACGCCCGGGTTCCCGGGTTCGATTCCTGGCGGGGCCAGGGATTTTCTCTGCCTCGTGATGACTGGGTGTCGTGTGATGTCCTTAGGTTAGTTAGGTTTACGTAGTTCTAAGTTCTAGGGGACTGATGACCATAGATGTTAAGTCCCATAGTGCTCAGAGCCTTGATGGTGTGGGGTGGGATTATTGTGGTGCTCATACACCTCTGCATGTCTGACAGAGGAACTGTAACAGGTCAGGTGTATCAGGACGTAATTTTGCACCAGTATGTCCGCCTTTTCAGGGGTGGAGTGGGCCCCACCTTCCTCGTGATGGATGATAACACACGGCCCCACCGAGCTGCCATCGTGGAGGAGTACCTTGAAACAGAAGATATCGGCCTGCCTGTTCTCCACACCTAAACCCCATCAAGTACTTCTGGGATGTTCTCGGTCGACGTATCGCTGCATGCCTTCAAACCCCTAGGACACTTCATGAGCTCCGACAGGCACTGGTGCAAGAATGGGAGGCTATACCCCAGCAGTTGCTCGACCACCTGATCCAGAGTATGCCAACCCGTTGTGCGGTCTGTGTACGTGTGCATTGTGATCATATCCCGTATTGATGTCGGGGTACATGATCAGGAAACAGTGGCGTTTTGTAGCACATGTGTTTTGGGACGATTTTCTCCACTTATCACCAATACCGTGGACTTAAAAATCTGTGTCGTGTGTGTTCCCTATGTGCCTATGCTATTAGCTCCAGTTTTGTGTAGTGCCACGTTGTGTGGCACCACATTCTGCAGTTATCCTTAATTTATGAGCATTAATGTACTTCACAGTCTGAGCAATACTGTTGGGTTGGTACTGTTCACCAGGGAGCCTTCGTAATTGGTGAGATTTGTTTACTACAATTTTAAATTTGGGGTCACCACTGAAGCAGACTTTAAACATAATGAAAAAGTCATCAAGATTTGCTTTAGGTGTGGCGTTGTACTCGGTATATTTATTTATCAGTACTGTATGAAGGGAAATACTGTCTAATTAATGACACTGATTTCCAGAAGTCCAAGTTTCGATGCTTGCGCCCCTTTCGCTGCGCATCACGTTTTGACATCATAGCAACGCACAGTTTTGGATTTCGGGCAGGTCTACCAGCCTCGAAGTTTATTTGCAAGAGTTTGCGTCCGACAGTTCTTTCAGATGCAATAACGCCACTGTGTTCGTTTGGTTTTAATTTCTTTTGTACAAGTATGCCGTTTCTCAAGGAGCACTCAGACCTTAGTGAAAGTATTTCTCTTCTGCCAATCCTGTTCTTCCTTTCAGGGACTAATTCTTCACTAAAATCTTCCATGTTCTTTAGACGCCTTTTAGATGACTCCGACATGCCCAACATTCGAGATATCTCCTGATTTGAATGCATATTGGTGCCAAGTGCTTTTACCTCTGCGATCTAAATGGTTCAAATGGCTCTGAGCGCTATGGGACTTAACATCTGAGGTCATCAGTCCCTTAGAACTTAGAACTACTAAAAACCTAACTAACCTAAGGAAATTACACGCCCATGTCCGAGGCAGATTTCGAACCTGCGACTGTAGCGGTCGCGCGGTTCCAGACTGAACCGCCCAGAACCGCTCGGCCGCAACGGCCGGCCTCTGCGATCTTTTGAAGCGTCAAATCATTTACATTATCCAAGATTTTCGTTTCTAATTGCTTCTAAAGCCACTCGGCAAACTTTGTAATCAAAGGCTACAGATGGAAAATACACCAGGAAACCAACAATACTAGACATTAATAATGCGCTCACACTTGGAAGACGCCAGCATTTCCTGTTCTCAGAACTATAACCGGCAACTGTTCATCAAGAATCAGTTCTGACAAGAATGATGTAGCACAGACAATTATCTCTTTGCATTCAATAATAATTGTTTGAATATTGTTAAGCTATTAAACAATGATAGCTGCCAAGTGCTTTTACCTCTGAGACCACAACAACAACAGCTGAGCTAGTTTACAAAACCAAATCTCTGAAATAAACGAATTGTACGGGTGCCTATAATAATACAGAGTGCTTTCCGTAAGTAATGCGACCAATTTTTTTCTGACGCAACGGTACACCACAGCGTGTTCTAACCGGCTGGGCTATGTGGAGGGGGGAGTTACCTTCAAAACGCTCTTTGTCTCATTCGGCTGTGAGCTGCCGGAGAGTTAGGACGTGCGTTTCTGTCAACCGCATTTTGAGTTTATTTAACACGGCACAATGGATCACTCAGTAGAGAAACGGTACACTATCAAATTTTGCGTTAAACTTGGGAAGTCCGCCACCGAAACTTTTCCATTACTTCAGCATGCCTTTGGGACTGATTACTTGTCCAAATCACAAGTTTTCCGATGGCAGAAGTCGTTGATAGAGGGCCGAGAGGAGATCACCGACGAACATCGCAGTGTAAGACCATCAACCGCACGAGTCGACGAAAATGTGATGCGTGTGCGCGGTAGTTTGAACTCTGACAGACGACTGAGCCTTCAATTGACAGCACAATCTCTAAACATGTCAAAAACAACCGTTTTCCGCGTTGTGACCGAAGTTTTGAACATGAGAAAGGTGTGTGCCAAACTCGTCCTAAAAGTGTTGACCGACGAACACAAACCCGTGTGAGTGCTTCGGTGCCAAGATATGTTGGGAATGTGTGAAAATGATCCTCATTTTTTAAACTCAGTTGTCACTGGTGATGAGTCATGGATTTTTGAGTACGACCCTGAGACAAAAGGGCACAGTTCAGAGTGGCACACCACACCATCGCCCCGTCCCAAGGAGGCATGCACGAGCAAGTCCAGGATCAAAACCATGCTCATTGTCTTCTTTGACGTCAGAGGCGTTGTCCACCACGAATTCGTACCTACTGGGACTACAGTGAACTCAGCTTTTTACTTGGAAGTGCTCCAAAGACTGAAAAGGAGGGTCTCGCACTGCCGAAGCGACATCAAGGACACGTGGAAAGTTCACCATGACAACGCCCCGAGTCACAGCGCCTTCATTATCAACGACTTCCTGGCCACGACCAAGACCCCATTGGTTCCCTAGCCTTTCTACAGTCCTGACCTGGCTCCCGCTGACTTTTTTGTTTCCTCGGTTAGAAGGAGCCGTGAAAGGAAAACATTGGGACACCATTGAAAGCATCCAGGCGCATGTTACATCAGCCCTAAAGTCCACCCCGGTAGCTGAGTGGTCAGCGTGACAGACTGTCAATCCTAGGGGCCTGGGTTCGATTCCCGGCTGGGTCGGAGATTTTCTCCGCTCAGGGACTGGGTGTTGTGTTGTCCTAATCACCATCATTTCATCCCCATCGACGTGCAGGTCGCCGAAGTGGCGTCAAATCGAAAGACCTGCACCAGGCGAACGGTCTACCCGATGGGAGGCCCTAGCCACACGACATTTCCATTATCAGCTCTAAAGGACATTCCGGAATAGGCATTCCAGGATGCCTTCCACGAATGGAAACACCGCCTCCAGAAATGTATGGAGGCAAGAGGGTGCTATTTTGAAAGTTTTTGATTATTTGTACGAATGTATTCAATAAATGATTTTTTATGAATTTGGTCGCATTACTTATGGTACGCACCTTGTATGACCAGGGACTGTGTTTGTTTGCGCATAACTGCTTTGTTCACCTAAACGCACGACAGCAGTCATGTGGACTCCACAGCAGACGGTCTTGTGTGCTTTCTCTCCCGGAGCTAAAGTCTGTTACCCTGGTACAATGTCGTTTTCGGCGTGTGCATGGTCTGCGATCAACTGACGATATTCTGACTTAGATAACAATCAAGAAATGCGACAAGTGGTTTCGGGAAACAGGGAACTTCCTTTTGATGTTGGACCACCACAGCAATGTTAGGCCACCACGGCAAACACTCAATTCCAGAGGCTGACGTTAAAATGTAAATGTCGTGTGTTTAGGGCCTCCCGTCGGGTAGACCATTCGCCGGGTGCAAGTCTTTCGATGTGACGCCACTTCGGCGACTTGCGCGTCGATGGGTACGAAATGATGATGATTAGGACAACACAACACCCAGTCCCTGGGCAGGGAAATCTCCGACCCATCCGGGAATGGAACCCGGGCCCCTTGGGACTGACGTTCTGTCGCGCTGACCACTCAGCTATCGGGGGCGGACAGAGGCTGATGTTGAATTAATACGTACGCCCTGTCAGCGCAAACCTCTGTAGTCAATCCAAAATTCAAATGTACCAGACACCAGTTCGTGATCTATCAGATTTGCGCCATCGAATGCGTCCAGCTGTCGAAAATGTTACGCTTCAATAGCGAAAAACTTCGAGAGAAGTGGAATACAGATGTCTGTTGCGATATTAACAGTGCGCATATCGACTAGGAGTGTTCATATTTTTAAAGATATCTGGTAATAGATATATCGATAACTAAAAAGCCGCACTACCGCGTCTCGATATAGCGGGAGAGAGTATCGATATATCAATGAAATAGTATCGACATAGCTGCCTATAAAAATATCGGCTGCACAATGTAAATACAGGATGGTCCATTGATCGTGACCGGGCCAAATATCTCACGAAATAAGCGTCAAACGAAAAAACTACAAAGAACGAAACTTGTCTAGCTTGAAGGGGGAAACCAGATGGCGCCATGGTTGGCCCGCTAGATGGCGTTTTTTTTTTTTTTTTTTAAATAGGAACTCCCATTTTTTTTATTACATATTCGTGTAGTACGTAAAGAAATATGATTGTTTTAGTTGGACCACTTTTTTCGCTTGTGATAGATGGCTCACAATTTTAGACGAACAGTTTGTAACAGGTAGGTTTTTATAAATTAAAATACAGAATGTAGGTACGTTTGAACATTTTATTTCGGCTGTTCTAATGTGATACATATACCTTTGTGAACTTATCATTTCTGAGAACGTATGCTGTTACAGCGTGATTACCTATAAATACCACATTAATGCAATAAATGCTCAAAATGATGTCCGTGAACCTCAATGCATTTGGCAATACGTGTAACGACATTCCTCTCAACAGCGAGTAGTTCGCCTTCCGTAATGTTCGCACATGCATTGACAATGCGCTGACTCATGTTTTTAGGCGTTGTCGGTGGATCACGATAGCAAATATCCTTCAACTTTCCCCACTGAAAGAGATCCGGGGACGTCAGATCCGGTGAACGTGCGGGCCATGGTATGGTGCTTCGACGACCAATCCACCTGCCATGAAATATGCTATTCAATACCGCTTCAACCGCACACGAGCTATGTGCCGGACATCCATCATGTTGGAAATACATCGTCGTTCTGTCATGCATTTAAACATCTTCTGTTTGCTGATGACACAAACTTGGTAGTAAAGATGTTGTGTGCAACATTGACTCAGTTTCAAACAGTGCAGTTCATGACAAGTTTCATGGCTTGTAGAAAATAAACTAATGCTAAATCACAATAAGACTCAATTTTTACAGCTTCGAACACATAATTCAACAAAATCTGATGTTTTAATTTCACAGAATGGACGCATGATTATTTAAACTGAACAGCTCAAATTTCTAGGCGTTCAGATAGATAGTAAAGTGTCATGGAAAGCCCACTTTTGGGATCTTGTTCAACGACTTAATGCTGACTTTTTACTATTCGAACGGTTTCTGAAGTGAGTAATCGTTCAACACGAAAATTAGTCTACTTTCCTTATTTCCAAACACTTATGTCGTATGATATTATATTTGGGGTCACTCTTCCCATTCTGAAAGGATATTTTTGGCTCAGAAATTGGCGGTTCGGGCAATAAGTGGTGTAAGTTCACGTACCTCTTGTCGACACTAGTTCACTAATCTGGGTATTTTGACATTGCCCTATCAATATATATATTCTCTAGTCGCGTTTCTTGTTAACAATATCAGCTTACCCAAGAATATGCAGCTTTCACTCGGTAATACTCGGCAGAAATCTAACCTGCATTTGGATCGGATTTCCTTAACTCTTGTGCAGAAAGGTGTCCATTATACTCCTGAATCCATTTTCAATAAGCTACCACAAGAATTCAATAATCTTAGCAGTAATTCACGCGCTTTCAAATCTAAACTGAAGAGTTTCCTCATGGGTCACTCCTAATCTGTTGAAGAGTTCCTTGAAAAATTAAGCTGATTCTTACATTATGTTGTTGACTGCTTTTACGGAATCTGATGGCTTGACATTTGTGGGTTCATAAACATTTCATTTTTATCTGTTATTACTCTTATGTTGTAATTTCATCTACTGACACTTTCCATGACCTTGGAGATTTGCTCCTCAATTTGGCCCTACAGAACTTGATGTGTAAATAAATAAATAAATAAACGATCATTTGAAGCAAAGAAGTCTAGTGAATATGGGCTCCAAAATGCATGCCTTAAGAGCTATGCATCACCCTTCAGAACGATTCTCATTTCTTGTTGAGTGTTCTGTGTTTCAGGTTATTGCCAAGCTCAGTGATCCCAAAGTTGTGATACTGTAACAGCGTAACAGTATGTTCGTTTGTTTGTCTCAGTGGATAATTGTTTCATTAATACGACTAATTCTACTTACAAGTAAATAGTTGAAGCTTCTGGTCCTGCTGGTCGAATTGGAACCGACATCCTCTGCCAATAGAGTTACTACACTGAAGAGGCGAAGAAACTGGTACACGTGCCTAACATGGTGTAGGGCCCTCGTGAGCAGGCAGAAGTGCCGCAACACGATGTGGCGTGATCTCCGTCAATGATTGAGGTAGTGCTGGAGGTAACTGACACCACGAATCCTACAGGGCCGTCCATAAATCCGTAACAGTACAAGGGGTGGAGCTCTCTTCTGAACAGCACGTGGCAAGGCAGCAAAGATATGCTCAATAACGCTTATGTCTCCGGAGTCTGGTGGCCAGCGGAAGTGTTTAAACTCAGAAGAACGTTCCTGGAGCCACTCTGTAGCAATTCCGGACGTGTGGGATGTCGCATTGTCCTGTTGGAAATGCCCAGGTCCGTCAGATTTCACAATGGACATGAATGGGTGCAGTTGACCAGACAGGATGCTTACGTACGTGTCACCTGTCAGAGTCGTATCTAGACGTATCAGGGGTCCCATATCACTCCAACTGCACACGCCCCACGCCATTACAGAGCCTCCACCAACTTGAACAAATCCCCTGAAGACATGCAGGGTCCATGGATTCATGATGTTGTCTCCATACCTGTACACGTCCATCCGCTCAATACAATTTGAAACGAGACTCGTCCGACTAGGCAACATGTTTGCATTCATCAAGAGTCCAATGTTGGCGTTGGCGGGCCCAGGCGAGATATAAAGCATTGTGTCGTGCAGTCATCAAGAGTACACACGTGGTCCTTTGGCTCCGAAAGCCTATATACATGAAGTTTCGTTGAATCGTTTACACGCTGAGACTTGCTCATGACCCAGCATTGACATCTGCGGCAACTTGCGGAAGTGTTGCACTTCTGTCCCGATGAACGATTCTCTTCAGACGACGTTGATCCCGTTCTTGCAGGATCTTTTTCTGGCCGCAGCATTGTCGGAGATTTGATGTCTTACCAGATTCCTGATATTCACACTACCGTTGTGAAATGGTCGTACGGGAAAATCCCCACTTCGTCTCTATCTCAGAGGTGCTGTATCCCATGGCTCGCGCGTAGACTATAACACCACATTCAAACTCACTTAAATCTTGATGACCTGTCATTGTAGCAGCAGTAACGGATGTAACAACTGCGCCAGACACTTGTTGTCTTATGTAGGCGTTGCCGACCGCAGGCCGTGTTCTGCCTGTTTACCTATCTCTGTATTTGATTACGCATGCCTAAACCAGTTTCTTTGGCGCTTCAGTGTAGATGCGTTGTAAATGTGAACGAGGTGTCAGCAACCCGCTTTGCCAGCAGTTGTCGGCTTTCTGGACCTTAAGTCGCTAATTCTCACTCAAGTAGCTCTTTAATTGATTGAATGTGGTCCGTCCCAGTCATCCCGCCAACGACGCTGACCGCTTTTTTTCTGTCGTCTTTCTTTCGATGTGTTCCTTTGTCGTTATGTCGCATTACATCTTTCAGATTCTGTCGAGGAGAATATCACTCAGTGTTTTTTAAGTGGAGAGAACGACCAGTCCCCTGGGCGAACATGCCGAGCTACCTTGGCAGCAACCACCTAGCAACGGAGACGATTATATTTGAATGCATTATGCAATATGAAACTCGATCACAGATGTTTAGTATATGTGTTAAATGAAATTTACTACTTATTGCGTTGTATTACAATGGCCCTAATTAATTTAAAGTTCCTTGCTATAAACAAGTGATTCATTCGGAGATGACTGTATGTGGAATGTGGATTCATACGTGTTACTTCTGTGCCAAAATTTATACTATAGCAAACTAATTGTTACAAGTCGCACACGCCACTGAGTTATCGGCACTGGAAGAAAAACGGGAAAACACTTACTCTCTTATATTGTCTGACCCTGCAATGCCCACACTGCTACCTGCTCTGGCCCTAGGTAAGCACCCACCTTTACTTAGCTCATGGACGTTACTTAGCTCACGGCTGAAATCATCAAAATCAATTAAAATTAATCACATCTCTGAATACTCGATTCGGGCAGCATGACGATCACTGCTATAGTACACACTTTGATCAGTCATAAAATCATGACCACCTACCTAATGGCCAATAAGTCGACCTTTGGCATGGATAACAGCGGCGATGAGTCATGGCATGGAAGCAAAGAGGCTTTGGTAGATTGCTGTTGGGAGTTGGCACCACATGTGTACAAACACAAGTCACCAAATTCCCGTAAATTCCAGGGAGAGGGCGATAAGCTCTGACGCCAATTTCAATCACATCCCAGCTGTGCAGATATCGATCAGGTTCAGATTTGACGAGCCAAGGGGCGGGGGGCAGCATGTCAACTGGAAATCGCCACTGTGTTCCTCGATCTGCATCCACTCCATTATAATCCTGGCCTTGTAATATGATGCATTATCTTGTTGAAAAATGTCACTACCACCAGGAAACATGATCATCATGAAAGAGTGTACATGGTATACAACTGATGTATGATACTCTTCGACCATCATGGTGCCTTGCACAAGATCCACTGGACCAACAGATGCCCACATGAATGTTCCCCAGAGTGTAACAGAGCCACTGCGTGTGTCTGTCCCATAGTACTGGTGTCAATTAGTTGTTCTCCTGGAAGATGACCCATTCATACCCTCCTACCAGCATGATGAAGAAGGTACTGGGGTTCATCAGATATTGAAATGCTCTGCACTGCACCAACCTCCGGTGCCTATGGTCACATGCCCACTTGAATCGTAGTTGCTGATATCCTGGTATTAACAATGACTGGCACATGCATGGGTCACGGGCTGTGGAGGCCCATCGTGAAGTGTGTTTGGCGCACTGTGTGTTCAGACACACTTGTACTCTGCTCAGCATTGAAGTCTGATGTTAGTTCCACCACAGTTCACCATCTGTCTTGGTTTACCAATCTGCCCAGCCTACGATGTCCGACATCTTTAACCAGGGGTGGCCACCCAACCCCACGATGTTTGGGTGTAGTTTCACCTTGGTTTCGCCACATGCTGGAGACACTCGCCACTGCACTCAAACATCCAATAAGTCATGCAGTTTCTGAAATGCTCGTGCCAAGCCTCTGGGCCAACACAGTCTGCCCTCAGTCAAACTCAGATAGATAGCGCATCTTCTCCATTCTACACACAGACAGCACATTCACTGATACTACATGCTCCATGCATGTGTGTGACTAGCAGGCGTTCCTCGCCAGGTGACGCTGCTATCGCCTGAATGGGTTTACATAGATAGACAGTTGGGGCTTGTAATGTTCTGACTGATCAAAGTAGACACCCACTCGGACCGTCGGCGACGCTAAAGCGCCTGTTGGGGATATAGGGTTGTGAGCCTCTCCCATATCTAATCCACCTCACAGATTAACGAGGAGCATCAGTGTGCAGACCAGTGTGGATGTGGTTTTTAGGCGGTTTTCCACATGCCACTAAGTGAATATTGCGCTGCTACACACGTCCCACTGGAGACAGATGCTACACAACACTTAGAAAACATTTTCAAACTTAAACATGACATCTATAATAGATAGATAGATCTATAATAGATAGATAGATCTTCCCTAAGAAGAGTGGGAACGTCAGAGGGGGCACCAGCCACCGGATGATGCCAACACTGCCAGGTCCGATATCTAACAAGGCTCACCCAGCAAAGAACTGGGCAAAGTCGAAAGGAAAAGAAAAAGAACATACACAGTATTGTGCTTTGCATTTACAATTATCATCTGATGATAGCTTGTTAACCTCTAGAAATCGGTTATGATACTGTTTGCGAGATCTGAGACTGGAATACACTGTCCATCACATTAATGAGACCACCCCTCAAAACCTTGAATAACCATCATTTGCAGCGTCCAACTCGCAAGACACGGCTGGAATGCCCAGAGAGATGTGCACCCTCCGCTACCCCCACCACTGCAGCATCAACCTCCCCCCCTCCATCCCCTCACGCCATCCCGCCAGAAGGTACACAGCCTACCATACCCAGCTGGAGATCGCTCCCTCAGTTTCAATATCACATCATCCCCATATCTCCAGAAGATGATGAGTATGACACTCTTCAAAACGTCGCAGTACTTTGACACTGCCAGATAGCTGGAAACCCGACAGCTTTTCACCAACAGGTGGTCGTAATCTTCTGGCTGATCAGCACATATCATAATCACTGACTGCCCTATCACATTTCCTTTCTGGTCTTGTTCTGTTAAGATGAATGTATTGACTTCTGTTTGCAACCAAGTTCTACATCTACTCACAAATTTGGTCCTATGCTGGGCAATGTCGTATTTTGTACTGTATTCACCACCTTCATGAAGTAGAAGAACCCATCATAAAGGTGTACGACACTATCTTTGGTGCTCTGGGTGTCACGAACGAACAGTCTAAGGTGCGGAATGAATGTGGATTTTTGTAGATGAAAGCAAGAAGATTTTGTTTGAAATCCGAGAGAAAAAATACGACCGAACCATTTACAGCATACAACTTCAACTTTGCCTTTTTTTATGCAGCACCACCAGTCTATGAGCTACTTCTTTAATTGTCACTTCTGTTCTGACGTGCAGTACCGGTCTAACGTCTCATCCACACTATCCCGAAACTATATGAATTCTCATCAAAGCAATACAAGCAGCGCGAAAAATTTCATTTACATATTCACTCTTGGTGACCATTCTCCAAATGTGGCAACCACTTTCTGTAATGCTTGTCCATCATTTAATTATCTGTGTAATGTTGTAATGTTTGCCTTACTCCCTCTTCTAATACACCTTTCACGTTATCTATGCCATATACCCTTAATTGCTGATCGTCCTTGATAGTATAATAGACCTTCTAAGAGTCGTCAGGCGCGTTATCCTACATACACACACACACAAATTATATATATATATATATATATATATATATATATATATACAGAGTCCTCCAGAAAAATGTGTACACACTTTAAGGAACAAAAAGTATTACTTATGTGTTTATTTTACATCTAATAATTGATCACACGTATTGTAGAACCTTCAGTTTAGCACACAGTTACTTTAAATGTTCAAAATGTTCACCGTTTGCGGCTATATACATAACAGAACGACGAGCGGCCGCCGCAACTACGTCAGTCAATGTTATAGTGGAGATCGCCGCACGTGTCGCTCTAATCTCCTGGTAAGTTCCTCCAGTATGCGTGGCTTACGTCGATACACGTTATCTTTCAGTTCCCCACAAGTAAAAGTCCTTAGGTGTTAGATCTGGCGACTGTGGAGGGAACTCAATGGGCCGTCTTCGTCCAATCCGATGCCCCGGAAACCTGTCATCCAGGAAAGCTCATATGGCTATGTGGTAGTGTGCCCCTCCTGTTGATAGAAGACCTCTTCATCAGCTCCATAAAGTGCATGTGTACCTGGCAAAATTGGTGTGTGGAACATTTCCACGTACACTTCTCCACTGACAGTAGCATCAAAGAAAATGGGTCCTACTGAGACCCTAGATGATAGTCCACACCACACATGAACCTCTGGAAGATTGACCACTTTACCCACATAAACACGCTGATTTTCCGGTGCCCAGTACAGACTGTTATGACGAGTCATGTTTCCATTATGTTTAAATTGTGCCTTGTCACTCCACAATACCTTCGTCACAAATTGTTCGTCATGAGTTACCATTTACTGATACCATTCGCAAAACAGCATTTGACGATCAGCGTCGTCATAATTAATAACGTGCAGTAATCGTGGAATGAAAACTTTCCACTTTGCAGCTTTCAGAATTCTTCGCAGATTTATACTGCTAACCCACACTTCACGTGCACATTGCGTAGTGGACTTCTGCAGAGAATTAACAAACGTTTCCAACACGAGATCCGATGGAGCAGGACTTGTAGCTGTACGCTATTATCCTAATCTTCCTTTGTGAATATCACAAATCGTTCGAATTCAAACTTGTCAATGATGTGTTTATTTGTTAGGCAGGTTGGCGATTCTGTTTCAAACTCCTGCCTCCACTAACGTTGCATTTCAACGGCATTACCAAACTTGAAAAACTACTTCACAACACATTTTCGTTGCTTGAATGTCAAGCGTGCTTCAGCCATCTTGTTTTCTCGATACCGAGATGAAAGTACTAACATCTGTTGACCCAAAGACCACACCTCCAAGCCACATCCCTCCACAGTATGTCTTGAAATGTTAAGTGCTAAGAGTGAAATTAAGAAAAACGAGTTAACTGACGGCAGTTCCAAAGGGATGGCAGAAAAAATAAGTGGTGCCCTGACAGAGAATAATACAAGAAAATTAAACATCGTTCAGAGGACTGAGTGTGTAAACATACTGGCCCAATCCAAAATGAGGTGTACCGGACGAATAATAATCATCGATAGAAAATTTATTACACAAACTAAAACGTACGTCGTCTGATTTATTTGGAAAGGTGTGTTACTTCTGGTTGCTAGGGTTCATGTGACGAAATCACTTAATGAAGGAGAGCTAGTCTTAACAGACTGTGGGGCAAAACATTCAACCCTTGTAGTGAAAAATTTCAAGTCAGCTGGGTGGGGTATCGCGAGTGGGAATCGATGTGACACGAGGATGCCAGCAAATATAGCTCGTGCCTTGCAAACTGCAACATATGTTTTACAGAAGACTACCAACCTAAGATTCTGTGCGTCAAAGAAAACAATCGAAGCTACTCAGGGAAAAAACCGTGTCCCCTAACAAACCAAATGAAACACAAAGACTTAAATTGGAAGATGGCCTGCTCTAATTTTGTAGAAAATCCTGTAAGGTCTAGGTTACGCTCAGCAGCCTGCATGTTTTCAAATGATAAAATGACGACGGCTGCGCGACGCTAAAGAAAACTGACTTTAGTCTGATTAAAATTACGTGATAGTTGATACTTCATACATTGGAGATGGTTCCCCCCAATCAGAGCGCTCAACGTCACACCCGAACATTTCGCCGTTCAAGCTGCCACAACACTTTATCAGTTCCTTTCCAGCTCATTGTCTAGCATTGTTTCTGAATGCGTTTGGTTCCCGAATAGTGTCGCCAGACGTTCCGAATTTCCCAGGACGTCTCGTATTTCCGGCATAATACATTACTGGCCATTAAAATTGCTACACCAAGAAGTAATGCAGATGATAAACGGGTATTCATTGGACAAATATATTATACTAGAACTGACATGTGATTACATTTTCACGCAATTTGGGTGCATAGATCCTCAGAAATCAGTACCCAAAACAACCACCTCTGTCCGTAATAACGGCTTTGGTACGTCTGGGCGTTGAGTCAAAGAGAGCTTGGATGGCGTGTACGGGTACAGCTGCCCATGCAGCTTCACCACGATACCACAGTTCATCAAGAGTAGTGACTGGCGTATTGTGACGAGCCAGTTGCTCGGCCACCATTGACCAAACGTTTTCAGTTAGTGAGAGATCTGGAGAATGTGCTGGCCAGGACAGTAGTCGAACATTTTCTGTATCCAGAAAGGCCCGAACAGCACCTGCAACATGCGGTCGTGCATTATCCTGCTGAAATGTAGGGTTTTGCAGGGATCGAATGAAGGGTAGAGCCACGGGTCGTAACACATCTGAAATGTAATGTCCACTGTTCAGAGTGCCGTCAATGCGAACAAGAGGTGACCGAGACGTGTAACCAATGACACCCAATACCATCTCGACGGGTGATACGCCAGTATGGCGATGACGAATACACGCTTCCAATGTGTGTTCACCGCGATGTCGCCAAACACGGATGCGACCGTCATGATGCTGTAAACATAACCTGGATACATCTGAAAAAATGACGGTTTGCCATTCGCGCACCCACGTTCGTCGTTGAGTACACCATCGCAGGCGCTCCTGTCTGTGACGCAGCGTCAAGGGTAACCACAGCCACAGTCTCCGAGCTGATAGTCCCTGCTGCTGCAAACGTCGTCGAACTGTTCGTGCAGATGGTTGTTGTCTTGCAAACGTCCCCATCTGTTGACTCAGGGATCGAGATGTGGCTGCACGATCCGTTACAGCCATGCGGATAAGATGCCTGTCATCTCGACTGCTAGTGATACGAGGCCGTTGGAATCCAGCAGTGCGTCCGTATTACTCTCCTGAACCCACCGATTCCATATTCTGCTAACAATTGGATCTCGACCAACGCGAGCAGCAATGTCGTGATACGATAAACCGCAATGGCGATAGGCTACAATCAGACCTTTATCAAAGTCGGAAACGTGATGGTACGCATTTCTCCTCCTTATACGAGGCATCACAACAACGTTTCACCAGGCAACGCCGGTCAACTACCGTTTGAGTATGAGAAATCGGTTGGAAACTTTCCTCATGTCAACACGTTGTAGGTGTCGCCACCGGCGCCAACGTTGTGTGAATGCTCTGAAAAGCTAATCATTTGCACATCACAGCATCTTCTTCCTGTCGGTTAAATTTCGCGTCTGTAGCACGTCATCTTCGGGTGTAGCAATTTTAATGGCCAGTAGTGTATTAAATGTCCCGCCGAGACAGGCTCTGAGCCGTATTTTCAACCTTGTTCTATTATTGGGATTATTGGGATACAGTTTCGATCTCTCAGTTAAGAGAGACCGAAACTGTATCAGTAAGACGAGGGCAGGGCTGACCACAAGTGACATCAGAAAGGGAAACCATCATTTGGCTGTAAGGGTACGCTGCAGCTGGCATCTGGCCTCACAGCATCCGATGGACATGATGTATCGAGACAAACGCTGTACAAAGGGCTTCGGTAGAGTGGCGTTTATTGTTGGAGATCTGCTGTATGTGTAACTCTGATGCGTCTTCACAGAAGGGAATGTCCAGAGTGGAGACGTCAACATTCATCCTGGACGGTCGAACAACTGCCCAATGTCCTTCTCACAGATGAGTCCCGATTTAGTCTGGAGAGTGATTCTCGACGGATTCGGCTCTAGCGCAAACGTCGAATACGATTTCAGGACCCAGACACTGTATAAAGAGACCGATATCTTGGAGGATCCCTAAATGTGTACACAGGGGCTATCCTGACCACTCGAACAGCTCTTCATGAAATTTTACAGGTGAATCAGTTAGGTTTAACTGCTGCCAGGTATCGTGACGAGATCTTGGGACCTCATCTGCGGCTATTGCGAGGTGCTGTGGGCCCAGACTTCGTATTGCTGGACGACAGTGCTCAACCTCATAGAGTACACGTGGTTGATGTTTTTTCTGGAAACGGAAGACATTGCATGCATGACTTGGCCTGCTCGCTCTCTCGAATTGAGTCCCATAGGGCATGTATGGGATGCGCTAGAGAGACAGGTTGCATCACGTCAGCATCCACCAACCACTCTCCAAAACTTGTGAGCAGCTCTACAGGAAGAATGGATGTTATTGCCTTCAGCATGAGACGACTTCACTCACAGCATGCCCCATCGTTTGTCAGGCCTGTATTGCTGCCAGAGGTGGTCACACCCCATACTGAGCGCATTACCTGCACTCATGTTCATGAATTAAGGATAATGCTGATACATGGTGAAGCAACACTCTGGTGGGCAGTTTGTGGGTATGACCATGTGGTGCATGTGACCTGCAGTTGTCGCACGTTGGCACTGGCAGCAGTCCACATATGCAGAGGTGTGTTGGTGCATGTCAGAGTACGGTGCAGCGAGTAAGTGTGCAGACGTTTTCAGACGTGCTAATGGTGACTGTGTGTTTAAAATGGCTCAAAGAACACATGTTGATGACGTTATGAGGGGTAGAATACTAGGGCGACTGGACGCTGTTCAAAACAGCAGGTCGTAGCATGGGCCCTCCGTGTGCCACAAAGTGTGATGGCAAGATTATGACAACGATCCTAGCAGACAGGAAACGTGTCCAGACGCTGCAGTATGGGAAGTCGACCCCACAAGAAGACCGATATCTCACCGTGAGTGCCCGCAGACGGCTACGGAGTACTGCAGGTAGCACTGCTCGGGACCTTACCGCAGCCACTGGAACAGTTGCCTCCAGACACACAGTCTACAGACGACTGAACAGACATGGTTTATTCGCCCAGAGACCTGTAAGGTGCATTCCACTGACCCCTGGTCATAGGAGAGCACATAAAGCCTGGTGTCAAGAACACAGTACATGGTCATTGGAACAGTGGTTCCAGGTTATGTTCACAGACGAGTCCTGGTACAGTCTGAACAGTGATTCTCGCAGGTTTTTCATCTGGCGTGAACCAGGAACCAGATACCAACCCCTTATTGTCCTTGAAAGGGACCTGTATGGAGGTTCTGGTTTGATGGCGTGGGGTGGGATTATGATTGGTGCACGAACACCCCTGCATGTCTTTGACAGGGGAACTGTAACAGGTCAGGTGTATCGGAACGTCATTTTGCTCCAGTATGTCCACCTTTTCAGGGGTGTATTGGGTCCCACCTTACTCCTGATGGATGATAACGCATGGCCCCACTGAGCTGCTATCGTGGAGGAGTACCTTGAAGCAGAAGGTATCAGGCAAATGGAGTGGCCTGCCTGTTCTCCAGACTTAAACCCCATCGAGCACATCTGGGATGCTCTCGGTCGAAGTATCGCTGAACGTCTTCAAACCCCTACGACACTTCAGGGCCGGCCGGTGTGGCCGTGCGGTTAAAGGCGCTTCAGTCTGGAACCGCGTGACCGCTACGGTCACAGGTTCGAATCCTGCCTCGGACATGGATGTGTGTGATGTCCTTAGGTTAGTTAGGTTTAATTAGTTCTAAGTTCTAGGCGACTGATGACCTCAGAAGTTAAGTCGCATAGTGCTCAGAGCCATTTTGACACTTCAGGAGCTCCGACAGGCACTGGTGCTATACCCGAGCAGCTGCTCGACCACCTGATCCAGAGTATGCCAACCCGTTGTGCGGCCTGTGTACGTGAGCATGGTGATCATATCCCATATTGATGTCGGGGTACATGCACAGGAAACAGTGGCGTTTTGTAGCACTTGTGTTTTGGGACAGTTTTCTCACCAATACCGTGGACTTACAGATCTGTGTCGTGTGTGTTCCCTATGTGCCTACGCTATTAGCGCCAGCTTTGTGTAGTGCCACGTTGTGTGACACCACATTCTGCAATTACCCTTAATTTATGAGCATGAGTGAGTTGTCAGAATGTGTGTGCAAATCCGTTAAGTTGGGAAAAAACGAAGAATATTTTTGTCTACTGTTATGCATGTTGCAGGTTCTGAATTTTTTTACCGTGTTTCCACCTAACTATCACCCGTTTATAGTATTTTGTGGCAAAATAAACGCAACCTTGGAAAAATTCGGTTTCTTGTTTTAATTTTGAACACCAGTGTATTTTACTTGGCAGTGACATTTTGCAGAAGTTACTTCCGTCAGTAAGTTTCGAATACTAATGTAACTGTAGGTGTGCATTTTTATTTGAAGCTGTTTTCATAGGTTTTTATTTTCTTTTACTAGACGTGTTGAGCACTTTATTCTGTTTTGCCTATCTTGCAGCATATTTCGTTAGTCTGCTGTTTTAATTCAGTTTCTGACGTGTACGCAACTTCTCGATTTGTTTGGCGCGCTGTTCTTCGTCAGATTCTCCTTCCGTTTTCTTCCGTCTCGTTGGTGAAAGAATGATGTTCTGCACGTATTGGCGCTGAGCATTCAAGTATGGCCTTTACACACAACTGATCAAGCATCCGTCATAGCGACACATGCTACCGAGTCCTGACTGTGGCACGAACTTACGGGTAGTCTGTCATGTAACTAAGTGCAAGAAAAGAAGCCCTCACTTCTCCATGTATTTTTGGTTTGCAATTTACTTGTCAGATTTAAAAAAATAGCTTTATCACTAAATTTGCCATAATGAAAACTAGTATTCTGAAAAAAAAAAAAACTATTTGAGAATTAATAAAATGTGGCCAAAGGATTTCTGCAAGTCCCTCATTAAGTGAATAAAAGAAACAAAGTCTTACTATTTTATTGATACGAATATGCATCAATGGGTTTTCAAATATACAACCACATTTATGCAGGATATCGTATGTCATAGCAACATTATTGCATAAATAAATGTACATTACTGGCCATTAAAATTGCTACGCCACGAAGATGACGTGCTACAGACCCCAAATTTAACCGACAGGAAGAAGATGCTGTGATATGCAAATGATTCGCTTTTCAGAGCATTCACACAAGGTTGACGCCGGTGGTAACAGCTACAACGTGCTGACAATGACAAGACTTTCCAACCGATTTCTCATACACAAACAGCAGTTGACCGGCGTTGGCTGGTGAAACGTTGTTGTGATGCTTCGTGTAAGGAGGAGAAATGCGTACCATCACGTTTCCGACTTTGATAAAGGTCTGATTGTAGCCTATCACGATTGCGGTTTATCGTATCGCGACATTGCTGCTCGCGTTGGTCGACATCCAATGACTGTTAGCAGAATATGGAGTCGGTGGGTTCAGAAGGGTAATACGGAACGCCGTGCTGGATCCCAACGGCCTCGTATCACTAGCAGTCGAGATGACAGGCATCTTATCCGCATGGCTGTAACGGATCGTGCAGCCACGTCTCGATCCCTGAGTCAACAGATGGGGACGTTTGCAAGACAACAACCATCTGCACGAACAGTTCGACGACGTTTGCAGCAGCAGGGGCTATCAGCTCGGAGACCATGGCTGCAGTTACCCTTGACGCTGCATCACAGACAGGAGCGCCTGCGATGGTGTACTCAACAACGAACGTGGGTGCACGAATGGCAAAACGTCATTTTTTCGGATGAATCCAGGTTCTGTTTACAGCATCACGAAGGTCGCATCCGTGTTTGGCGACATCGCGCTGAACGCACATTGGAAGCGTGTATTCGTCATCGCCATACTGGCGTATCACCCGGCGTGATAATATGGGGTGCCATTGGTTACACGTATCAGTCACCTTTTGTTCGTACTGACGGCACTTTGAACAGTGGACGTTACATTTCAGATGTGTTACGACCCGTAGCTCTAACCTTAATTCGATCACTGCGAAATCCTACATTTCAGCAGGATACTGCACGACCGCATATTGGAGGTCCTATACGGGCCTTTCTGGATACAGAAAATGTTCGACTGCTGCCCTCGCCAGCACATTCTCCAGATCTCTCACCAACTGAAAAGTTTGGTCAATGGTAGCCGAGCAACTGGCTCGTCACAATACACCAGTCACTGCTCTTGATGAATTGTGGTATCGTGTTGAAGCTGCGTGGGCAGATGTACCTGCACACGCCATCCAAGCTCCGATTGACTCAATGCCCGGGCGTATCAAGGCCGTTATTACGGCCAGAGGTGGTTGTTCTGGGTACTGGTTTCTCAGGATCTATGCACCCAAATTGCGGGAAAATGTAATCACATGTTAGTTCTAGTATAATATATTTGTCTAATGAATACCCGTTTATCATCAGCATTTGTTCTTGGAGTAGCAATTTTAATGGCCAGTAGTGTATATCAGCTAAAAATTACATTATGTCCTTAGTCATAGAAATTTATGCTGTAGCCGTTCGAAAAATTCCGGAACATTCGTAATTTCGCAGCAACGGTTGGCTTCCCTGCACATGCCTATGTTTAACGTGTAACTGCCAGAAGTTTCATAATCGTAACTCTGTTAGTTATTGTTCAGTTCAGAGTAGAACGTTGTGTCGCACAGTTAGCGAATTTCGAGATAGCAGAGTTGGAGGAACAACGCGAACCTTCAGACAGATACACCAAATGATGCAGGAAGCCTACAGTGATGAGTGCTTAAGCCGTACTCGTTGCGATTCGTTGACACGATCTAAAAATAGCCAGACGGAAGTTAACAGATGACGCTCGTTCAGGACCCCCTTCGACGTCTACCGAGGACACTCATGTCAGGAACGTTAACGAAATAGAAGATCGACTCTCCGAGAGACAGCAGAAGAATTTATCATTTCAGTTGGATCATGTCATGAAATCCTGACACAGGATCTTGGAGTGCATCGTGTTACCGCCAAGTCCGTACCATGGCTCATTATCCAAGACCACAAAGACCTGTGAAGAGGTTTTGGATCGCGCAAATGAGAACTAGATGTTCCTTAAGATGATCATAACTAATAATGAGACGTGAGTATATAGTTATGATGTTGAGACCAAGGCTCAGACTGCTTCACAATGGGTCGCGAAAGGTTCTTCTACACCAGGTCAAGTCAAATGTCAAAGCCATGTTCATAGTTTTCTTTGATTTTGATGGATTAGTACACCATGGACAGACGAAATACCCTCAGACTTCAAGAAGAATATAATGATTCCAATCCTAAAGAAAGTAGGCGTTGACAGATGAGAAAATTACTGAACTATCAGTTTAATAAGTCACAGCTGCAAAATACTAACGCGAATTCTTTACAGACGAATGGAAAAACTGATAGAAGCTGACCTGGGGGAAGATCAGTTTGGATTCCGTAGAAAAGTTGGAACACGTGAGGCAATACCGACCTTACGACTTATCTTAGAAGAAAGATTAAGGAAAGGCAAACCTACGTTTCTAGCATTTGTAGACTTAGAGAAAGCTTCTGACAATGTTGATTGGAATACTCTCTTTCAAATTCTAAAGGTGGCAGGGGTAAAATACAGGGAGCGAAAGGCTATTTACAGTTTGTACAGAAAGCAGATGGCAGTTATAAGAGTCGAGGGGCAATCTGTATATTGAGCAAGCAATAAAGGAAACAAAAGAAAAGTTCGGAGTAGGTATTAAAATCCATGGAGAAGAAATAAAAACTTTGAGGTTCGCCGATGACATTGTAATTATGTCAGAGACAGCAAAGGACTTGGAAGAGCAGTTGAACGGAATGGACAGTGTCTTGAAAGGAGGGTATAAGAAGAACATCAACAAAAGCAAAACGAGGATAATGGAATGTAGTCGAATTAAGTCGGGCGATGCTGAGGGAATTAGATTAGGAAATGAGACACTTAAAGTAGTGAAGGAGTTTTGCTATTTGGGGAGCAAAATAACTGATGATGGTCGAAGTAGAGAGGATATAAAATGTAGACTGGAAATGGCAAGGAAAGCGTTTCTGAAGAAGAAAAATTTGTTAACATCGAGTGTAGATTTAAGTGTCAGGAAGTCGTTTGTGAAAGTATTTGTATGGAGTGTAGCCATGTATGGAAGTGAAAAGTGGACGATAAATAGTTTAGACAAGAAGAGAATAGAAGCTTTCGAAATGTGGTGCTACAGAAGAATGCTGAAGATTAGATGGGTAGATCACATAACTAATGAGGAGGTATTGAATAGGATTGGGGAGAAGAGAAGTTTGTGGCACAACTTGACTAGAAGAAGGGATCAGTTGGTAGGACATGTTTTGAGGCATGAAGGGATCACAAATTTAGCATTGGAGGGCAGCGTGGAGGGTAAAAATCGTAGAGGGAGACCAAGAGACGAATACACTAAGCAGATTCAGAAGGATGTAGGTTCAGTAGGTACTGGGAGATGAAGAAGCTTGCACAGGATAGAGTAGCATGGAGAGCTGCATCAAACAAGTCTCAGGACTGAAGACCACAACAACAACAACAACAACAACAACAGTTCACCATGAATTCGTGCTGCAGGGACAAACTTTTAATCGATGGTAGTATCAGGACGTGTTGCGACGCCTGCAAGAAAATGTGAGAAATGTGGAAGACAATAGCTCTTGCATCACGATAACGCATTCGGAAATTCATCCGTGTTGGTGCATGACTATTGCACAGAAACCGAAATCACTGTGCTGCTTTCATCCTTCCTACTCCCCAGACCTGGCTCCAGCGGCCTTTTTTTTTTTATTTCCAAAGTTGAAAACCACGTTGAAAAGACGAAGATTTACAATGACAGACGAGATAAAAGAAAATTCTCAGACGGCACTTTGCGCGATCCAGCAAGTCGCGTACCAAGATTGCTTCCAGAAGTGGAAATGGCGGTGGAGACGGTGTATAAACTGTGAAGGAGGGTATTTCGAAGGAGACCATGCACAATAAGTAAAAGGTAAGCGCAGAAAATCTTTGTGCACAAAGTTCCGGAATTTTTTTGAACAGACCTCGTAAGTGCAATAAATATGTCTTTGCAGCCTGTCAATCCAAACATCTATTTATCAATATTTCCGTAAATAATGTAATTTTTAAAACTTTTATTTTTTATTTTGCGGGCGTTCTAGAATAGTGTGTAAAGCTCTGCTTGATCAGAAACTAATTATAGAAAAAATAGCTTTCATGAATTATTTCTTTCCGTCGCAGTACTGCTGCAAAAATATGCACACTGCGTTACTATTAATGTTTGCTGTAAAGAAAATGGCTGTGTTTGAAATATGAAGTAAATATTTGTGGCTCATTACTGATTTTTGTACATGTCATCGCCATGGTGTGTAGTAGAAGAAAATGAAAGTACATCTGTACTCTTATTTTTTCCGGGTACATACCATGACGAAGACAGGTACAAACATCACTAACGAGCAACAAATATTTATTTCAGGTTTCAAACACAGTCTTTTTGTTTACAGCTTGCAATATGTGCATATTTTCGCAGCGTTACTGCGATGAAAAGAAAATTTTGATATGAAGTTGATTCGGAAATAGTTTCCAGAACTAATTTACACACGCCAATAGCAACATGCTGAAAATGAATAGGCTATAAAATGCCTTCACAGCCGAAACTGTTCCACGCCTCCTTTTTATTATCTCGTAACGTGCCCTATGGAATAGGCCTACTGAATGGTTAAACGTGTGTTAAATGTTATTGTTGATTTCTAAATATTATTTGCTGTCCTAAAAGCGTCACTCCTGTCTCTCCACATGCAAAGTATTATCTTACGAGCATGAGAAACGCAATCGGATTCATGTGAGAGCTAATGAAAGATTTGTGTTTGTCACAGGTGAAGAACAGCCTCATTCTAAATTGTGTTTATAAAACCGTCAAAAATACCAACAATATTATAGACACAGCTGCTCTTCTTTGATAGACAACGTGAAATATTTATAGACACTAAATAACTTGCGCAGCATATAAGAACAGACATGCATTCGGATAAAAAGTTATCTTGTCCACAACACACGACTGCGCGCGGTCTAATTGCCATAAACGGTAATATCTTAAGGCAACATCACAGCGTTAACACTGGTTTAGATAAAAAATTGGAAACTCACACTATTACTTCCAAAGTGATATTAAACCATCGTAACAGAGCAAATAAATTAAAATGCGGGCTTTCAGCCATTGGTAGAAGAATGTGAATTGTTTTGATCAATTCTCAACAGTTTTATGGCATTCACTCGACCTAGAAGAATTGCCTACCGAAACTTTTGTCTCATAATAATATTCGAACAAGATGACAGTGTATTATCTCTGTTAACGTATAACTTAATTTTCAGACTAGTAGAGTGTCCGCTTGCCATTGTTCCATTAAATCTCCGTACACAGCGCATAAAGGGTATACTGCTGAAACAGTAAGGATGTATATCAAAATTAATTCTGTAACACAGCTTCAACGACATGATTTACCATTCAACATTGACTATTGGTGTCCAGCGCGTTGTCAGATGTTATCATTCGATATTCGAACAAAGGTAGCTGCAGTGGGTGGAGACAACTTTGTGAAAATGACAGGTGTATGGTGCTAACGTGATGATAGGGGACTTACCAATGGTGGCGATATACACGTCGTAATAGCGTTCGTCGCAATAGCGGTGTACGATGCACGTCTTGCCTACGTTCGAGTCACCCAGGACCAGAACTTTGTAAGTCGCAGCAAAATCAAGCGCCATCTTGCTCGATGTGACAAGTACAGGAACACCCAGCGATTCGCTAGGCGAATACCGTCTGCTGCGATACGCGAATCGATCGGCACGGAAGCGAACGCATCTGCGCGCGCCGGCCGCCCGAGTGCGACTGCGCCAGCGTCAGCGTCAGCGGAAATTTCAGCAACGGTAGACGGCAAGGCGCCATGTTACCACTCGTGGCGTGGTTGGAAATGATAGTTAAATAAGATCTGCGAATGTCATTAAAAAATTACATCATACCATGTAGAACGTCACTAGCGCTAGCTTTAAACACAAACTGTACTTTTCGTATTGCCGCGCCGTTAGTTCGCACAGTCTGCTGTTAACTCAGAGATCACTGTGTGTACCACAACCAACGAGGTTAGAATCTAGCCACCTTGATCACAACTTAACTGCATTACTGTCATACTATCAGGACTATTAGCATATTATAGAAGCAAGGAATACTAAGAAGTTTGAGGTCAAGATTAAAACGAAAGAAAGTACTTTTTCAAGTACGCAGGTTCATGTACGATGCAATAGCAGCGAACACCGCAGAAGCAATTTTAAAGCAACCAAGCTGTGAAACATATAACGAGAGACACTTTAAATACTCTTAGCATTAGGAGTACTTGATTTTAATTAAAAATGAAACTATTATTTATTGACTTGATAAGTTGCTCGAGGTATTTGGGGACAAAAATCGACTTTGCATTGTAAACAAATACGAACTTCTTTGGACGAGCTGTCAGTTTTGTTTTGAAGACGGTGAGGTAGAGAATCCATCTCGTCGAATGGCTATACAAAGTGAAACACTGACGAGTATTTATGTGTTCCTCGGCGACTTTCTGGCGTTTGTGCGTAAATAATACCAGTATTTTATGTTTCATAAATCTGTGTTGGTTTTTGTTCCATTGTTGTAAAGTTAATCGCTTGTTATTTATTTCGTACAGTAGAGTTAGTGATGACTTGAGCTTGTTCTTTCAGCTGAAGAGCCACAGATTTTTAGATAGTTACATACTCGTACATCCAGATGTAAACGACGCTGTCCTTGCGCAGAGGGATGAAGAATTTGTTGAAAAACTACTTAATTACCTAGAGCAGCTGCAGGTATGAGGATTATCTTCTGAATATCTTTCATGTCAGTTATGATTTTACAATAATCTGTACGAGACAGGCCGTCGGTGATAAGTTCGGTATATATGACGCGATAAATTTTCTTTCCCTTGTATGCTTGACAGGGGTTGCTGGGAACATGTTCAAGAGAGAAACATTATGGACAGCTTGATGCCACAGAGCCATATTCTTGCTTCGATGAGAGGGAAAAGGCATGCAAGTTACCGAGGCACAGCAGCGATGCAGCGAATACAGCAGAAGACGATAATCCAGGAGTGGAATGGCAAGACAACGCCGCTGGATTCGAAGTAACACCGAGAGCTGAATCATTTGATGCTCTTTTTGAAATAACGCCAAAGGCTGACTCATTGGAACCGCAAGCTGATTGTCACAATTCAGAGGTATGGACACAGTTATGCTTTCTCTCGGCCATGATGTATTATAGTGAAGTGTTTTATACACATCAACCTAGAGTTTGCTTTGCACACGATAGTGCTTTCCAAAGTATGACTACGTGGGTGCTGGTGGCAGCGGTGGAGGAGGAGTGGTTTTTATGTGATTTCACATGCTTTGGGCAGTGCAACCAGCCTACCAAGCAGCTATAAAAGAACTTGCTGTTTAAAATGTGTTCAAAACGTAAGTGTTGATCAATTTTTTTCAGAAATTTGTTAAGTTGCTAATTAAAAAATTGTATTAACTATCAAAATAAATCCTACAACCAACTACAACATTAGAGCATAAAATAAAGCCGTCTTCAGTCCAAAAATTGTCCAAACACAACAGTGCTATACTAGACATAATCTTCTCAATCAATATTCTGCAAACACTGTGAAATGCACGGCAGAGGGTACTTTCTGTTATGCAACACGTTAGGGTTGCTACCTGTTCAATTCGTGTACACAGAGTAACGAGAATGATTGCTCAAACACCTCTGTGCATGCTGCAGTTTATCTAATTGTGCCTTCATTGTCGATATGAGGGTCATATGTGACGGACTGTTGTGTATTCCTAGACTTATCTATTAATGCTTGTCCTTGAAACTTTTTAAGATGACTTTTATGGTATTTTTAGTGTCTGTCTGCAACAATTGAGGCACTCTAGGCGCTACAGTCTGGAACCGCCCGACCGCTACGGTCGCAGGTTCGAATCCTGCTTCGGGCATGGATGTGTGTGATGTCCATAGGTTAGGTAGGTTTAAGTAGTTCTAAGTTCTACGGGACTGATGACCTCAGAAGTTAAGTCCCATAGTGCTCAGAGCCATTTAGCCAATTGAGGCACAAAATGTTACAAACTGGAGCAAGGAACTGAAGGGCATAAGAAGCTGTAGATATTGGCTTGCCAAAACCTTCCCATGTTCTGCCCACTTCAGTTGCCAGTCAACATGCAATCCCAAGACTTAGGTCTAATTTACACATTCTGGTAAGGTATTATTCACTTTGAGTCTAGCACCATCGTGTTTCTTGTTCAGTCGAGAGTTCATACACTTTGTCTTGTTTACATTTAGTGTTACTCTGTTGTTCAATGACCATTTGTGGACATCTTTGACAGCATAATTGTCTTTCTTTTGGTCAGCAGTGTTGGTGTATTATTTGTGATAATTATGGTGCTGTTGTCATTAAACAGCATTTTTTCTCTGTTCTGAACACACTGTGGGAAATCATGACTTGAGATTAAGATATTCTGACTAGCTCCAGCTCTTTGAATGGCTTATCATGTCGCAGATGCTGGTGAATCGCATCGCTTTGATTCATCTGTGTCAGAGTGAACCTCTGTATATCAATGACTATTGAAGCTCCAGTACCTTAGTAATGTCCCACTTGTCAGTATCATGTCTGATGACATAGATGAGTGGATCTGACGACATAGGCGAGTTGATTTTCCCTTTCCTTTAGCTGAGATACTACTGACCAGTCATACCCAAAGCTGTTTGCAGGCACAATTAGAAATACAGAAGCATCCGATTCCACCCGTCTACTTTGACCCATGACGTCACAAATATGGCGGAAGCGACCATCACTACGACTCCAAATGGCGCCTATGACGTCATTACGTAAACATGACAACAAACACGAAAATACATTGAAAAACCAACACACACACGTTCCACAAAAAACATAATGCAACTAACAGGACAAGTGTGGGAAATTGGGGGTTTTTAGGTGGGGACAGAGTAAATATAAACAAATTTAGGCACACACCACCATACCAAACCACACAAAACGACGAAAAAAAACCAACAACACAAAACTCCCCAAATTCCACTAAACACAATATCCTCTGGAATCGGACACTTCCCTTGACCTATATAAGTCAAAAGCAGCTCCCGATCCCACAAATTGGAATCGAACACATCCCTTGACCTATATAGCTCAACATCAGCTCCCAATCCCACAAATAACACTTCCATTGACCTATATAGCTCAACAGCAACTCCCGATCCCACAAACTGGAACTGAACTCTTCACTTGACCTATATAGCTCAACAGCAACTCCCGATACCAGAACACCCACAGCCACAAGCACACATTGGAATCGAACACTTTCTTTGACCTATATAGGTCAACAGAAACTACCGATACCAAGTCATAAAACCCAAAACTACAACCACGTCAACAATCATCACTACCTCAAAAAACACAAAAAACCAACAAAATTGGAATTGAACACTTCCCTTGACCTGTTATCCTTACGGCATCTCCACATACAGCCGTCCCTGGTCTGAGACGCCGGAACTTTAGTAAGCCTCATTTCTTCACAACATACTGAACATTTCACGACTTCATCCAAAATTCTGAATAATTGAAGAAATTTTATTAGAGGCAATGCACTGTCCCCCATTATCGCCAACAACCGAAAACTGTTGACTTTGTCAGTCATATCCATACCTACCAAAGACATAAAAAAAGCAATTTACCAAAATTCACACACGACGAACAGAAGAAAACTACAGTAATGTCGAAATAACGAAACTAAAATTGTTAACTCACTTACAAATATTCCTCTGAAAGCACAGTCCCGGTACCAAGCACATGCAATGCTATCAGTACCACGCACGTGCAATGCTATCACACAAATGAACCCCATATGCCACGTAAAACGCTACCCATAAACACACCATCAGACAGAACCACCAACTGCAACAATATGCCACTCATAAACACGCCACACACGCAAACTAAACCAAAAACATCACCTGACACACCACCAGAGATCACAACTGATCACACAAAATGACATCTACAAACACGCCAATCTCACAAACTAAATTTGGCGCCGTCGTGACGTCACACATCACAACAGCCTTACGTCACGAGTCAAAGCCGACGGGTGGGATCGGATGCTTTGGTCGACCCGCACAATTTTCCGTCAGGACCCAACAGTACAGCGAGGCTCATCTGCTAATCGTTCTGAGCTTTTTAGTTACTATTTCTGTGGGCTGTATGCACTTTCACCAAATATAATTCTGTTATTGATCTAAAGATGAAAACTAGTTTGTTTTCATCTAAAATAATCTTTGTTTATTTTTTAGAAATCTTCAACAGAGGAAGAAAGTGGAGATGAAACTGCCCAAGATCAGGTTGCTGTTGATCAAGAAGAAAGTACAAACTGCAGTGGAGAAGTGGCCAAAGACAACAGTGTTCAGAATAAAAAGGTCAGCAACCACAATAGTTGAGTAATGTATAGTTATATTTATGACTTGTAGCAAATAAATGATGGGAATAGTAAAACATCAACTCACTGTGTAGTCGAGGAGTTGAGCCGTTGACAGGAATGTAAATAAGATGGATAACATCACTGAGTATGTAGGCAGTTATTTTTTTAAAGAGTAAACTAGCAAAAATCAACAACCGTGCCTACATTGTCCGACTTGACAATGGTCCCCTGATGCTGCAGCTCTGAAAGATATTCTCTGAAAGCTTAGAATTTCGAACACACTCAAACTCAGTACCAAAATATAGCATTATAGTCTCAGTACTTTGATTACAATATACATTTTGCTTTTATTCAACATTTTGATATAGAAAAAATACTGATTTACCAAAGTTTGTTACCTTCAGAGTATAAAAAATAAAGTCGTGGACTTTATGAAGATCACTCTAGTAAGGAATTGTACTTAAAGTACGAGGTGTGTTAAAAAAATTCTGGAACATTCGTAATTTCACACCATTGGTGGGTTGATCCAAAATGCGGTTGGCACCCCCGCAAACGCCTGTGTTTAATGAGTAACTGCCAGAAGTTTCATTGTTATATGTCTGTTAGTTATCAATCAGTGCTATCGAGTAGAATGTTGGGATCGACAGAAGCGTCCGATCCCACGCGTTGGCTTTGACCCGTGACGTAAGGGTGTTGTCGTGTGTGACGTCATGACGGCGCGGAGTTTGGTTTGAGTGTGGCTGTCTCCAGTTCTGTTTTATCTTACTTTATTTACTTTTCTGATCTGTTTGTTCTATCTCGTGAGATTTTTTTTTAAAATTTAAAAACACTTATTACATATTTTAATTATCTGTTTCACCCAATTTCTGTTTTAGTTTATTATATTTATCTTTCTGATTTGTTCGTTCTATCCCATGAGATTTTTTTTTTTTAAAAAGACAAAAAACACTAATCAGCTACTGAAGCATCTTTATCTTCTATGGGTTGCAGGGGTTACGACCCCTGGGGAAGTGGGTGGGTATTCATGCATGGCTGTCTTCACTTACACGTTGTAGCTATGCAAGGCATCTAAATTTGTTTATATTTAGTTTGCCCCCCACCCAAAACACCCCATTTCCCGCACTTGTCCCGTTAGTGTCATTAGGCTTCTTGTGGAAAGTGTGTGTGTTTGTTTTTGTTTCCGCCATATTTGTGACGTCATGGGTCAAAGCAGACGGGCGGGATCGGACGCTTCCGTATTTCCAAATGTTATGTCACACAGTTTGCGAATTTTGAGATGGCAGAGTTAAAGGAGCAATGTGTCTGCATTAGATTTTGTGTGAAACTCAAGAAATCCGATACAGAGACACACCAAATGGTGGAGGAAGCCTACGGTGACGAGTGCTTAAGCTGTACTTGGTGTTACGAATGGTTCACACGGTTTAAAAATGGCTCGACAGAAATTACAGATGACACTCGTTCAGGATGACCTTCAGCTTCTTCCAATAACCCTCATGTCAGCAACATCAACAAATTTGTGCATGCCAGTCGAAGACTGACTCTCAGAGAGATTGTAGAAGACTGTAACATTTCAGTCGGATCATATAATGAAATCCGGTAACGGTATCTTGGAGTGCATTGTGTTATCGCCAAGTTCATCCCGAAGCTCATGAGTCGTGACTGGAAAGATCTTCACGTGGCAGTGTGCGAAGAGCTTTTGGATTGCGCAAATGAGAACGATATGTTTCTTAAGAGAATCATAACTGGTGATGAGATGTGGGTCTACGGTTGTGATGTAGAGACCAAGGTTCATTCTTCACAGTGGGTCAGGAAAGGTTCCCCCAAGAGCAAAAAAAGCTCATCTGTTCAGATCAGGTCAAATGTCAAAGCCATGCTGATAGTTTCCTTTGACCTTGAAGGATTAGTTCATCATGAATTTGTACCACAGTGACAACTCCCTCACCCCTTTTTGCTGCTTGGTGACTTTAATGCCCACTATCCCCTTTGGAGATCTCAAAGAACCAGTCTGAGAGGTGTCCTCTTGACTGACCTTCTCAGCAACTCAACCTCATCTGCCTTAACATGTACCCACTTTCCTCTGAGGCTCCACACACACCTATTCCCATTTGGACTTCTCCTTGTGCACTGCCCAGCTTATCTGTTATCTCTAGTGATCTGTTCTCTCTAACACATACTCATGCTATCCACTTGCCAATTCCTACCCCACCTAAGTGCACCTCCAAATGGCAGCTTTCTATGGCCGAATGGAGGCTCGACTTCTCCCTGCAGACCTTCAATGAACAACATTTCTGTAGTTCTGATACCCAGGTAGAATATTTTACAAATGTTATCCTTACCGACCAGAATGTTCTATTCCTCGCATTTCATCTTTACTGCGCCACGTCCAAGTCCCTTGCTGGAGTGAGGTGTGTCTTGACGCAATTCGCAGGCGGAGACGTGCACTCAGCATTTCTAACCATCATTCTACAATGTATTCGTTATAAAGTTGTGTGCACAGTGTTGTCACATTTTCCAAGATAGCAAAAACACTCGTTGGATTTCATTTACTAGTTCTTCTAAAAGTTGTACTCCCTCTTCAGTCAAGTGGGCCAACCAGTGTTAGCTTTCCGGGACCAAGGTTCATTCCCCAATCTCCAGCCTGACTATAGCAGATGATGTCATAGTAAATCCTACTGCTATCTCCAACACTTTGGGCTACAATTTTGTGGGGATTTCAAGCTCCACCAACTATCACCCTGCCTCCCTCCGTTGGAAACGAGTGGAGGGCTACAATGCCACCTTTACTATGAGGAGCTAGATCCTGCTCTCACTTCATCTCAATCCTCTGCCCCAGGGCCAGGTGAAGTTCACATCCAGATGATGCAGAACTTTTCTCTTGCGGACAAGCACTTCCTGCTTCACACATACTACTGCCTTTAGGCAGAGGGCACGTTGCACAGATACTGATGTGTCATACCCTTACTGAAGTCCAGTAAGGACAAACACCTCCCTTCTAGCTACCGCCCCATTTCTCTCACCAGCTGTGTTTGCAATGTTATGGAATATATGATTCCTGCCTACTGGTATGGTGGCTTGAGTCTCGCAGGTTACCAACCACTGCACAGTGTGGATTTTGAGCACTCTGTTCTGCAATTGGCTGTCCTGTCACTTTTTCAACCTGCGTCATGAATGGTTTTCTGCACATTTGTCTCCTCAAGTGGTGTTTCCAGTGCCGTCTTCTTTACTCGTGGAGCAGTGACAATGGCTATTCCTTTTCCATTGACAAAACTGTTTGCATGAATTCCTGGCAGTGTAATTGCTTCCTTACTATCCTTACATTTTCGGCCTGTTGCTCTTCTGTTGATCGAAACTATGAAATTCCTGGGGCTCATGCTTGATAGGCAACTTTCTTGGTCCTCCCATGCGTCTTCCCTGCCTGCCGCTCTATGTGGACCCTCAGTGTGCTACGTGTCCTCAGCAGTACTTCCTGGGGAGCAGATTCGACTACCCCCCTCCATTTATTCTGGTCTTTTGTCTGATCAAAACTAGAGTATGAGCATTTCATTTATGTATCTGCATGCCTGTCTGTCTTATATTGTCTCATTGGAATCTACTGTAGTGGCATCTGTTTGCCCACTGGTGCCTTGTACACTAGCCCAGTTGAGAGTCATTATGCACAAGCTGCTGAACTACCGCTGTCGTACTGCCACGATTTTCTCCTTAGCAGATATGCATGCCATTTGTCTGCCATGTCTGCCTGTCCCTCTTCTCTGTTACCTCATGGAGTTCGCTTTCAGCTATATCCCTGGCAGCTTAACTTCACTCTAACTGCCACTTTCCCAATTGGTGTGAGCCCTTCACCACGTTGGCTTTGTGCGGCGGTCAATGTTCTCCTTGGACTTCATCTGCTTCCTAAGGGTACTACTCCAGCCTCACTCTATTGCCGTATGTTTCTCGACCTTCACACAGAACTTCATGATAGTTCCTTTGTGTACACTGGTGGCTCCGAGAATGACTGTGGTGTCGGGTGTGCCTTCATCATTGGCACCAACGTTTTTCAGTATTCACTTCTGGACCACTGCTTAGTATTTACAGCAGAGCTCTTCAACCTGGCCGGCCGCGATGGCCGAGCAGTTCTAGGTGCTTCAGTCTGGGACCAAGTTAAAATTAAGAGAACATCCAAAAAATACACAAGGTCCATCGACGAGAGCATAGGCTGCAACACTCTTCACTGGAATCCGATTCTTCTTGTCCCCAGATGTTGTAGGCAGTTACATCTCTTTCATTAAAACTTTCAAGTCCAGGTACACTAGACACTCCGCTACCACCTCTCACTATAGCAACAGTGAACCATCCATTTCCATGACAGAATGTATCGTTTATATCCAAGCTAAAATTAAGAGAACATCCAAAAAATACACAAGGTCCATCGACGAGAGCATGGGCTGCAACACTACCACCTCTCACTATGGCAACAGTGAACTATCCATTTCCATGTGAGAAAGTATCGTTTATGTCCAAGCTAAAATTAAGTGAACAACCTAGAAATACACAAGGTCCATCGACGAGGGCGTGGGCTGCAACACTCTTGACTGGAATGCGATTCTTCTTGTCTCCTGCTGTTGTTGTAAGTTCAATGTTTTCTATATTTTTGTAGACTGTTCAGTGACGACGACGACGACAGATCTTTATTTATGAAAATATACAGTACAATCGCCAACAAATTTTACATATTCACATACACCTTTACCTTTAATCCAAATAAATACAGATTCATTAGGATTGAGTTTTCTTTTGTTACGTGTATACAATACAAGTGGAGAAGTAGAATCATAAGCAGATATACCAAAGTCTCTATTAGCAATTTCAAACATATGATAGGTACGATAGGCAATTACATCTCTATCATTAAAACTTTCATGTGGAGGCCCAGCTTGGGGAACTATGCTTTATAAATTTTTTCAAACTGACAAGACAGACAAGAAAAATCGCATTCCAGTCAAGAGTGTTGCAGCCTCCGCCCTTGTCGATGGACCTTGTGTATTTCTAGGATGTTCACTTAATTTTAGCGTAGACATAAACGATACTTTCTCACATGGAAATGGATGGTTCACTGTTGCCATAGTGAGAGGTGGTAGTGGAGTTTCTAGTGTACCTGGACTTGGAAGTTTTAATGATAGAGATGTAATTGCCTATCATATGTTTGAAATTGCTATGGTTGCAGGTTCGAATCCTGCCTCGGGCACGGATGTGTGTGATGTCCTTAGGTTAGTTAGGTTTAAGTAGTTCTAAGTTCTAGGGGACTGATGACCTAAGATGTTAAGTCCCATAGTGCTCAGAGCCATTTGAACCATTTGAATCTTCAACCTGTGTCCGACAACACAGTACATCCGGCGACACAGGCTTATGAATTGTGTCATCTGCTCAGAATCTCTCAGTGCCCTTCAGAGCCTCTGGGTGCTGTACACCACCCATCGTGTAGTGCAATGGCTCCAGGAAAGCTTTCACTTGCTCACTCTCGAAGGAGCCACTGTGACTTTTATGTAGGTTCCTGGTCACACCAGTCTGACGGGAAACGAAGCCGCTGACGCTGCTGCCAAGGCTGCAGTCCTCCTATCTCAGGCCGCTAGTTCTTCCACTCCCTCTGGTGATCTCTGTGTTGCCGTTTGTCAGCAGGTGTTGTCACTTTGACATCACCACTGGTGTTCCCTTCACGGGAACAATCTCCGTGGAATTAAACCTCTCCCAAGGGCTTGGTCGACCTCCTCTCGACCCTGTCGCTGTGAGGAGATTATTTTAGCTAGGTGCATATCGGGCACTGTCTTTTTAACTATCGCCGTTTGTTAAGTGGTGATCCCACATCACATTGTGCTCATTGCCCACAACTTCTGACTATTCACCATTTCCTGACGGATTGCCCTTTTTTGTAAATCACTTAAATTCTCATTTATGATTGCCGTCTGAGTTATCGGCCATTTTGGCGAACAGCACGCAGACTGTCAACCGCATTTTACTTTTTATCCATCGTAGCAATATGGTGAAGGACATTCAATCTTTAGTTCAGGACCTCCATTGTCTCTATGGCGTATTTCTACATCTACATACATACTCTGCAAGCCACCTGACGGTGTGTGGCGGAGGGTACCCTGAGTACCTCTATCGGTTCTCCCTTCTATTCCAGTCTCGTATTGTTCGTGGAAAGAAGGATTGTCATATGCTTCTGTGTGGGCTCTAATCTCTCTGATTTTATCCTCATGGTCTCTTCGCGCGATGTACGTAGGTGGGAGCAATATACTGCTTGACTCTTCGGTGAAGGTATGTTCTCAAAACTTTAACAAAAGCCCGTACCGAGCTACTGAGCGTCTGTCCTGCAGAGTCTTCCACAGGAGTTTATCTGTCATCTCCGTAACGCTTTCGCGATTACTAAATGTCCTGTAACGAAGCGCGCTGCTCTCCGTTGGATTTTCTCTTATCTCTTCTATCAACCCTATCTGGTACAGATCCCACACTGCTGAGCAGTATTCAAGCAGTGGGCGAACAAGGGTACTGTAACCTACTTCCTTTGTTTTTGGATTGCATTTCCTTCAGATTCTTCCAATGAATCTCAGTCTGGGATCTGCTTTACCAACGATCAACTTTATATGATCATTCCATTTTAAATCACTCCTAATGTGTACTCCCAGATAATTTATGGAATTAACTGCTTCCAGTTGCTGACCTGCTATTTTGTAGCTAAATGATAAGGGATCTATCTTTCTATGTATTTGCAGCACATTACACTTGTCTACATTGAGATTCAATTGCCATTCCCTGCACCATGCGTCAATTCATTGCAGATCCTCCTGCATTTCCGTACTATTTTCCATTGTTACAACCTCTCAATACACCACAGCATCATCTGCAAAAAGCCTTAGTGAACTTCCGACGTCATCCACAAGGTGATTTATGTATATTGTGAATAGCAACGGTCCTATGACACTCCCCTGCAGCACACCTGAAATCACTCTTACTTCGGAAGACTTCTCTCCGTTGAGAATGACATGCTGCGTTCTGTTATCTAGGAACTCTTCAATCCAATTACACAATTAGTCTGATAGTCCATATGCTCTTACTTTGTTCGTTAAACGACTGTGGGAAACTGTATCGAACGCCTTGCGGAAGTCAAGAAACACAGCATCTACCTGTGAACCCCTGTCTATGGCCCTCTGAGTTTCGTGGACGAATAGCGCGAGCTGGGTTTTACATGACTGTCTTTTTCGAAACCCATGCTGATTCCTACAGAGTAGATTTCTAGTCTCCAGAAAAGTCATTATGCTCGAACATAATACGTGTTCCAAAATTCTACAAGTGATCGACGTTAGAGATATAGGTCTATAGTTCTGCACATCTGTTCGACGTCCCTTCTTGAAAACGGGGATGACCTGTGCCCTTTTCCAATCCTTTGGAATGCTACACTCTTCTAGAGACCTACGGTACACCGCTGCAAGAAGGGGGGCAAGTTCCTTCGCGTACTCTGTGTAAAATGGACCTTTCTCCAAGTCCCTGTTTTTAGCGATTTTACCCCCCATCGCTTGGGCTTAATGTGTAGTCATTTTTAACACTGTTTCATCTTCACGTCCTATGTTTCTGACACAGGTGTGCATGACCCTAGTTGTTTGCGTCCCCTACAACAAAACAAACAGAAAACTAGATTACCATACAGGTAGCTCATTTGCCAGAAATGTCAGTATGTTGCCATATTATTTGTACTGTACAATCACATTTGCAACACTAGAACAATGTTTGAACATCAATATGAATTATTAGAGCACAAAGGTTTACATTTACATCGTAAATTAAATGTAGAATCGAATGTGTCGGTTCTTAATTGCAAAAACAGGCACACTTTGTATTTGTTAATTACCATGTCATCTACCATGAATAGGAAACAATGGTTTGACTAAACTGTACATTTTTTTGGCATAGAATCCAAATATGGAATAAATATTGGGGAGGAGATGTTGCGATTGGAAAATACAAAGCTGACTATGCCCAAGCAGGAGGGATGGTTAGGTGGTGGCTAGTTGTAGCACAGACAGATGTCTCCATTACTGATGTTAACTTTTCACCTAGAACATTCTTTTTTTCTTTTTTTTATGCGATGCATTGTTTTTGAGATATTTAGCTGTTTCAAGTTAGAACAGACAATCTGTATACACTGAAAAGACGTGGATGGGTAACCATTCTAACAGTGATACAGCTCGTGAATCGAGAAATCCACTGATGTAATTGACTTTGGCAAAAGGCAGATTGTTATGGCCCAGCACCTGGGAACATGCATCTCAGAAATGGCAATGTTAGTTGGATCTTTATTGGCTACTGGCGTAAGCACCAATGGAAAGTGGTTGAAAGATGGCGAAACTGCAAAAAGACAGTGTATTGGGCATCTGTGCTTCGTCACAGAATGTGGTGGTTGAATGCTTGCCCATCCTGTAAAACATATAGGCAGCAATCTGTGGAAGATCCAATGATGGAGAGCAGTGGTGTTGCAAGCATGAATGTTTCAAAGCACATCGTTCTACACACATTGTTGAACATGATGCTTCACAGAAGACTACTACTACATGTCCCCATGTTGACACGATGACATTGTCAATTAAGAAGGCAGTGGGCAGGGGTAATTCAGATTGGATCACACGTTGATGTAAACATGTCACCCAGTCAGTTGAATCGTGTTCCTCATTACACCAGATTGACAGTCATCTGTGGATACGCCGTCACAGAGTTGAAAAGGTATATGAAATGTGCTGTGTGCCATGGATGTGGCTTGTGGGGGCAGTATTATGCTGTGGAGGACATTCACCGTGGCATCCGTGGGACTAGGAGTAATAGAAGGCACAGTCACAGCTATGCAATATGTACAAAATATTATGGGATACCTGCTTCCCTTCATGCTTGATGTCTTCCCCATGGCAGTGCCATCTTCCAGCAGGATAACTTCATGTGCCACAAGGCCAGAACAGTGCTATAGTGGTGTGAAGACCATGACAATGAACTCACATTGACATGTCTCAGCCACCAAATTTGCCCAGTTTGAACCTGATGGTACACATGTGGGATGCTTCACACACTCAGACCATCGACATGTAATACAGGGTGTCTCAAACAAAAGTTTATATTTGAAGAGCTCTCTGTGCGTGAGCAGCAAGCCAGTGGAGAATGGGGGGCAGGATGGGTTACGTTCATCGCCTGCTTGGCCTTTAGGATCTCAGACGATACGGAGCCCTTCTCGGGAGTGGACTGCACGTTCTGCGTGTGAGAATTTTACAAAGACTGCAATTTGGTATCTGTAATGTGGACAAAGTTTTGCAGTCATCACGGATTGCATAATGTGACTGATGCCTCAAGTATTCCCCTTGTCCGGAAATGGATCAAAACATTTGTGGAGACCGGTTCAACACTGGAAAAAAAGTCTAGATGGTCAAGGTCATCAGAACAGGTGAATCAGTGGAGAGTGCAAATTGGTCCGTTTGTGATGATGCTAACCTCTCCATTCGTAAGCATGCAAGTTCTTTAAATGTACATAGCTCATCAGTGCACAAAATTCTGCAAAATTACTGTTAACTGCACCATTACAAATTCCAGTTGGTACAAGAATTAAAGTCTCAGGATGCCAGGTATAGGCTTCAGTTTGTTAATGATGTGACTGAGTGCCCTTCATTTATCGTCATTTTGTTCTCTGTTGAGACTCATTTTCACCTGACAAATCACATCCAAAAAGCAAAATTGCAACTACTGGAGTGCACCAAATCCTAAACAGAACCAGGAGAAACCGCTTCATTCACCAAAAGTTACTGCAAGGGCTACAATGTCGGCTCGAGTAATAATTGCCACATACTTTTTTGAGGACAGGAACGGTTGTGCTGTTACAGTGAATTTGGAACATTACGTGACAATGATAAATGACTCATTTGGTAACTGAATTGCAAAACATTTCTGGTTATAACAAAAGAACATGGTTACATCAAAATGGAACCACAGCACACACATCTATGCATCTATTCTGTGAACTCATGAAGTGTTTCCTGGCAAACTGATCTCCAGGAGAGGTGACACAAATTGCCCCACGTAATCCAGATTTGAGCATCATGGATTTTTTTCTTGTGGGGATCTGTCAAATCTAAAATATATGTCAATAATCTGACTTATCTGGATCAATTGATAGAAAATATCCGTAGAAAAGTGGCAGCCACCCCACTGTCTATGTGCCGAGCTGTCATGCAAAATTTTGTCATCATTTAAATGAGTGCCATAGGCATGCTGATTTGCATTTAAATGACATTATTTTTAAGAAGAAAATTCCTAACCTGTATATTTGAATAATAAATAAAGATAGTGACCGTAGACTTCAGCCTATATTTTATTTTGACACATCAAATATATACTTTCTTTTGAGACACCCTGTATATGGTAACTGTGTGACCTGTGTGTAGGCGTCTGGTGACACACACCTCTGGAAACCTGCCGGGAATCTGTCATGCAGAATTGCTGCTGCATTGCCTTCCAAAGGTGGTCTGACATGCCGTTAAATGTTTTATTTCATCTGTGTTGTGGTGTAACGTGGAGTCCCACCTCTTCCTCACAATCAGATAAAAGATGTTCATGTGAAAACATTGTTTATGTAGTTAGTATCTAGAGAATCTCAACTGTGCACGCTTTGTTTCATGTAAATGCAGAGGTGATGAAGGAAGCATCGAGAAAGTGTGACAGTGATAGTGTGTCTGCCTGATAGAAGGAGTTGCTTTTGCTTTGGCTTCACGGCTTGGCAGTGTTTTGAAAGGCAGAGACAAAGAGGTGCTATCTACAATGCCAATGCCCAATTGAAAAGCTGAAGGTAAATGTCACTCTCTTCTGTGATGTAACAATATTAACTTTGAAAATGTTTTTCTGGTGAATATGAGACCTGTTCATACAATGCATGTAAATGTTTCATAAGAGCAACAAAATACAGAAGAGCACTTTAAAAGGCAGTTATTTCATTTCATAACTTGTAGATTACGGAGCTCTTACAGCTCTCAACCCTCTACAGACAGAAATGAAGTCGCACGTTGAGAGTTTTTGGCACTGCGTAGCAGGTGCACAGTATGAAGAAACTACGAGAAGGTGTTTATAAGAAAATAGTCAAGGTAAAAGTTCATGAGCAGTATCAGGCTGACAGGTAATTTGTGAGTTTATTGGTTCAATCACAACACATAACCAGAACCCTTTTAAAACTTCAGTGTATGTACACTGATCAGCCAGAAAATTATGACCACCTGCGTGATAGCTGGTATGTCTACCTTTGTCACAGATAACAGTAGCGATATGTCGTGGCATGGAAACAATGAGGCCGTGGTAGGTCGCTGGAGGGAGTTGGTGCCACATCTGCATGCACAAGCCACCCAATTCCTGTAAATTCCAGGGAGGAGGGCAACGATCTGTGACACCATGTTGAATTGCATGCCAGATGTTTGATCACTTTTAGATCTGACAAGTTGCTGTCCAGCACATCAATTGGAACTCACCACTGTGTTCCTCGAACAACTCCATCACATTCCTGGTCTTGTGACATGGTGCATTTAAAAATGCCACTATCATTAGGAAACATGATTGTCATGAAGGAGTGTGTGTGGTCTGCAACCAGTGTACGATACTTCTTGGCCATCTACTGGACCCATGGATATCCTTGTGAATGTTTCCCAGAGCATAATGAAGCTCCCGCCAGCTTGTCTCTGTCCCACAGTATAAGTGTCAAGTAGCTGTTTCCCTGGAAGATGACGGATTCGTGCCCACCCATCAGCAGGATGAAGAAGGTATTGGGATTTATCAGATCATTCAACGCTCTGCCACTTGTAATCTTACCCTCCCACACATCGCTATTATAGTTCTCTGTCTTTGCACAAATTTTAAAATCTACAAGAGGCGTAAGATAATACAAAAGAAAAACTTTTTACTTATCTTCATTTTCTCTTCTTGTTGTTGGCTCCGCTTTTTGTGACCTGGGGTACACTGTTGCGGCTGTAATTTTTATAATGTTGCGGGTTCCTGTTGAACTGTATATTTCTTGAATTTTATTCCTTGTCACATTATTAAATATCACACTGACTTTATATTTTACACATTAAAAAAACAATAATTACATTGTTCTTGACAAACTTAGAAAAATTCTACTTTCATCAGAAGCATGCCCACTACTCCTAACATTTTGCAGTACTCACAATATTCCAAAGAGTTTACAAACTTTCTTTACAAAACAAGAATCATCGCCAAGATATATCATTATTTTACAAATGAGTCCAGGAATAAATTTAATAATTAGCATTGGGTCACATAATTAATAATATTAATTTTAAATATGCCATAAATTTCGTAATTTCAAATATGTTTTAAAAAAGAGTAATTTTAACTAACAAATTAATTTCTTTTTACACATTTTAGCCTGAAATACAATACATTTTAAAATCTACAAGACGCGTAAGATAATACAAAAGAAAAACTTTTTACTTATCTTCATTTTCTCTTCTTGTTGTTGGCTCCACTTTTTGTGGAATATGAAATTCATTTAATTAAACAGCTGAGGTAATGTTCACGTATATAAGAATCGATAGTATACATGGTATTGGTTATTTTTAAAAAAATATGATATTATTAGAGGAGGGTGTCACATTAACACACTGCACCACCATCCAGTGCTGATGGTCGTGTGCCCATTTCAGTCATAGTTGCCAATCTCATGGTGTAAACAGTGGCACATGGGTCGTCGGCTGTGGAGGCCCATCATTAGGAGTGTTGGTTGGCTGCACTGTTTAGAAACACTTGTACTCTGCCCAGCATTAAAATCTAATGTTAATTCCGCCACACTTTGCCGCATGTCCTGTTTCACCAGTCTGCCCAGCCTACGATGTCCTGACATCTGTAATGAGGGGTGGCCACCCAACATCTGGACGTGTTTTACCTTGGTTTCACCAGGTGTTGAAGATACTCACCACAGTTCTCCTTGAACATCTGATAAGTTGTGCAGTTCCTGAAATTCACAATGTGGCCTCGCTCAATCTCAGATAGATTGCGCTCCTTTCTCATTCTACACACGGGCCACACACTCTGTGATACTACGTACACCGTGCATTCGTCTGAGCATCAGTCATTCCTCACCAGGTGATGCTGCTATTGACTGGATGGGTTTATGTCAATACTAGGTCAGTGCTCATAATGTTCTGGCTGGTCAGTGTATTTACTCTGTTTGCTTCATGTTGCACATGCAATATGGTAATGATTTTGTGTTTTGATTATAGGCAGAAGTGCAACAGAGCTTCCCACTGGGATTGACTATTCCCAGGGGTGGGCCGTACATCTGTACAGCATGCCACAAGGAATTCCGGGACAAGGCGACTCTCAGCAGGCACTTCCGCAGACATACAGGTTTGACGCTCTAGTGGATGATTTATTTCTATAGCTTTCTTGTCTTGAGTTTACTGTGCTTTGTGTTCGCCTCCATTGTTGTTACTGTCTTATGGTTCTTTAGAGTTAAATGTTTGCAACCATGTACATAGATTGAGGGGGAGGGGGGAGGTTGTGGGGGCTCAAACCTATCCCGAAATGTTGATGAAGCTAAAAAGGGGGAGAAGTGATCTTAAAATCAATTGCAGTGTATTCATTATTTTAAACTTACTGCATATTCAAATGGTGGCTATTGCCAGTGTGGCGCAATGCATGAGGGGCTTACGGCAGTGACGATCCAGAATTGGCTACGATGTTGGCACCAATGTGTTGACTTAGCCTCAAATGAATATTGTTTGTTTGGAGTCCTGTAAAGTCCAACTAGCACTGTCCCTACACTAATTGTCACAGATGTTGAGGCGGATTGTAGTGGGAACACATTCATCGACATGGCTGCAGCTTAGAACTACCATTGGCATTGCACTTCCTAGACAATGCAGAAATCATTGTTATCATGATGAGTATTTTCTTAAATGTTCATTTTAATTAGTGTTATGTAGGAGAGAGGAACAGTTAGCATGCAAAATGCTAGTGTCCGTGCTTTGTTACATTTGTGTTTCGACATTTATGCTTGTTGTGTATTTGTACTTCACAAGCCACAACATGGTATGTGAGGCAGAGTACTTTAGTATCAGCACACTTGCTACCAGCAGTTCCATTCGCGTACAGTACGCATAAAAAGTTTGCTTTTATGCCTGAGCATTTGCTCTGATTTCCCCAATGTTGTTATAATGATCCACATGCAGTATACGAAGGGGTGTTCAATAAGTAATGCAAAATACTTTTTTTCAGAAAATTCTGTTGAAGCAATGCAGAATTTGTCGTGGAACATTGGAATATTCCTGCTTCAGCCACTATAGTTTCATGAAGTTTTGGTATGTGGCACCACTAAACGTAGCATTCAAGATGGCATCTATAATGGAGGTACGATGCAGGCGGTGTGACATCCCCTCTCTGCCATGTGCTGGTGTTGTCGACGCCGTGGAGCTGTTACTGCTACAGCTCGGTCGGTGGGGTTGAGACGCGATGCGCAATGATGGATATCTCCATCTCCATCGGTTAACGAGAGACAAGATCTGAAAAAGCTCTTAAGAAATTGTTCCTCGTGTAATGATTAAAGTTTGATTGCGAGTCTGCACAGTTTCCTTATTAATGCGAACTGTGCACTCTGATTGTCTCTTATGGTTTGAAGTTGGATTATTATGTGCCCGGTTAACACTTTAGTGCAGTAATTAATGAATCTTCCCTCATGCGCATCGTCCACATAACCAAAAGTAAGGAAAAAGTTCAATTGCAGATCGTATTGGTCATTGTTTGTCTGTTGCTAAGTAAAATTGTTCGCTCTATATGATGCGAGATCCACAGATACTATTTAACAATGTCTTAATTATCTTGCATCGTAATATTATGTATGTCCAAACCTTCCTTGTCACAACCAACAGTCCACGAATTTACTTCCAAGTTAAATAGTCACTGTTCATTAACTTTTGATGAGCATTTACCAAATATTCATAGAATTATGGAGTTACACGTTGAATTTCCACTTTTGATGAACAATTTTATTGTTCCTTTTCGCTAAATACTTTATAAATGTCACGCCACACGCCCACATAGTTACTTAGCACTGGCAGTTCTATTAGTTTCAAGTATCTTGACAATTACAACAGCTTTAACCCTCGGTGTAATTGTATCTTCTTCATGTATTTGTGTGAATGTCTCCTAAATGTGTATTATAGTCTTTTGAAACTTTGTCCATTCCTTTCTATAAGTTCACTTATATGAATGTTGAGTCCAATATTGCCTACTTCCATTAATAAAGTCCAACAACTCAGTATACACAGTCAGCATACTATCTCGCTTCAAGTTACTAGTCTGAATATCAGTTCACAAAATCCATGCGTCTACGTCATGCAACAGTGACTCTTGAAAGTAAAACAATCTCGTCGCACTCCATTTGCTCAACTATGGCAAGAGCTGCTCTCATTTGACTTGATAGCACGATAGCTAGCAACTGACTTACTTTTTCCGTGAATGAGTATTGTAGACACATCGAATTTCTTTGTTGCATTTACAACTCTCTTCCACATAAAAGTTATCTCTGACAGACATTTCTTTGGACTTAACTTTCATGGTATTAATTTGCAATTATTACTTAAATGTTTCGCAAATAGCTAAAGATGACCTTTCTTCCTTCCTTTCTACCAAAACATACTCTGTAATGCTTAATGTTGGTGTTTATCAAGACTTTCTGGTGTTATATCATCGGCAAAGTTGTCGTACCTGTCAGGATAACTTTTCCCTACTTTACATCATGATGGTCCTTCCTAATTGGGTTTTGGGGTTCATTAGGGTGTCACAGCGGCGAGCTGCCATTGAATTTCTTTTGCCAGAAAACCAGAGCATCACAGATATTCATAAGCACCAGCAGAATGTCTACAGAGATGTAGCAGTGAAAAAAACACTGCAAATTGTTGGTGAAGCATCTGTCACCATCGCAACAATTTGACGCAAATTTGTCTGATCTCCTGCATGTCAGCCAGCGGCAAACACCTGTGACTCCTACACTTTGTGAACATACAGACACTCTCATTCGAGGTGATTGACTTACCACAAATACCTCGCCACACACTTGGACGCATTGCTGAACAACTGGACGTCTCTGTTGGTACTGATACACTTGCCCACCAGTTGGGGTACTCAAAGCTGTGTACTCACTGGGGATACTCACCACCTAATAGAAGACTACAAAGAACAATGAAGGACTTTTTGTTCAGAACTGCTTGCACATTACAGGTCTGATCGTGACAGATTTTTGTCGAACATCGTCACGTGGGTTCGTCACTTCCAACTGGAAACAAAACGGCTATCCACTGTGTGGTGTCACACCACCTCTTTTCTGAAGAAAAACTTCAAAACTGCATCCTCAGCCGGTTAAGTCAACGTGATGGTCTTCTGGAATGCTCAAGGAGTTACTCTGTTTGATATCCTCCCTCAGGGTGCACTGAGCAGCTCTGAAGTACAGGGTGGTCCGGGCCAAGTATCTCGCAAAATAAGCATCAAACAAAAATACTACAAAGAACAAAACTCATCTAGCTTTAAGGGGGAAACCAGATGGTGCTACGGTTGGCCCGCTAGATGGCGCTGCCATAGGTGAAACGGATATCAACTGCGTTTTTAAAAATAGGAACCCCCATTTTTTTATCACATATTCGTGTAGCACGTAAAGGAATATGAATGTTTTAGTTGGACTACTTTTTTCACTTTGTGATAGATGGCCTGTAATAGTCACAAACGTATAAGTACGTGGTATCACGTAACATTACACCAATGCGGACGGTATTTGCTTCCTGATACATTACCCGTGTTAAAATAGACTGTTTACCAATTGCGGAAAAGGTAGATTTGTGTTGATGTAAGGCTATTGTGATCAAAATGCCCAACAGGTGTGTCGTATGTATGCTGCTCGGTATCCTAGACGATATCATCCAAGTGTCCGGACTGTCCACCGGATAGTTTCCTTATTTAATCCGCACATCAGTAGCAGACAAATTGCACGAGAATCGGGAATCTCAAAAACGTTGGTGTCGAGAATGCTACATCGACATCGATTGCACCCGTACCATATTTCTGTGCACCAGGAATTGCATGGCGACGACTTTGAATGTCGTGTACAGTTCTGCCACTGGGCACAACAGAAATTACGGGATGATGACAGATTTATTTGTACGCGTTCTATTTAGCGACGAAGCGTCATTCACCAACAGCTGTTACATAGACTGGCATAATATGCACTATTGGGCAACGGAAAATCCACAATGGCTGCGACAAATGGAACACCAGCGACCTTGGTGAGTTAATGTATGGTGCAACATTATGGGAGGAAGGATAATTGGCCTCCATTTTATCGATGGCAGTCTAAATGGTGCATTGTATGCTGATTTCCTACATAATGTTCTACCGCTGTTACTACAAGATGTTTCACTGCATGACAGAATGGTGATTTACTTCCAACGTGATGAATGTCTGGCACACAGCTCACATGCGGCTGAAGCGGTATTGAATAGCAAATTTCATTACAGGTGGATTGGTCATCGAAGCACCATACCGTGGCCCTCACGTTCACCATATCTGAGGTCCCCAGATTTCTTTCTGTGGGGAAAGTTGAAGGATATTTGCTATCATGATCCACCAATAATGCCTGACAACATGCGTCAGCGCATTGTCAATGCATGTGCAAACATTCAATGCATGTGCGAACATTACTGAAGGCGAACTGTTGACAGGAATGTCGTTACGCATATTGCCAAATGCATAGAGGTTGACGGACATCATTTTGAGCATTTATTGCATTAATGTTGTATTTACAGGTAATCACGCTGTAACAGCATGCGTTCTCAGAAATGATAAGTTCACAAAGGTACATGTATCACATTGGAACAACCAAAATAAAATGTTCAAACGTACCTACGTTCTGTATTTTAATTTAAAAAAACCTACCTGTTACCAACTCTTCGTCTAAAATTGTGAGCTATATGTTTGTGACTATTACAGCGCCATCTATCACAAAGCGAAAAAGGTGGTCCAACTAAAACATTCATATTTCTTTACGTACTACACAAATATGTAATTAAAAATGGGGGTTCCTATGTAAAAAAAACGCAGTTGATATCCGTTTGACCACGGCAGCAGCGCCATCTATCGGGCCAACCATAGCGCCATCTGGTTTCCCCCTTCAAGGTATACGAGTTTCGTTCTGTGTAGTTTTCATTTGAGGCTTATTTCATGAGATATTTGGTCCGGTCACGATCAATGGACCACCCTGTATACTGTGCTACCCTCAGGAAACTGGAGAAACTACTTCAGCGTATTTGTCACCATGAAAATGGGAAAAAAACTTGCATAACAACGCAAGGCCTTGCACAAGTCTGTCTGTGAAACTTCATTGGACTAATCTTCCTCATTCACCCTGCAGGCTAGATCGCAACCTCTCGACTTCCATCCATTTAGCCCAAGTGCTGCTCCGCAGGAAGCAGTATGTGGATGATGAGGATGTTATTGATGCAGCAAGACATTGGCTCCAACATTGATTAGTGGAGCAGTACCCTGCGGACGTACAGGCCCTCTCAATAAAGTGGCATTCATATCTGCATCAGTATGGTAACTGAATGGCAGCAATATACCTTGATCTTCATTTGTAAAGGAACACTTGAAGACTGAATTTAACATTTCAGCTATATTTTTGCTATTTTCTAGTTTGGGTCTTGTATCAGTGATTGATTGAACACTTTAGTTGCTTATCTTCAGCTCACACTTTGCCTTGTGTCCATTATGGAGAATGTGTTGTTTCTTAAGAAGTTTCTTAATGTTGTTTGTATACCGTGGTGGGTCTCTACTGTCTACTTCTTTGAAGTGAAATATTCAGAGTATATTCTTTCATGCCTAACACTTCTGTTCTTACATCAGATACCAATTTGCTTTGAAGCACGTTATCTTTTGTGAAACAGTACAAAAATACCCTGAATTTTCTTGCAACAATAAATGCTTTTATTTACTTTCGCTAAAGAACTATAACAGCAATTTACACACAAACTCGCAGTGAACAAGCAATTAAATACGGACTCACGAAATAAATCTAGAACACAAGGTGTAGCAAAATATACATGATTTAATGCAGAATTAATGCTCTACATCCCTGGTAACTTTGAAGTTTTTGAATTTTGGAAGACTTTGAGAAATACAAGAAAAAGTTGAAATTTTGTTAGTTATGATCATGGCTGAAGTTCCACTCAGAAATTGGGAAAAAATCAGATTATTTATATCACAGGGCTATTTGAGTGATTAAAACAGTTTCCAGTACTCCACTAGTTTTTGGATGGCAGAACTCTAATTTTCTTAGCATGCTAGCTGTTACATGTCATTTTGTGGGCGTGGTAATTTGTATTGACAGTAAACTTTATTCAGTAGCCATTCATTGCCAACCGTAGTGATCTTACATGGTTAGAACATGCATAATTCAATTTCATATTCATTACTGTTAATAAGTATAGCATTTGAACATAAACGTTCCTATTCTGTGCTTTCAGGAAATGTTAAATTTTTAATGTGTTATTTCAAGCAAAGCACTGAGCAGGGTAGTGTGGTACCTGATGCTCCAGATTCACAGCCATCAAGATTTCAGACTTGGAAGCGACCGGCTCAAGGGAGGTGGACGGTCGGAATGTTGGCAGCACTGTCTACCTCCACTGATCCCGCCGCTTCTGTGTGAAAGCGGCAGCCGGCGCAGCACATCGACGAAGGTGACGCGAGACCACTGCTGGCATAACAGCTTGACATCGTCAGGAATACAGGAAGAGTTGAAATTAATTGAATGAAGTTTCTTGTTAGCTATGCTCATTTCTGGCCATTTTGTAGTACTGTGAGCAAAATTAGAAATCGTTGCACTGTTGTTAAATGCTTTGTATGGAACTGCAGATGTCACTTATCATTGATTTCCGAAAGACAGAACTACAGCACAGTTGGACGCCAAAAGAGCTGATCCTGTTAATGTGAATAATGCAAGGATTTGTTCATATCATTTCCTCTCTGAAGATTATGAATGGGACTTAAAAATGAGCTACTGGGGTTGCCTTTGAAAGGAAGGTTAAAGGGTGATGTTGAGACACCACCAAAAAATCCAAATTGACTTGTAGATGTGTTTGAGATTGTCACAAGCACCAAAGAAAATAGGAGCACTATGTTTTGATGGGATGAATGTAGGTGGTCATGTGTGCTATGTCGTATCAGATGATGTAATTTTAGAGTCAAACAAAAATTTTATGGTTGCGGTGTTTTGATGTTATCATGGAAACAGCCTTTATTATCTTGACTTGAATTGTACCCTGACTAACGACTTACTCCTGAACATAATAAAGCAGTTGGAAGCAGCTGGAATACAAACTGTAGCAGTAATTTGTGATATGGGAGGGAAGAACTCAAAGGTCTTGAAGGAGCTTGGAGGTTCCACAATAAAAATGTACTATTGAAACCCTACAGATCCAACAAGAAGATTGTGGTTCTCTGGGATATGCCACGTTTGCATGAATTTCTTAGAAATTGTATTTTGTATGCTGGAGTAACTATGCCCAACATTACAGTTTTGAACATGAAACTTCTTGAAAACCTGTTACCATTACAGCCTGTACTTAATGCTGCTTGCAGAACGTTTTTCTTAACTTTGTGGTCAACCCGAGGGGAGTGAAAAACCGAATGCATTTTCTAATATTGACTGGTAATAGAGAATACATCCCCTTGTTGGCAAATACAGTGAGGTGACAAAAGTCACGGGGTGGCGATATGCACATACACGGACAGTGGGCATATTGTGTACACAAGATATAAAAGGGCAGTGCATCGGCAGACCTGTCATTTGTACTCAGGTGATCCATGTGAAAAAGTGTCCGACGTGATGAGGGCCGTAAGACGGGAATTAACAGACTCTGAAGGCACGGGATATTCTGTTTCGGAAATCATTAGGGAATTCAGTATTCAGACATTCACAGTATCAAGAGTGTACTGACAAGGGAACCTCCCCATCGCACCCCCCTCAGATTTAGTTATAAGTTGGCACAGTGGATAGACCTTGATAAACGGAACACAGATCAATTGAGAAAACAGGAAGAAGTTGTGTGAAACTGTGAAAAAATAAGCAAAATATACAAACTGAGTAGTCCATGGGCGACATAGGCAACATCATGGACACTGTGAGCTCAGGAGCGCCGTGGTCCCGTGGTAGCGTGAGCAGCTGCAGAACGAGAGGTCCTTGGTTCAAATCTTCCCTCGAGTAAAAATTTTACATTCTTTATTTTTGCATAGTTATTATCTGTCCGTTCGTTCATTGATGTCTCTGTTCACTGTAATAAGTTTAGTGACTGTGTTTTGCGACCGCATCGCAAAACCGTGCGATTAGTAGACAAAAGGACGTGCCTCTCCAATGGGAACCGAAAACATTTTATCGCAAGGTCATAGGGCAACCGATTCCTCCACAGGAAAACACATCTGATATATTCTATACGACACTGGTGACGGCATGTGCGTCACATGACAGGAATATGTTGTCGACCCACCTAACTCGTACACTTGGTGAATGGGTAAAAAGATTCTTCTACCTTGCCCGATTTAGGTTTTCTTGTGGATGTGATAATCACTCCCAAAAAAGTGATGAAAACATAAGAGTTTGTCACATAAACTGAAAATAAAAAATAAAACTTTTCACTCGATGGAAGATTTGAACCAAGGACCTTTCGTTCCGCAGCTACTCACGTTACCACGAGACCACGGCGCTCCTGCGGCCCCAGTGTCCTTGATGTTGCCTATCCTCCCATGAACTACTCAGTTTGTATATTTTGCTTATTTTTTCACAGTTCCACGCAACTTCTTCCTGTTTTCTCAATTGATCTGTGTTCAGTTTTTCAAGGCCTATCCACTGTGCCAACTTATAAGTAAATCTGAGGGGGGTGCAATGGGGAGGTTCCCTTGTGAGAATACCAAATTTCAGGCATTACCTCTCACCACAGACAGTGCAGTGGCCGATGGCGTTCACTCAACCGAGAGCAGCGGCGATTGTGTAGAGCTCTGAGTGCCAACAGACTGTATGAAATAACTGCAGAAATCAAAGTAGGACACACGACTGACGTATGTGTTAGGACAGTGTGGTGATATGTGGCATTAATAGGCTATGGCAGCAGACGACGGATGCGAGTGCCTTTGCTAATAGCATGAAATCGTCTGCAGTGCCTCCCCCAGGCTCATGATTGTTTCAGTTGGACCCAAGATGACTGGAAAACAGTGGCCCGGTCAGACGAGTCTCGATTTCAGTTGGTAAGAGCTGATGGTAGGTTTTGTGTGTGGCAGAGAACCCATGAAACCGTGGACCCAACTTGTCAAGAAGGCACTGTGCAAACTGGTGGTGGCTCCATAATGGTGTGGGCTGTGTTTACACGGAATAGACTGGGTCCTCAGCTCCAACTGAACTAATCATTGTTCCTGGAAATGGTTATGTTGATTTACTTGGAGACCATTTGCAGCCATTCGTAGACTTTATGCTCCCAAACAATGATGAAATTTTTATGGATGACAGTGCGCCATGTCGACACGTCCTGCACAGTTCGAGTGAATGATTTGGCTGTCGAGATTGTCCAACGTGAATCCCATCGAACATTTATGTGACAGAATTAAGAGGTCAGTTTGTGCACAAAATCCCTCACCGACAACACTATTGCTATTACAGATGGGTGTAAAGGCAGCATGGCTCAATATTTCTGCAGGGGACTTTGTAGTGCCCCCAGAATTTTACGAAAGTCTGGAGACACTTGTGTTTATTTTAAAGCATCGCGTATAGATGAGCATGGAATACTGCACCCATTTATTGTTTGTGCAGGTGAAACTGGAAGGGAGATAATTCGTCGGCACTGGCAAGTGTTCAGCACGACCTGCCAAGAATGAGCAAATACGGCCCGGAAGCTGCGTGGCCGGCTGCAAAGAGTAATGTAGCATTGTATTGTTAAAAAACAAATGGAGAGACTGGAAATAGTGACTGTTTACTAGACGTTGAACTGCTGTTGAGAGTACGGGGACTGGACGTGGATAGTCAGCCACGATAAAAGCTTATGTATTAATTGTGTTCAGAAATGTGTAATTAACTGATTCTGGGTGCCCGGTAATATGTGGGCTTATGTCATAAAGTTTAGTTGTTTTTTTTGTACAAAGTGGAAATAAATATGTTCTAGTGCATTGAATGATATTCCAAGAGTAGCGTATTTTTTAAATAAGGAGAGAGAGAGAGCGAGAGAGTGAAAATTTCCCCTTCCGAGCAGTGGAATCTTCAGAGAAGCATCCATTGCTAGCAGAAGACATCGGCGCTGTAAGAAAGCAGAACCTGCATTCTTCAACAAGTAAGTCCACGAAAACGCTTAAGCTGTATAGAGAGAGCTTAACATTACACCGGGTCACCGCAACTTCCATTGACTTGTCGAGCTGCTGCACTACGCTGGGCAAAAGAATGTCTGACATGATATTAGAAGGCATCCATGACTTTTGTCATCCCAGTGTACATAATTTTTGATAGTACTAGTGAAGGAACTGAACAGGACTTCATACAATTCATCACAAGTGAGTTGTTTACTCACATAACTGGAAACGTGACAGCTGATTTGGATTGCACTAAATTTAACAAACAAGAACTATAACTGATGCAGTTTCCTAGTTATGAACCAAGAACCAGTGATGTATGTGAATTCCAAGATGCACTGAAATACAGTGTGGGTTACATAGCATTTAAATGCGAGCACATTAACAGTTCCTTCTGCTCATGCTCAGACAAACTTGTTCCTGATTCATATTACACCACCGGTAATGACTGGATCTCCATAATGTCCACAGATGGGATCACTTGTCCAACAACTGACTGGTTTAATGAAATAAAGGAGTTTGAAACAATATTTTGCAGTTTCCATGTGGTGACAAAGTGATGCAAAAGTTAATTTCCAAAATAAACTTAGTTTTGTGAAATGCATCACAAAATGATTTCCCTGTACACAGGAACAGGAACCTTCGTTGGAATTAGGCAAGCATTTGAACACAGAATCTAAAACAGAAAACATAAAAAATATTTGTAAATTATAGAGTGCAGCAATCAGTCGTTCCTTTTAGATTTTATTACGCAAATCCAGGTTTCAGCTAGTAGCTAGCCATTTTAAATGCACTATTTTCTACTGTCAATGCATGTAAGTCCCTGTTGTTTAGGTGTCAGTCACAGTTCTTTGAATACTCAAAGGGACTTACATGCACTGACAGTAGAAAATAGGGCATTGAGAATGGCTAGCTTCTAGCCGAAACCTGGATTTACGTAATAAAATCTAAAAAGGATGACTGGTTGTTGCACTCTATAATTTATAAATCACATAACAGTCGTTGAATGCAGTCACTTTCCGAATGGAAGGTAATCTGATAAAAATATTTGCCGTGAAGCAGAATCTTCAGTGGGTTGCGTTGTCATCTGCCTGAACTGTAGCAAGTATTTATGAAAGGAGTAAGATGTTGTAGCTCTTAATATTAAATATTTGAAAGTGGCTTTTATTATAACATACAACTGTTCATTTCTTGTATCATTAGAATTGTTGTTGTTGTTGTGGTCTTCAGTCCTGAGACTGGTTTGATGCAGCTCTCCATGCTACTCTATCCTGTGCAAGCTTCTTCATCTCCCAGTACCTACTGCAACCTAGATCCTTCTGAATCTGCTTAGTGTATTGATCTCTTGGTCTCCCTCTACGATTTTTACCCTCCACGCTGCCCTCCAGTGCTAAATTTGTGATCCCTTGATGCCTCAAAACATGTCCTACCAACCGATCCCTTCTTCTAGTCAAGTTGTGCCACAAACTTCTCTTCTCCCCAATCCTATTCAATACCTCCTCATTAGTTACGTGATCTACCCACCTTATCTTCAGCATTCTTCTGTAGCACCACATTTCGAAAGCTTCTATTCTCTTCTTGTCCAAACTGGTTATCGTCCATGTTTCACTTCCATACATGGCTACACTCCATACAAATACTTTCAGAAACGACTTCCTGACACTTAAATCTATACTCGATGTTAACAAATTTCTCTTCTTCAGAAACGATTTCCTTGCCATTGCCAGTCTTCATTTTATATCCTCTCTACTTCGACCATCATCAGTTATTTTACTCCCTAAATAGCAAAACTCCTTTACTACTTTAAGTGTCTCATTTCCTAATCTAATCCCCTCAGCATCACCCAATTTAATTTGACTACATTCCATTATCCTCATTTTGCTTTTGTTGATGTTCATCTTATATCCTCCTTTCAAGACACTGTCCATTCCGTTCAACTGCTCTTCCAAGTCCTTTGCTGTCTCTGACAGAATTACAATGTCATCGGCGAACCTCAAAGTTTTTATTTCTTCTCCATGGATTTTAATACCTACTCCGAATTTTTCTTTTGTTTCTTTTACTGCTTGCTCAATATACAGATTGAATAACATCGGGGAGAGGCTACAACCCTGTCTCACTCCTTTCCCAACCACTGCTTCCCTTTCATGCCCCTCGACTCTTATAACTGCCATCTGGTTTCTGTACAAATTGTAAATAGTCTTTCGCTCCCTGTATTTTACCCCTGCCACCTTCAGAATTTGAAAGAGAGTATTCCAGTTAACATTGACAAAAGCTTTCTCTAAGTCTACAAATGCTAGAAACGTAGGTTTGCCTTTTCTTAATCTTTCTTCTAAGATAAGTCGTAAGGTTAGTATTGCCTCACGTGTTCCAGTATTTCTACGGAATCCAAACTGATCTTCCCCGAGGTCCGCTTCTACCAGTTTTTCCATTCGTCTGTACAGAATTCGCGTTAGAATTTTGCAGCTGTGACTTATTAAACTGATTGTTCGGTAATTTTCAGATCTGTCAACACCTGCTTTCTTTGGGATTGGAATTATTATATTCTTCTTGAAGTCTGTGGGTATTTCGCCTGTCTCATACATCTTGCTCACCAGATAGTATAGTTTTGTCATGACTTCCACTCATTAAGGAAGTGAAAATGTGGCTACGGTACTTGAGTAATGCTAACAGTGTCCAGAACAATAATACTTTTCATAAAAATTCCCCCACTCTTACTCTGCCTGTCTCGCTTTTATCCAGTGATGATGGCCCACCATTGGTAGCTGCAGGAATTTTACCTAGGAATGACACATCTCCAGCATAAGCACAAGAAAACTCCCTTTTATAAGAGCAGGCGTCACTGGTATTGGACAGTGTTGAGCTAACTGTGAGCAGCACAAGATCCTGAAGGAGATCCCAGCAGAGGGATAGAAATGTCGATCGCATAGAAGAAATACGATCCGCTGTAATAACCCCAAAGATTTTACCTTTGATGACAGTGGCCATGAAACTCTGTAGACTTATACAATAACTTTTGTTGTTAGATCTTCCAGGATATAATAGCATACAAAGTTGCTTTGTCACCTTTGTTTTAGACTCATTTATTTTCATGTTATACTCTTTTACCATAACTTCACCTATTTTAATTAACCTGGCTTTGAGGTCTTCTCCACTCTCCAGAATTAAGTATTTTTAATACTTAACATTTTTTAAATGTTATCCACAGGAAAAGTTGCAATGTGTACTGAGCATTATGCAGTCTGTGGAATATAATTTTATGGTCCTTGATCCACATTTCATTGTATGCTCCACCTGCCACGTATATTACTAAAATGATGACTAACTGGCAACCTCAGCTGCCAACAGGTGTTGTTGATATACCTCAATGTGGACAGCTGAAAATGTGTGCCCCGACCGGGACTCGAACCCGGGATCTCCTGCTTACGTGGCAGACGCTCTATCCATCTGAGCCACTGAGGACACAGATGAATAGCGCGACTGCAGGGAGTTATCCCTTGCACGCTTCCCGTGAGACTCACTTTCCCAACTGTCCACAATTCTACATATGTAATGTACCTTGTAGACATTTGCCCACCCACTCATTACTTGCGCACGCTTTGGCGTTTCCCGTAAGAGTTTGGGCAACCTGTGCGCATTCGCACAGATGAAGGTCAATGGCTGGGTAACCTTTAACTGTATATACGAATGCGCACAGACGAAGGACAGTGGCTGGGTAGCCTTTAACTATATATACGAATGCGCACAGGTTGCCCAAACTCTTACGGGAATCGCCAAATCGTGCGCGAGTAATGAGTGGGTGGGCAAATGTTCTATAAGGTACAATACATATGTAGAATTGTGGACAGTTGGGAATGTGAGTCTCATGGGAAGCGTGCAAGGGATAAGTCCCTGCAGTCGCACTATTCATCTGTGTCCTGGGTGGCTCAGATGGATAGAGCGTCTGCCATGTAAGCAGGAGATCCCGGGTTCGAGTCCCGGTCGGGGCACACATTTTCAGCTGTCCACATCGAGGTATATCAACAACACACGCAACACAGTGCAGACAGTATGTAAATGTACCACTGAATGTATCCACAAAATCATATCATTGTACGACAGACAATTTGGGAGATATAACACCATAAACACTGAGATATGTGAAAAAGTAGCTGTTTGCTTCAAATGGAGCGCAAATTACCCACTTTATGTTCAACTGGCATTTCATAATGTAAGTATTTAATGACATCTGTCAAACTTTAAGCACAATTTCAAACCTTTCCCAAACTTTTTCTAGCTTACATTCTCAAAGGGAAGTATTTAACACATTAAGTCACTTGTAAAGTAATCACGCATTTGAAGTTTTTGTATGCATGGGAGTTCAGTTCTTTAGAGGATCACAAATTTACTGATACATGCATAACATAATCCATGGGTAATAAACTGTGTTTTGGCAATAAACCATGTTTAGGCTATATACCACACACGATCTTGGTCAAACTGTCCGCAGCTCGTGGTCTCGCGGTCGTGTTCTCACTTCCCGAGTGCAGGATCCTGGGTTCGATTCCTGGTGGGGTCAGGGATTTTCACCTGCCTCGAGATCACTGGGTGTTTGTTTTGTCCTCATCATTTCATCATCATTCCTGAAAGTGACGAGACTAGACTGAGCAAAGGTTGGGAATTTGTACGGCCCTGATAACCACACAGTTGAGCGCCCCCACAAACCAATCATTGTCATCGTCATCATCATCATCATCATCATCATCATCATCATCTTAGTCAGACTGATGCTGCATCAGAATATAGTGAGCAGCAGTGGAATGGTCCATCATACACCCTAAGTGTAGGAATATCATGTTGTGGTGAATGCTGTTATATTTCTGTGTCTTAATTTTGTGATAGACAATAAAAAAATATGTTTTCTGTGTTCAGGTGAGAAGCCATTCAAATGTGAGCACTGCCGAAAGTGTTTCTCATCGAAAGTGAATCTGAGCGCCCACCTGCTCCGCAGTCACAACATCGGCATTGAAAAAGCCCTCTGCTGTGGTAAGTGCTTATATTTTATTAAAAATGGATAACTAATTGGACTGTTTTAGGAGAGTAAGTGATTTGTGTGTGTGTGTGTGTGTGTGTGTGTGTGTGTGTGTGTGTGTGTGTGTGTGGGCGCGCGCGCACGCGAGCGTGCGCACATGCACATTGGTGGGGGGGCATATCTGTGATACATATAAGTGCCATGCATGATGTGCTAGTTTTTTACACATCCCACAGTTTATCTTCTTAACTATGATAGGTAGATGTTGTACACACACACACACACACACACACACACACACACAACACACACACACTCTTCTATAATATGCATTGACAAATAACAACAGCCATTGCATTTGCTGCCACATCTATAGACTTCAATGCAATAACAGATTAAAGCTTCTGTACTACTGGATTCACATTCAGGAGTGCAACGGTTCAAATCTGTGTCCAGCTATCCAAATTAATATTTTCATGATTTTCTAAAATCACTCCAGACAAATGCCGGGATGGTTCCTTCGAAAGGGCACAGCCAATTTCCTTCCCTATCCTTGAAACATTCCAAGCTTGTGCTCCGTCTCTAATGAGCTCGATGTCAATGGGACATTAAACCCCAACTCCCTTCCTTCCTTCCTTCTATCCTTCCTTCAAGTTGCCATAGAACAGATTACAGATAATGATAGACAAGGAAGTCAGTACATCTGATCTACTTCAAGGGCACACCAGAACTGTGTTCGTTGTCCTCTTTTTAAGAAAGAAGGAGATGTTGGAGTAGAGGCAGGGACAATTTATAATTGCCATTGGTGGGCTGCATAATCATAGCTACTCACTGATAATCTCTATATATAAAAGGCAGTGTCCCAATTGACTGACTCATCATCACTCTCCCCCGAGTACTAACGGCAGAAACCTGAGATTTGGCGACAGTGTTCATCGTATACTGGAGGCATCATTTCAGAAGGGATAGTCCAAAATTCGACCCCTAAGGGGTGAAATAAGAGATGAAAGGTTTTTTGAATAATGTTGCTGTTAAGACAGTTTTGAAGGGAGACCTACGGAAATTGGTATTTGGTTCCTCAGTCACAAATAAAGGAACATGTGTTTCAGTATTTTTGGAAATTTAACCCCTGTGGGGGGTGAAATGATGGGTAAAAGATTGTGTTGGAAATAAATTGTTTATTAGAGAACTACTAAAGTATTTTTAAAGTTAAATCTATGGAAATTGGTATTTGACCACTTAAGAAAGTAAAAACAAATTATGTGTTTCGGTGTTTTTGGAAGTTAACCATCTGAGGATGTAAAATAGGGGATGAAAAGTTTATGAAATTATTTCATTATGAAGGTATTTTCAAAGCTAAATTGATAAAAATATTGTATGTGGCACCTCAGTTGGAAATAAAAAAAATATATGTTTCACTATTCAACCACTATATGAGGGGAATAGGGGATGAAAATTTTTATGCAAATATTTCATTTCATTTTTGAAGCTAAACCTATGAAATTTGGTATTTGACTTCTCAGTTAGATACAAAGAAATATGTGTTAGGGGATAAACGTTTCTGTGGTAGTATCACCGCAAGAATTCAAAAGGCATGTTTAACAAAAATGCTGGATTCCATTAGCGTGAAAGTTTACAAGGTGTTGCAATTTGTGAACAGCATAAAAATATGATTAAAGGGAAAAAAAAATCTGTGCAAACTATACACCTGCAAAATTGCTAATGCAAATCCTACCTATGATGGAGGTGGAAAATGAAGAAATATTACAACCTTGAAGCTGCTACTTTTCTTCACAGTACCTGTGTGTATCCTATTCCCATACTTTGATGGCAGTACCAAGATTTGGAGCCTAATCTTCCACATGGCAATCTGCCGAATGCTCAGTCAGTGAGGCAGTCAGGAATGAGAATGACAGCTGTACAAAGTTAAAAGACAATTGCATCAATTTGTGTTCAATGTGCAGCAATATGCTGAGGAGGAGATGTACATTGTTGGAGTGACTTGGCTGTCAAAAGGGCTATGCATGACTTATTCAGTGACTACCTTAGCTAAATATTATTAAGAAAAACCTCCTACAAAACCGAGAGAAATTCTGGTTGTACGTGAAGGCAGTTAGCGAGACCAAATTTAGTTTACAGCCACTCGTGCATCCACAATTCTTTCCATTTTAGACGGTCTCTTTAAATTTACTTTTGCGGTTGATGATCGTAAGTGAAATTGAAGTGTTGTTAGAGAAACTGTTTAACATGCTTCCATACTGTCTTCTTCAATCATTTGCTCAAGTAATTGGAACATTTTTTTTCTGCAGCATTGTGATTTCGGAAGATGTTTCACTTGTTACTTGGTGCAGTCCTTGCCACATGTAACACAGTACTCTATTTTGATTCGCAGCTGTGTGCGGCAAGCTTTTTTCTCGCAAGAATTCGCTGGAAGTGCACATGTCGATCCATCGGGACAACAAGCCGTTTGAATGCCACATGTGCCATCGTACGTTTGCACAGAAGATCTCTCTCAATATCCATATAGCTTCACAACACACAGGTCAGTACTAGTAAATACAGTACGTGGTCCAATTGTTAATAAAAAAAACTATTTAAGGGCACCGTAAGCAATGAATATCACAGAGGAAAAAAGAAAAACACTGGTGGGAATGAAAATGTGGTTATTGTGTGGAGGCAACTGCTCCAGTAACTTGTAATGATCCATCTGTGACTTGTTTTGATTAGAACACTAATCATTCTCAGGTGAAGTGTCATTGTAGCTCACAATGTTTTTTTGCATGTAGAAAGATTAATTGTGTGACAAAGTATAATGCAGGTGTATTTGTAAAACTGACTGTTCTGGGGTTGTACTGTGTATAAATGCTACAGTTGGGACCATTTAAGTGACACTTAATTACCATTCCACTGAAAAGTTGTTATAACTGGCTGATAAATTATGCTCATTTTGCAGATAAGGAAAATTGTGTCAATTATAAATACAGAGTGTTTATAAATGAATATTGGGGTTTTAATACTTTATAATATTTATTACATTAACTTAGTTATAAATCATATGTCAAATGAAGGAGCAACTCACAGTTTTACCAGAACCTTATAAATGTTCAATGTGAGCACCATTTGTGCCGTATCCCAGCGGAAAGTTTGTGGGCCTTTCTTTTCTGGTGAAACTACTGTAATGACACACTAGAGCAATGGCTCTTCACTCAGTTTGAAGATGATGAGCTGGAGAACTTCATTTTCCAGCAAGATGGTGCGCCACCTCACTGGTGATTGGTTGAACTCCACTGTACCCAAGTGCTGGATAGGCCGCAAGGGGCCCAATGACAGGGCTTGCTTTGCATGGCCTCCACATTCACCTGACCTAACACCATGCGATCTTTTTCCTTTGGGGCTTCATCAAGGATCATGTGTGCATGCCTCCGCTACCAGCAGACCTCCCTGAAATGAGAAACTGGTGGAAGCAGCTGTTGCTACAATCACTGAAGACACACTTATCAACATTTGGGAAGAACTCGGCTATAGACTTGATGTGTGCCGTGTGACAAATGGTGCTTAAATTAAACATTTATAAGGTTCATGGTAAAACTGTTTGAGCTGCTCTTTCATTTGACATATCATTTATAACTGTAAGTTTAATATAATAAATATTATAAAACATTAAAACCCCGATATTCATTTATAAACACCCTGTATTTTCTTTTGAGATTTGTTGCATCTCCGGTCAGATACTTAAATGATCTAACTATTTACAAATATATGGTTATGATTTATCACTTACTTTCATATTCAAACAATGGAAAATCCGGAATGGAATACTGACAGTATTATGAAAATGATAGTTTCTACTCATCATATAGCAGTGATGCTGAGTCACAAGTAGGCGCAACAAAAAGACTGTCAAACAAAGCTTTCGACTAAACAAGCCTTCGTCAGAATAGACAACTTACACTTACACGCACACTCACACAAATACATGACCATACTGATGATAAAATTTTCTTGGGTTGACAGCCAAGTCAATGCGTCATTCTCCGGCAACGTTTCAGCAAGTTTCTTACTTGCCACATTCAGGCAAAGACACTCAAGGAGTAGCATCTTGACAAAAATGATATTATGGTCAGCTTTGATGTTAAATCCTTCTTTGTGAGGGTACTGCTAGAGGTCTCCTTGAAACTACTGGAGAATCATTTTGATGAAGACACGGTGGAATTATTCTGCCCTGCACTCACAACCAGGTATCTCCACTGTGAGGCCAAGTTTTACCAACAGGTGGATGGAGTCACTTTGGGATCCCCACTGGCACCATGTATCACCAAACTGTACGTGGAATACTTCGAGTATATCGCCTTGGAAACAGCATGCCTTAAACCCAAGGTCTTTTATCAGTTCGTGGATTATATTTTTGCAGTCTGGCTGCATGGCAAGGACACTCTAATGGAATTTCTCAACCATCTGAACAGCATACACGAGAACATCAAGTTCACAATGGAATTAGAAGAAAATGGGTGCATAACCTTCCTCGATATCCCAATAAAGAGGAAAATGGATGGCACACTGAGACACTCGGTCTACTGAAAGAAAATGCACACAGTCCTGTACCTCAATGCCAACAGCTGCCATCACCTAGCACAATGAAATCTGTGCTCACTACCCTTGTCCATAGAGCTCATGACATATGCGACAAGGACAGTTTATCTGCTGAGATTCAGCACCTGAAGAAAACCTTCCAGGAAAATGTTTACACTGAAATGCAGATTAGGCGCACTCTCAAGATGAGCAAGAAGAAGAAGGAGGAGGAGGAGGAGGAGGAGGAGGAGGAGGACCTTCAGGAAGAAGAGAACAACAAAGGCCTGGGATTCCTCCCATATGTAGGGCCACTCATAGACAGGATTGCCAAAATACTGGAGAAAAACAGGATAAAAACCATCTTCTGTCCTCCAGCAAAAATCAGGAATATGCTGGGCTCAGTGAAGGACAACTTGGGTCTAAGAATACCGTGTGTCCACAGCATTTGTTGTGGATGTGGAAAACAATATATCGGACAGATGCAGCATTGTAATACACAACGCATCTCTGAACATGTGAGAAGCGTTCGCCTCAGACAAAAGGAAAACTCTGTGGTAGTGGAGTACAGCTTCGGTGATGAACACACGTTGCAGTTTGAACAAACCAGGAGACTGTGTAGAATGAAAGGTATCTGGGACTCTATTATTAAAGAGGCAGTGAAGCTATGGTGTAGTGCTTTGAGAATTTCGGAGTAAATTCTAAAAACACTTGTCTTTCCTCTTTCTTGAACACCCGATATTTTAAGTATCAGTGTGGAATAGTGGAAAAGTATCTACTGTGCCGCCAGTTTCTGTGTGCAGGTGGGAAGCTGGCTATGAGAAGACTCTAAGCGTGGCGGTCGATCGGTGCCGACAAGTGTTTGCCGCTCGTGCCATAGGAGCTGTACAGACAGTACAATGAGTAATTACGTGTTATTCCTATGGGGTGGAATAATTGTAATTGTTATAGACAAAGGAAACATGATTTGACTAGAGACTCGTACTTAATCCTTGGTGTAGACTTACTAGAAGCAAGACCTTTCTTTGATATTGTAATTATACTTAATAGAGTCTAGTGGTTAACGACTCAGTTGACTTGCAAGAGTTTGAATGCTTATGTGAAACTTGTGATGTTGTAGTTGTGGGAATGAAAATATACCAGAACTGAACTCAAAGTAAGAGGATCGGCTAAACATTTCAAGTAAGTCAACTGACGTGAGGGTGGTGTGAATTTAGCAACCTAGTCTCGCACCACTTCTCTTGTCGCCAAAACCCATTAGAATGGGTCAGTGATAACCTGGTCAATCAGGACAGCGGCTACCAACTCAGCTCTTGTGGGACACAACATTAGTGAGAATAAGACGAGAGCACACCAAAGCAGGACAGTGGTGGCGGGTGGAATAAACGGCCCCCACCGAGATGAGACGCCGGGGCCTGGTGCCCGTGGCTGCCCTCCACCACAAGCCAATTCCGCTTGCACCCGATTGGCCCAACTGTCACTGAAGATGCAGAGAAACCTGTGGTGCAGCAGCTGCAAAGATCCAGACGAGATGTGAACCCGACATTTCACCTGAATCCGTGCATATTTTTTCCCCAGTTTGAAGACAAATACTGGGGTGCACGGATTTATTGCCGTAAAGTTGGTAAGCTCTGTGTGCAACAGTAGATTGTGTTGTACTGTAGCGTTGTTGCGACCTCAGTCTCCGATGTGTCTCTAGTATGTTGGATATTAAGTATTAATCACATGTTAACTTATTAATAATAACTACAAGTTCTTGGTATCACTCATACCCAGCTAAGGAAAAATTTAAAATCATTGAAGAAGCAGAGGGAAGAAAGCACAATGCGAGCAATGACCGGATTCGTGGCTGGCAGGAAAAAAAAGAAAGAAAAAAGCATGGCTTCAAGAAAGAAAGAAAAGTGATTGCTGGGCATTTCACAGCCATAGAGTGTAGCACCTGTAGCTTTTTTTTTAAAGGCTCTTACAAGTACATAGATATGAAGCGATAATATGAATATATGGTGACTAGTGAAATGTATATATGGCAATGAAAACATTGATTCTTCTGCTAGTGATGATGACTAGAATCATGATGATAGGAAAAAACGCAGGTGGGCATTTGCTGAAATGTAAGCCCAGGATGGCTCACTATGAAGGACAACAAAATGGTGCCTAGAACATTATTGATGTACCACTGTGCTGTAAGTGTGCCACATGTGACAACTGAAGGTTTTCTGCTGAGAAAAGAAGTGTCACCTGAGACCAGCACTTCTGGTTGTCAGGCTGTATGGAAGACAACACTCAGGTCTGTATCCCACTGCTGTCCGGGACTCGATTTCAAGTGGGACTCATCATTGAAGACAGTTCTACTCCATTCAGTGAGATTCTAGGCCAAAGACGTGTGTGCAGGTGCCCCGGGTAGCGCTAGGATACCGACCTGTCACCCCCCTACCATATGACCTGACAACCAAGAGTAATGGTCCGAAATGTCAGTACTTTTGATAGTAGAACCCCTTTGGTTATCATCTGTGGCACCTTTTCAGCACGGTAGTATGTCGATGATATTCAGAGCCCCAATTTGTTGCCGATCATGGCAAGTGATCCTGAGGTTACATTTCAGCAAGATAATGCCTGCCCACACATGGTGAGAGTTTCTGCCACTTTCTTTTTTTTTTTCATGATTTGATTTGGTACCTCCTCGCCAGTTACTCGATTCACTCATCTGATGGTCAGCATTCTTCTGTAGCAACACATTTCAAAAAATTGTATTCTGTTCTTCTCTGATTTGCTTGTTGCCCTCATTCACTTCCAGACAGATACCTTCAGAGTACAAAATGTTAACAGATTCCTGTTTTTCAGAAAAGCTTCTTAATCTAATTACCTTAGCATCTTCTGGGTCAGTTCAGCCACATCCCATTACCTTTGTTTTACTTTTGTTCAAATTCATCGTACAAGTGCTTTGCAGGTCACTATTCATGCAATTCTCTGGTCTTCAAACTCTTCTGCTCTGTCTGACAGAAATGTTGTCGGCAAACCTCAAAGATTTTATTTCTCCTTCCTGAACTGTGATTCTCTTTTCAAATTTCTGCTCAGTTTTCTTTCCTGTTTGCTCTGTGTAGAATCCCTCACACAAATAAAATCTGTGGTAGGGGTCCTCATCTACAGTATAAATAGCAGCACAAAAAGTTGGACTGGTTCAGTTGTGTAGATATAGCACAGGAAAATGGAACTGTCAGTCTGGTCGAGAACTCTGAAATGTATCTTCCATCAGTAGGATTAGGAAAACCTCATAAACTGAATCTCCACTGTTGCTCGCCAGGTGAACTAAACTACTCGTGCGAAGTCTGCGACAAGTCCTTCGCGTCAGCATCGGCGCTCAACACGCACAGGCTGTCACACGGTGCGCCCCGGTTGCAATGCGATCTGTGCGGCCAGATGTTCCGCCGCCCTGATGTCCTGAAGTTGCATCGCGAGGTGCGCCACGGGCTGCCGCTCCCGCGCACCCGCCGCTGCCCCACCTGTGACGAGGCGTTCCGCACGGCTTCCCAGCTCACTGCACACATGCGGGTCAGTACAGCACTGACCTCTGATATTTCTGTGTGTATTCCTCCGTTCAAGTACGTTCTTCCCAGGTCTACAACTGGATTGCAGAATCACCTCCACACTTATGCAGGGTGTTTCAAAAAGGATTTTACAACTTTACAAATTCATAGAAATTTATTGAAAAAAGATATAGAGCTGGGTTTAGCGTTTTTTGTAGGGAAACACATTAAGTTTTTTTTTGTTTCTTTTTTTCTTTTTTCTTTTTTTTTTTTTTTAAACTAAAGATGCTGCATGTGGCTTCCGTTGGTTATCCTGTACACATCACATCGGAAGTCAATTTCTTCCCAAACTCACTGCAGCATTGCAGGTATAACTTGCTCAATGACAGTGTAACTTCGTGCTCTAAGTCCAGGTAGAGAAGCTGGCACAGGAGATACAAACACAATACCCTTGATGAATTCCATAAAAAAAAATCCACTGGTGTTAGGTCTGGGGAACATGGGGGACATGGAATTGGCACATCACGGTCAATGTGTTGACCTGGAAAGTGGTCGCTGAGAAAATCTCGGATGTCACCCAGGTAGTGGGGTGGTGCACCATCTTGCACAAAGTAAACATTTTGTTCTTGGTCATCCTCATTGATCTGTGGTATCAAAAATTGTTGGAACATATGCAGGTACACTATCCCATTGATGGTTCTCTCACGGAGAAAAAGGGGGCTGTACACTTCGTTCTTGATCAATGCACAAAAAACATTCAGTTTAGGGCTATCATAAACATGTCGCAAATCCTGCCCCAAATCCTGCAGTTGTGTGTGTTAACCTTGCCACTTAATTGAAAAGTCAAGAAATGTTGATCCTCGTGTAATCACTTTAACATATCCACGCAGAAGTTCTTGGGAGCAATTTTATTAGTGTCCTATTGCTTATACAAGATTGTCAATCTGTACAGTTGCAAACAGTTTCTTAATACATGCCAAATAGTCATGTGTGAGATTTGCAGTTCACAAGATGCACGCCGGGTCAATTTCGTAGGGCTGTTAATAAAATGTTGTCTCACTCGCTCAGCGACGTTATAAGATGTGCTTGGACGACCTGATGATTTCCCATGTCTTAACTCTTCTGTCATCCATCACCATTACATGGATTTTATTAATGATTTCTGGAGTCGTAACCTCCACAGAACGTTCAGCATAACTTGTGCCCATAGGGCTACTCCGAAAATTTTGAAACCACTTATAAACTGTTCTAATCGAAGGTGCAGAGTCACCTTACTGCTTATCAAGCTTCTCTTTAGTCTCCTGAGGTGTTTTGCCTTTCGTGAAGTAATGTTTAATCACCACTCAAAATTCTTTTTCTTCCATTTTTTGACAATCACTTGACTTCCTTGATTCACACAAATGCCAAACACAAAGAAATAGTCCAATATGGCTGAAACTTGGTGTGCGTTCTTTCCAAAGATGCTACTAACTAAACATGACCTCAATACGTGCCGGTGGTGCCATCTCTCGGACTTTGCACGGATTTTTCAAACGCCCTTTGTATTTGTCCACACCTTGTATACCACGACTGGTTCGACAAGCCCGAAGATTGTCTTTTACGATGACACTTCTGGGATATGGTGAACAAATTAATATTGTCCCAGTACTGTGCCTGCTCGAATGTCTTCCGCACAGTTAGTGATTGTCTTAACACAATGTTGTCCAGACCGAGATGACACCCTTTCTCTAATGGTATTTGATCTCTAAATGTGTTTCCCCTCCTTACATTTTAAGTAGTAGTAACCGTGCTGTACTTTGCTGCATTGCAGACACACGGCGTCAACTCGGAGCCGAAGAAGCTACACGGGAAGGCAAAGAGGACACGAGTGAAAGCGTCGTTCCTGTGCTCGACTTGCGGCAAGAAGTGCTGCCGTCTGAAGGACCACGAGAGGCGCCACCACGGGGACGGCCAGGCGCCTGCACCCGTGCCCTGCTTTGCGTGCACGTACTGCCCCAAGACGTTTGTCCACAAGGCCAAGCTGCAGATGCACATTGTCAGCCATCTGGAGGTACTGCTCCTTTTAATGCGGACAGTTTGCTCTGGCTTTGCTTCAGGCGTGAAATTCAGATGGAATAGTGTCACTCTTGCATTCGTTCTTAAATCGTGTTCTGGAGGTACCATTGCGAGCGTTCTTTACAGGTAAAGGTATCGTCAGGAGTGCCCCGGAGAAGTGCAATGCGACTGCTCTCGATCTATATATGAGGTGCTACCCAAAATATTCGAGACTTTCATTGTAAAAAGCAGAAAATTATACTTATGTCACGATGTCTTGCATCACCTTTAAAGTAGTCTCCTTGAGCACATACTGTAAAATTAAGTGAATCGAATAAAAAATGGCACTTTTTTTAAAATTTTGCCCATTTACTGTTGTAAAATCGGAATAAAAATTCAGTATGTTAATTTCACAATCTTGATAGTGATATATTCATGTATTACGTTATTTTTTGTTTATACTTGCAGTTATTATTTTAAGTTAACTGTTGAACGGTTTCACCTCCTCAATTGGGGCAAATCCGAACACCATTATATTTTGTATGCGGGAACAGAATCAGACTTCCAGTGGAGTGAATCCAACCACTACTTTGATGTTTAAGAAATATGTTGCTGTACTTGCAACAAAATTTTACAATTTCTAGGCTAAACAAATTGTTACAAGCACATTAAACTTGAGATTCTTGCTATAAAAATACTTGCATTCGTCAAATTTCACAAACAGATATTAATTTTTAGTTATTGTTTGTCATAATCAATATGAAAAGTATTTACTCAATGTCATAATCATCTGTCCCTTCAAAAATAAATTTACCTCGCCTTCTATGTCCTGTAACAAGTTTTTTTAATAATTTGTGCTCTTTCTATCTCAGTTGCATCATCAATTTCTGGAAAGACAAAATAAACATTACCATCAAGAACTTTCTTTCTCAGAAATGTCGTTTCATAGGTGCCATTAGAGATGCTTTCAATTTTACCAATAAAAAACCTTAACCTTTTTTTCATAGGAAATTTTACTATAGTGAAATCATTTTCCTGAAATTCATGCCAATCTTTATCATTATCATTGTCCATTTCTTTATTTTCATTTGACTTATGCTGTTCTGAACCACTTGTAGATGTACCGGATAGGGACCCCCTGCTTGCAGCCCCATCACTATCATTTTCATTGAAGTCGCTGACAATATTTCCTTTTCCTGGAGTTAATGCTAAACGCTTTGCTTGGTGTGGCTTTCCTTTTGTTTCATTAGAGCGAATCTGTTTCAGTTGTATTTCAAAAGCTACTGCCCAAGAAACTTCTGATGAGCGGTGCCATGTGCATTGTTATCAGTTGCTTCTGGAATCTGTGAAATGACTTAATCAGAACAGAAAGGAAAAATTCCTGCTTTTTGAAACCAGATATTACATTTGATTTGGACTTGAAAGCTGTATTTTCAAAGGTTTTTTTCAACAACCTAGAAAATTTGAATTTTGGCTCTACCCCTCTATTCTTCCTTTTCCAGTCATCTAACACATTTATGCAAGCAAGTTTTAAAGATCTAAAAATCCTCACATGAAGTGGCTGACACAAATGAGTAGACTTAGGGGGTAGAAGCACAAATTTAATGTCCTGTTCCTGGTACAGTTTAATCATGATACATGACAGATGACTTGAGAGATTGTCACCTATAATCACTTTAGGTCTCCTTAATTGCCAGGCATAAGGCAAGACAATTTCAACAAAACATGGTTCAAAGATTGTTCAGTCAAACCAACCACTTTGATTTCTGTTATAACCTGCACCAGTTACACCCTCTTTAGTCCAAGTATTGTAGACATGTTTTGCCATATAAACTGTGTATGGTGGGAGCACTCAGCCGTCGGCAGCTGCTACTATCATCACACTGACACTTGACTTAGAACTATACACTATCCTTTCAGGCTGTCTTGTGCCTCGCTTCATTATTACTTTCACTTGTCCAGGATCGTCACAAAAGTTTGTCTCGTCATAGTTTATAACGTTAGAGGGAGGGACACCACTCAAGGTCACTTCAAGGTTTTTAAAATAATCAGTCACTGTTTCTCGGGCAACTGCTGCCTTTGCCCTCTTCGTATGTTCACTTACTCTAACAGTTAGTTCTTTATTTCTTTTCAGAAAAGATTTTACCCACTCGTGTGCAGGTCGATTGTCACAAAATCTTTTTTCAATCCTCCCTACTCGATTGAGATATGCCTGTACAATGTCCCTAACACCTTTATTCCTCAGGCACCCCTCTCCCCATTTTGCACAACCCAATAATCCTTCAACCAGGCTTCTTTCCTCACTAATGATTAACACTGGTTGGCTGTCTGTTTTGTATTTGTACCTTTCCTTGATTTTGTCATTTAATGTGGTATATGGAACTGTGTATTGCTCTGAACCTTTCCAGATGCTTAATTTTCCTGATTTGACAGCTTTGACCACATTTAGAAGAAATTCTGGTTTGTAGTTAGATTTCTGTGTTGGTCCCAGAACCTTTTGGCATACTCGCATGATCGGATTCACCCTATGAAAATGCAGTTTTGCAATTAGGCCTGCATAGTTTCTAAGCAGTATTAGCAATGAACAAATAAACAAAGCTGTATCGCTTAAGACGTTCATATGCAAGCAGTAACATTGCAACTTACCAGTTACACTTTGGAAGTAACAGGCGCCAGCAGTTTTCACACTGTTGTGGTAACTATATGAGCATAACACAAGAATCACACACCTACTGACAATGTGATTTGCTGGTTGCCCACACTCCAACACGCCATTGTTGTTGATAGATTAGTCAAGAATTCACGTCAATGGTCAGCTGCAATGTAATTGTTAAAATGCTACACTCAGTTATCCAAACATGGAAAAATGGGTAAATTATTGGATTGGTACCACATGATCGGATTCACCTCGTTGTATGGTATGCAACGAACCTGGTGGTGTTCCCATTTTTGGAAGAGCTTGTGCAAGTCCGCAGGGTGAAAGGTGTTCGGGATCTGTTTTGTGATTCCACTCGGATGTCTTTAGTCAAGTGAAAATGTCTTCAGAAACAGGTAGACGTCACACTGGGCTAGGTCTGGCAAGTGGGGAGGTTGAGGGACTGTTGCCGTGTTGCTTTTGCCGAGGAGTTCTTCAACAAGATGCGAAGCGTGCACCGTTGCATTGCCATGGTGCACCGATTGGTCTTTTTCCACAACTCTAAACATTTGGGCCTAATATTTTTCCTCAGCAGCCTAAAAATCTTGCAGTGAAACTGCCTGTTGACAGTCTGACGAGGGGGAACAAACTCTTTATGCACTATCCCCAGAATGTCAAAAAAGAATGATCAGCATCAACTTCATGTTGCTGCAAACTTGCCGAGCTTCTTTTGGCCTCGGAGGGGATCGGGTTTTCCATTGTGACGATTGCTTCTCCAGTTCAGGGTTATAACTGTAGACCCCACATTCCTCACCTGTTATGACACTGGATAAGAATTTTGGACACTCTCGAGCTCTTTGTTGCAACTCAGTGCACATCTGGATCCTGGAAGTTTTGGTGGTCGATGCTGGGAAAGCGAGGGACAAACTTTGCTGCAATTCGTCTCATGCTTACCGTATTTACTCAAATCTAAGCCACACCAGACAAATGAGACTCGAAACCGAGGGAAAAAAAATTTCCCGAATCTAAGCCGCACCTGAAATTTGAGACTCGAAATTCAAGGGAGTGAAAAGTTTTAGGCCGCACTTCCAAATCGAAACAAAGTTGGTCCATTGTAATATGAGACACAATTTAGGTTGAATAAATGACGATACAGCTACAGTAGTTTGGTTCGAGTCGTAAGCTTAGCAGTTAAGCTTTACCAGGTAGCCATTGCTATGCGTCAGGCGCTCCGTCCGTATTTATACGGGTACTCTTCCTTTTTCACGTGCTTTGTCTGGTTTGAATCGATTGCTTATTTTTCTTTGATCTGATAAGTGCTGTTCTCTTTGTTATAGGTGTTTACGTCACTCTAAGCTGAAAATGCATAACTGTTCTGTGTCATGCATTGTTTGTCGCATTCTGATAATGTGTGTTTACGACCTGTCGCCGCTCGCGGCATGGCTTGCTTTTGTGCACGCTACCACCGCTTACGATAAAAAAAAAAGAGAGGAATTGTCTCATTAGCGAAACAATGGCAAGAGACTGATATTTGTTGTTACTTACACTGCTGCTTTCTTTGATAATGATCAACAAGAACCAAATAATAGACTGCGTATGATAGAAGATGTTCTGAACGAGAGTTTAGCTAAAATTTTTTGCCGTTTGAAAATCTTTGCAGATGCCTCTTTTGTACATTACATTCTGCACAGAAATCAGAGTCATCTTAGATTTAAAAATCTAGTCAATTGCCGTGCTTCATCTCTGACTATCACTATTAGGCATAAGAATGATACGAATATAAACATGACATGATATGTATATTCTTCCACGTGTGCTGTTGTCTCACACTAGTTTCGTAGTTTATTAGGCAGACAAGATTTAAATGAGAAAGCAGCAAACACGAAAGAATACATGGTAAAATGGTTATATTCGTATTATTCTTATGGTGAAGAGAATACTGCATGTGATTCACAATTCATAAAAGTTCCTAATAGCAACCATCTCTTCTCATAGGTAGGAAAAAATTCAGAACGTAGAGTTGGCCATATTGACAAACATCCCAAACAGTCTTGCCAGTCGGATTTTCATAGTACATTGAAATGCTGCTGCATTCGAAGATGAACAATACGGAATTTGTATTTACTTCGTTGAATAATGTATGAAAATGCAGTGGTCGAAACTCGGGGTGGAGAAAAAAGCTCGTCTTCCACCTTTTTTTAAATTTATTTACTGAATTAGAGGTTTTGGCGCCAGTATTTATCTTTGTGCCTGCAAATCATGTCTGTGTAGCGCTATATATATTTGATGGCAGAAGTTAGTTGTGGCGGCACCAACCAACATTTTTCAGAGCTTCCGCTTACTTTGCACTCGATTCTAAGCCGCAGGCGGTTTTTTGGATTACAGAAACCGGAAAAAAAGTGCGGCTTAGATTCGAGTAAATACGGTAGTTCATTGGCTAGGATTCGTTGAGACACACCGTATGATTGCCCAATTCTGTTACAAACATTGTGAATTGTCTCCCTTCGATCTTTGTGGATCACGAGATGCACTTCCGCGATAATTTCCAGTGTTGTGCATGTTAACGGTCAACCACAATGTGTGTCATCTTCCACGGATTCTCAGCCTTGAAGTGCTTTAACCACTCAAATGTTCACGCTTGACTTCATGCATTCTCACCAAATGCCTCTGTCAGCACCTGGTGAAATTGAGCTGCAGTTTTCTTCAACTTGAAACACAATTTGATGCAAATCTGTCACTCCTTCACATGATCCATTTCACAGTTTTCAGGAGCACTGAAACATGTTCTGATGTGCACCACAACTACTCCCAAATGCATCCGC